>NC_044383.1:152049073-152725040 GCF_006542625.1 Nomascus leucogenys
TGGAGTCTTGCTCTGTCGCCCAGGCTGGAGTGCAGTGGCGCAATCTCGGCCCACTGCAAGCTCTGCCTCCCGGGTTCACGCCATTCTCCTGCCTCAGCCTCTCTGAGTAGCTGGGACTACAGGCGCCCACCACCACGCCCGGCTAATTTTTTTTTTTTTTTTGTATTTTTAGTAGAGACGGGGTTTCACCATGGTCTCGATCTCCTGACCTCGTGATCCGCCCGCCTCGGCCTCCCAAAGTGCTGGGATTACAAGCGTGAGCCACCGCGCCTGGCCGAACATTTATCCTGTCTTTTCATTAGGACCCATGCTTGTGTATAAGTGAAGAGATTTAGTTAATGGAGTCTACTCTATAGAGGATGATCTAATAACTAGAAATCAGAAACCACCATTAAGCTACCCCATGGAATTATTAGTTTAGGTGGGAATTATGTCTTGGCTGAAATACTGTCCTATCTACCTCAGATGGATGACCCATTCAGAGAGCCTGAAAGGAAGAAGAGCTGTGATTCAACAAGAACACAGGAGAAGAGCGAGGTGCCTTGCTAATGTACTAGCTAATGAACGTTTGCTAAACGCATGTCTGTAGGGAAGGCAGATTTTGACCTGTGACTTTCTTTTTTTTTTGAGACGGAGTCTCGCTCTGTCGCCCAGGCTGGAGTGCAGTGGCGCAATCTCGGCTCACTGCAAGCTCCGCCTCCCGGGTTCACGCCATTCTCCTGCCTCAGCCTCCCGAGTAGCTGGGACTGCAGGCACCCACCACGACGCCCGGCTAATTTTTTGTATTTTTAGTAGAGACGGGGTTTCACCGTGTTTGCCAGGATGGTCTCCATCTCCTAACCTTGTGATCCACCCGCCTCGGCCTCCCAAAGTGCTGGGATTATAGGCGTGAGCCACCGCGCCCGGCCATTGACCTGTGACTTTCATAATAAAGTTGTCAGGGAGTAGCTAATCCTCACCAACTTTTCTATGATTTCTGTTATATCCACCAAAAACAAAATAACAGCAAAACCCTGGGAGTCCTCTGTGACCAGCCCAGTTTGGGTCAGTTCTCAGCAGCTGCCTGAGGGAAGATCAGGACTGCAATTTTCTCACTGTGGGTGGCTCCTCTCCACGGACATCTGCAGCCTCTGCCCTCTCCACATTTCCAGGAGACACTGACCTGCCAGGGCTGCAGGCAGAGCCAGCTCAGTCTTTGCTGTCTAAATGCAGTCTAGAGTGCACTTCTCTTCTAGACCTTAAAGGAGAAATGATTATTTTTGAGCCCATGTAGTGTCTCCTCAGTAATCTGATGCAATTTCAGAGTATCCTCAGGTGTTGCAACAACTTGTGCTTTCTTGTTACAAGGCTTGTAAATTCTCCATACAAACCAATCTAAGAAAACATCTGAGAAATCCAATCCAAAAATGTAAAAACACAAAAGAGTAACTGACCCCAACTTGAAATTCGGAATGGCAGAAATTCACCATTGCTATGTGGAGTGTGGGGAGAGAGCTGACAAAACTGAGGTATGTCATAGTAAGCCAAGTGCAGTCAGAGGAGAATTATGAAACAGGGCCGGGCGCGGTGGCTCACGCTTGTAATCCCAGCACTTTGGGAGGCCAAGGCGGGCGGATCACGAGGTCAGGAGATCGAGACCACGGTGAAACCCCGTCTCTACTAAAAAATACAAAAAAATTAGCCGGGCATGCTGGCGGGGGCCTGTAGTCCCAGCTACTCGGAGAGGCTGAGGCAGGAGAATGGCGTGAACCTGGAAGGCGGAGCTTGCAGTGAGCCGAGATCACGCCACTGCACTCCGGCCTGGGCGACAGACCGAGACTCTGTCTCAAAAAAAAAAAAAAAAAAAAAAAGAATTATGAAACAAGAGGCCGTTGATTTCTCCACCACCCCCACATGCAGGCCACTCTCACTGCGCATGCAGCCTGCAGTCACGCTGCCCGGTGCCAGGATTCCCACTGTCTAGGTTGAGAATGTTGGCTTGTGTAGGAAATATTTCCCAACTGTCACCTCTGCCCCATGAATTTATTATAACAAAGAAAAGCACTGCCTCTGGAGCTGAAACCAACATGACACTTTACTGTTGACAACTAGTATGAACTTCATCTTGGAAGTTAGTCACGACTCATTTGAGTCTCCTTTCTTTATATTTTGTCATTTAAATGAAAAATATTTTGAGTTCTTGAGAGTTATTTTGAGAAAGAATGTTATATGGCAGTTTAAATTCTGAATATATATTGTTGGGATTTTAAAGTAATCAAGTTCTGCATCAACCTAATCTTTTTCTTTTCTTTTTTTTTTTTTTGAGATGGAGTCTCGCTCTGTCACCCAGGCTGGAGTGCAGTGGCGCGATCTCTGCTCACTGCAAGCTCCGCCTCCCAGGTTCACGCCATTCTCCTGCCTCAGCCTCCCGAGTAGCTGGGACTACAGGTGCCTGCCACCACGCCCGGCTAATTTTTTGTATTTTTAGCAGAGACGGGATTTCACCATGTTAAGCCAGGATGGTCTCGATCTCCTGACCTTGTGATCCACCCTCCTCGGCCTCCCAAGGTGCTGGGATTACAGGCATGAGCCACCGCGCCCGGCCCGAGTTTTCACATTTTACTTATCACCTATGATTACTTTAAATGCCGACTCTCTAATGGTTAATGCATTTCCATTGCCAGCAGTGTTCTCCACTAACACACATCAAGATACTAAGGCAATGACTTCTGAGATTATACTAAAGAGACCAGATCGGATTTCCAGTTTTTAGGATGGAACATCATGCATACTGCTCTCATAGTACAAACCAAACATTTACCAAATGTGACAATGTATTTCACCTGTCTCTGGAAGGCAAGCTCTGGAAATTCCTATGATGAAAGAGCAGCAAGAGCTTGCCCGGAGCCTAGGAATTAGTCTTGCCTGGGAAGTCGTCCATGTCCAAGGCCCAGAAAAAAGCAATTTAAATAACGGGTCTGTCTCCTTTTATTGCTCATAAGCTGAATTCCAAGGTGTTCTGAGTGCGCCTTTTGCTAACAATAGACATTGGATATGGTAAACTTAAAGCAACCAAGAACCATTAAAAACTCTTGTTCTGGGCCGGGCGCAGTGGCTCATGCCTGTAAGCCCAGCACTTTGGGAGGCTGAGGCGGGCAAATCACAAGGTCAAGACTTTGAGACAAGCCTGGCCACCATGGTGAAAACCTGTATCTACTAAATAAAAATACAAAAATTAGCCAGGCATGGCGGTGTGCACCTGTAATCCCAGCTACTCAGGAGGCTGAGGCAGGAGAATTGCTTGAACCTGGGAGGTTGAGGTTGCAGCGAGTCGAGATGGTGCCACTGCACTCCAGCCTGGGCAACACAGCAAGACTCCATCTCAAACACAACAAAACAATGCAAAAAAACCCAAAAACTCTTGTTCTGGAATATACTTTATCATGACTGGTCTCAACGCTATGTGAAATTAGGAATCAAATTCCGACAGTGGAAAAAGTCTCACATCCTTTCCTACTGCTTCTAATCAGGTGCCTTGCATTCTTGCCTTCGTCTTTGCAAGTGCTCAGGGCTCTGTGCGGAAAGAGGAAGTGCGACAGTTAAAAACTTCCTGTGACCTCTAAGCGGGCCAAGTGCCTGTCAGTCCTTCCCCTGGTGAGTCCCTCGTCACTCTCTCTGAGGCACAGTCAGAAGCTGTGGCTCTGAGGGAGCAGACTCCATGCCACTCCTGCATCTGTGCCTGCTTTGACTGCGTCTGCACACTCGCAGGATTCCCTCAGCTCGGATGCAGGTTTCGGCCAGCAGGAATGACCTTACTGGCCTCTATCTCTCCATATTCTCTCCTCGGGAGTACCAGAAAAGTCCACTGAACCAAACTGTTGCCTTGGTTTTTATCAGGGCCTGTTCCTGCTCGAATCACCTGCAGTATCTGCTCCTGGTCCCTGGTGCTCTGCAGGCTTCCACCTGGGCTGACCGACAAGGCCATGTCTTCAGGGAGCTGGCCAATCTCTGAAATGGAGGTGTGGAGAATCTCCTTGCTTCTTACCCAGCACTAAAGGCTAGCAGGTTGGGAGTTTTTCCAAGGTGATGAAGAGAAAGACCCCAAACCAAAAATCCTTGACAGTGGCTGACTCTACAGGGATAGGCCAAGGGTGGAGGAGACCTGTGAGGGCTTCAGCTGCTGCACTCTATGCCCTGTGTCTCTGTAGAGTTAGAATGTCTCGGAAGTATTACTTGTATGATAAAGTAGAACAAGTGGTTTTAATTTAACCAATCTACAGCTCTTCATGCCAGTTTTTTCCACCATGCTCAGCTGTACTTAACTGTGGAAGCTAAGCCTGATGGAGCTGTGGCGTGGCAGGGTTCCTGCAGTGTCTGTCCTGCCATGGTCCCAGCTGCAGTGTGGCAGGAGCAGCGTCCCCAGACAGGTGTGTGCCCTGGCCCTGCCAAATACAGGTGTTTCACAGCTTCACAACCTGTTCCCTCCTCTATAAATAAATGACCAGCTTGCTCCACAGTGCTGTGCGAGGCCCAAATAGAACACATATGACAATGCTTTGTGAACTGTATAGCACCTTAAAAAGAAAATAAAAGTGACAGAATATGAAGCAGGGTGCAGTGGCTCATGCCTGTAATCCCAGCCCTTTGGGAAGCAGGCAGATCACTTGAGGCCAGGAGTTCGGGACCATCCTGGCCAACATGGCGAAACCCCACCTCTACTAAAAATACAAAAATTAGTCGGGTGTGGTGGCGCATGCCTGTAATCCCAGCTACTTGGGAGGCTGAGGCAGAAGAATCACTTGAATCCAGGAGGTGGAGGTTGCAGTGAACTGTGATTGCACCACTGCACTCCAGCCTGGGCCACAGAGTGAGACCCTGCCTCAAAAAAAAAAAAAAAAAAAAAAAAAGTGACAGAATATGGTATGGACCCTTGAGGGAGTCTGCGCCTCACAGACTTCCCCTCTGCTCATCACGGGCTTCTCTGCTGCCCTCATCTGCTACCACATAGAGAATGGGAAACTGTAATCAGATTCAAGTTGCATTTTTTTTTAAAAAACCCTAACTTAACTGTATAATGTGAAATAAGAAGTCAGGACTATGCTCTTAGGATATTTTCAGTCATTTGGTCAGACCTCTCCGGAGCAGCTCCTAGTTAACGGCTCCATCCCTCCCCTGAAAGTTGATTCCTCCATCCCAGCACCCAGTGCTGTGCTGGACTACGGGATCAGCCCATTCCTGTGAGACTGCAATCTCAACAGCTTTCTCTGGAAAGCAGCACAATTCTTAGATCACCACAGGAATCGCCTCTGCAACTTTTACAAAGAGGGAAAGAGAAGCCCAGAACACTCATGTGACTGGCCTGAGTCTCAGTGACTGAGGGGCGCTTCTATTAATAACACTTGCCCATAAGAGAAAGAATGCGTTCTGCGTAGCTGGACTGTCCATGCTTTCCAGAAAACACTGGCCTTCCAGCTCTGCATTTCCTCCAGCCATCTTCATAGTTTTCAAGGAGTTCCATTTTCACCTATAATTGTCTTTTCAGATATATTGTTCTGCAGTTTCCTAGGGAATGCAGCAAGATATTTAATCATACTCATTTAACAAATATTTAAATCATTTATTGCCATTAAGTTACAGCATCTCAATATACACACTGCATGGAAATACACAGATAACATTTTTAAACAGTGGGGACAAGATTTTAAGTACGTGGCCAGCTGTTGGTTGTCTTGTGGTCATTAAAGACAATGTTAAGAATTAGGAGTACTTAAGTGCTAGTAGTTACAAATTTTATTCTCTTCAGTTTTTCATTAAGTAAATTCTAATAGATAATATACATATTCCTGCAGATAAAACCATCATCAGAAATTATTAAATTAATTGCATATTTTGAGCTACTCTTTATGGAAAGAAGTAAAATATTTAATACTTGTAAGGCAGCAGAGAGTTGGTTTAGAAACTCTCAGCTATTTCTATAAAAATAGAATGGTTAGTAAAAATAGCATTCAGTGTATTTTCCTTAGTGAGGCTATTTATAATGAAATCTGTGACTCAGCAGCAGCTGGCAATGCTGTCCCTTCAAGACCTTGTTCTTCATTTTCCATTGTTATGCAGATGCCTTTTTAGTCATCCTGGAAAGAAACAAAAAGAAAAATTCAATGAGAAACAAAATGTCAATGCCAATCGCAAGGGCTTTGGATGGCTTTAAAAAGGCACCTTTACGTAACATTTATTTCAACTTACAACTTATAAAAACAGTAATATAGGTTGGGTATCCCTCATCTGAAATGCTTAGGCCCAGACATGTTTCAGATTTTTTCAGATTTTGGAATAACTGGATTATACCAGTTGAGCATCCCTAAACTGAAAGTCCAAAATCCAAAATGCTCCAATGAGCACTTCCTTTGAGTGTCATGTTGGCACTCTAAAGGTTTCATATTTTGGAGCATTTCAGATTTTTGGATTTGGGATGCTCAGCCTGTATCCTAGTTCATGTTAACTTTCATGTTTTAGTAAGTTGTTTCCCCAACTGCTAAAGCACATCTATACACACTCCAGTCCCACAGTACTCCCTCAGAAAAGATTTTAGTTTCATTCTCCCCAATTCTTCAAATTCCTGAAAAGAAAGTAACTAAATTGAAATCTGCTTACTCGTGTTTGATAAGCCGCCCTCCCTGGATGAGCTGGGCCACTTCATTTGTTGCGTGGCATGCAAACAGGAGCCAGTTCCGAGGCTGTACCTTGTAGGCAAATCTCATGAATGTCAAAGAATAGCAACAGAGGGCTGCCAAAAATAGCAGAGCAAAGTCAATCAATAACTTAGAAAACTGAGAGGGTTGATAGGACCACAGAGATGAACAGTTCCATTGCCTTGATCAAAAAAGAACCTCTTCTGCGAAAGCCTTTGACAGATAAAAGTTGTTACTTAAATGCCTGTATGAATAGGAAGCTCATAAAAAAATTTACTGTACTGCTATGCGTTTTTGTTAATTATTTAAACATTTAAGGAACATATTTCAGAGCAAGAGTAGGCTGAAATTTGTTTTAGCCACTTTTTTTGTCTCCTGGAGTTGCTTATAATCCATTCATTATCTGAAAGAATTGTTATTTATTCCCTCCACAATAGTTTTATGTTCAAATATCAGGGTTTCAAGTAAGTTTAATGACACTTTCCCCCAAAAAAGTTCATAATATAAATCATTAGAGTGACTATTAGAATGATTCAGATGACACAGTCTTCAGTTGGGTGCGCTAAATCTGAAAGGCAAATAAGATGTTACTACTTCCTAGATAAATATTTCTAATTAATCTTGTTTCTTACTCACATAGAGAAGTAACACTCTTCCATGCCATCACATTCTGTATGTGACTTTCTAATAGTGACTGTAACATCTAGTGCTACAATCTTGAAATGCAAGCAGGAGCTGTACTATGTTGAAAGTCCCCCGATTATCCAAATCTGCATTCTTACCGAATGTCATCCGCCCACTGATAATCTCTGGAGACTTTTTCATGTCATTGATGGCAGCAATGGGAAGACCCCAGTTGGCTACTGGGCCCCAGAAATGCTACAAAAAATGAGAGGAAAAGAATGAAGAGAGGAAAAAGTTAAGACAGAACTATAAACAGCTGAAATTTCCCTTACTTTAAATAATCATGTGAAACTCGTGAAAACAAATCTTCGTTTCCATCTTGCAGGTTTACTGGGTTAACTGATGGTTAACATTTAGGTATTGGATTGTCCAAGTGTTCCTGTAGGAATCAGCAGGTCTTACAGCTGAGCCCAGAGCTAGAAAGGGTTTGGCAGCTTCCCAAGGTCCCTACTGGTTTCCATACTACAACCAAGTCGTCTCTGATTGTCCCATTTAGAAAATTTAAAAATAAAAATAAGATTCACTTCTTACACAACTCATTGTTGCTATAATTCAAACCCTGTTAGAACTATTCTCCATAATTTTTATGTTTAAATCTATCCACACTCCTTTTCCCAAATTTTTATTAAGATATTTGTTAATAATTCTTTTTTTTTTTTTTTTTTTTTTTGAGACGGAGTCTCACTCTGTCTCCCAGGCTGGAGTGCAGTGGCGCAATCTCGGCTCACTGCAAGCTCCGCCTCCCGGGTTCACACCATTCTCCTGCCTCAGCCTCTCTGAGTAGCTGGGACTACAGGCGCCCGCCACCACGCCTGGCTAATTTTTTGTATTTTTAGTAGAGGCAGGGTTTCACCGTGGTCTTGATCTCCTGACCTCGTGATCCACCCGCCTCGGCCTCCCAAAGTGCTGGGATTACAAGTGTGAGCCACTGCGCCCGGCCTGTTAATAATTCTTAAAATGCAGACCCTAAATTGGGTACTTTTCTGAAGAAAGAAACTTAATAAGGGAATAAATTGTTTTTCAGCTTATATGAGCTATTCTAAGATAAAAGAACTTGGAAATCAATACCCAGGACCCCAGACACTAAGAAATTAAGATTGGAAAGTACTTTTGACATAATAGCAAAAACTTATATTAATATTAAAGAAATAAACCAATAGTTTTTCATTCTACAACTACACTCATCCAAGGATACCAAAGTGAAGTCGTCTGTGTTTGACAGCAGCCACAATCAGTTTAATTTTAGATGCTGAAATAAAATAAGGCTTGTGGCTTTCGTTCATTAAAAATGAAAAATTGTTTCATTAATTTAGAATTTGGAAATAATATTTTCAAATCTGAAAGAAACCACATCTTGTTGGCTAAACACCCCTTTTAGTTATCCTAACACTAAAGAGTAAAAACAGTCTTTGCTTGACTTCTGCCTATCATAATGTTTAGGTTAAATTCGGACTGCTAAATATATTTCTAGATTTTGCTTCTATTATTGACGAGGGGTTAAAATCCAAAGATTCCCTAAAAAGTGGTAAACCAAGGGAAATATAAGAAAAATAAATGGGAATTGGATTTGGCATAATAGAATATTTTAAAATGTTTATTTAACATGAAAGCCACAAGGTCATTTAAATAACTATAAAAGGTCAAAGTTCCCATACAGCCATCACGATAAGTATTTCAGGGTTTAACATGTGAGTTATAAACTCTGTAAATTAGGCACAGTTGGTTTAAAGAATCTTGAGATTCTGGGCTGGCTAATTAGTCCTCTTGCATTCAGACTGCATATTATCTAAGATACTACTGCAACTTTCACTTAATTTCTTACATTTAGACAAGGTGATTAGTGGCTCTCAAATTGGACAGCAAGGCTTTAGAGGAAATATTTCTTTGAAAATGACAAGTTGGGTCGGGTGCAGTGGCTCACGCCTGTAATCCCAGCACTTTGGGAGGCTGAGGCGGGTGGATCACGAGGTCAGGAGTTCAAGACTAGCCTGGCCAACATGGTAAAACCCTGTCTCTACTAAAAATACAAAAATTAGCCAGGTGTGGTGGCAGGTGACTGTAATCCCAGCTGCTTGGGAGGCTGAGGCAGAGAATTGCTTGAACCCAGGAGGTGAAGTTTGCAGTGAGCCAAGACTGCACCACTGCACTCCAGCCTGGGTGACACAGCGAGACTCTGTCTCAGAAAAAAAAAAAAAGAAAATGACAAGTTGGAGAGAAGTGCACTCCTGCAGAATTCTATTAACAATGACCCTTAATTTCTTATATTTAGATGAGATATGGCCGGTTTTCTTTTTTCCTTATTCCCCAGACTTTTGTAAGGTATCTATCTCTCCCTTACCTACTTACTTCTTTTCTTACCCGTCCTGTTATTGGGTGTCACTTCATTTTTCAACTCTCTATTATTCCATAGTGATCTTCCTTTTCCTCCTTTTTTGACCAGGACTTCCTCCACTTGGTCTATTTTCATCTCCTTTTCCGTTTACTCTCTTGCCACTCCTCTGCACTGTATGGTGTTGTTGCTGTCTACGTTATCATGCATGAACCCAGGGCTACAACAGAGCCTGAAGAGTTATTCTAAGGGGCATATAAACCACAGTTTCTCTACCACTGGTTGTGAATGTGTCTTCTTTCATAGGTGGGGCTAAAGCAGAAATGGACAATGGAATAAATCTAAACCTAAAGTAGCCTTGGGAGATTCCTGGCTAAGTGATGGTATTAAAAGTTTAAGTGTGGGCCGGGCGTGGTGGCTGACACCTGCAATCCCAGTACTTTGGGAGGCCGAGGCAGGCGGATCATGAGGTCAGGAGTTCGAGACCAGCCTGACCAACATGGTGAAACCCCGTCTCTACTAAAAATACAAAAATTAGCTGGGTGTGGTGGCTCACACCTGTAATCCCAGCTACTCGGGAGGTTGAGGCAGGAGAATCGCTTGAACCCATGAAACAGAGGTTGTAGTGAGCCAAGATCGTGCCACTGTACTCTAGCCTGGGCAACAGAGCAAGACTCCATCTCAAAAAATAAAAATAAAAAAATAGAAAGTTTAAGTGTGATGAGTGTTAGGTTATAGGAAACAGAGTTCTGCAAGTTAAGAACTACACATACACTTATGACTCTAAGTGTTGAGCTATACTGAAAATATATTTCTTAAGAATACAAAAGGTAAAAATCATTTTAACACTAGTTTACTAAAATATCTAACCTGAGAAAGTTTATAATGCATCTTTTCTATCTAGTACAATATTCTAGTTCTCTCTTCCCTTTTTTAGAATACAATTGATTTATGCTCTGTCAGGTATTCAGCAGTCAATTTTGAGAAAAATAAGGAACTTTATTAAAATTCAAAAAGAAATTAACATATGTTGGATTAAATGGAAAACATTTTACTTCATTATAATTCTTAATTGTGCTGAAAAGAAAGTTCCAACAGAATTATACAACACCATCTCCTGTGTGAAAATCAAGCCATGGAAATGAACTCCACCCTACAGGAAAAAAATGATCCCACCCTTCTTTTCCTGCTTTCTCTTTTTCTTTCTCTATTTCCTTTCATCGGTTGCCAGGCTCCACTGTGACTATTATCAATGAAGTAATTATATGCTTGTTTCTAAAAACAGGAGTAGGGAGCAGCCCCAGGAGCATGGCTCTGACAGAGCTCGTGTCTAGGCTCCCCAGGACAGGCCAAGGTGCAGTAGGCAACCTTCACAACCTGCCAGCCATGGTGGCTAGAGAGGCTCTCACAAGCAAAGGACGCTAAGTCTGTTATCCGTAACTCTCTTAATGCAGAAAGTCTGCAAAAGCCTGAAATGGACGGAAATAATTTTCTTACCGTACTATTTTGTGAAGAGTCACCGAAGTTCAGACAGGAGAGACATGGAAAAAAGAAGAAAAAAAATCAAATGATTTTGGTCTTATTAGGTTACTGCAACCTCACATCTGTATTCAAATTTCAGTAACAGGACTACAATGTTAACAGTGTACATTCTTTTATTATTTTTAAAAGATCAAGTAATATTATTTCTAATAAGAACTTTGACTTAATGAAATTAGATCTTAATTTTATGGAAAATAAGTGCAATCCTTAGAGCAGAACTGTCCAATAGAAATATAATGCAAGGCACAAATACAAGCCACGTATGTAATTTAAAACTTCTAGAAGCCACATTAAGAAAACTAAAAAGAAGGCCGGGCACAGTGGCTTATGCCTGTAATCCCAGCACTTTGGGAGGCTAAGGCAGGAGGATTGCTTGAGGCCAGGAGTTCACCATTAATCTGGGCAACACAGTGAGACCCCATCTATACACAAATACGTTTTAAAAATTAGCTGGGCATGGGTGGTTTGTGCCTCCAGAGGATTGTTTGAGCCCAGGAGTTCAAGTCTGCAGTGAGGTAAGATCACACCACTGTACTCCAGCCTGGGCAACAGAGCAAGACCCTGTCTGGAAAAAAAAAGGAAAAAAAAAAAGAAAAGAAAGGTAGAAAAGTAAAAAGAAACCACAGAAATTACTTGTATTAATAGTTTATTTAATTCATATGTATGCAAAAAAATTTTAATTTCAAAATGTAATCAATAAAAACTACTCATTAGACCTTTTACATGCTTTTTCATACAATTATTTGGACTCTAGTGTGTATTTTACACTTACAGCACATCTCAGCTTGAACTAGTCACATTTCAAGTGATCAGTAGCCACCTGTGGCTAGTGGCTCTCAAATTGGACAGCACAGCTTTTGAGGAAATATTTCCTTAAAAGTGGTAAGTTGCAGAGAAGCATACTGCTGCAGAATTCTATTAACAATGAAACTTTCCCTTCTGCTTACTAACACATTGCACCAGAATGTGAACCCCCAGAGGGATGTATTTTTGTTACTACTGGACTACTTAAAGTAGTGCCTGGCATTTAAACTGGAATTTAAAAAATATTTGTTGAATGAATGAATGAATAGTAAAAATGTCAATGCTGTTTTCCAGAATTTTAAATTTAAAAATACACCAAAAACTTATATTGAGTTACTTTTATTTCTGAAATAACAATTTCTCTTGCCAGGTTATACCTGAGCTCTTCTCTTAGGGCAAAATCTCAAAGTTGAGCTACTGAAAAAGTTATTGAAATAAAATAATAAAATTGAGCAGTATGGCAGGGGGAAAAATGAAATAATGAAATCCTTTATAAACACACTCAAGTCCAAAGAATTCTACTAGTTGTTTTGTTTTAGAGAGCACAGAGATTATAATTTGTAACATGAAAATAATTGTTGATGGTGCTAATAATACAGTAGTCCCCGTTATCCTCAGGGGATGCATTCTAAGACCTCCAGTGGATGCCTGAAACCGGGGATAATACCGAATCCTATATATACTATGTTTTTCTCCTATACATACATACCTATGATAATGTTTAATTTATAAATTAGGCAGAGGAAGAGATTGACAGCAATTACTAATAATAAAATAGAATAACTATGACAATAAACTGATATAAAAATTTTGAGAATGTGGTTACTCTCTCTTTCACAATACTGTAATATTTTTTTGGACCACAACTGGCCTTGAGTGACTAAAACCATAGAAGGAGAAACTGCAGATGAGGGGGTACTACTATGTGCTTCAGATAGGTTATATTATGAAATATATCATTCATATAATTATATATGCAAATATAATTATCCAAATTATATTTCACAGCAAGTACAAACTGACCACAATGCTTTATAGCAGAGAGATTGATAACCTTACCAGATCACACAGCATAATCTAGCTAGAACAGTCAGTCACCTACGGCATTGCTCTCCTTCAAATACCTTTGTCAGTATCTGAACACTGGCCCTTTAGGTAACTATGAATAACCAAGGGCACATTTTTTTCCCTATAAAAATATTTTAAAGGATGTAGTACTTACAATGTGAAGTTTCAACTTGGACATAACTTAGTTTTTCCTTTAAGACTCTCTCCTTAAATCATACAACAGCTTGATTATATCCTATTTTACAACAGATTACAAATGTATGAGAATAAGGGAGATTACAAACGTATGAGAATAAGGGAGAATTACAATGTGTGAGAATAAGGATTAGTATAGATTACAAATGTATGAGAATAAGGGAGAATTAACTTCTGCCTTCATACCCTGCTCAATTCAAAAGTCCTACAGGAATATAATCACATTAATTACTGTAAAACAATCTGAGAGTAAAGTCAGTTTAAATATGTCTGTTAAATACAAAACACTACAACTCAACATCCCTCAATTCTGAGTCAGGGTTTTCTAGAACGCATGAATCAACGACTCAATCAAAATATCTGAAAAGCATATTTGTCCAGAACCAAATTAGAAAAAAAATGCTTCCAAATATGTATTATTACCTGTTTCAAAAAAAAAGGGAGATAAATTTATAAGCCACATAGAAACTGCAATTTGGGGACAGTAATGCAAAACCATTTAGAAAATATTCTTGATTTTCTCTTTATTTGGTATGCTGCCTTTATTTTCAGTAAAAAAGCAAACAAACACAAAGCTCATAGACTTTCTTACGATTTCAAATTCTCATGGAGGAGAAACTGTATTTCCAGTTAAAAATTAAGTATTCTGTTTTTTTAAAAAATAAACTTTATTTTCAGAGAAGTTTTAGGTTCACAGTAAAACTGAATCAAAGTACAGAAACCTTCCATATACACCCAGTCCCGAAACATGCACGCACTCTCCCATTATCTACATCCCCCGCCCATGCTGTATTTATCACAATCACGAAACTTACATTGACACAGCCTTGTTACCCAAACTCCATATCTACATTAAGGTTCACTGTTAGTGCTGTACATCCTGTGGGTTTGGATGAACATATAATGCCATGCATCCATCATTATAGTGTCTTACAGTAGTTTCACTCTCTAAAAATCCTCTGTGCTCCACCTAAACCCTTGGAACCACTGATCTTTTGACTATCTCTGTAATTTTGCCTTTTCCAGAACGTTGAGTAGTTGGAATCAGGTAGTATGCAGCCTTTTCAGACTGGCTTCTTTCATTCAGTAACATGAATTTAAGTTTCCCTCATGTCTTTTCATGGTTTCATAGCTCACTTTTTAGTGCTGAATAATATTCCATTGTCTGGATGTACCACAATTTACTTTGCCATTCACCTACCAAAGGACATCTTATTTGCTTCCAAGTTTTGGCAGTTATGAACAAAACCTCTATAAAAATCCACATGCAGGTTTTTGTGTGGACCTAAGTGTTCAACTCCTAGGGGTAAATACCAAAGAATGTGTAAGAAACTGCCAAACTGTTTCCAAAGTGGCTGTATGATTTTGCATTCCCACCAGCAATGAATGAGAGTCCCTGTTGATTCACATCCTAATCGGCATTTGCTTTTATCGGCGTTCTGCCTTTTGGACTTTCTAATAGATGTTTAGTGGTATCTCGTTTTAATTTGCATTTCCCTGATGACATATGATGTAGAACAGTGGTGTCCAATTTTTGGCAGAGCTTCTTTTCACATGCTTATTTGCCATCTGAACACAGTGAGGTATCTGTTTAGGTCTTCGGCCCATTTTTAATTGAGTTCCTTTCTTATTGTTGAGTTTTGTTTTTGTGGGTTTTGTTGGCTTGTTTTTTTGAGAGGGAGTCTTGCTCTGTTGCTCAGGATGGAGTGCAGTGGCATGATCTTGGCTGACTGCAACCTCCGCCTCCCAGGTTCAAGTGATTCTCCTGCCTCAGCCTCCCAAGTAGCTGGGATTACAGGCACCCGTCACCACACCTGGCTAATTTCTGTATTTTAGTAGAGAATTAGGTAGAGGTCACCATGTTGGCCAGGCTGGTCTCAAACTCTCGACCTCAAGTGGTCTGCCTGCCTTGGCCTCCCAAAGTGCTGGAATTACAGGCGTGAGCCACCACGCCTGGCCTTATTGTTAAGTTTTAAGAGTTCTTTGTATATTTTGGAAAAGGCCTTTATCAGTTATGTCCTCTGCAAATATTTTCTCCTATATTCTCTTTTCATTCTCTTGACAGCATCTTTCACAGGGCAAAACTTTTTAATTTTTATGAAGTCCAGCTTATCAATTATTTCTGGGATCATGTCTTTGGTCTTGTATCAGAAAAACTCATCACCAAACCCAAGGTAATTTAGATTTTCTCCTAAATTATCTGCTAGGAGTTTTATAGTTTGTGATTTACATTTAGGTCTGTGATCCTTTTTGAGTGAATTTTTGTAAATAGTATAAGGTCTGTGTCTACATTCGTGTTTTTTTTTTTTTTTGCAATTGCATGTCCAGTTGTCCAGCACTATTTGTTGAAAAGACTGTCTTTACTACATTGTTTTGCCTTTGCTCCTTTGTCAAAATTTAGTTGACTTTATTTATGTAGGTCTACTTCTGGGCACTTTATTCTGTTCCATTGATTGATCTGTCTATTTCTTTGCCAATACCACGCTGTCTGGATTACTGTGGCTCTATAGTAAGTTTTAAAGTTAGGTAATGTCAGTCCTCCAACTTTGTTCTTCTCTTCCAATACTGTGTTGGCTATTTTTGGGTTTACTGCCCTCTCCATTTAAACTCCAAAATCTGTGTGTTGATATCCACAGAATAACGTGCTGGGACTTTAACTTTCACCTATTCACTTAAAAAAAGTACTTTGTGGCTTATCTTTGGCATATTCAAAGTACCAGCATCACTAGTCTTGTACTTTGGGGCCATCATTAAATAAAATAAGGGTTACTTGAACAGAAGCACTGCAATACCACAACAATGGCTAAGTGACTAGGTGGGATGACTAAGTGACTAACAAGTAGGTAGCATCTACAGCATACAGATGGTGGACAAAGGGATGGTTCATGTTTCAAGAAGGACAAAGTGGGATGGCATGAGATTTCATCACGCTACTCAGAATGACACAAAATTTACAGTTTATGAATTGGTTGTTCCTGGAACTTTCCACTTAATATTTTCAGACCTTAGTTTGGCCACAAGTAACTGAAACTGCAGAAAGCAAACTGTGGATAAGGGGGTGGAGAGCTACTGTATTTCCTTTCTTCTGCTTATTTTCATTCTAATTTGCTTTTTTTTTTTTTAGTTTTGAAAGGTGGAGGCTTAGATGATTGATTTTAGAACCTTCTTGTTTTCTAATATATGCATCCAATGCTATAAAAATTCTCTCTAATCACTGCTTTAACTGTATCCCACAAATTCTGATAAGTTGTGTTTGCACTTTTATTTAGTTCAAAATATTAAAAAATTTATCTTGAGATTTCTTCTTTGACCCAGAGTTATTTAGAAGTGTGCTGTTTAATCTCCAAGTATCGGGGATTTTCCAGCTTTCTGTTAGCGACTTCTAGTTTAATTCCAAAGCACACACCATATGATTTCTAGTCTTTTAAATTGGTTAAGGTGTGTTCTATTTGCCAGAATATAATTTATCTTGGTGAGTGTTCCATGTGAGCTTGAGAAGAATGTATATTCTGCTGCTGTTACATGTAGCAGTCTACTGATGTTCACCATATCCAGTTGGTTCATTGTTTTGTTGAGTTAAATTATGTCGGTACTGATTTTCTGCCTGCTGGGTCTATTTATGATGGAGGGGTGAAATCTCCAATTATATTAGTGGATTCATCTATTTTTTCTTGCAATTCTATCAGTTTTTGCCTCATGTGTTTTAATGCTCTAATGGTACATACACATTAAAGACTGTTACCTGTATTAAGTCTCTCCAGAGAGACAGAACTAATAGAAGATGTATAGCTATAGATACATATACACATACGTGTGTGTGTATATATATATATATATATAATTTTTAATGGAAATTGGCTTATGCTGTTATAGAAGTAATAAGTCTCATAAGCTGGAGAATCAGTAAAGCCAGTGCTGTAACTCAGTCTGAGTCCAAAGGCCTGAGAACTAGGGGAGCCGATGGTGTAACTCAGTCCGAGGCTAAAGGCCCTGAGAACCTGAAGGGCCACTGGTGTAAATCCTAGAGTCCAAAAGCCCAAGAACCTAGTGTTCTGATGTCTGATGGCAGAAGAAAATGGATGTCCAAGCTCCAGAAGAGAGAGCAAATTGTCTCTTCTCTACCTTTCTGTTCTACTGGGGCCCTCAACAGATTAAATGATGCCCACTTACATGGGTGAGGGCACATCTTCTTTACTCAGTCTACTGATTCAAATGCCAATCTCTTCCAGAAACACCTGCATAAACATGCCCAGAAATAATGTTTTACCATCTATCTGGGTATCTGTTAACCCAGTAAAGTTGACACCTAAAATTAACCATTGCATATGTCTTTTTGGAGAATTGATCCCATTATCATATGTAATGTCTCTCTTTATCCCTGGTAATTTTCCTTGCTCTGAAGTATGCTCCATCTATAGCTACCAACGCCTTTTCTTGATTAATGTTAACATGGTACACCTATCTCTACCTATTTACTTTTAATCTAGATGTGTATTTACATTTAAAGTGGGTTTCTTGTAGACAATGTATATTGAGTCTTAATTTTTGATCCACTCGTACAATATGTCTTTTAATTGGTACTTTTAGTCTACTGATACTCAAAGTGATTATTGGTATAGTTGTATTACTATTTACCATATTTGTTACTGTTTTCTATTTGTTGTCCTTGTTCTTTGTTCTTTTTTTGCCTTCCATTCTTTTTCTGCCTTTTATGGTTTTAAACGAGCATTTTATATGATTCCATTTTCTCTCCTTTCCTGGCATATCAGTTACAATTATTATTATTATTATTATTATTATTATTTTTTTTTGAGACAGTCTCGCTCTGTTAGCCAGGCTGGAGTGCAGTGGCAGACCCATGCCGGTGCCCAGGCCACCCTGGAAGCTGTTACTGCTGTCCACTCAGGAGACAATCAAGGAGCTGATGCGGGCACTGGGCCTGCTCATGTAGGAGCAGCTGCTGAAGGCCCGGGGGCCAGAGGTGAACACCTCGTAGGGCTGCTAGGTCACCCTGATGGACATGGTGGAGGCAGAAGTGGAGGCAGGCAGGCTGAACCAGGAGGAGATTTGAAAAGGAGGAGAGGAGCTGTTTTTAGGTCAGTCTCTAATTTTTCCAAAATTACGGTAATGTTAGCTTTCTCTGAAAGTACTGAGAGCAATTTAGGTAATTTATAACTTGCTTATGTAGTACTAAAAGGATCCAACTGACAGCCTAGCATAGTATATTTCTAACATTATTCAAAGTAAAACGGGACAAAATTTTGAGATATTTTAGATCATAATTCTACAGTTTGCTGAAATTTATTCTTACCAAATTTTGTCTAGTTTTCTAGTTCAAATTAAAATGAGGGAGGGTTTTAACAATTAGAATTTGTGATATTCAGCTATATTTAGCAAGCCAAAAGTCAGCTGAATGACAGTAAAGACCTTTGTGACTGGACTATCCAGATATTAAGAGATACTTATGGCCAGTCCTGCTTGAACATTTACAGCTTCATTCAATTTCTGAAAGTCAATTATATGGCAGGGAAGTGCTCAAAGAGTCCAAGGACTGGGTGTGAAAAGCAGTTTGGCAGAGAAAAGGGAGACATATGCAGGAAAACACGGAGCACAAAAATATCTAAAACCTTCTTTTCAAAACCATTTCTATGCATTACTATTTTCCTTTAAATCCCAAGTTGACATTTCTGTTTTAGCTTCACAAGTTTGGTATCCAGAGGTTCTGAAGTTATCTGTTTGGTTCAGGTATCAGCCTTCTCATGTGGCAAATGAAGCACTGGAATTTCTAAGGCCTGTTCCAACTCTAATATTCCACAAGTTTGGGAAAGATTCACTTTCATTTTACTGCAACTTCTCACCTGGGTAGTAAGTATAATTCTGAAAGCTTTCCTGGAGACTCAGAAGTTAAAATTAATTTAGAATACCTCATCAACTTGAGAATATTCAATGCAAACATCCCACTAACTTCAGATTCATAAGCATGCTAAGTGATTAACTGATTTTAAAGCACTCTATGATCTAGGTTCTTCTTAAGAAAACATCCTCTGCACACATATACAAATACGTGTGTGTGTGTGTGTGTGTGTGTATCCATTCACCTTTACTGTAATATACAAACTTGAGAAGAGGAATAAGTCTCTAGAATAAAGCTGCACAGACCTTGATTGAGTTAATCATTAAAATATATGTCCTACCTCAAAACTTTTTTGCTCATTCTAATTTATTCTTCTTAACCAGAAATCCAGGAAGGAGAATGAGAGAAGAGGAAAAGCAAAGAAGAGCTCTCTTTTTCTATTCTGTCAATAAGAAAGGTGAGGGAATAGTTTCTTAAGAAAAAGGTATTGGAATAGAGACCCAGGAAGTTCTTGATTCAAGATCCTAATCAAGGTAAGTAAGAAGAGATAGAAGAAAGTACCAAAAAGAGAGTACCAGAAATCTTGGGGATTAAACATGCAATATTAGTTACAATAAAAAATAAATTGAACACTTACTTTTGTCAAGCGCTATACTATGTCATTAAACAGCTACCAAAGCACAAAAGCTAAACAATTTGCCCAAGCTCACAAAGCTGGAAAGCTAGAGCTGGGCTTCAAACCCATCATTCAAACTCATCACCTAGGTTTAACAGTACTATTATCACAATTAACAATTGTCAATAATTATTTAATATTATTTAATACCGAGATCCTATTTAAGTGTTCTGTTATCCCAGTAATGCCTTTTCCAGCTGTTTTTTCACACCAGGCCCAATCAAAGTCCACACACTGCCTTTGGTTCTTAGGTGTCCTAAGTGAGAGCCTGTTTCATAACCTCTTTCAGTGAAAAAAAAAAATCATTTAAAATACATGTGGATGGGCTGGGCACAGTGGTTCATGCCTATAATCCCAGAGCTTTGGGAGGCCAAGATGGGAGGACTGCTTGACGCTGGGAGTTCAAGAACAGCCTGGGCAACATAGCAAGGTACCATCTCTAAGAAAAAACAAAAAACTAGCCAGGTATAATTGTGCACACCTGTAGCCCTAGCTACTTGGGAGGCTGAGGCAGGAGGCTCACTCAAGCCCAGGAGTGGGAAGTTACAGTGAGCTATGATCATGCCATTGCACTCCAGCCTGGGTGACAGAGTAATACCCTGTCTCTAAATAAATAAATACACTTGGAAATTCAGTTTAGTAAGAATGTTCAACTTGATTCATAAAACATGATTGAAATAAATTTATAATCTGTATAAAATATGATTTTAAATGTATGCTGAAAAACTCAATTATGTTATTAATTTTTAAAATTCTAGAACAGCTTTAGTTGAGAAAACCTCCAGACCCCTTCAGTAGGCTACAAAAAGAATGCAGAGGATGCAAAGTATGTACAACAGGCAACTGATGAAGTAAAAAGAGGAAGGGATGGAACCTTGTTTCTAATTAGAAGAAAAGAGATACGATGACGTTTTCTGCTTTATATTTTATTCTCCTTTGCTAAAGAAAAGCCAGGCTGTAAGAGAAAAGCTTGGAAGAACAAATAGGAAGTACTTTCCTCTGATACGTTCTAGGAAGAAAGGTTTCTCTTTCTAGGGGAGGAGACATTAAAATAAAAAGCTTCTGGTCAGAGTTTTGATACCTGACCTCAAACTGGCCCTCGATCACTGTTTGGCAGACCTAGCATGAATTCCCACTGCTGCCAAGAATGGCAGGGAAAACAGGTCAGCTGAATGTTTCACATCACGTGTTCACCTTTCAAAAATAATTTCAGTTCAAGATCATACAGCTTTATAGCTCACACAAGATTTTAACTTTCTAAATAACTGTAAATTTTAAAAAATGTTTTCGCTTGCAAAAACAGAAGGATATAATAAAATGTAGAGTGATTTGGAGTTTCCAAGTATTTTCACATCCCTTATCCAATTTAATTTTCTTGATAACCCATAAAGAGCATTATCATTAAACCCATTTGATGGACAAATAAAGTCTGCTGGGATCAACTTGCTGGGGATCCTGGACTGTGAGTCATTCTTCTGAATCTTAGTCTGGTGCTCTACCAGGCAACACTGTTCTGAGTAATGCAATTCTCTTCTTTTCCTTATTTAGTCAAAGTGTAATTGAATTAAATACTGGAGAAAGTATAAAAATTTAAAGCTACATAAAGTTAATTTTAGAAAAAAAGGTTAGATGATATACTCTAGTACCCTATCGAAAAGTCTGGCTCTTGGAAACCCATTTAGTAGAAGAAAATATAACACTTAGAAAAGCAGAACTCTCTTCCTTGAAAATATATTTAACAAATTCTTCCTATGTAATAAAACTGTTAGGGCCGGGCGTGGTGGCTCACACCTGTTAACCCCAGCACTTTGGGAGGCCGAGGTGGGCGGATCACCTGAAGTCGGGAGTTCGAGACCAGCCTGACCAACATGGAGAAACCCCGTCTCTACTAAAAATACAAAATTAGCTGGGCGTGGTGGCGCATGCTTGTAATCCCAGCTACTTGGGAAGCTAAGGTAGAAAAATCACTTGAACCCAGGAGGTGGAGGTTTGGATGAGCCAAAATAGTGCCAGTGCACTCCAGCCCAGGCAACAAGAGCGAAACTCTGTCTCAAAAAAAAAAAAAAAAAAAAAAGAAAAGAAAAGAAAAGAAAACTGTTCAGTAATTATCAGCATAATTTTTATATAGCTAGGGGTCATAACTGTATTTTTAATTTTACCATACAATGTTAACCTTAGCTGTACCTATTAGGAAGGCTCATTATCCAATACATTAGTAAAAAGCTAAAGTAATATTCAAAGCTGTAAAGAAACTTAACAGCAAGGATTAAGAGCATATCCTCACATTGCTACTTTGTTCACGTTTTTACTACCATTAATCTGGTAAATTGCTGTGCTCCACAGTACTAAACATCCATCTTAATTAATCATAGTTCTATTTAGGCATAGAAATGTCTTTTTTTGAAAGTCAGAAGTGAAGCTTCTGTTTACAAGTTTACCATATGGCAGACTGAATTATTTTTCCTATCCTACTGCTCTATAAAAGTAGAAGTAAAAAGTATTTCCAATAAAATTCAGGATTTAAAACTTTTTTATTGCTAAAATCAAGTTGCCTTCATACTATCCCTTTTGTGTGGTTATAACAGGATTTATTCCTCCTCAGCTTTCATCTCTTTACCTCTTGACCACACTATTAACTACTGAAAAAAAAAAACGCAGCTGTACACTTACCTAGATTTTAAAATCATACACTGAAAAACTAACTAAAATTATACTCCTAAATAACCTAAAACTGCTTCAAAGTTATATTCAATATTTTGAAATAAAAGCAAGCGCCTCAAGATTAGAGGTGCAAATAAATTATAGAAAGTGTATTTTCAGGCTTTCCAACCGCAAATGCTCTTTGTTTCTAACTGGAAAGGAGGAGTTAACAGAAAATAGAACAAGAAGAAAAAGTATGTCCTTAGAGACACATCACTTTACTTTGGTTGACAGAATTTCGTATATAAAAACATCTTGAATTGTACTTCCTCCCAAGCTTAAAGTCCTTATCATGAGAAAACCGAAAGGCGAACCCAAGGCCAGCACATTTTATTTCCGCTGTCCCAGAAGCGCGCTGGGAGCACCCGAAGCTCCGCTCCAACAGCGCCGCGCCGCGCTCTCAGCAACGCCTCCCGCTGGCGTCTCCCCACCCCACGTCCAGGTCGCGGCCTCTGGCACACCTGGACGGCCGCAGGTGACCGGCGACCCACTCCGAGGATCTGGTAGAAACCGGCCGGGAAACCACTCCCGCCCGGAGGAGCGAGCCACTGTCACCTGGCCTGGAGGGACGTTCCCACTGCCACCCATGGGAGAGGAACGAGCCTCTGTCACCCCTGCCGGGTCACCCTGCCCTGAGGGGCGCCCACTGTCACCCCTGCCGGGAGAGGCGCCCCCATGGTCACCCTGTCCTGAGGGGCGCCCACTGTCACTTCCGTGGGGACCTCCCGGTCCCCACTGCCACTCTGGCCGGGAAGAACGTCCACTGTTATGCCTACCAGGAGAGGCGTCCCCATGGTCACCCTGGCCAGGAGGGACGCCCACCGTCACCCACTCCCCGAAGGGGACTCAATGTCACCCCTGCCTTGAGGGGTGCCCACTGTCACCCTGCCAGGAGAGGACACTCGCTGTCACTCCCGCCCTGAGGGGCGCCCACTGTCACCCTGCCAGCAGAGGACACCCACTGTCACCCCCGCCCTGAGGGGCGCCCACTGTCACCCTGCCAGCAGAGGACACCCACTGTCACCCCCGCCCTGAGGGGCGCCCACTGTCACCCCGCCGGGAGAGGACACCCACTGTCACCCCCGCCCTGAGGGGCGCCCACTGTCACCCCCGCCCTGAGGGGCGCCCACTGTCACCCCCGCCCTGAGGGGCGCCCACTGTCACCCTGCCGGGAGAGGACACCCACTGTCACCCCCGCCATGAGGGGCGCCCACTGTCACCGGCTCTCTACGCCGTCCGCTTCGGGGTGTGGCGGTCCGGGAGGGGTCTGGGTGGGGTCCCCCTGACAAGCGCACCCTCTCGCCTGGACCCGGGCCCACCCGCTGCCCGGGGCCACCGCGTCCTCGCGGCCGCCCTCGTCGCGGACTGCACGGGTCGCAGCCTCCCGGGCGCCCCTCCGGGTTGCGGGGTCCGGCCTGCGGCGCTCGTCACCTCATGAGGTAGTCCCGGAAATCCTTGCTTCGGACATAGTCCGCCGCTTTCCGCACCAGCGCGCCAGCCATGGCTGTGCCGACACCAGACCCCGAGTGGTCCCTGCCTCTGCTGCCGCTTCCCAGAGCCAATGACACCCAGGCCAACCCCCCGGCGGCCGACTGCGAGGTAGCCCGAAGGCAGGCCTCACGACACCCGGCCACGCCTTACGGCCGCGCCGCACCGCCCGGCTCTCGGCCAATGACAGGGCGCAGGGCCGGAGATGGTGGCGCGGACTGGCTGGCTCGTGCCTCACACCTCCTTCCCGCCCTCGGTGGCGCACGGGGGCGGGGCCTGCTGCCGTAAAATGGCTGGCGCTGGGCCCGGGCTGGCGGGCTGTTGCTAGGCTCCAGCGGCTCTCCGCCCGCGGGGGCGTGGAAGTGACAGTTCTCTGACCCGCAGGGCTGTGGGCGCCCTACCGAGCGTCGCGCGGTCTTGGGGAGCCCTGCAGTGGGGCCCCTGCGGCGCAGCGCGCGGTGAGACTGGCCGGGTTCCCGCGGCGCCCATGGCCTGTGTCTGCGCCGGTTCCTGGCAAGGGCACCTTGGCCCGGCGGCCCGCGTCCCCCGCGCTTCCCGCACCCACGTGAGCGGACCCGGCCCGCAAGCTGGGCCAGCCCGCGGTTTCCGGGCACTGGGGAGTGCACAGAGCCCCGGGCCAGCGACCGCAGCCGGGGCCCCTGGCTTCTCCCGAGCACTTTCCCCCGGACAAGTCCCTCCAGGGTGGCGGGCGGCACCCAGGGCCGGCGCTCCTCCACCAACGCGCTGCAGCTACCGGCTCAGGAGGGAGCCGCAGCGTCGGAGGAGGAAAGCATTTAAGAATAGCACAAAGCCTTAGGCTCGAGGAAGCGTGACTGCTTACGTGTTGAAAATAAAGGTTCTATAAGTCCCACCGCGGGTGCATATTGAAAAGAAAGGGACCATTAGCACGCGACCCTCGCCTAGGAGTATATAAACCGCAGCAAGACTTTCGGATCACCAAGGCAGAGAAAAGAACACGTTGAAGGCTTTCGCTCAGTTTTCCAGGTTGTTTCGTTTCGTTTTGTTTCTAATGTGGATGATCATTTAAAATGCCTCTGGTGGCCGGGCGCGGTGACTGACGCCTGTAATCACAGCACTTTGGGAGGCCGAGGCGGGCGGATCACCTGAGGTTAGGAATTCGAGACCAGCCGGGGCAACATGGTTAAACCCCCCTCTACTAAAAATAAAAAAATTAGCTGGGCGTGGTGGCATGTGCTTGTAGTCCCAGCTACTTGGGAGGCTGAGACAGAAGAATCGCTTGAACCCGGGAGGCGGAAGTTGCAATGAGCGAGATGCGCCATGCCTCCAGCTGGGCACAGGCAGACCTGCTGCCTGGGGGGGCGGGACTGACGCCGTAATCACAGCATTTGGGAGGCCGAGGGGGGATCACTGAGGTAGGATCGAGACCAGCGGGGCAACATGGTTAAACCCCCCTCTACTAAAAATAAAAAAATTAGCTGGGCGTGGTGGCATGTGCTTGTAGTCCCAGCTACTTGGGAGGCTGAGACAGAAGAATCGCTTGAACCCGGGAGGCGGAAGTTGCAATGAGCCGAGATTGCGCCATTGCACTCCAGCCTGGGCAACAGAGCAAGACCCTGTCTCCAAAAAAAAAACAAAACAAAATTCCTCTGGTAGCCGGGTGTGGTGGCTCACGCCTGTAATCTCAGCACTTTGGGAGGCTGAGGCAGGTGGATCACTTGAAGTCAGGAGTTTGAGACCAGCCTGGCCAACATAGTGAAACCTCGTCTCTACTAAAAATACAAAAATTAACCAGGCGTGGTGATGCGCGGCTGTAATCCCAGCTACTCGGGAGGCTGAGGCGTGAGAATCGGTTGAACCCGGGAGGTGGAGGTTGTAGTGATCCGAGATTGTGCCATTGCACTCCAGCCTGGGCAACAGAGGGAGATCCTGTCTCTAAAATAAAAAATAAATAAAATGCCTTTGGTGAACAGGAACGCTCAACATTAGTGACCCGCAGTGTATTAGTGTTAATAATGGACATCCCCTTTGATCCAGCAAGCCCATCTAGAGATTTCCTAGGATAGACAAGCCAGTTTGTGCAATTTCATGTGTACAGCATTGTTTTTAGTATGGAAAGATTAGAGTTTACATATCCACCCATAGGGAGAGAGTTAAATAAATTATGGTGCATCCGTTTAGTGGATTAGTATACAGCCATTAGGAATAAAGGAATTCTATATGTGCTGATATGAAATATCTTTCTTATTTTCAAGAAAAAAGCCCAGGTTCTGAATAGTGTATAAAGTATGCTACTCATTGTGCATAGGGACAAAGAAAATATATACATTCATGTTTGCAAAGATACTGGAGAAATGTTAGTAGTGGCTGCCTGTAAGGATGACCAAGAGTGACAGTGACTTTTCATTGTATCTTCCTATGTTCTTTTTGAAATTTGTACAGTCTACGTATGCTATCTATTCAAAATAAGTGGTGTTAAAGAAGAAGAAATGCCTTTGAGAATGAAAACGGTAAGCCCTTGATTGAGTGGGGTTCATTTTCTGTTAGGATCGTGGGCTCTATTGGTCACAGCTGACCTTGATCATCTCTGAAAGTGTATCTTATTACACAATATTGCAGTCTTATAATAACACCAGGAAGGTTGTTCTGTTTCACATGAACATGCTTCATGATGGGGTTAGGAATGTACAACCTGTGAAAAGTGAGGGAGTCTTGATTATTAATCATAATATTATTAATAGCCACCTTTTCTTGATCATTAGGCACTATTTGTACATTATTTCTCCTTCTCACATCGACCCAGAAGGTAGGTGTAAGGAAACTGCATGGCTTCTTGAATGAAGCCAAACTGCTCTGCAAGATTGGTGGAAAAGGAGACTCACCATCTGCTAACAGGCTCCTGGATCTCATAGCTGCTCTGTCTTAGCCCTTAATATGTTTCTTTTCCCCATGGATAGTGGTTCTGAAACCTGAGCTGTCAGAAGAATCCTTGGCAGATTCCTAGATGCCAGCCTCAGACTCAGAAGGTCTGGAGTTGGGGCTGAAATCTGCGTGGCTAATGAGCGCTGCAGGTGACTCTGAGGCTGCTGGTCAGTGTCCAGCACTTGGAGAAACTCTACTGAGGGCACCTGCCCCTAATGTACTGTTGCCACCACTGGGCTGGGGTCAAGAGGCTTTAGTTCCCACACCTGGGCCTCAAATGGGACCTCTGAGCTTTCCACTAGTTTCCATTCCATGAAGGAGTACAAATTGGAGTATGTAAAGACAAAAGACATATGTAAGTGGATAATTTGGATTTGAACTAAGTTCTCTGTGACTTTCAAAGGCATACTTTCCCCATGTTGCCACAAAAAGTATTTCTTTCATGTTGCCATGTATCTGTTACTTCAAATATGAAGCAGGAATGTGACCTAAACTATAAGAACATAGCAATAGATAGACTCATGTACATGATTTTGTAAAACTTTAGAAAGGCCAGTCATACATGGTTTGTCCATATTTGGATGGCATATGGAAGGCACAAATGAAAGCATCACTGGTTATTCTGAACCCCAGGTTTGTGGAAGTGAGTGTAAAGGCCCAGCAGTGAGCCCCAATCTCACCTGCCCATGAAAGTTCAGAAACGACAATCAGAATGGGCTGCACTTGGCACTTCTCTGTAGACGCAGGATCTGTGAGTTTGGACGGATTTCTGGTCAGTTTGGAAGGAAGCTGGCCTCTGTTGACAGAGCACCCCTTATGGGTCAGTATTGTACAGGCAGTCCACGTACACTGTGTGTATGCGATGACAGTGCGTCTGCTTGTAGAAGGGGCTGGGTCCCCTCTGCAGAGCCTCCTCATGGGGCTGCATGACTGGTTCCGGCCGGCTTGCTGGGGAGCGCCCAGCCTGTCCACAAAGGGAATCTTCATTCTTCCTGATCTGCAGAGCCATTTGCAATGCGTGATGGCAACTGCTTAACTTCGGTTTTCATCCCTGGGCCAGAGATTTCTGTGCCCTGGGATAATAAACATATTATCTAAAGAGCTTTTATTTCTTTCTAAAGAATGAGGAAAATGATAGTCTGAAGAATTTCTATTTCTTTTGTAATTATCTCAGGGGAAGGTAGTTATTAAGTGTTCACTGATTAGGATTAATGTTTGCAATTTTTGTCAAGAACAGAATGTATGTATTACTAATTTAACCATAATTTCAGTCGAAACTATGTCATTAAAAATGTTGGCAGTTATGCATTTCCTGCATGGTTATGAATTTTTTCATGTATCTACATAGTATTTTTCTAACAGTCTAATTTTAATTCATTCACTTTCTCAGGAAAATGTATTTTTTTTCCATTTCAGCATGTAGTACTTGTGTTACCTTTTCATGAGGCCCACACTCCTCCAAGGAGGCTGTTGATTGGCTCTAAGCTGATTACCTCCATTTGTTCTTTCCTTGATCTTACAGTGTCCATCAGCTTCCTATGATCGAAGAAAAGCTTCCATTTGTAATAAACCAACTTCTCTCATCCAATTATCAACATAGACCAAAAAAAAAAAAAAGACAAAAGGAAAAAAAAGGCCAGGTGCAGTGGCTCGTGCCTGTAATCCCAGCACTTTGGGAGGTCAAGGTGGGCAGATCACTTGAAGTCAGGAGTTCAAGACCAGTGTGGCCAACATGGTGAAACCCTGTCTCTACTAAAAATACAAAAATTAGCCGGGAATCGGTGGTGCGCACCTATAGTTCCAGCTACTCAGGAGGCTGAGGCAGGTGAATCACTTGAATCCAGGAGGCGGAGGTTGCATTGAGCGGAGATCATGCCACTGCACTCCAGCCTGGTTGGCAGAGCAAGACTCTGTCTCAAAAAGAAAAAGAAAAAAGAAAGAAAAAATAAAAAAGCAGAGTCGTTCTGTGAGTGAAAACACTGAATTCCACCGGTTCCTGATCATATTGCCTTTATTTCGTTCATTCTGGAAATGGGGATAAATAGCCGGCTTGTCTTTCCTGCAGGTTTGTTACAATGGTGAAGGCAATTTAGAAGGAAGTATTTAGTGGAGGATAAAAGTGTTTTGTAAATGTAAAGATGCATTGTTTTGTTTCTGTCCTGCTGCCCAATTTTCTCTCAGCCCAACACCTGCCTCTATTTGGTTCTTAGGTTACACATTAATTCCATTTGCTTAGTAATTTAAAGAATGTACTATAGTACACCAATAAGCTAAGAAACTCGGGCCCTTGACCCCGAGTCACCAGTGTCACCTAGATTCAAAAACCAATATAACAAGTCAAGTATGAATGCACAATAATTTAGCTAAGATAGCCCTTCTTGTCCCACCTCTAATGAATCCATATGCTGCCCCAGGGCTTGGTACATGCTGTTAAGCAAGCAGCTTTGCTCCCTCCTGCTCCCTATTTTTGTCTTAGGTTGGTTTCAGTCCTTCCACTGTGGATGGAGAAGTCACAAAGAAATGGTTTTGCAGGCAAGGAATCTTTACTCTGTTTAGCAACTCAGTAACTTGCTAGCAAATAAATGGCAAAGGGTCAAAGAAAGTGGAAACATCACTATTTTGCAATCCCTATTGAAATGAGGGATTCAAGCAACAATCATCAATAGAAGCCAAAATCCTCCTTTGAAGGGAACTGGATAATCCCAAGTGCTGGACTGTTGCCCACAGATTCTCCGCTGCTGGTCACGAGGGTAAAAGTGCTCAACATACTATACAGGCAGCTTTCCCAACCACTCTGTCCCCAGTAGCTGGGAGCAGGGAGAAATAGTGAGGAGGTTTTCATGGTCAAATGTATTTAGGAAACTTATTTGAATCAGGCAATTACTGAATTTCTGCAGCTCTTCTGAGAGCCTTTACTAAGCTATGTGAATTGTGATACTGCAAGAGGAACTCTCACCATGTAGCATTTCCCAAACTTTATTTTTTATTTTTTATTTTATTTTATTTTATTTTTTTTGAGACAGAGTCTTGCTCTGTCGCCCAGGCTGGAGTGCAGTGGCGCGATCTCGGCTCACTGCAAGCTCCGCCTCCCGGGTTCACGCCATTCTCCTGCCTTAGCCTCTCTGAGTAGCTGGGACTACAGGCGCCCGCCACCACGCCCGGCTAATTTTTTTTGTATTTTTAGTAGAGACGGGGTTTCACCGTGGTCTCGATCTCCTGACCTCGTGATTCGCCTCTCTCAGCCTCCCAAAGTGCTGGGATTACAAGCGTGAGCCACCGCGCCCAGCCTATCCCAAACTTTTTATTGAGACAGAGTATCACTCTGTCACCCAGGATGGAGTGCAATAGCGTGATCTCAGCTCACTGCAATCTCTGCTTCCCAGGTTCAAGTGATTGTCGTGCCTCAGCCTCCCAAGTAGCTGGGATTACAGGCCTGTGCCACCATGCTCAGCTACTTTTTGTATTTTTGGTAGAGACAGGGTTTCACCATGTTGGCTGGTCTGGTCTTGTACTCCTGGTCTCAAGTGATCCACCTGTCTCAGCTTCCCAAAGTGCTGGGATTAGAGACGTGAGCCACTGCACCTGGTCCTCCCAAACTTCTTTGAACATAGAGCCCGTTTGGAAGGTGGATTTGTGGGACTAAGCCTCCCAGGGGGCTCCGGCGGCTGTACGCCCTGATGGCTGTGCACCCCGACCGCTGTGCGCCATGACAGCTTTCATGCCTTCCAAGCTGGGGGGTGCCATGGGAGGGCTCAGAGCCGAACACCAGGCTGGATGAGCCTGACTGCTTTGTAGCTGCCTGTATGTGGCAAGTAACTAACACTCCCTAGGCCTCAATTTTTTAATCTATAAAATGAAAGCAGTAAATATCACGTCATACAAGTTGTCGATTATTTATGAGAATTAAAAGGAATAATCGCCATAAAAGGCCTGATACTGCCAATAATACATTTGACAAATATGAATTTCTCTTTTTCCCTTTATTCTACTTTATGGCAACTCCTACCTACTATTCTTTCTTTTGCTACTAAGCAGACATACGGGTTTGTTTGTTTGTTTGTTTGTTTTATCAGGGAGAGGTTCTAAATGTTGTACCCTTTAACCCTCAAAGCATTATCTATTCTCTTAGAGGGTAAAGGGCAGAGATGTTATATCCCTGTTGGTTTCTAACCTTGGAGAAGGTCAGAAACATCATGAGCTCTCTCTAGATCCTCTTATCTGCTTCTCTTACACAATCATTTGGTTCTGTGTGTGGTGAAAACTGGATTGGGGGAAAATCAGATCAGCAGAAACCAAATGTTGAACCAACTGCTGAATAGAGAAATACAGATTAAGTATCCCTACAGTGGAATATTATTCAGCAATAGAAAGAAATGAAGTATGGACCCATGCATGGAAGGATGCAGGGATGCTTCCTACAGCATCGAAGGACCTTGAAAACACAGGGCTAAGTGAGAGAAGCCAGACAGGAAGGATCATGTATTGTGTGGTCTGCTCATGTATGGTCTGCTCGCATATTGTATGATCTGCTTACATGAAATGCCCAAGGTAGGCAAATCCACAGTCAGGAAATAGATTGGTGGTTGCCAGGGACAGGGACTTTTGGGGGAAAATAGAGAGTGACTGTTAACAGGGACCTGCTTTCTTCTGGGGTGATGAAAATGGTCTAACGTTGATTGTAGTGAGGGTTGTGCAGCTCTGTGAATATGCTAAAAAACCATTGAATTGGACACTTTAAATGGGTGCAAATTATATTCCAATAAATTATCTGTAGAAACTTAACAGTTTATTATTATTATTATTTTGAGACGGAGTCTTGGTCTGTCGCCCACGCTGGAGTGCAGTGGCGCGATCTCAGCTCACTGCAACCTCTGCCTCCTGGGTTCAAGCGATTCTCCTGCCTCAGCCTCCTGAGTAGCTGGGACTACAGGTGCATGCCACCATGCCCAGCTAATTTTTTTTTTTTTTTTTTTTTTTGTATTTTTAGTACAGGCGGGGTTTCACCGTGTTAGCCAGCATGGTCTCAATCTCCTGACCTTGTGATCCACCTGCCTCGGCCTCAGAAAGTGCTGGGATTACAGGCTTGAGCCACCACGCCCAGCCCGAAACTTAACAGTTTTAAAAAACTTTAAAAAAGATACACAGAAAGAGAGCAAACAAAACAATCTCCCTTCCCCCACCATCAAAGTCTTTTGTCTTAATTAGCGCACTAATTCTTTTGGTAAGTAAAGGGAAGAGAGCATTTATCTGTATGAACTATTGCAGCTAACCCGGGTGATGAAGGAAAGCTCTTCTTTTCAGAGTAATTCCAGATAATAAATGTGAAAGAATAGTAGAACGAAAAGAACACCACTTGGCCATCCCAAGTGAAGTTACTGCTTCAGACGAAAATCATCGAGGGATGCTAAAAGCATTCAGTCCATGGTTAATAGAAATGCAGACAGGCACCAGGCAGTCGATATAATGCCCGGGGTGATTTGTCAGTCCTCAGGGGAAAATGCAGACTCACAAGGAGGGATCCACTGGACCTTAGCCTCACTAAGGGAAGGGGGCCAGCTCCAGGTGCCAGCCGGGAGGATGTTGTGAAGCCAGCAGCCCCACCGAGGGGTATTCCTGTGGGAAATCTTGAGCCTGAATCTAATCAAATCTTTAACTCTATCCTTCAGTTTACAGGAAATAAATGAGAAATAACAGAAACTAGTGAAAGCAAACTATGGGAAGGTAACCTAACTTATCCAGCCAGTGGAGCATTTGACGGGACCACTGAGCCCATCTCCACCCATTATTGGTAGGAAGAGCAGGGGGCTCTGAATCCTTGTTGTAAATAGGGGAGGAAAGGTGTGACGCTTTCCCCCCACTCATCATTAGGGTCACAGCCAACATCTCGTAACGAAAGACGGGTTAACAAGAGAAAAGCCTCACAAATGTATGCAATCAAAGTTTTATGTGACACAGGAGCTTTCAGAAAAAAGACCCAAAGATCTGGGGAAACTGTATTTTTATGCTTAGGTTTGATGGAGAAAGGATAGCCAGTAGAGATGTGAAGGAATGTAAGGGTAATGGTCATAAACTGAATGGGGAACCCCAGCAAGGCCTGTGTGTCAGATTTTTCAGGACCACTTTCCTCCTGGGTATTGGGCAGGACCCCTCTGGAATAAGAGTCTTCAACGGAGAAGGGAGAGAGGGACCATTCCAGGTTTTACGGCTTGCTTTGCAGGAAAGAGAGGGCCATGAGACAGGAGGACCTTGTTTCTGGGCCCTTCCAATCTCCTTTAAAGTTCCCAGAATGCAAAAGTGCGTACTTTGAAGTATCAGGTTCTGAGCCCAAATACGTCCAACAGGATTATAATGGGAGCCATGCTGGAACTGTACGTTTTTAGTAGACACACTAAACACGTTTTTAAAAGGTCAAATTGATTTTAATGATATGTTCTATGTAGCCCACTATATCCAAAATATTATTGCACCATGTCATCAATATAGAAGTTATTATTGAAATATCTTCTTTTTTTTTTTTTTTTTTTTATTATACTTTAGGGTTTTAGGGTACATGTGCACAATGTGCAGGTTTGTTACATATGTATCCATGTGCCATGTTGATTTCCTGCACCCATTAACTCGTCATTTAGCATTAGGTGTATCTCCTAATGCTGTCCCTCCCCCTCCCCCCACCCCACAACAGTCCCCGGAGTGTGATGTTCCCCTTCCTGTGTCCATGAGTTCTCATTGTTCAATTCCCACCTATGAGTGAGAACATGCGGTGTTTGGTTTTTGTCCTTGCGATAGTTTACTGAGAATGATGTTTTCCAGTTTCATCCATGTCCCTACAAAGGACACGAACTCATCATTTTTTATGGCTGCATAGTATTCCATGGTGTATATGTGCCACATTTTCTTAATCCAGTCTATCGTTGTTGGACATTTGGGTTGGTTCCAACTCTTTGCTATTGTGAATAGTGCCGCAATAAACATACGTGTGCATGTGTCTTTATAGCAGCATGATTTATAGTCCTTTGGGTATATACCCAGTAATGGGATGGCTGGGTCAAATGGTATTTCTAGTTCGAGATCCCTGAGGAATCGCCACACTGACTTCCACAATGGTTGAACTAGTTTACAGTCCCACCAACAGTGTAAAAGTGTTCCTATTTCTCCACATCCTCTCCAGCACCTGTTGTTTCCTGATTTTTTAATGATGGCCATTCTAACTGGTGTGAGATGGTATCTCACTGTGGTTTTGATTTGCATTTCTCTGATGGCCAGTGATGATGAGCATTTCTTCATGTGTTTTCTGGCTGCATAAATGTCTTCTTTTGAGAAGTGTCTGTTCATGTCCTCTGCCCACTTTTGATGGGGTTGTTTGTTTTTTTCTTGTAAATTTGTTTGAGTTCATTATAGATTCTGGATATTAGCCCTTTGTCAGATGAGTAGGTTGCAAAAATTTTCTCCCATTCTGTAGGTTGCCTGTTAATTCTGATGATAGTTTCTTTTGCTGTGCAGAAGCTCTTTAGTTTAATGAGATCCCATTTGTCGATTTTGGCTTTTGTTGCCATTGCTTTTGGTGTTTTAGACATGAAGTCCTTGCCCACGCCTATGTCCTGAATGGCATTGCCTAGGTTTTCTTGTAGGATTTTAATGGTTTTAGGTCTAACATATAAGTCTTTAATCCATCTTGAATTAATTTTTGTATAAGGTGTAAGGAAGGGATCCAGTTGCAGCTTTCTACATATGGCTAGCCAGTTTTCCCAGCACCATTTATTAAATAGGGAATCCTTTCCCCATTTCTTGTTTTTGTCAGGTTTGTCAAAGATCAGATAGTTGTAGCTATGCGGCATCATTTCTGAGGGCTCTGTTCTGTTCCATTGATCTATGTCTCTGTTGTGGTACCAGTACCATGCTGTTTTGGTTACTGTAGCCTTGTAGTATAGTTTAAAGTCAGGTAGCGTGATGCCTCCAGCTTTGTTCTTTTGGCTTAGGATTGACTTAGCGATGCGGGCTCTTTTTTGGTTCCATATGAACTTTAAAGTAGTTTTTTCCAATTCTGTGAAGAAAGTCATTGGTAGCTTGATGGGGATGGCATTGAATCTATAAATTACCTTGGGCAGTATGGCCATTTTCACGATATTGATTCTTCCAACCCATGAGCATGGAATGTTCTTCCATTTGTTTGTATCCTCTTTTATTTCATTGAGCAGTGGTTTGTAGTTCTCCTTGAAGAGGTCCTTCACATCCCTTGTAAGTTGGATTCCTAGGTATTTTATTCTCTTTGAAGCAATTGTGAATGGGAGTTCACTCATGATTTGGCTCTCTGTTTGTCTGTTATTGGTGTACAAGAATGCTTGTGATTTTTGTACATTAATTTTGTATCCTGAGACTTCGCTGAAGTTGCTAATCAGCTTAAGGAGATTTTGGGCTGAGACAATGGGGTTTTCTAGATATACAATCATGTCATCTGCAAACAGGGACAATTTGACTTCCTCTTTTCCTAATTGAATACCTTTTATTTCCTTCTCCTGCCTGATTGCTCTGGCCAGAACTTCCAGCACTATGTTGAACAGGAGCAGTGAGAGAGGGCATCCCTGTCTTGTGCCAGTTTTCAGAGGGAATGCTTCCAGTTTTTGCCCATTCAGTATGATATTGGCTGTGGGTTTGTCGTAGATAGCTCTTATTATTTTGAGATACGTCCCATCAATACCTAATTTATTGAGAGTTTTTAGCATGAAGGGTTGTTGAATTTTGTCAAAGGCCTTTTCTGCATCAATTGAGATAATCATGTGGTTTTTGTCTTTGGTTCTGTTTATATGTTGGATTACATTTATTGATTTGCATATGTTGAACCAGCCTTGCATCCCAGGGATGAAGCCCACTTGATCATGGTGGATAAGCTTTTTGATGTGCTGCTGGATTCGGTTTGCCAGTATTTTATTGAGGATTTTTGCATCAATGTTCATCAAGGATATTGGTCTGAAATTCTCTTTTTTGGTTATGTCTCTGCCAGGTTTTGGTATCAGGACGATGCTGGCTTCATAAAATGTGTTAGGGAGGATTCCCTCTTTTTCTATCGATTGGAATAGTTTCAGAAGGAATGGTACCAGTTCCTCCTTGTACCTCTGGTAGAATTCGGCTGTGAATCCATCAGGTCCTGGACTCTTTTTGGTTGGTAAGCTATTGATTATTGCCACAATTTCAGAACCTGTTATTGGTCTATTCAGAGATTCAACTTCTTCCTGGTTTAGTCTTGGGAGGGTGTATTTGTCGAGGAATTTATCCATTTCTTCTAGATTTTCTAGTTTATTTGCATAGAGGTGTTTGTAGTATTCTCTGATGGTAGATTGTATTTCTGTGGGATCGGTGGTGATATCCCCTTTTTCGTTTTTTATTGCATCTATTTGATTCTTCTCTCTTTTCTTCTTTATTAGTCTTGCTAGCGGACCATCAATTTTGTTGATCTTTTCAAAAAACCAGCTCCTGGATTCATTAATTTTTTGAAGGGTTTTTTATGTCTCTATTTCCTTCAGTTCTGCTCTGATTTTAGTTATTTCTAGCCTTCTGCTAGCTTTTGAATGTGTTTGCTCTTGCTTTTCTAGTTCTTTTAATTGTGATGTTAGGGAGTCAATTTTGGATCTTTCCTGCTTTCTCTTGTGGGCATTTAGTGCTATAAATTTCCCTCTACACACTGCTTTGAATGTGTCCCAGAGATTCTGGTATGTTGTGTCTTTGTTCTCGTTGGTTTCAAAGAACATCTTTATTTCTGCCTTCATTTCATTATGTACCCAATAGTCATTCAGGAGCAGGTTGTTCAGTTTCCATGTAGTAGAGCGGTTTTGAGTGAGTTTCTTAATCCTGAGTTCTAGTTTGATTGCACTGTGGTCTGAGAGACAGTTTGTTATAATTTCTGTTCTTTTACATTTGCTGAGGAGAGCTTTACTTCCAACTATGTGGTCAATTTTGGAATAGGTGTGGTGTGGTGCTGAAAAAAATGTATATTCTGTTGACCTGGGGTGGAGAGTTCTGTAGATGTCTATTAGGTCCACTTTATGTAGAGCTGAGTTCAATTCCTGGATATCCTTGTTAACTTTCTGTCTCGTTGATCTGTCTAATGCTGACAGTGGGGTGTTAAAATCTCCCATTATTATTGTGTGGGAGTTTAAGTCCCTTAGTAGGTCACTCAGGACTTGCTTTATGAATCTGGGTGCTCCTGTGTTGGGTGCATATATATTTAGGATAGTTAGCTCTTCTTGATGAATTGATCCCTTTACCATTATGTAATGGCCTTCTTTGTCTCTTTTGATCTTTGTTGGTTTAAAGTCTATTTTATCAGAGACTAGGATTGCAACCCCTGCCTTTTTTTGTTTTCCAGTTGCTTGATAGATCTTCCTCCATCCCTTTATTTTGAGTCTATGTGTGTCTCTGCACGTGAGATGGGTTTCCTGAATACAGCACACTGATGGGTCCTGACTCCTTATCCAGTTTGCCAGTCTGTGTCTTTTGATTGGAGCATTTAGCCCATTTACATTTAACGTTAATATTGTTATGTGTGAATCTGATCCTGTCATTATGATGTTAGTTGGTTATTTTGCTCGTTAGTTGCTATAGTTTCTTCCTAGTCTCGATGGTCTTTACAATTTGGCATGTTTTTGCAGTGGCTGGTACCGGTTGTTCCTTTCCATGTTTAGTGCTTCCTTCAGGAGCTCTTTTAGGGCAGGCCTGGTGGTGACAAAATCACTCAGCGTTTGCTTGTCTGTAAAGTGTTTTATTTCTCCTTCACTTATGAAGCTTAGTTTGGCGGGATAGGAGATTCTGGGTTGAAAATTCTTTTCTTTAAGAATGTTGAATATCGGCCCCCACTCTCTTCTGGCTTGTAGAGTTTCTGCTGAGAGATCAGCTGTTAGTCTGATGGGCTTCCCTTTGTGGGTAACCCGACCTTTCTCTCTGGCTGCCCTTAACATTTTTTCTTTCATTTCAACTTTGGTGAATCTGACAATAATGTGTCTTGGAGTTGCCCTTCTCGAGGAGTATCTTTGTGGCGTTCTCTGTATTTCCTGAATCTGAATGCTGGCCTGCCTTGTTAGATTGGGGAAGTTCTCCTGGATAATATCTTGCAGAGTGTTTTCCAACTTGGTTCCATTCTCCCCATCATTTTCAGGTACACCAATCAGACGTAGGTTTGGTCTTTTCACATAGTCCCAAATTTCTTGGAGGCTTTGTTCATTTCTTTTTATCCTTTTTTCTCTAAACTTCCCTTCTCTCTTCATTTCATTCATTTCATCTTCCATCAGCGATACCCTTTCTTCCAGTTGATCGCATCTGCTACTGAGGCTTCTGCAATCTTCGCGTAGTTCTCGAAACTTGGCTTTCAGCTCCATCGGCTCCTTGAAGCCCTTCTCTCCATTGGTTATTCTAGTTATCCATTCTTCTAATTTTTTTTTCAAAGTTTTTAACTTCTTTGCTGTTGTTTTGAATTTCCTCTCGTAGCTCAGAGTAGTTTGATCGTCTGAAGCCTTCTTCTCTCAACTCATCAAAGTCATCCTCCATCCAGCTTTGTTCCGTTGCTGGTGAGGAACTGCGTTCCTTTGGAGGAGGAGAGGTGCTCTGTTTTTTAGAGTTTCCAGTTTTTTTGGTCTGTTTTTTCCCCATCTTTGTGGTTTTATCTACTTTTTGTCTTTGATGATGGTGATGTACAGATGGGTTTTTGGTGTGGATGTCCTTTCTGTTTGTTAGTTTTCCTTCTACCAGACAGGACCCTCAGCTGCAGGTCTGTTGGAGTTTACTAGAGGTGCACTCCAGACCCTGTTTGGCTGGGTGTCAGCAGCGGTGGCTGCAGAACAGCGGATTTTCGTGAGACCACAAATTCAGCTGTCTGATAGTTCCTCTGAAAGTTTTGTCTCAGAGAAGTACCGGGTTGAATGAGGTGTCAGTCTGTCCCTACTGGGGGGGTGCCTCCCAGTTAGGCTGCTCAGGGGTGAGGGACCCACTTTAGGAGGCAGTCTGACCGTTCTCAGATCTCCAGCTGCGTGCTGGGAGAACCACTACTCTCTTCAAAGCTGTCAGTCAGACAGGGACATTTAAGTCTGTGGAAGTTCTTGCAGAGTTTTTGTTTGTCTGTGCCCTGCCCCCAGAGGTGGAGCCTACAGAGGCAGGTAGGCCTCCTTGAGCTGTGGTGGGCTCCACCCAGTTCGAGCTTCCTGGCTGCTTTGTTTACCTAAGCAAGCCTGGGCAATGGCGGGCGCCCCTCCCCCAGCCTCGCTGCCACCTCGCAGCTTGATCTCAGACTGCTGTGCTAGCAATTAGCGAGACTCCGTGGGCATAGGACCCTCCGAGCCAGGTGTGGGACACAATCTCCTAGTGTGCCGTTTTCCAGGCCCGTTGGAAAAGCGCAGTTAGGGTGGGACTGACCCGATATTCCAGGTGCCGTCTGCTTCCCCTTTCTTTGACTAGGAAAGGGAACTCCCTGACCCCTTGCGCTTCCCGAGTGAGTCAATGCCTCGCCCTGCTTCGGCTCGCGCACAGTGCGCTTCACCGACTGTCCTGCACCCACTGTTAGGCACTCCCTAGTGAGATGAAACCAGTACCTCAAGCAGAAATGCAGAAATCACCCGTCTTCTGTGTCGCTGGGGCTGGGAGCTGGAGACCGGAGCTGTTCCTATTCGGCCATCTTGGCTCCACTTGAAATATCTTCTTTTCCTCTTTTCGTGCTAAGTTTTCAAAACCTGATGTGCATTTTGCAATTATGATTCATCTCAATTCAGGTGCTAAATTTCATTGGCATTGCTTGATCTATACTTGAATTTCAAAAATTACAGGTTTTAAAAGTATATCAGATACCCAAGTTGTTCCAGATATACTGAAAAGTTTTCCAAAGCTGAATTGACTGCCAAAAAATTATGTTCATTTAACGTTTATATTCACCTTGACAAAATGGGTTCATCTTTGTAAGAACTGATTCACTTTGAAGCAAAAACATCCATTTCAAAGCTACATCACTTCAAGTTACCTCAGTTCACCTACTTGTTTCAATTGAGTTGTAATAACATTGAATTAAAAAGTGACTGCATAAATCGAAAAACATGTCTTAGATTTTGGGGTGTAATTTTTTTTTTTTTGAGACAGAGTTTTGCTCTTGTCACCCAGGCTGGAGTGCAATGTTGTGGTGTCGGCTCACTGCAACCTCCGCCTCCCGGGTTCAAGCGATTCTCCTGCCTCAGCCTCCCAAGTAGCTGGGATTACAGGCATGCGCCACCAAGCCTGGCTGATTTTGTATTTTTAGTAGAGATGGGGATTCACCACATTGGCCAGGCTGGTCTCGAACTCCTGACCTCAAGTGATCCACCTGCCTCAGCCTCCCAAAGCGCTGGGATTACAGGCGTGAGCCACCATGCCCAGCGGGGTGTAATTGTTGTAGCTAATCTACATAATGCTGTTTATTACAATGAAAACCTACTGCCTATATATTAATGTTAGAAACAATCTGTAAAATCATTATTATTGACTTGTATTCCAGCATTTTTAATTGCCAATAAATCCTCCTATCTACCTGGGTGACATGAAGCTTTTAAATCAGCCCTTCCATCTGCCATGTGACATTGGTGAGAAAATGAATCACCGCTGTGTGTTTTGATTCTTGAGTATTTGAGAACCTTTCCCTTTATTTTAGGAAATTCTTGAGTTGGAGTTAACTCGCTGGCTCAGGAGTGAAGCTGCGGACTTTTGCGGTGAGTGTTACAGCTCTTAAGGCCGCGCGTCTGGAGTTGTTCCTTTTCTTGGTGGGTCCCTGGGCTGGCTGGCTTCAGGAGTGAAGCTGCAGACCTTCGCGGTGAGTGTTACAGCTCATAAAGGCAGTGTGGACTTAAAGAGGGAGCAGTAGCAAGATTTATTGCAAAGAGCGAAAGAACAAAGCTTCTACAGTGTGGAGGGGACCTGAGCAGGTTGCCACTGCTGGCTAGGGCGGCTGCTTTTATTCTCTTATCGGGCCTTACCCACATCCTGCTGATTGGTCCATTTTACAGAGAGGCGAGTGGTCTGTTTTGACAGGGTGCTGAACGGTGCGTTTACAATCCTTGAGCTAGACACAAAGGTTCTCCACGTCCCCACTAGATTAGATACAGAGTGTCCTACACAAAGGTTCTCCAAGTCCTTACTAGAGTAGCTAGATACAGAGTGTCCATTTGGTGCATTCACAAACCTTGAGCTAGACACAGGGTGCTGATTGGTGTAGTTACAATCCTTTAGCTAGACATAAAGCTTCTCCAAGTCCTCACTAGTCAGGAGCCCAGCTGGCTTCACTTAGTGGATCCTGCACCGGGGCCGCAGGTGGAGCTGCCTGCCAGTCCTGCGCCTGCGCTCCTCAGCCCCTGGGTGGTCGATGGGACTGGGCGCCGTGGAGCAGCGGGCGGCGCTCGTCAGGGAGGCTCGGGCCACACAGGAGCCTACGGGGGCGGGGTGAGGCTCAGGCACGGCGGGCTGCAGGTCCCGAGCCCTGCCCCGCGGGGAGGCAGCTAAGGCCCGGCGATAAATGGAGCGCAGCGCCAGTGGGCCGGCACTGCTGGGGACTTAGCACACCTTTCGCAGCCGCTGGCAGGGGCGCTAAGCCTCTCATTCCCTGGGGCCGGCAGGGCCGGCCGGCCGCTCCGAGTGCGGGGCCCGCCGAGCCTACACCTACCTGGAACTTGCGCCGGCCTGCAAGCACTGGCGCAGCCCCGGTTCCCGCCCGCGCGTCTCCCTCCACACCTCCTCGCAAGCTGAGGGAGGCCGGAAGGGGCTCCTACAGGGCAGCGGCGGGCTGAAGGGCTCCTCAAGTGCCGCCAGAGTGGGAGCCCAGGCAGAGGAGGTGCCGAGAGCGAGCGAGGGCTGTGAGGACTGGAGCACGCTGTCACCTCTCAATGGCATTCACTCGCATGTACTGAACTATTTAAAATACTGTCCATGGGGAAGAGGTGGGGCAAGACGGCTGAAGAGAAGCCTCCACTGATTGTCTTCCCCACAGAAACACCAAATTCGACAACTGTCTACACAAAAAACACCACTGTATGAACCGAAAATCAGGTGAGTATTCACAGTACCTGGTTTTAAGTTTATATTGGTAAAAAAGTAGGAAAGACAGCTTTGAATTGTCTACACCACTCTTCCCCTATCCCCTGGCAGCTGCCCTGTGCTTCAGAGAGAATCTGTGTGCTTGGGAAAGGGAGAATCTGTGTGCTTGGGAAAGGGAGAATCTGTGTGCTTGGGAAAGGGAGAATCTGTGTGCTTGGGAAAGGGAAAGTGCGATATCTGGGGCTTTGCTTTGGAACACCGCACTGCCAACACCAGGTAGCATTCAGCTGATACGCACGGAGGCAGCACCTAGACCAGCCCTAGCCGGAGGGCTATCGCCCATCCCAGTGGTTGGAACTTGAATGGAAAACTTTGCATTCTAAGGGTGTTGTCCAGGCCTCTCTGGACCCATTTCTAAATGTGGTATGAGAGGGAGTAAGCAGCCTGCTGAAGTGTGGCATAGTTGAGGTAAATGTGCTAAAACACAATTACATAGATTAGCCAGAAACATTAAACTGCAGAATAAGATTTGTCTATTCTTCAGGAACCTTTCACCCACAAAATGGTTTAAAGTTTGACTGTGTTGAATTTGTTTGCTTGACCTCAAAGAGACTTCCACGTAGATAGCTGTGATGAGAATGGACGTAGTCCTAAGCAAGTCTGAAAGCTAATATTTGTGTGCGTCTGTGCCTTGGCCTGACTTCACTCTTACAGGGAGCAGGTACAGCTTAGCAGCCTCCCCTGTTGATCAGGCAAAGTTTGGTGTCCTTGGATCATTCAGCAGAAGGGGACATTGCCTGCAATAGTAACAAGATACTGTCCACAAGTCCCCAGAAGGAGAGAGGGAACCGGGGCTGGCTGGGCGCTGGCTCTGTTCCATGTGTTTCACAGCTCCCTAGCCCTGACATCTCTCAGGAGGGGGAAAAAGTTTGCCTTCACTGCATGTCACATATGAAGTGATCAAGCTCCTAAGATGCAGATTTGTCCCCACACAGTTCACAATGGCTGGAGCCACAAATTTTTTTTTTTTCTAGACGGAGTCTCGCACTGTCACCGGGCTGGAATGCAATGGTGTGATCTCGGCTCACTGCAACCTCCGCCTCCCGGGTTCAAGCGATTCTCCTACCTCAGCCTCCTGAGTAGCTGAGATTACAGGTGCCTGCCACCATGCCTGGCTAATTTTTTTTTTTGTATTTTTAGTAGACACAGGGTTTCACTATATTGGCCAGGGTGGTCTCGAACTCTAGACCTCGTGATCTGCCCACTTCAGCCTCCCAAAGTGCTGGGATTACAGGCATGAGCCACCACGCCCGGCTGGAGCTACAATTTTAACCTATGACCGCCGAAGTGTATACATTTTTCTACTTTCATGCCCTGCCAGTCCTGTGTGTGGAAATTTAAGTTTTCCGGTGGTTTTTTGAGGTGGGAGAGGTGGGAGCAAGAGGAGGGGGAAGTTTTTCCTAAGAAGTCCAGCTCAGCTCAGACCTTTCATGTGGGGGTGTGTCTGTGTTTTCTCACTCATGGCCAATCGTGCCTTCTTTCATCCAGCCCACAGCCCTGCCAAGGGCCTCCTCGATGCCTGAGAGCATCTGGAGTTCAAGTAAACACAAACAGATAAGCCATCTGCAGTGCTCACATTCCAACTGGAGAAATAGGCTAAAAGAGAGGGAGGTGGGTGGGGGAAGAAAGAGAGGGAGAGAGAGGGAGAGAGAATCACTGCATCCAAAATTATGCTAATGACAGAAAGGCCAGTGGCAGAGTGCTGGGAGGGAGCCGACCTTTGATGGTGGGCGAGGTCGCTCTTGTGGACAGGACAATCAGGGAGCCTCTCTGAGGAGGTGACATCTAAATCAGGAGCAGAGGCAGAGGCCTGGGAAAGGTGCTCCAGGCAGAGGAGGCAGCAGAACAAAGAGCCCCGCATGTCCTAGTAGCCTCAGGGAGGGAGGCTAGTATGAGGGATCGGCTAAAACTTGAGCTTGGAGCAACTCTGTCACCTGCAAGGACAAGGAAGCTTGAAGTGTCTGCATGGTGGAGGCACTAGTATCCACGACCAGCTCCAATATGGGAACCACATGGTCAGCCCCTGAGATTTTGGAAAATCATGCCCTCTAGGCAAACAGCTGTTTTCTTTTTGAGAAATGTATTTCTCCTGGGCCCTAGAAGACTAAATGCCTGGTCAGGGGACCCCAGTGTCCTGACTGCCCTTCACAAAACGCTGCTCTCGGACTCACCCAGCCAAGAAGCTGATGTGCCCAGCAGGGGTCCCTCAGGAGGCAGAAGTAGATAGGTGATATCCAGCGGTCGGGGGCAGGGGGTGGCAAGCACAGGTGTGTGCTGTGTGAGCAGGTGCCCAGGCCCCTGGGGAAACTCCCACTGCACTTTCCCTGTGGCTTCAGCAAGGAAGGGGCCCTCTCTGACCAGATGAGTAAGAGGGTCCCCCAGGCCTGGTCTGGTCTGGAGATAGCTCTGTATGTGTGTGGACCCCAGTATGCTGACCACATGCTGCTTCTGCTCCAATAACACCTGTGGGTTAACTCGGTGCTTCTCCACGTGGTAATCACCCAGTATTGTTTCTGACCAGGAACCTCACAGCAACGTGTTATGTGCTGAGCATCTGGGTCCTCCCAAAATTCATGTGCTGAAGACTTGGCCCTCTGCGTGATGGTGTCTGGAGGTGGGGCCTTTTTGGGGAGGGTTGTTTAGATGAGGTCATGTGGGTGGAGCCCCATGATGGGATTAGTGTCCTTGTAGAAAAAAGAGAGACCTCTTCCTACAGCCATCTCTCTCTGCCATGGGAGGACACAGTGAGAAGGTGGCTCTTCAAGCCAGGAAGAGGTCCCTCACCAGGAACTACATTTGCTGGCACCATGAGCTTGGACTTCCAGCCTCCAGGACGGCAAGGAATCCATGTGTGCTGTTTAAGCCACCCCTTATGTGCTACTTTGTCCCAATTGCCCAAACCCAGAGCAAGGGAATGAATGGGCTGATACTTCCAGGATTCATGGGTCTCACCATGTTCAGGAACTGTGCCTCTTTAGAATGAGACGCGGCATACTGAAGGGTCCTCACAGCCCTGGTGGGACTGGGGTGCATCCTGGTTGAGCAGTGCATGCTCTGAGCCACTGTACTATCTGGTGCCTTTCCTCCCGTTGCCAACTCTACAAGTGGAGATTGAAGGAGTGTAGGTGATAGTGGAACTACTCGCATTGATACCCAATGACTTGCCAAGAAACTATTTCCTTTCTCTGTGCTCTGGGGCCCTTCTGGGGGAATATTTCCCCTAGGGACACCAATGCATTCTGCCACCCTGGCTCTCAAGACTGCCATCACAGGCTGGGTGCCCCACACCATGGGGTGGCCTCTCCTGACTGGCAAGGGGGATGTCAGGGCACTATTCCTCCATGGGGCAGGGAGGAAGCACCCCTGCACTGCCAGCCCAGTGGGGAAACGTTAACAGAAGACAGCAGCAACGCGAGGGCAGGGGCCCTCCACCTTCTAGGACCACAGGGAAATACAAAGATTCCCAAGCAGCTCTGGGGCCAGGTTTGAGGACGGTGTGAGAGGGGCAGCTGGGAACATCACGGGTGCAGGGACCTGCACTGGGGCTGAGGGCTGTGCCAGCTGTGTTGGCTTCCTGCAGCTGCCATCACAAAGTCCCACAGGTGGGCAGCTTAAACAGCAGGCTGCTCTGTCACAGCCCTGGAGGCTTGAAGGCCAAGATCAAGGTGCCGGCAGGGCAGGTTTCTCCCGAGTCCTCTCTCCTTGGCTTATAAAGGGCCACCTTTTCCCTGTGTCTCTTCACATCATCCTCCCTGTGTGTGTGTCACTCTGTGTCCAGATGTCCCTTTCCATAAGGACACCAGTCATGCTGGATTAGGTCCCCCCACCCCAATGACCTCATCATCACTTGATTACCATAGTAAAGGCCCTGTCTCCAAAGACGGTCACATTTTTAGGTACTGGGGTTAGGACTTCAACAGGATAATTTTTTTTGGAGGGGTGAAACCTTGATTCAACCCATGACAGTAGCTATTCACATTTTCATCTTGGGCCTTATAGTAACTGATTTCTTCCACCACCCCCATTTCCCTGTTATCTTATATAGATTGTGCTGATGGTGGCCAACTTCCTGCGTTGCTCATGGTTTGTAGGTGTTCAGTCTGAACTGGACTGAAAGAGAAAGATTGTCCAGGGCTGTAAAGAGAGACTGGTGAGACTTGGGTTTTGTCTTTGGGAGATGGTGTGCATGTTTTCATTATTTATGAAGAGCAGCTGTGTTATTTAGATGGGGATGTCATGGCTGCCATCACTGTTACTTTGGAGGTGAAGAATAGGAAGAAAGTTGTGTGGAGACTTTGAGTGGCTGCAGACTGGAGTGTGGTGAATATGACAGATTGGTTTTTTGTACTCGAGCTATTTGAAAGCTGGAATCTCAAACTTCGTTGAAGCATTAATTTCCCCTGTGACTTGAGCTTTCCTGAGCAGCTGCCCACGTGAGACTTGCAGGGAGGTGGTAGCCACATTGAGCCAGCTCTGCAAGCCAGGGAGTAGGATGATCGCTGTGACCAGGGCGGCTGAAGCAGGTCTAGCTGCCAATCTCCAGCAGCTCCTGCTTGTGGACTTTCATGTACCACCAGCCTGCTTATCGAGCATTTGAAATGTGGAGAGTGTGGCCACACAACTAAAATTTAAATTCTATTGAATGTCAAGTAATTTAAATTGTAAGTAGTTTAAATAGCCAAATATGGCTAGTGGCTACTATGTCAGACAGCACAGCATGAGAGCATACATTTAAAGTCGATGTGCCTAGAGATTCACCAAAGAGAGCTGATGTGGCCAAGGTCATGGGGGCTTTGTATGCTGGACCAAAGAGCCTGGAGTTTTGGATTTTTCTCTTGAAGAACAAGAGCTGCTGAAGCTGTTGTTGTTGTTGAACATGGTCAAGTGATATGGGCACAATTATTTTCTGACAGAATTTCAAGCTGCTATGTGAAAAGCGATTGAGAGAGGCAACGTGGTGGCAAGAAGCCAGCCAAGAGGTCACTACAATTGCCTGGATGAGACATGGCAATTGCAGAGACAAGCTGGAGGTGATGGGAAGGGGGAAAAAGCGCACAGTCAAGAACTCTGCAGGGGAACACCTGTTAGGATCTGATCACTGATGGTGTGCTGGGGGATAGGACAGAAGCTTCGGACCCCACTATCACTTGCCAAGTGCCATTATCACTTGCAAATGGCATGTATGGGAATGTCTCAGCGGAGTTAGGGAATGAAGGAGCAGTAGCATGTCTGGGTGCAGGTTGGGTGATGATATGGATGCAGGATTGGAAGGGCCGGTGTGAAGTGCTGTCTCGCATCCAGGTGGCAATGTGCAGGCACACGGCGGGCAGAAACTCGAGGAAGCCCCAGCTAGAGACAGCACTTTCTTGTTTTCAGTCACGGAACTTTGCGCTACAGGTAGTATTAAATAGTGCTTCTCCCGGCCGGGTGCGGTGGCTCACGCCTGTAATCCCAGCACTTTGGGAGGCCAAGGTGGGTGGATCAGGAGGTCAGGAGATTGAGACCATCCTGGCTAACACGGTGAAACCCGGTCTGTACTAAAAAAAAATACAAAAAATTAGCCGGGCGTGGTGGCGAGCGCCTGTAGTCCTAGCTACTCAGGAGGCTGAGGCAGGAGAATGGCGTGAACCCGGGAGGCGGAGCTTGCAGCGAGATGAGATCACGCCACTGCCCTCCAGCCTGGGTGACACAGCAAGACTCCATCTCGGGCAAAAAAAAAAAGAGCGGATCGACAGAATCTTACGTGATGCTGTGAAATCCAGCTGCTGGGCTTCATTTCAGACATATTGCCTAAGACTCTTTTCTTATTACCCGAGTCACTGACTCACAACCACTTTCACCCTTGAAGATCCTTTGTAAAGTTAAGATTTTCCTAATAGACCTGTTACATAAAGACTTTGTCTTATAAGGAAGTATGTGTTATGTAACATATTTGTCCCCTCTAAAGAGGACATTTTAAAGGAGACATTTAAATTTCTCCTTCATGTGAGACACCCAGTGTTAGTATACTGGGTTAACATAAAACCAAACAAAACTCAAGTAAACATGACTTTTCACCTCTGCAGGTTTACGGTGTGTGAACTTATGATTCACATCAACTTTTCTTCCCTTCTTTCTTTTTTTTTTAAGAGAGAGTCTGCCTCTATCACCCAGGCTGGAGTGCAGTGGCGTAATCTCAGCTCACTGTAACCTCCGCCTCCCAGGTTCAAGTGATTCTCCTGCCTCAGCCTCCCGAGTTGCTGGGATTACGGGCACCCACCACTACTCCCGGCGTTTTTTTGTATTTTCATTAGAGATAGGGTTTCAGCATGTTGGCCAGGCTGGTCTTGAACTCCTGACCTCAAGTGACCTGCCTGCCTTGGCCTCCCAAAGTGCTGGGATTACAGATGTGAGCTACAGTGCCTGGCCTTCATCAGCTTTTCTTGATACTGATGGAGCTCACGGACTCCTAGTCCTGTTGTGAACTTCGGGTTGGCAATCGCTTGCCCTGGGCTGTATGAGGAGCCAGTGGCAGGACCCTGCCTGACCGGTGACCCATGGGGGCTCTGTCCATCGCAGTGCACGGGTCCTGAGAGGGCTCCCGGAGCTGCAGGGCTGAGCGCATTCTGCATGGCCTGCAGGTCTAGCTATACAACCACTGCCCTCTGCTGGCATTTTGTAACAATCGCAAACACACAGAACTTAATCGGCCCGCAACGTAGTGAAGTTTCCAGAAGCAAAAGAGATGAATTTACGCGGGGGGCAGTGGCTCACGCCTGTAATCCCAGCACGTTGGGAGGCCAAGGAGGGCGGATCACCTGAGGTCAGGAGTTCAAGAGCAGCCTGGCCAATATGGTGAAACCCCGTCTCTACTGAACAATACACAAATTAGTCAGGCGTGGCGGCGGGCGCTTGTAATCCCAGCTACTTGGGAGGCTGAGGCAGGAGAATCCCTTGAACCCGGGAGAAGGAGGTTGCAGTGAGCTGAGATTGCGCCACTGCACTCCAGGCTGGCGACAGAATGAGACTCCGTCTCAATAAATAAATTAAAAAAAAGAGGTGAATTTATATGGTTAACAGGCCACGTTCAACAAGGCCACCCCACCCACCCGAGGCCCCATGTAGAATTTTGAATGGCCACATGCGTAGTGGACGCTGAACAGGGAACTCGTAAATTCCAGCCCAGTCCCCACCTATTCATTCATTTACAAATAACGATTTGTGCCCAGCACCGGGCCAGGCATAGAAAGAAGAAAAGGATTGCAACTCTCAGGGGTGCTCCAGGCTAGGGGGAGAGAGGCGCACACAAGAACAATTTCACTTCAATCTCTTCCTCGATCCGGTAAGAGGCTGTATGAGAGGCAGTCCGGATCGTATGGAGGTAATAATGGCTGAGCTGAAATGAAAAGGATTACACAGGATTTGTCTGTTGGACATCTATGACCAAAGCGGCACTGAAACCTGATGACAGTACTTAGCACCAAGTATCTGAGTGGAAGGCTGGTGAGAGTAAATGGAGTTACGGTGGAAGACATTCTGAGGTCCTTTGAAATTACCAAGCTGCACGAGACCTTGCCATGTATCTGTTGGCATGTATGATTTGGTGTGAAAATATCTGACCCAGATAACACCCAAATTGCCTCACTTTCTGCAAGCTAAACACAGTCTAACTGCGTTAGCTACACACACACACACACACACACACACCACACACACACACTCTCATGCATCACTGAATGATAGAAACACATTCTGGTAATTTCATCATTGTGTGGACATTAGAGAGTGCATTTACACAAACCTAGATGGTACAGCCCACTGCGTACCTACGCTCTATGGTGTAGCCTGTTGCTCCCAGGCTACAAACCTAAGCAGCATGGTACTGTGCTGAATACTGTAGGCAGCTGTAACACAATGATAAGCATTTGTGTATCTAGACATATCTAAACATAGAAAAGGAACAGTAAAAATATGATATGGTATTGTCATCCTATAGGACCACCCCTGTATATGCATCTATCGATCTGTATAGATATATACAGTCATGCACCACACAATGTTTCGGTCAGCAACTGACTGCATATACAATGGTGGCCCCATGAGATGACTCTCTCTCTCTCTCTCTCTCTCTCTCTCTCTCTCTCTCTCTCTCGGGAACCATTCTTAGAGTCAGCTGCTCCACACCCTTTCTTTCTCCTTCCTTTGCCGCCTCATCCAGCAGGCTTCCTGGAATGCAGATACTGGCATCTGGAAGCATGAAGATGAGGCCTGTGTGTTAGAGGTCCTCTGGGACCTGGAGGGCTCAGAGGAGCTGGGCTGCCATCCAGCCTGCCCTGAGGCTCACCTGAGAGATCTACAAACTTAGACCTCAGAAGGCTGCTGTCACTTTGGGCTTCCTGCTGCTCACAGTGAAACCTAATCTTTTTTCAGGGAATGGTTAATCGTTTTATGGAGATATAATTCACATATCATACAATTTACCCATTTGAAATGTACCACCTTCAGTATGTTTACAGGGTGTGTGACCATCATCACATTCTAATTTTTGAACATTTTTGGCACTCCCACCAAAAAAAACACTTTACACCCATTGTCAGTCACTATCTATGCCCCCTCCACTAATGTTCTCCTTGGCAACCACCAATGTGCTTTCTGTCTCTGTGGATTTGCTGTCCTGGACACTTCATGTAAATGAATCACAACACATGTGGCCTTTGTGTCTGGCTTCCTTCACTGTGTAGTGTTTCAAGGCTCACCTGTGTTGGAGCATTTGTCAGCACTCCATTTATCTTTGTGGCTGAATAATATTCCATTGCATGGATAGCACGTTTTGTTTCTCCATGAATCCACTGATGGATATCTGGGTTGTTTCCATGTTTTTATTGATACATATTCATACATACTTATGGGGTAGGTGTGGTGTTTTGTTGCATGCACAGAATGTGTTATGACCAAGTCAGAGGATTTAGGGTATCCATCACCTGCAGTATTTATTATTTCTGTATGTTGGGAAGGTCTCAAGTCTTCTAGCTATTTTGAAACATACAATACACTGTTGATAACTATAGTCACCGTATTTTGCTATTGAACATTAGAACTTATTCCTTCTACCTAATTGCATGTTTGTGCCTATTAACCCATCTTTCTTCACCCCTGAAACTTAATCTTAACTACTTTACTTTGTAATACATTCTGTTTGTTTGATTAGGATAGTTACTTTCTATTGCTTGTAACCAAGGAACCATAACTAATATAGAAATTGATATGAGAAAGCACACATCTTCAGGGAAATGTGGAGAATTGAGGACAGATTACTGGGTGTGGAGTTGGATTGAAAAGCACTGACACGCCTGTTGATATGATGGGAAGGGAGCTGGCAGGCCATGGGGCACCCGGCCAATGGGTCAGACTCTTGCCCATGTTCCCTGGAGGCATCTAGCACAGCATTGATTTCTCACAGTTCTGGAGGCTGGAAGTCTGAGATCAAGATGCCCTCATGTTTGGGTCTTGGTGATGGCCCTCTTCCTGGTTTCACACTGCTGACTGCTAGCAGTATCTTCACATGGTAGAGAGCAGAGAGAGCTTCAGTCTCTTTCTCTCCTATTGGGTCACTAATCCCATTCATGAAGATGCCATCCTCATGATCTAATCACTCCCCGAAGGCCCCACCCCTTAATACCATCACTTTGGGGGTGAGGATTTCAACGTACAAACTTGGTGGTGGGCACAAACATTCAGTCCATAGCAGGTGGCGTTTCACTGGGCAGGTGCTGTGTTTGGGCAATCCTATCAGAATCACGAAGGAGCCTTGCTAAAATGCTTCCTTCTGTGACTAGGGCCGCACCTACTGTGAATCAGTAGATGGCCCACAAGGGCATGAGTGGTTAACTCAGTCATTGCGCTTCTTACTGCGGCTACTGGTGGGCATTCTGTTCTTAGGAGAGACTGGACAAAGAAACTGAGCCGGTGCTGAAGTCAAGTGCAGATCTGGAGTTAATTCCAATACTACAAAATAAATTATAGTTTCAGGTGCAGATCTGCAGTTAATTTCAATACTTACAAAATGAATTATAGTTTCAGGTACATGTCTAGTTTCCAGCTTTATAAATACTTGGTACAAAGTAGATAATTTAATTACTGTTATGCTGAAAGAGGAAGCTGTAGAAAACTCAATGTCAGATGGGTGCCAAATTCAGTAGAATGTGTGAGACTGTTGGGCTCTTGATGATATTGTATAAATTAATGTCTGGCTTGCATTAATTTTTGCATTATTTTATGAAGCTTCATATTCATAAAATTAAGTGGAAAAAGTATAAATGAAACATGACTTAAGAGTCCAGATAAATCTAGAATTAGGCCGGGCACAGTGGCTCATGCCTGTAGTCCCAGCACTTTGGGAGGCCAAGGCAGGTGGATCACCTGAGGTCAGGAGTTCGAGACCAGCCTGGACAACATGGTGAAACCCCATCTCTACTAAAACACAAAAATCAGCCAGACATGGTGGCGGGCACCTGTAATCCCAGCTACTTGGGAGGCTGAGGCAGGAGAATCACTTGAACCCGAGAGGTGGAGGTTGCAGTGAGAATTAATTAACACCAGATCATTCTAAGGCTCACACACTGTCCATTTGTGCCACAGCTGAAACCTGAAACCTGCAACCCCAGCGTCTAGGCAGTGGCAGTGCCCATAAATGGTGCTTGGCCCTGCCTCGGCCCCTTATTTTGAAGATCCAGCCTTCCTCCCTCCCACCCTCACTCCCTGAGTTGGCTTCCCTAGAGATCTGAGTGGCAGATCACTCCAAGCTGATGTGCCCTGAGCCAGCTACTCCCCCGATGGTCCTTGCTGGTGACAAACTTGTAATGACAGTGGCAAGTGTGGGCTCCATAAACCTCCTACAATTGACACAACAAGGAGGTTGTCAGGCTCAGGAGGGAGTGCTCAGTGTGCCTGGCCCTCCCTGTAGAATGGTGAAGGGGAGGAGCTCAGCGGATGGACACGGGTGAGACCTGGGGCTGGTGGTGGTGAGTGACAGGGTGGAGGCGCAGTGTGTGGTGTTCCAGCTTGGCACTCTCAGAGCCCACTGTTTTCAAGGTTGGACTTTTCTCATCATACTTGTAGGTAATGAGGTAGAAAGGTAATAAGGTAGAAAAGTAATGAGGTAGAAAGCATGGGGCTGATTGAAGAGGAGATCGCTGGACACCGCTGGAAGGTCAAGCTAAGATTGTGATGGGGAGAGAGGCAGGGGTTTTCTAGGCTCTCTTCTCTGACTATTCCTGTACCGGGGAGGACGTTGGCACGTGATCTGGAAGACACAAGGGGGCCCGGAGGAAGAGGGGATTTAAGGGCCTTGAGCAGGTCTGGGCAAAGGGACACATGGTTGCCCCCCAGGAGGCCCTTGGCGTCCCACTGTCCATCTCTAGGGCTGCTTGACCATCCTTGAAGAGTCTAGGAAACCATCAGACTGATCCTGGGGTGTCCAGACTGTCCATATTGACGTTTAACCATCTGAGAATGGCCCCCTCACCTGGAGTCACAGGCTGACATCCCCAGACAAATGTGTGCCAGAATATCCTAGAGTCACAGGCTGACATCCCCAGACAAATGTGTGCCAGAATATCCGGAGTCACAGGCTGACATCCACAGACAAATGGAAAATGTGTCAGGCATCCAGACAATGTTCAGAATATCCTAGAGTCACAGGCTGCTGACATCCACAGGACAAATGTGTGCCAGAATATCCTGGTGTCACAGGCTGACATCCACAGACAAATGTGTGCCAGAATATCCTGGTGTCACAGGCTGACATCCACAGACAAATGTGTGCCAGAATATCCTGGTCACAGGCTGACATGTGTGTCAAATCTAGTCACAGGCTGACACACATGTTATCTGTTCACACTGACATCCAAGACAAATGTGCAGAATATCGTGTCACAGGCTGACATCCACAGACAAATGTGCAAATACCTGGTCACGACATCCCAACAATGTGCAATATCTGTCACAGTGACACCAGACAATGGCAGAATCTGTCACAGCTGACACCACAGACAAATGTGTGCCAGAATATCCTGGTGTTTTCTGCAAGGCAGCATGTTTTCTGAGCACCCGTTATTTGCAAGCAGGTGCTCAGGTTCCAGCAGTGACCGCCTCTCAAACCCACAGTGTGGCTGCACCAGCTACGGAGAGCCCTGGGCAATGCTGAAATCCACAACCAAAGAGGCTGATGCAAATTGCAGAGAGCACTCGGTGTGCTCGGCTGGAGGAAGCTGTCCTCAGATGACAGCTTCACGTGGCAGGTGTGTAATCTGTCGTCCTCACTTGGAGGGAGGCACCTTCATCCCTATTAGGCCTAAGCAGGCAGAATTACAGGACAGAGCCAGCTCTAGCATATGCACCACACAGGGCGGCAGAGCCAGAGCTCCAGGACCCGTGCCACACCGGGTAGCAGAGCCAGCTCCAGATCTCCAGGGCTATGGGTTGCATTCAGATCCACCTGTACAAATGAGATACAGTTATTGTACCTGAAAGGTCATGGGCCAGATACAATGTCAAGAATTTGTTGAGCCCTAAATTTGGGGGAAGCAGTAACTTTCACTCAATGCCCCCGGGGCTGCATTGGAAAGTGGGAGTCAAGGCTCCCTGGCTCCTTTATAAGCCCCGCTTCTTTTCTGCAAATACTGCTAATGTCCCAGATTGGCATTAATCAGGACAAGTAATTAGCTGAATTTTGAGAACAACAACAACAAATATATATATATATATATATTATATCCATATATTATATATCTATAATTTATATCTATACCTATCATACATACATATAGGTACATATATGTACCTCCATCCATGTAAGGATGACAGATCTATATCTATCATTATACATATGATAGGTGTATGGAGGATTCTTTTAAGTTCTATGAAAGTATCTTTATGTCCTCAGATGCATCTGAGGTTGAGCATTAAGCTGAGTTTCTCCACAGATAAAGGTGACAGCCCAAGTGTGAGTCCAACTCTCCTCTCCAGGCCTGTCAGTGGATTCTGAGACGACATTCAGTTCAGTATTTGGGGTCCAGCGTTACAACACTGAGCCAATGGGAGGCAATTCTCCACGGGTCTCTTGCCTTTCTGCAGTCTTTAGCTGCTTTGGCTCTGAACTGTCTTTCCAAGGACATTTGTGTAGTAGACGGCCCTGGGAGGCAGAGGCAGCGTCTCTCTCTGTGGCCAAGGACAGGCATCTTCCTGTCCACTGTAATCGAGTGTCCCCTTCCAGGGCAATGGGAGGTGGGTTTGCCTGCATCCCTCCATAAACAATTGGGGTTTCCTAAGTCAGGGTCCTCATCTGTGATGCAAATTCAACGTGTGCAGCACATCCACCCGGGCCACTGCCCACCACCCCATAAGGCTTGGGGCCCACAGGGACTGATGTGTGCGGGGCCCATGCTGTTTGCTGTAGGGTCTCTGACCTAGAAGTCTTGTGCCTTCACCCAGCATCCATGAGCCTGCAAGTAGGGCCAAGCCTCAGAGACTTACTTCAGTCTGGACACCTTGTTTTCCCCAACCAAAAAACCACGTGCAGGTGCACAAGGGTATGCAGAGCCACGCTCAACTACGTGTATGCGGCAGGCAGGATAATCCATCCCCCCACCAAAGTCCACATCCTAATCCCTGGAAGCTGTGACAAAGGGGAACTGAGGTTGCTGGTGGAATTCAGGGTGCTAATCAGACCACCTTAAAATAGGGAGAGTTTCCCAAATATCCTGGTGGGCCAGTGTGCTCATAGGGCTTAGAATTGGAAGAGGGAGGCAGGAGGGCTGGGCGGAGGAGAGGGTGTGAGAAGAACTCCACCTGCCACTGCTGAATTTGGAGGAGGGAGGAACACGAGCCACCAAGCGCAGATGGCCTCTGGAAGCTGGAAAAGAATTGGATTCTCCCTGAGAGCCTCTGGAAGGAGGTAGCCCTGCCCACATGCCGGTTTTAGTTCAGAGAGCCCTGTCTTGGACTTGTGACCCACAGAGCTGTAAGACAATAGAATATGCTGCTGTTTTAGATTTGCTAGGGCAGAAATAGAAAATGATACACAGAGGATGTAAAAGGTATTTTTTTCAAATGATGCCTCTTTCAGTAGGCATTTTGTGGGCACTTCCTGGGTACAGCAGGAGGCAGGATTTCTTGTGCATCTATTGTTTGTCCTGCAGTTTCCTCAGTGGGATCCAGGGCTCCTGCCTACACAGCGAGTCTCACAGATTTCAGCAAGGCCCCCTTCACCCTGCTGGGAGAGCAGCTCAGAAAATGGGGCATCCTGCCACAGGAGCAAAGGTGTGTGCATGTGCATGTGTCAGTATGGTGTTGTGTGTGTGTGTGTGTTGTGTGTGTGTGTGCTGCTTGCTGACACATGCTGGTTAGGAATTTACCAAATAGGAAGAAGAAATTAGGTCAGAGAGCCAAGGACCAACAGTGCAGACTGGCTTTACATCTGTATTAAGAAGGGATGGGCATGCTGAGGCCAGGTGGCAAAGCACAGGAGACACAGTGATGGCTATTCCCAGGGCCGTGTGCTGGGCACCTGCTTTGCTGCACAAGATGACCGTCCACTGTCTCCTGCCAGCCCCAGATCCATTGCACAGCTGGGCTCCTCTCAGGGGTGCATGCCAACACACATACACACAGGCCCTAATGCACACACACACAAAAATACATCCATATGTTCACATGTGCATATGTGCTCTCATGCACACACGTTTATGCATGTACACACATGCATGAACTCATACTTCCACATATACACACATAAGCACACACGTGTATACACATGCATGAACTCACCCACCCACACACACTGTGCACACACACAAGCATACGTGTACACACTCATGAACTCACCCGGCTACACATGCACACATGTGCACACACAAGCGCACACACACGTGCATACATATGCATGAATTCACCCACCTACACACACACGTGCACCTACACATATGTACATACACACATATGCATGAGCTCACCCACCTGCACACACCCACGCACAGGGCTCTGAGTTGGAGTGGTCGTGATGCTGCTTCACCTCCCCATGTGGAGTCATATGGTAGCAGCAGAGGTGGTTGTGACCTGAAGCCAGCAGGAGGGGCCAGAGGAGTGGGGAGCTATCCAGACCGTTATTGGTAACAACACAGAAAGTCCAAAGGTTATTGTTAGGCTAGAAAAAGATTACACTTCATAAAACCATGTTTATTCAAAAAAATCTATTCAGAAAGTCTGGAAAGCGTAATAAATATCTGTACAGTGGCCACCCATCTCAAACATGAATTACAAAGCAGGAACATAAAAATGGATGTGTAAACATAACTGCTGAGCCAGTGAACAAAGTGCTGAGTCAGGAGCGAGGCAGAGAAGCGTGCTCAGTAGAACGATACAGACGCTGCAGCCTCCGTCCTCAGCCCCTCAAGCTGCGCTGGAGTCCACCTTCTGCCCTCTCCACACCGCTCAGGGACCGGCAGCGTCCTTCTCCATTCTCGAATTTGCATGAAGCTTAGAAAGGTAGGAGGCAGCAAAACCGTGTCAGAAATGAACGGGGTGCAAATCAAACTTTGCCATGTTCTTGAGAGAATCAGTAAAGCGTTAGGTAAAAATCCCAAGTGCAGCTTTAGGATAACACCATTTAATGAACAACACTGGATAACATTAAGTACTATTATCACTTTAAAATTCAAACAATCTTCCAAACATCAGAACATACACAGTTAGTTTAAAATCACAGACAAATCGGACTTGAGGGTAAAAGTGAAATCCTCACCTCTTGCCCATGTTTGACTTTGGGATGGAATTCAGCAAAGCTCTCCTACTGCAGATTGGGAGAATCAGGTATTTCTCCCACATAGGGGGCTGCCAGGGAAGGAGGACCCTATAGGGTGGCCAGCAAGGGGCCACTTGCGGTAGGTCAGGAAGCCTGAGATCTAGGGTTCAATGTGTTTATAAGTTCTGTGATTTTCATGACCCGGGGGCAGGGGGCGGGTTATGATGAACTGTGTGATGAACTTTTGGGGAGGTCTATGTCATTTGTGCAAATCATACGGAGCATTTCATTCTGCGTGGAGGTGCGCTGAGCTGGCAAAATGCGAATTCTAAGAACACCTTCATTTACATGTCAACTGCTGCTTGAAAGCAGTCACTTGCTATTTCACTAAGGTTTTTGAAAGCTTAGTTTAACATATGATACCATAACTTCTTTAGGCTGACTTCTGTGGAAGGATGTCAAGTATCATTGTGTTCTGGATATGGGAGGGAAAGTAGAGGTATTTCACAGACACTCAGCAGGGCCAAGCCAGTGTTCTTCTCCGCTGATGCACATCAAATATATGTAAGGACAGAGCTCGCTGTGATGGGGAGTCTCGTCGGTCCTTTTGGCATTCTTAGAGTTCAGAAGCTAAGTCTGTACAAACTGGGATGACTGAAAAAGACCATGAGCTGGTGCCCCATGGGCACACAAAGAGGAAACACCGCGGCCGCTTTCTCACAGGTGCTTTCCCGTTCACTTCCCCCACTTCTCACTCCCTGCACCAGAACCCAGTGACTTTAAGCAAACAGACAGGCCTGCAAACCAGGCCAGGCCAAAGGGTCCGGGCAGCTGATGGGGGAATGGTTGCCTGTGTAGCAAGCAGAAGAGGTGATGACTTTTGTTCATTTCTGGGAGGACAGATTCTGTGACCTAAGGATTATCCACTTTTTCCTAAGTTTCTAAAAAGAAATGAAATAATTAAGACCTAAAAAGCAAATTCATCATGGTGGAAGTCATTCTAGCCTTGGGAAAAAGCATCTTCTATGGAGAAAATGTGAGGAATGCCCTGTGGGCACTATGGAAACAGGTATTCAGTCTGACTTGCTCCTTTTATGTTTTGTGGTTCTCTAAGAAAAAAAAATCCACATGGATTAAAGCTTCTGAAACAAGTTTATATTTTAAGGTCTGAAAACAATCAGACCAAGCTAAGGAGTTATTTTTCAGAACGCAGCACATTTTTTCTTTTTTTTTTAGTTGGGTGCTAGAATCGAGATGGAGGGGGAACAAAACCCAACAAAATAACATCTTCTTAGGGAAAACCTGGCTGTGGCCAGCGGGCACCTCCTGAAGCCCTGCTTGCTGCAGAGGCGCTGCTCTTCAGTGATGCAGGGTGAGGGGCTGAGTGGCGCCTCCTCCCATCTAGTCCGCTTGGGGGCTGCCAGGGAGCATCTTCAACACCCTTACAGGAGAATGAAGGACCCGTGTGTTCCCTTTGCGGGCTGGACTGGGCGTCGAGCCTGCTGCCTGGAACCTCTCACTCGATTTTACTCAATGAAGGAGAGCACAGCATGGCCTAAATGCCCCACACCCACCCTGTGTGCACACCCAGGGGAATACGGATCAGTGTGAAAACAGATCTGTGCAACAGAGACACAAAACGCAACACAAAGCCACAGCATCTACAAAGTGCATCACTCCTGTCCACGCTGATCTCCGCTGCTCTCCCACCTGTGCCCCTGCCCCTCAGTCTGCTGGGTGGGGCCTGTGTCTCCCTCCAGCCTCTAGCTGGACTGAGAAGGTTTGGGTGGGAAGCCACAGAGCTCCATTTCTCCAATTCACAGTTTCTCCGTAGACCAGAAAAATTGAAGTGAACACAGCAAAAACCACAGCTTTAGGTGAGCACACAGGAAGCCCACACAGGGCTGAGCAGGTGCGAGAACCCATGGCTCCCTGCAAAGCCTCCAGGTAGCTGTGTGGCCACCGGAGCTGGGGACAGATGGCAGCCCAGTGCGCTTGGCCCCCCGGGGAAAGCCGAGACCGGAGGTGGACACAGGCTCCTCCAGGAGGCGCCCCCTTCCATCCTGGTGACACAGAGCTCTCAAAGCAGAGATCCAGCCCGCCTTCCTCTCGCCTGGGCTCTTACTCCTCATTTGAATTTGGGACAGAGGAAAGGATGGGCTACCCAGCACCTCAGGCAAAAACTGAAGGGCGAGGAGGAAACGGCTCTTTGGATTATTTTGGGCAGAACCAGGCGTCTCCTGGACGCCACAGTGCCAATCCCGTCATCCAGCCCGTGGGGAGCCCCGGGATGCCAGGTCACCCCAGCCCTCTGGGGCCCTGCAACCACCAACGGCTGCGCCCTCGCACTGCCACTTTCCCACCGGGTACCCGGGACGTTGGCGTCGGGAGTCTGACCAAACCGACCGGCTTCATAATTGGAAAACAGATCTCTCGGTAGAAACAGAAGCCGTGATATGAGAAGACCCGCGGGCTCTGAAAGAAGCCCCTGGCCTCGAACGGGCACGCGAGGTGAAGGGGCGCATTTGGTTTTGCTTGGGAGGAAAGAGAGCGGGCGGGGAGCCTGGCGCAGAGAGGTCAGGACCCTCTCCGGGGCTGAAAAAGAAAACACGGACACGGCGAGGGCGGGCGCCTCCTCCCTGCTGGACTTGTGGTCACTCTGGGTGCCAGACGGGCTCCGAGGCCAGGGTCTGTGAGCCCACGAGGATGCTGGCAGGGGACGCTGGGGCCAGGGTCCCACCCGCTACAACCGCGTGGACGTGAGTCTCTTCATGCCTCTGCGCTGAGCCAGGTTGGACGACAGCACGGGCTCCAGCCGCGGGGCCTGAGGTGTTCTGTTTAGAGCGAAGTAGGTGGCAGCCATTGCGCCCTGCAAAACAGAGGACAAGGGTGAGAGCCGCGGCGCCTCACTCCAGGGGTGGAGCCGGAGCCTGGGGCCTCCATGGGCCTCAGCTGCCCCCAGGCAACGTGGGAGAAACCAGAGCTTCCCCAGGGTCCCTGGAGCATGGAGTGCTGTTAGCCTGCCGCGGGGGACCAGCACACGTGGGCCCCAGGAGACAGGGGCTTCTCATTCTTGCACCTGCCCCCCAACCCCATGCCACCCTCGCACTGTGCTTGTGCCTTGGGGGAAAATGTTTTGGACTCTCGTAGAGCCCCCAAGCTGAGGTCACATGATCCCCTGCATTCTGACAGTGAGGCCAGCTCTGTTTTGGGGCTTGCTGGGTCCTAGGACACACAGCAAATGCCAAGGCCTGTCAACCTGGACTTTGGCCACTGTTGAGGAGTCTGGACTCATTTGGAGGAACACGCATATCCTGGAGTGAATCCAATTTCTCAGAATGGATCTGGAGGGGGCGGCTCCTAACTGGATCCTGCCTAGTCCTGCTGGGGTGGGACAGTCTACACTTCTCAGAAGAGGAGTCCCACCCAGAAGATGGGGTGCCTGAGAGGCAACTGCTGCTTGAATGTAAGTCATTTATGAAGGGGACTTTTTTTGCATGTGTGGCCTAGAATGGAGGCTTTGAACTTGAGTGGAACAGCCACGCCAGCTGCCACCACGTCAGCAGAGGCTGCCACCTACTCAGATAGGAGCCCTGTGCAATCCTGCCCATGTCTGGTGAAGCGCACGAAGGTAGGTGGGCCGGCGGTGCAGTTTGGGGCTCCTATGGGCTCGTTCTCTGCACTCCGTGGTTTCTTTAGAGTGATTGCAAGGTATCAGGCTCTTTTCTGGGTTTCCCATTCCCACCACTGTGTCCTCACTGTCGCCTGCCGGTACCTTCACCAGGTGCACGTCCTGTCGGCTGAGCTGGTTCGGGGACAGGTACTCTCTGTTGACCACCCACGGGTGTTTGAGCACTTGCATCGCCGTCAGGCGCTGATGAGGGTCCACGTGGAGCATCTTGGACACAACGTCCTGCCAGGGAAGGTCATGAGAGTTGGGGGGATGGTTGGATCATTTGTGCTGGGTCAGAGAGCCTCCCCAGCAGAACTCCTCTCCCTCTATGGCAACACCCAACCACTATGCTGAGTGTGGGTCTTTGCATTTTGGGGTCATGTTCACTTTTAGGTTTAGAAGTATGTTGATGGTTTTTAGCTTTAAATATTACCAAACTTGGAAGTTCACTGAAGGTTTATCTTTTATTAAATATTTCATGTCTAAAAAGAAGTTAAATGTGGAAATGTTAGATGATGCATGTAAATCGATGAAACACTGTTTCTTGTAACAATTACATCTTTCCAAAGGGAGAAGCTGAAATTAATATTCCACGGGTAGAAATCAATTCATAATGATGCACCTACTTATATTTTTTATCAGGACTACCCACAAATATTTACTACAAATAATCAGAAACCACAAAATCTACACTCTGGAGCCATCAGATATGTCCAATGGGTTCATGTGCAATAATGGTATTTTTCCATTTCATTGTAAAGTCATAGCAGTGAAAACCTCTAAAACGAGACTCTACATGTGTGTACACATACACATACAATACAGTGCACATTCTATTACAGGGAATTACATAAGCAGAGTACTCGGTTACAGTGTGAATTACATTTGCAGATACACCTGATGCTTCTGCTCTAATCACCATAATCATCCTTGAGGTAAATGAGGCAAATATTACTTTTCCTAATTTGCAGATGAAGACATTACTGCCTGAGGAAGATCCAAGATGAGAATCCATATTCTCTCCACTAGCCTACCCTCCTTCCTTAGTGTTCCCACCACATTTGAAGATGTAATAAAATGAATTAGAATGTGGTTGGGCGCGTTGGCTCACGCCTGTAATCCCAGCACTCTGGGAGGCTGAGGCAGGTGGATCACTTGAGGTTAGGAGTTTGAGACCAGCCTGGCCAACATGGTGAAACCCCGTCTCTTCTAAAAATACTAAAATAAGCTGGGTGTGGTGGCATGCGCCTATAATCCCAGCTACCTGGGAGGCTGAGGCAGGAGAATCACTTGAGCCCGGGAGGCAGAGGTTGGAGTGAGCTGAGATTGCACCATTGCACTCCAGAGTGGGCTACATGGCAAGAGCCCATCTCAAGCAAACAAACAAACAAACAAAAAAGAATGCGTATAGAATGTGAAGTTGAATTACTCATTAGAATTTTTCATCATGAAACAACTAAGAAATACTATGCACAATAACAATATCTTTTTTATACAGAAAAATCTAATGCCTTTTGATATTTGATAACATTGACCTTGGTAATTTCTTGAAACAAGTATCTCCTAGAAGTATGAGTGTTGTCATTTTCAGGTGTAAAAACAAAAGCAAAGAGCACTTTAATAACCCTTTCACGATCTTATAGTCATGACACTGAGAGAAGCAGTATTTTTACTTCATACCTGTAGGATGTGGAGAAAGACATACTAATCTGTAGCTTTGCTGGTGTTTGGAGGACTGGAGGTTCTGTTGTGTGCTAAGTAAGAGAAAGGAAGAGGTACAGGGGAAAGACGCCGGGGATGTGGTGGTGGTAGGGACTGGTGGTGAAGGGAAGGAAGGGTTGGCGAAGCCCTGCGAGGCAGCAGAGACCTCTGCCTGCAGCAGTGATCTTGACAATGTGCCCTTGTCCTTGACTTTGCTCCTTTCCCAACACCTTCTCCCTGCTCCCATGCCAGCTTCCAAGATGGCCTTCCAGACAAACCACCAGCACCCACGTCCTAGTCTGAGGCTCTATTTTGGGAACCAGAACTAAGACATCTGCACTCATTTAAGACAAAGTGAGGGTGTGGACAGGAGCACTTGGACTGTCAGGGTCTGACATCTGCGATATGCTCACTAAATGCCAGCTGCCATCACCTCTGCCATCATTTCCACAATCACCCTCACCATCCTTCCATCACCCCCACCACCACCCTCACCATCATCTTCACCATCACCTCCACCATGATCCTTACCATCCTTCCTCCATCACCCCTATCATCACCCTCACCATTATCTTCACCACCACCTCCACCATCACCCTCATCATCATTGCTCCATCACTCCCACCACCACCCTCACCATAATCTTCACCATCACCTCCACAGTCATCCTCACCATCCTTCCTCCATCACCCCTACCATTACCCTCACCACAATCACCTTCACCATCATCTTCACCATCTCCACCATCATCCTCCTCCATCACCCCCACCATTACCTCACCATCATCTTCACCACCACTTCCAACCATCATCCTCACCATCCTTCCTCCATCACTCCCACCATTACCCTCACCATCATCTGCACAATCACCCTCACCATCATCACCACCTCCACATCACCCTCACCATCCTTCCTCTATCACCCCCACCATCACCCTCACCATCACTGTCCCCATCATCTTCACCACCACTTCCATCACCCTCGCCATCCTTTCTCCATCACCTCCACCATCACCCTCACCATCATCTTCACCACCACCTCCACCATCACCCTCACCATTTTTTCTCTGTCACCTCCGCCATCACCCTTGCCATCCCTCCTCCATCACCTCTGTCATCACCCTTCACCATCACTCGCCATGCTTCCCCATCACCTCCACCATCATCTCTGCCATTAACTTCCATTATCTCCACCATCACCTCCACTATCATCTCTGCCATTACCCTCATCATCATCCCCATCACCTCCACCATTACCTCCACAATCACTACCATCATCTCACTATCATCTCCCACCACTCCCACCATCACCTCCATGATCACTGCCACCACCTCTGCCACCACTTTTGCCATCCCTTCATCACCTCCATCATTTCCCACCATCACCTCCACAATGATCACCTCCACGATCACTCCCGCCACCTCTGCCACCACTTCTGTCATCCCTCCACCATCAGCTCCATCCCTGCTCCCCATTACCTCCACCATCATCTCCACAATCATCACCTCCACCATCCCTCCACAATCACCTCCATCATCACTCTTGCCATTATCTCCACCATCATTTCCACAATCATCCCTTCCACCATGCCTTCATCATCACCTCCATCATCGCTGTCGCCACCTCTGCCACCACTTCTGCCATCCCTACACCATCACCTCCATCATCATTCCCGCCATTACCTCCACCATCATCTCTATAATCATCACCTCCACCCTCACTGCATGAGGTTGCACTGAGATGTCAACAGCAGAATTGGAATCAGAGCCCCTGACTCCTTCTCTTTCAGCCCTTTTACATGAACATGGGAAACAGCTGTTAGTGCTGCTTACCAGTGGCTGGATTATGATTTACTACTGGATTAGAGAGGAATTTGATGATGCCAAGTAAAAAAGCATCTGATGGTCAAAAGAAATAAGGCCGGTCATAAACTGTGTGGACTGCAGACAAGGCCAAATTCAAAGTATTTTACAAGAACAGAAGTATACCTCTGGACCAGAGCTCTACTTGTTTGGTTTATGAACATGCAGGGCAATCATTCTGCAATATCACTAAAAGCATGGTGGTTACTTTTATGTGTCAACATGGCTGGGTTATGTTACCCAGTCTAGATGTTGCTGTGAAGGTTTTTTTCAGGATGTGATTAATACTTAAGTCAGTCGACTTTGAGTAAAGCAGTTACCCTCCACAATATGGGTCAGCCTCATCCAATCAGTGGAAGGCCTCCTTAGGAAAAAGACTGCTCCCCTGAGGAAGAGGGAATTCTGTGGCAGATGGCTTGTGGTGGGCAATTGCCCCATCCATTTCTCCCTGGGGCTCCAGCCTGCCAGCTGCCCTGCAGTCACAGACTTCCCCGTCCCCACAATCACGTGAGCCAATTTCTTACAAATAAATCTCTCTCTCTCCACACACACACACACACACACACACACACACGCATGTTCTGTTTCTTTGGAGAACCCTGCATAACATACCAAGACAGCAGAAAATGTGAAAATGCTAAAAATGTTTTTGAAAATAATGTTTTTAGATGAAAGCCTTAAAAGATGCCGAGTATAAGGCCAGGTGTGGTGGCTTACACCTGTAATCCCAGCAATTTGGGAGGCTGAGGTGGGTGGATCACTTGAGGTCAGGAGTTCAGGACCAGCCTGGCCAACGTGAAACAAAAAAGTTTTAGTACAAAACTTTTTTGTACTAAAAATACAAAAAAGTTAGCCGGGTGTGGTCGCACATGCCTGTAGTCCCAGCTACTTGGGAGGCTGAGACAGGAGAATTGCTTGAACCCAGGAGGCAGAGGCTGCAGTGAGCCGAGATTGTGCCACTGCACTCCAGCCAGCCTGGGTGAGACAGAGCGAGACTCCATTTCAAGAAAAAAAAAGAAAAAGATGCCGAGGATAAAATACCTATACTGCTTATATAAAACCTGTCCCCTGGCTTCCTCAGAAATAATATGGCTATTTCAGAATCTGAATATTTAAAAGCAACGCTGGGACATGTACTCACTTTGGCTGCGTCAGATATTGAGTCCCAGTTTCCCCCAGAAAGGGCGTACTTCCCACTGCCGATCCGCGCCAAAATCTCCTCAGGGGTATCGTCTGGCCCATTTGCAAAAGGGGTAAATCTGTATAATTAGACAATTTGTGGTAATGAGCTTCTATTTTGCAACCTAAAATAAAGCTTGCAAGTTGATATCACCCCTTGGCTGTTAAAAAGAATAGCACTTTGCTTCTCCCTCCTCTGCTCTGAAGCCAGGATTCATGGGAAAGCAGAACTTACCTATTTACACTACGCCCGTTTTCCTTCCTTAGCAATTGGGTGGCTAGAGGTTGATGGGCAAGTGGGAGAGCCCTGTGAGACCTGTGCTGTATCCCCTCTGGACCCAGGTAAACTGGGATGGGGTGGCCTAGTGAGTTGCCTGGTGCCGTGGTTTCCACAGTGACGATGTGGCGTCACGCGAGAGAGCCTGAGACGTGGAGTCTGAGAGGCCCATGGTGGATGTAATTACCAACTCTGTGTTCTTTGACAAGTTAACTTTTTGAGCCTCCACTGCAAATGCAGCGTGTATGCACGAATACACATACATGCTTGGTGCAGCCCTGGCCATATTCCAAGCGTGTGGGAGGTGTTCATGGTGTCCCACCTTAAAACACACCCACACACTCCTAGAAAAGGAAGGACACGTGTGCTGCCAGCGCTTCCTCTAGTGGGAAGGTTTGTTATCTAGTTTTCCATATAGGCAAAGTGAGTATTAGAAGCATCACAAAATAACCTGACTGTGGTATTGGTAAGAAACTGAGGTTCCTTCCTTTGCTACTGCAGTCCTCAGGGTGCGGCTTCAGGTGCCTGATTTGCTCTCCTTCTGCTGTGGACACTACCTATTGACTTATGATGAAATAAGTGAAAAGCAGGCCAAGCTCATTCATTCTCACGAGGGCATTCAAGCCATTTTGCTACAGCAAACAGGATTAGATGGTCTAGGGTTCTTTTCTTTTTGCCTCCATTCAAGTATTTAATAAACGTAATAGGAACCAGCGCATCTTGTAAGATCCTAGACCTTCCTGCCTAGAAGCAGCCATGATGTGTCCTCTTCTCACTCAGGGGAGAGGGAAGGGAGGCTGGTACAGGTTAAAGTGTTTAGCCCAGAGTCACGGCTAGCGGCGAGTGGGGCTCAGATGGAAGTCAGCTGTCTGGATGGCAGGCCCAGGCCACTTTCTGTAACACCACGTGTCTTACCACAATGAACCGGCCCGTGCATGACTCATGACCAAGAAACCCAGGTACAGATGCTGTTTGACCCTGAAGCTGCTATGGGGCTTTCGGTTTAAGAGGATGTCTGGAAGGCACATCTGTTGCTACCTTTTAAGACAGTGGCAGGTTCAGCGGAGAGAATGGGGACTATGCCGGCAAAAGACTTGGATGTTTTGTTCATGAGCTGAGTTTAAAGAAAATGGGTGGCTACCTTTCTTGTCCTTGTTGTTCAGTTGTCCTGAGGGGCTAACGAAGTCTGCGAGTGTTCGCTCGAGGCCTGGGAGTGTTTGCATACGCGTTGGGTTTGCCCACATGCGCACACTAGGACAGGGCTGGCCCTGGTCCCCTGACGGATCAGCCACTGAGGCTGCTGCCCTGTGTCTCCTCCTGACACCCGTCTGAGGCGACTGCTTACCCTGCCAGCATGGTGTACAACAGGATCCCCAAACTCCAGATGTCACACGCCGCATCATAGCCTTGACGCTTCAGGACCTAGGAGGGAACGACAGGACACCGGCACGCCCTTCACTAAGGACATTCAGCTTGACAGCATGTTTCTCCAGCGGCATCCCATGCCGGCAAGCTGGGGACCAGGAGGAGGGCGGCGCTGTGTCTTCGCTGTGACCGCTCTTTCTTAAGGCAAAGCCAACCCTAAGGTACTGCAGTGGGACTCCTCCCGGCCCAGCCACATGGTAAACCAGTACTCTTGCCAGACACATGACAGACAGGCTGAAAAGGAGGGCCTTAATTTTTAAGGCAGAAGGATTTTTCTGTTATGGTAAAATATGTATAACATAAAATTGACCATCAAAGCCCTTTTTAAGTGCACAGTTTAGTAGCATTAAGCCCATTTACATTGTGGTGCCAACATCACCACCATCCATCCATAGAGCATTTTCACCTTCCCAAACTGAAACTCTGTCCCCATTAAACAACAACTCCCTGTCCCCCAGCCCCCAACACCTACCCTTCTACTGTCCGTCTGTATGAATCTGACTCCTCTAGGGACCTCATACGAGTGGAATTATGCAATGTTTGTCTTTCTGTGACTGGCTAATTTCACTTAATATAACACCCTAAGGTTCCTCCAGGTGTCAGAAGGTCCTTCCTTCTGCAGGCTGGACAACATTCCGTTGTGTGTGCATGCCACGTTTTGCTTACCCATTCATCCACCGAGGGACACTCGAGTGGCTTCCACCTTTCGGCTGTTGTGAATAGCGCTGCTATGAACATGGGTGGACACGTGTCTCTTTGAGTCCCTGCCTTCAATTCTTTTGGGTATATACCCAGAAGTTCCATTCTAGGCTACATGATAACGTTTAATTTTTTTGAAGAACTGTTAAAGCAGCAAAACTTGTAAGCATCATAGGATTACATATTTCAGTAGAGGGCAATCCTCTGATATAGTTACAGTTGAGTAACAACAAAGGAAGCCACATTGGTGCTCATGGATTACTGCAGATGATTGGATTTAGCATTAAATATCGAGTCGGGAGAGCTCGGCTCAATTTCCTTAGAGATGAGAGCAAGGAGCCTGTCCTTTCCTCTCCGTATCGCTGCTACCATGTGCGAGCCTGCACCATGGAGGGGACCAGCCAGCGCATCCTGAATGAATGTGGTGCTCAGGTGCAAGCCTCACTTCCTAATCCATCAGCTGGGTGACCTTTGGAAGTCACTTACACACATGGAGCTTGTGCTTTCTCCATCTGTGAAACATGGTTAATAGATTACACCCTGCCTACTTCGTATGGTGGATGAGAGTGAAAGTAAAAAAAAGTTGGTAAAAGTGCTTTGTAAATGGCAAAGGAATATCACAACCTAGGGCATTCTATGATCAATAAAATCAATATTGTGGGAGACCAGAATATGCCACCCCAAAATATGCTGCATAGGCGTGTGGGGCACTGAGCTGAAGATACATAAGAAGCTGCAGATGCAGGAGAGCTCTGTGTCCTCCATTTGTCTAAAATCAGGACATGGATTAAGACAAAAGGTACCTACCCCCCACCAGAGAGGACAAAGGCTTCCCCTAGGGACAGCTTTGGACGCATGTGGTCCCACATGGGACCAGCCTCCATCGGCCAGCCCTGCACCTCCCCAGGCTGCAGCCCCTGGAGACCCTAACCCTCTTCCTTTGTCTTGCCAGATCTCTAAAACTTCTCTGTTCTTTGTTGAAGATGCCATGTAGGCTGGACTCAAAGCCACCTCTGCGAGAACGACTCATTCCCTGGGCATCTCGCATGGATAAGTGAGAAGATGTGTGTTAATAAACTTCTTTTTCTCTTGTTAATCTGTCTTTTGTTACAGGGGTCCGGTCCAGCTAAGAACTTAATGCGGGATGAGGAAAACATGATTTTCCTCCCCTGTAATATTATCAATATTAATATTGATTAAGTAAGGCATGAACAGGAAAAACGTGATTTTCCTCCCCTGTAATATTATCAATATTAATATTGATTAAGTAAGGCATGAACAGAGGCTTAAAACCTGGTTACTTTTATTTTTTTAATTTTTATTTTTTGAGACGGAGTCCTGCTCTTTCAACCAGGCTGGAGTGCAGTGGCGTGATCTTGGCTCACTGCAACCTCCACTTCCCGGGTTCAAGCGATTCTCCTGCCTCAGCCTCCCGAGTATCTGGGACTATGGGCACACACCACCACACCTGGCTAAGTTTTGTATTTTTAGTAGAGACGGGGTTTCATCATGTTGGCTAGGCTGGTCTCCAACTCCTGACCTCAGGTGATCCACCTGCCTCGGCCTCCCAAAGTGCTGGGATTACAGGCGTGAGCCACCACATCCAGCCAAACTTGGTTATTTTTAAAGGGGCCACAGGTTGCTCAAGTGTCTGGATAACCCCTGCATAACCTAAAACAGCCTCTCAGTCCAGCCCCTGGCTGCACGTCCGTTCGTGTCTCAGCACGCAGAAGCATCTTTGCCATGGACCAGTGGCCCTGGGTGACCTCTTAAACAACTCCAAGACCCACCGCGAGATGCCAGGCGCCTCAGGCCCTGCTGCTCGCTTGACCCCCTCCCATCGGAGCAGCTCTGGTCCAGTTCCACCAAGAACCCGCGGGATCCACACAGACTCTGAAGTCCGCCTTCCTTCCCAGTTCCCTCCTCCCCTGTCCCATCGGCAACATCAGCCACAGCCCTGCCCTTCCTCTCTTTACCACTGCCTCAGGTTCAGTGGCTTTTCTCAAAGGCAAGAAATTGGACTTAGATTTATAAACACATCCTTGACTTCGGAACCTAATGGAACTTGTTCCTGGGAAACGTGAAAAGAGAGAGAAGTTCACCAGGTGCCTTGCTAGCTGCTCTGAGCGGGGCTGGGAGCAGACACAGACACTGAACAATGTGAGCTTTCAGTGGCAAATCACCCCGGAGCCCTGCGGTTCTCAATCTGACAGCTGCTGACTTGCTGCTGTTGGGGAACCAATCTGGAGTGAGAATTGGGGTGCAGAGGAAATCCATAACCTTAGTTGCTCCCTGCACTGTGACGGATCCATTTCCCATCCCAGGTGTACCGCAGCTCTGCGTCCTGGTTGTGGAAGGAGACTACTGCATCATCTCTCTCACTTGGAATAAATATGCAGATGTCATCCAAATTGTCTACAGAAGACAATTTTACATAAAAATGTTACTGTTGAAAAGTTTTTTCCAATGGGAAAATGAGAATGGTAAGAACAACTATGTTTAAGCAAGATTGGCCCCTGGCTCAAGAGACTGAAGGTTCTCGTTTCTGCTTCCCAACACCACTGCTGACGCGGCTCAAGCCACCTCTGACATCCCCACTGTCCAGTGGCTCTGCAGTGGGAGGGGGCAGAGCCTCTCTTTGCGGATAGAGGGGCCTGGGTCTGCAGTCGGGGAATGGTTACCTCTGGGGCCACGAAATTGGCCGTGTAGCAGGGCGTCATGAGCAGCCCGTTCCCCGCGCGCAGCTGCTTGGCAAAGCCGAAGTCGCAGACTCGGATGGATTCTGGGCTCCCCGACTCATCCCTGTACAGGATGTTACTCGGCTTCAGGTCTCGATGAACAACCTGCAAGACAGAAGGCACGGTGCCTACTTGGGGGCTGAGGACTGAGCAGGAGAGGGACGGCAGGTGCATTTGGAGGGGAGGGTGCGTTTAGGAACTGTCTTCCCAGCAGGTCCTGCAAGCAGGCAACAGGCCAGCAGTGTCAACAGCTGCTGTCTTCTCCAGAGGGCCCCCCACCTTCTCCCGTTCTCCTGTGGTGGTCACTCACATCTGAGCCCCTGATGTCACCTGCTTTTACAGTGAATGAATATTTGAGTAAATGAGTGAGCACCTCTCCAAGATGAGGCCGCAGCTTACTGGAGCTGTCACATAAAAGGAAATGTGGTGAGCTCTGGTGATAGGAATGAAAAGCATTTTAAAGATGATATTCATTCAATAACTACTCCCTGTGTGCCCACCCCCATGCACTGTCAGGTGTTGGAGCAGCACCAGCGAGCGGCACAGATCAGGCACCTGCTGTCCCGGGCGCACCAACTCATGGGGGAGACGGACCGGGGCCACGCAATCATGCAGTCACTCTGCAATCATGCTCTGAGGCCTCCCATGGAGGACTGCGCTGGCTGCAATGATGGTGGGGCCAGCACACTTCAAAGCAAAGCAGCTATTTAGGGCACAAAGCAATGTGTTCTGAGGGGACAGAGGGCCATTGTGAGGATATGTGGCATGCCTTTGTACAGCTTGGATCCTGAACGTCTCAATTGTCCTAATAAAATCCAGTGGGAGGATGTAGAAGGGAATTAAAGGGACACACTCCAGCAGTGAGGCCTGGTTTACAGAGGTCCTGATGGCAAGGAAATCAAAGACTGTGGCTTTACTTCCATTACCTCCCCTCATTAAATATGAGCAGATCTGCAGAAAACATCATCCAAAGGGCTTCCCCTGAGTTTGACTGTACTGGGAAAACCTGGAAGTGCTTAATGCTCAAGACAGAAAAGACCCAATGTGTGGTCCTGGAAGAATATTCCCGTTTGGAGATGACTGCATTCTGAAAGCTCAGGACTATGCACACAGCTGGCTAAGACCGTATTTCCTGCTTCAGGAGAAACACTGGGAAGAGACGGCGCACAGAGGACACGTGTGATACGGTGCAGCCGCCGCCCTGTGAGGCCAGGGCTGGGACCAAGAGCACTGCCTGGAACCAGAGAGCCGGGGTCCAACCCCACTGGCCACCTACTCATGTGTGACCTTGGGCAAGATACTCAAACTCCTGTGCCCTTCGCCTGCACAGTGGGTGTGATCTAGGGTTAGGGAGTCAGTGAATGAAGAGCTTGAAGTGCAGCCTGGATCACGGTGAGGCCCACGTGAACCTCAGGCATCACTGTCATCCCTGCCTCACCGTCCCTGCGCTCCGGTTAATGAATTCTTTACCCATTCCAAGTAACGAAATTCTCAATTTCTTTTGATTAAGGCCAAAGTATTTTTTTTGGCTAAAGTTGGTAAAAATGATTTTACACCCTCAAAGGGTAGCGGAGTCAGCCACCCCAAAATATGCTGCTTTGGCGTAAGGATTATTTTGAACTGAAAACAACTGAAAAGATGCAGATATAAGCAAAGCTCTCTGCCCTCCCCTTCTTTACCTAAAAGGAGGATACAAATGGGTAAAGGTGTCCCTCCTGTCCTCTCTGCCTGAAAGGACAGAAGGGAAACTCTAGACCCTTACAGCCTGGAGAAGCCTCCAGAATAATCTCTATAACAAATGTTCCTAACTAGCCCTCATCTTCTATTAGTTTCCCATAGACTTAGCTTCCCACAGTTTGCTGCCCTGGAAACACAGTCCTTTTTCTTTGTCTTCTTTAAAAATTATTATTCTTTTTAAAATTTAAAAAAATTTAAAATTGGAGACAGAGTTTTGCTCTATCGCCCAGGCTGAAGTGCAGTGGTGTGATCTTGGCTCATTGCAACCTCTGCCTCCCAGGTTCAAGCGATTCTCATGCCTCCGCCTCCTGAGTAGCTGGGATTACAGGTGTGCGCCACCACACCTGGCTAATTTTTGTATTTTCAGTAGAGACGGGGTTTTGCCATGTTGGCCAGGCTGGTCTCAAACTCCTGACCTCGTGATCCGCCCGCCTTGGCCTCCCAAAGCGCTGGGATTACAGGCGTGAGCCACCGCGCCTGGCCGGGAAAAGAGAATTTTTCTTCCCTTGCACCGTCACTGAGCCTCCAGACACAAGAGGGACGATGGTGGCACGGAAGGAATTCCAGGACAATCTGCGTTCTCAGCTCTTGAACCCATAAACCCTTGTGGTCTTGGTTCCTGCCCTGAAGCGCCCTCCTCCCCGAAGGCTGCCCCAGGCATGGCTCTTACCCCCTGGGAATGGAGGTAGTCCATGGTCTTGGTGATGGTGCACAGGACGTCACTGGCTTCGCGCTCCGAGAAGTATCTCTGCTGGAGGATACGGTCCAGGAGCTCCCCGCCGCGCATCAGCTCCATTACCAGGTACACGAACTTGCCATCGTCATAGACCTGCGGAGTGGAGACGGGGCGCACAACGGCCTCAGGGACGCGCACGTCACTGCGGCTGGTTGCTGTGAAAGAGCAATTACTCCAGAGGGGGCAGGAGAGGGAAGTCAGAGGGGAGAGGCTGGGACCGCAGGGTCCTGTGGGAGTGCACACAAGGCTTCTGCAGGGAAGAAGCAAATGGCCATACCTGTCATACCATGTGTGCTCTTTTTAGGAAGAAAACGGCTTTAATAATCTGTGGCTAAGCAGGGACCAAGGACATACAAGATGGGCGTGTCCTTAGCTGAGATGAATGGCTTCATGACTGCCAGGAGATATCTGTTATTTATTTATTATTATTATTATTATTATTATTTGAGATGGAGTCTCGCTCTGTCACCCAGGCTGAAGTGCAATGGCGCCATCTCAGCTCACTGCAACCTCCAGCTCCTGAGTTCAAGCAATTCTCCTGCCTCAGCCTCCTGAGTAGCTGGGATTATAAGTGCACGTCACCATGCCCAGCTAATTTTTGTATTTTTTAGTAGAGACAGGGTTTCGCCATGTTGGCCAAGCTGGACTCAAACTCCTGACCTCACGTGATCTGCCTGCCTCAGCCTCCCAAAGTGCTGGGATTACAGGTGTGAGCCATAGTGCCTGGCCTGCCAGGAGGCTAAGAAATGCAAATGTTGGCAAACCACCTTGCAAGAGCCGGGCCTCAGGGCAGTGCTTTTCAAACAGTAACGTGCATCCAATCCAATCTTGGGGATCTTGCTAAAATGCACGTTCTGGTCCTGCAGCCTGAGGTAAGGCCTGGCCCTCCGCATTTCTAACCAGCTTCCCATGATGTCTGTGCTGCTACCGCATGGACAGCACTGAGTGGCCAGGCGCCGGGAGCGCAGAGAGGCTAGGCAGAGTCCAGGGCGAAGTTACGTATCAGAGCCGTGCTGTTGCTTCAGAGAAGCAATAGAAAAAGATAGTTTTCTCCATACTGGCTTTTATCTCATGAACTAAATAAAAACAATATGCTCTGATTATTCTCTTTATCTTTTGGTGTTTTGAGACGGAGTCTCTAGAGTCTCTCTCAGTTGCCCAGGCTGGAGTGCAATGGTGTAATCTCGGTTCAGTGCAACCTCCACCTCCCAGGTTCAAGCAATTCTCCTGCTTCAGCCTCCCAAGTAGTTGGGATTACAGGTGTGCGCCACCACACCCAGCTAATTTTGTATTTTTAGTAGAGATGAGGTTTCACCATGTTGACTAGGCTGGTCTCGAAGTGATCTGCCTTCAGGAGACCTCAAGTGGTCTGCCTGCCTACGCCTCCCAAAGTGCTGGGATTACCCGGCCCACTCTGGCTATTCTTATGCCAAGCTTGCATGTTAAGACCGTTTGCACGCAGCAATCACTATGCATGAGGGAAACTGAGGTAGGCCCAATATCCTGTGGATCTAGGTTCAAAATGCTAGAATCAGTTTGGAGTTGGAGCGTAAGGAGGAAAATTGTCTCCTCTCTCTGCTCCTGGATCCCAAACCCTGCACCCCATGGGCCTCTATGAGAGACTCCACCTGTGGACTGTAATTCACACAAGCTCTCTCTTCCACTGTTTTACTTGCTTCCTCCATGACTGGGGCGGTGGCTGTCAAAAAGACTTGAGTACACAGTCCAGCAAGTCAGCTCCAAGTGACTGAGATATGTGGGTGGTGGAAACCAGCTGAGACAGGCATGAGATGTGAGAAAGCTTGCTCTGAGTGAATGGAAGCTTTTTTGTGTCAGTTGAAGAAATAGAAGGAAGTGGAGATGCTGCTCCACGGGGACCACTCACATCCTTGAGGGTGATGATGTTCGGGTGCTGGCCGTACCGCAGGAGGATCTCGATCTCTTCCGAGGGGTCTCTCTTGCTCTTATCGATGATCTGGAACAAACAGCACATGGCAGTGAGGGGTCTACTTTAGGCTTTCGGGTGGTATCTGCTGGTGGACCATTGAGTTTGGATAAAGTGTGGCCCCAGGTGGCCCAATCACTACAATCTCACACCCGACCAAGAGATAACCTGAGATTGCCTGGAAATTCATGGCAAGTCCTTTCTTTGACAACTAGCGTAAGATTTACATCTAAAAGGAGGAGTACAGGCTGGGCAAGGTGGCTCATGCCTGGAATCCCAGCACTTTGGGAGGCTGAGGTGGGCAGGTGGCTTGAGGTTAGGAGTTTAAGACCAGCCAGCTTGGCTAACATGACAAAACCTGATCTCTACTAAAAATGCAAATATTAGCCAGACATGGTGGTGCGTGCCTGTAATCCCAGCTACTCAGGAGGCTGAGGCATGAGAATCACTTGAACCTGGGAGGCAGAGGTTGCAGGGAGCTGAGATAATGCCACTGCACTCCGGCCTGGGTGACAGAGCAAGACTCTGCCTCAAAAAAAAAAAAAAAAAAAAAAAAAAAAAAAAAAAAAAAAAAAAAAGGAGTACAAGACTTCAGACATGAATTTTAAAGTGTTATAAGGTTGAGTGGAGACACATGTGTAGGGAGCTCATGCAAGTGCCACCAAATAATAGACTGTGTCCCATCCTCACAGTGGGCACCATCCACAACAAGCCTCCAGCCACTGTGCACCGCCTGCCTTGTTCCGGGAATTACAAACCAGCCACAAAATGAGGTGAGGCGCATGGCTCTCACCAAGAGATGCTGGGGATGGTGCGCAGGCCAGACCTGCCTTGTTGTTTAGACATATGCAAGCTCCCTTCCCCCGCCCAGCATCTGTATCCGATGTCTTAGGATAACAGATAAAGTTGCTTCAACCCCATGGAGACATATGGTTTCCGAGGACAGGGTGTCGGGATTTAAGCCTACCTCGGAAACAGGAAGTCACTGTTGGCCCCTGGTGGCTAATCCCTCTGGAGGTGCCTAAGTCCCGCCCTTGCTGCCCCTGCTGTGGGGACAGGACCAGTGGGAGGAGGGCACCACACTCATGGGAAATTGGCAACGTGTATTTTGCAAACAACACTCACAGCAGAAGAAAAGCGATTGGAAACACCTTCCTAACCATGATTTGTACTATTCTCACATTAGTTCAACCTAATTTTAAAACAGTCTCTATTTGGAGAATGTGCAGTCATTTCACTACTAGAATATGAGGGTGATTTGCTTTTAACTTCCATCATGTCAAAGTCTCTAGGCAGAGCTTTGCATAAAACTCTATTTCTTTAATTTTTTTTAGAGACAGGGTCTCCTTCTGTTGCCTAGGTTGGAATACAGTGGTGCAAGCATAGCTCACTGCAACATCAAACCCCTGGGCTCAAGCAATCCTCCTGCTTCAGCCTCCAGAGTAACTAGGACTACAGAGGTGTGTGCCACCTCACTCAGCTAATTTTTAAATTCTTTGTAGAGATGGGGTCTTGCTGTGTTGCCCAGGCTGGTCTCGAACTCCTGGCTTCAAGTGATCCTCCCGCCTCAGCCTCCCAAAGTGCTGAGATTACAGGCATGAGCAACTACACTTGACTATTTCTTTACTTTAGAGAACCAAACGCTTGGGTAGCATTTGACTCACTGCTCGTAATCTGTCCCCTAGTCACCCTTCCTCCACTCCCCGTCACCATTATAAAAAATCACCATAGTGCCAGTTCTCACCCCATTTTTAAAGGATGCTCTGCCACGGCCACCATTCAGCTCTGACTGCATCAGTGGCCCATGATCTGTGAGTCCTAATAGCTTGCGTGGTAAACAGGCAGAAGAGTTAGGGTCCCTTTCTGGACACAAAATTTCTCTCCTGCTGCTGCATTTAATTCTACTGAAGTTTTAGCTAGGACACTAGGACTATTTCTATTGCCAACATAAATGCATCATTCTCAAGTACAGACTTTTAAAACAATCATTCAAGGAGGGGTGGGGGACTTTCCCTAATGTGCCACAGCCTAAGCAGGTCCTGGGACGATCGTCCTGCACTCCTTGTAGGGAAGCTGGCCGTCAGGTACCCGAACTCCTCTGCTCCCAGCTGCCTGTGGGTATCCCGTCTATCAGGGCCGGGATCCTGTCTTTGCAATTGGAGAAGGTTAAAATACATTCATAAATTTATTAAAAAATTCAGTAGATTTTTTCGCAAATGTGATTTCATGATAAAGGGATGTGTTCTTAGCATGAATCTGTTTTATCACTCTCACAATGGAACAAGATGCAGAGTAAACAAGAAAGTGGAAGCTTTTCCTCTACCGCCCGGGACCATCTTCAAGATACAAGGAGTAAAAAAGGCCTACGCGGGCAGGTGCATCCTACGCCATCCCTTGTTTTAAAAATGGAGAGAAGAATGCAGATAGACGCATCCATTTCCTTGTGGGTGCAAAAAATAACCCTGGAAGGAAGGAGGAAACATTTAATTGCCTTGCCTTCCTGTGAGGAGGGGAACAGGGTGCCTGGGGGGCCATGGGTGGGAGGGAGACCTTGCTGTATCCACATGAATTTTTAAAAATTTTGAACCACAAGAATATATTGTCTATTCAAAATATTAAATAAAAACTTCCAAAATGTATTTTGTAAGCTGAAATTGGAGGACAATGTGACTATTATTTTAAAGAATCTGGGACTACAGATGGCTGCCCTATCAACCCTAGTATCTATTTTATTTCTATGTGTTCTTTTGTTGTAAGTCTTCAGAAAAATTCTGACTTACAATGATAAGTATTTGTAAACAGTTTTCAAAGACAGATTACCTTAAACTCTTGCTTACTTTAAAAACTATCTTAAATTGTAATAAAAGCTAGCATGTATGTGCACACGTGAGGCACACTGGATTTTAACCCATCGGAGCCAGTGTCCTGGTCATTTGCTAGAATCTGATACACATTTAAGCATGCATGTTGACTTTTATTACATTTTAAACATATTAGTTACACCTTTCAAAATCATTTAATTGCCTGGTGGAACCCCCAAAGCACCTCTGTCAACAAGCAAACACCACACACCAGCTGTTCTCTGAGGTGGCATTTGGGGAAATGGAGGAAAATGAAAGAAGCCCCCAGGCCCAGGTCCTGTGGGGGCAGGAGCTCATCTGGAGGAGACTCCAAGGGGCCCACGAGTGCTGCTGTTTCTCACTGCAGGGTAGAGCCAGCGGTCAGCAAACATCTGGTTTGCTCCCGAGGGGAAGTCATGTTTGCTGTCTCAGGCAAGAACGCTGCTGTGGGTGTGGGTAGCTTGGCCTGTGGCCATGTCACTTGCTGGTACCTGAACGTGGGTGTCTGCAGGCTCAGCTCCCGTGGAGGACTGGAAGGGTGGAGGAAGGTGTTGCTCCCGGGGAGGCCATGTGCCATGTGGTTGGTGGCCCAGCCGCTGAGCCAGTCTGACCCCCGCTGAGACCCGGCCTCCCCGTCCACTCCCTGTGGGGTGGCAGGAGCTCCCTGGGCCTCTCTACACCTAGCTTTCTTCATCTGTAAAAACTAGAAAATACCAGGTACTCCTCTGGCTCACTGTTAAGATTCAACAAATTAATATGAATCGATCCCTTCATACTCTCCCTGGTACGTAGAAAGCACTTGGTACAAGTGAGTTATTCCTATTACAGAGATAAAATAGAATTACCCTGATGTCCCCAGGCAAGGGACCAAGCAGCTGTGACCTGCCACATTTACAGCCCTGAAATGCTGCTTTCAGTCCTGTCTCTGAATCCTCACTGTGAGTCAGTGCCATGAAGCAGTGTGATGTTCAAAACTAATGTCAGCAGCAGAGAGTGTTTCAGTCAAAGCCCCAGAAAAAAAAAAAATCAGATGTCACACCAACTGGGTCAACCCAGAGGGCTTAATTAAAGGATGGTTTGCAAAAGAGTAGAGTGGCTGGAGGGTCAGTGGCCGGCCAGCAAGGCAAAATGTAATGCCTTGGGGACAGTCCTGGCTCCCACTGCCAAAGAGCTGCGCAGGGGCAGTCACGGGACCAGAAGGGGCTGCACGGGGGGGGGAAGGGGGCTGCACGGGGTGGGGAGGGTGAGTCACGGGACCAGAAGGGGCTGCACGGGGTGGGGAGGGTGAGTCACGGGACCAGAAGGGGCTGCACGGGGTGGGGAGGGTGAGTCACAGGACCAGAAGGGGCTGCATGGGGTGGGAAGGTGCGCCCTGACGGGCTGTGGGCAGAAAGGCCTCGGCCTGACACTTCTCTTCCCACCCTTGTCCTGTGGTGTCTGTCTCGCACTAGCAGAACTGCCCAGAAGCCAGAGGCATGGAAGTGGTCCCTAACAGTCAGCCTCCTGGCTTCCTTGCCTCCTGGCCTCCAAGCCTCTGAGGCACAGGGCAGCGAGGAGGGTGGGTTTGCATGGGAAATGGCGCCCCCCGTCCTGGAAGGGAAGTCCCACAGACTGGGGTCTCCTGCCTCAGCCTCTCAAGTAGCTGGGATTATAGGCACATCCTGGAAGGGAGTCATGGTGGGAATAGGTTCTCACACGGCCCTCCTGGGCTCCTGCCTTCCCCTGACCTGGGAGAATTATTCCAAATCACGCCTGAGCAGACAAGGCTCTGACACGAAGTGGCAAGGCAGTTCTGACCCAGCGTTTCCGTCCCGGACGCTGTCAGGAAGTGCTGGCTGCTTTTCCCTGTAACTCTTTTTCTGAAAAAATTTTTTTTTTGCTTTTGTTTTTATTTTTGCATGGAGGGTGAGCTATTTGAGAAAGGTAAGGCTGGAGAGTGCTAACCTAGGAGCGGGCAGTGAGGTGTGGCTACGGTCCTGGAGTACATGACCTGGATCTGCTGCGGGCAGCCGGGGTTTGGACGCGCTGTTTAGGAGCACCAGGGAGTGGGCCCCGAGTGCCTGCGAGTGCACTTCTTCTCTGTGGGGTCGGTTTCTTTGGCTTGACCGTGTTGGTCTCGCTCTTATTAGAGCAAGCTCTGGTGGATGGCGTTCCTCATTCTGAGAATAATATTGTTTTATAATCTTCATTATGCAACAAAACAGGGAGGCCTTCTCAGTAAGTGTGGTGACGAACAAGGCCTCCCCTCCAGGCTGATGCTCAAATAAATCTGACGCGCCACGGAGTAGGAGCGGTGTGGTGGGGCGGGCGACAAGCTCGCTCAGCTTTTTCTCATCTGGCAACAGCTGGTTAGAAAGGACTCCTACAACCTCCAGAAAAGGACATTCTCCAGGGGCTGGCCACCCACCACAGCCAGTAAATAAGCTTTCCATGGTGTTGCCGCCAAGCAGGCTGAATATTTCCACCTTGCTTATAGATGCTAAGTCAAGGTGTCTGAATATCCACGAAGCAATTCTGGGTGCAACACGGATGGCACACCACCACAATCTTCCTTAGCAGGGACGCATGCGGCCACGTGCCAAACACTGTCATTCCTGCTGGCCGAAGGCAACAACAGGAGACTTCGCTGCTCTTGATAACACCTTTCCTCCTGCTGGCCAAAGGCGGCAACAGGAGATTTCACCGCTGTCGATACACCTTTCCCTCTTCCTCTGGTCTTTGCGTTTCTCTACCTTCCCTGTCTTTCTCCATTAGTGGAGACACCGTCTCCCGGGACACTGAACAACCTGACCAGATGGCTTTGAGGCAGTAACTATGCGGGCGGTGGCGTGAGCTCACAGGCTCGCAGAACACTCACGCTCGGCAGGGCATTTCCCTTGACTTGCCGAAAGGATCAGTATCGTATTTGAAACAAAGGTAAGAGAGCATGTAATCATTTGTAAAATTTAACAGATACCTTCTCCTGTAAAATTAATTTAAACTAATGACAGGGAGAGAGAACTCCTGTTTTATCCTGGTAGAAAAAGTTAAAATTTCCAAGCTCATCAGTTCTCCCTCTAAAAATAAGCTCTATTCATGCCAAGCATCTGTCTTAATTCCGTTTCTTTTTTGGTTGACAAATTACACACACAGTGCGAAGATGGGCACAGAAACACCACGTTCTTTTCAACGGTCTCATGTGAGTATAGACTGGAGCCTCCTCAGGAAGGCTGGCCCGCGCTCCAGGCCTGCGTGGTCATGCCACATCACTACAGTTAACAGCCGGGTGACACATATTCTTGCACAGTTCTAAGGGTCTCACTTTATTTCTTATCAGATTCTGTTGCTAAAGCAAACTAAGGTACTTTTAATAACATAACAAATATTTGCTACCAAAAAGGGAGAGTAGCTGCATCTTAACTCAGGTGCTTCTTTCTGCTGTCATTCCTGCTGGCCGAAGGCGACAGTCCCAGCCCCACTGAGCTTGCGCGGTCTTCTCTCCTCCTGCACGAGCTTTCAGACAATCGAAGGGAAATTGACAAGCGGAACTGTCAGTGAACAGGCACGGATACTGGTACCATGTGTTTGAAGATACAATAGGCCAAGAGAAAGAGCCAAACCAACTGTAAAGCTCATTTAATTTCAGATTCCGGAGTTGCACTCCACTTTTTGGTATCGTTTCTGGTTCTGTCATTGACACAATTCCTAAATGGCTAAGCTGTGAGCTCCCTGGAGCAGGTTTGTGTTCTCACCTTGCCCTGCGTCTGTTGCAGTAAAAGTGTCCAATTAAAAAAAAAAATTCTCAATGAATGAAAAAAGTAACCAGCTTCCTGCACAAGCGGATTGCTGCAGAATGAAATGGATTCCAAAGGCACGAAGTGCTCTGTTGAACAATTATATTATAAACCCCGATTTTAAAAATTCGAGTTTGAAGTAAAGCTCCTGACTCATATTTTTTTCTTGTCTTTATTTTTAATTAATTAATTAATTAATTATTTGAGATGGAGTCTCGCTCTGTCACCCAGGCTGGAGTGCAGTGGCACAATCTTGGCTCACTGCAACTTCTGCCTCCCAGGTTCAGATGATTCTCCTGCCTCAGCCTCCTGAGTAGGTGGGATTACAGGCACGCGCCACCACGCCTGGCTAATTTTTGTATTTTAGTAGAGACGGGGCTTCATCATGTTGGCCAGGCTGGTCTCGAACTCCTGACCTCAGGTGATCCAACCGCCTTGGCCTTTCAATGTGCTGGGATTACAGGCGTGAGCCACCGTGCCCGGCCATATATTTTTCTTTTAATCAACACTTAGCCTTTCACTACCAAATATTTATGCTAAATGAAGATAAGGAGCCTCTTTGTTGTCTGCTAAAATTGAGTGAGCTCCTGCCATGTGCCTGACTTTCTTGAGGTGCTGAAACTACAGCAAAAGCAAAGCCTTTGTTGCCCTGGAGTGGATGCCCTCACAGGGCCGTGCACACAGACAGTGAACAACCCATGCAGGGGGAACGTGCCATAGGGAAGATGATGTGGGTGAGGGGGGCTGCTGGCTGCAAAAGATGGAGGCGGGGAACTAAAATCAGGGCATCCTGTGGGCTTTGGGTGTATATTTGTGTTCTCTGGTTGGTCCTGACTTGGAAGCAGGGACAGAACTTAGGAAGCTGTCAGTCGTTCATCAAGTCCTGGCCATGTGGGGCTGACTGTCACAGAAGTTATAGTTCAGCTTCCTGGGCTGTCACTAGAGATAGCAATCTGGCTTCCTGCAAGCCTGACACAGCTGCTGGCCTCCCGAGCTATGTATTGTAGATAAAGGGGCTGGCTGCAGGTGCGGGTCAGACTTCTGTTGGGCACCCGGCCTGGCCACCATCTGCTGTGTATCCACTCTCAGCCCCCAGAGCCTGCGGAAGGAACCAGCCTTGCGGACACTGGACTTAGGCCAGTGAGACAGATTTTGGAATTCTGACCCCCGAGCTGGAAGACAATAAGCTCAGGTTGTTTTAAGTCACTAGATGCTGGGTAATGTGTTACATTCCTAAACAATAGGAAACTAGCCCGTGTTGAAAGACCGGGGAGAGGTTTGCAGTGGGAGAGTTGGGAACCAAGTTTTGGCTGGTGGGTGGGAGCCTGAGAGACAGGCTTGGGGACACGGTAGTGGGCAGGAGGCATATGCTACATCTTATTGCTGACCGTCCTCCGCCGCATGCCTGCTGGGAGGGGCTGAGCATATGAGAAACAAAACCATGAGCCAATCACATTAAGCCTTTCTCGTTTGGAAAAAAAAAAGTGCAGCTCACTGCCAGCGCTCATTTAATTTTACATAAACACGTTCACTGAGGCTGAAGCAAATATGATTTTCACTGTGAAAATAAAATTTAAAACCTGTTACTGGAGTTATTTCTAAACAGAACTAATATCAGAATCATCCGAATCATCAGAATTGTCTATTTTGGAAAAATTGGATTCATCAAATGCATCTTTGGCCAACAGCTGTTTGAGAACGAAGTTAACATCCCATGTAGGAATGCTACGTTTTCTAGGATTTGACATTATCAGCAATCGATTATATTTTATAAATGGAAATGCCACTACTAAAAGCAGAATGCTATCGATAGAATGATGTCCTTTGTTTCCAAAGTTGGTATACTAGAGCGGTGCAAAAATAATAATAAAAGCGAGATATTTCACGGCAAAGTTATCTCCGGGCAAACGCTGCAGCCGCAAGTGCCGCCGGTGAGTATTCTTGGGGAAAACGGGCAAAGGGTTAAATCCTCCAGAAAGGCAGCTTCCCAATGTGTGTTTCGAGGAGATACAAATGCCCAACCAATTCCACTGAGGAGCTTCTTTGATTAGAGAATGCCTGTGCAGAGACACAGGCTGGACAGAGCATCTGTTCTGGCAGGTGATACAGTCATTTTCCCATCTTCTTTGAGTCTCTCTCTTCTGGTGGAAGAAAAACTTACGCCACCATTTTCCTCAGTCATGCAATCTGTTACCAAAGCTGTCCAGTCTCCTTCCTTGTCCATCTAAATGTTGCTTTCTTTCTTTTCTATTTTCTATTTTATTTAACTGCTCCTAGTCTCGGCCTCCGTGCCTGTGAGCGCTCCTTTCTCTGTGTTTCTGCTGTGGCTGTGAAGGCACCTACAGCCTCTGTCTGTCTCTGCACCACTGCTGCTCTTGAGATGGTTAATGTTGCTCCTCCACATAGCTTAACTCTCAACTGCTGTTTCTTTTTGCTTCAAATTTTCACATGATTTCTATAAAAAATGCATTTTGATCCCTAAAGACAGGACTGGCCTTGACCTCTCTCTTTCCAGGTTTGGCCGCAGTGGTTTGACTCAGCTGCACAGCCACCTCTGTTCCCCAGGACGGGTGCAGCTAACGCCCCACGTGATACTGGGAAGCCCCATGGTGAAGCCATCCACTGCTTTCTCAATGGCTTAGAATTCTTTGCAGGACCTGGCACTGGATCCTCTGGAGTGAACTTGAACGCAAGCTCCCCTGAGTCCTCTCCTTCTCCAGCCCCGTGCGGCTCACTGCAGCGCCAAGCGTTAGGCCATGGGCTCTTTCAAGATGTAGCTTCTGCAACAAGCCCAGGCGCTGCCCTGAGGACGAGCAGGCCGTGATCCACAGGAGCTGGGGCTAGTGCTGCCAGTGACCTCGGAGCACAGACTGAAAACAAAGGTCTACATGAATGCAGACCATCCTGAATGCTGTGGGGTAGGAAGCTGGAGCAGCTGCCGGGGGCCGGGGCCCTGGCTAGGGGCCTCACAGCTGAGTGCTGGAGGAACCAGGTGCGCTGTGCCCTCGGAAGTGAAGCTAGAGGAAGCGGCCCGGCTGCCACTGAGCATTTACACAGCTGAACTGTGGCCCACTTGGTGGGGCAGGACCTTTCACTGGGGTACACCCAGACTCATAAGACCAGGAGACTCAGGCGCGATTTTACCTGGAGCTCCACTTATACCTGGCACACCTTCCCCTTACAGCCTAGGGACCTTGGCTGTTTATCAAACAATGGATTTTTCTTGCAGGTCCCGTGACTTGAACTTTCCAGCTATTCTGAAGCCCAGCCTTACTGCCCAGCCCCATCTGCTCTGAATGCTGCCTCATTCTTTCATGGTTTGGGTACTCTGAGATGCATAGAGCATCTGGCTAAAATGGAACACTGGGGCTCCCCGCCTTATGACGAGTGGGTCTGCTGGACAGGGGTCGAGAGTGTGCACTCGGGGTCTGACTGCTTGGACGGGAACCTGCTCTCCCACTGGACCGGCTGCGACTTCTCGCATATGTGTTGAACCATTCTGAGTTTCTGTTCCCTCCTGGGGATAGTGAAAATAATTACACCGTGGGGTGCTGTGAGGATTAAATGACTTCACACACAGAGAGCACTTATAGCAGTGCTTGGCATGCGCTGAGCATGAAGTATTTACTCTTGTCATCCTCGTAACTCTTGTCACCATATTCTATCTAATGCCTGCAACTCCTGGTCTCAGGAACTTCAGTTCTTGGGCAGTTTCCTCTTCCTATGTGTACTGACGTTGGTGTTTTGCAAAAGAGGGTCAAGGTGGCAAAACTGGCACTTGAATGATGTAATGTAGTTTTATGCCTATTATGACATCTATAATAAATAAAAACTTGAGTCATTAGTAGAGATGGCCAAGAACTGTCTCAAGGTATGCGTATTAAGCTTATGAGAAGGGGAGATACTAGTGACACAAGCTAACATTTCTGTAGTTAATTAGCTATGATATGTGTAGACGGTTGACCCTTGAACAACACTGGGGTTAGAGGTACCGACCCCTTAAGAAATTGAAAATCCACATATAACTTTTGACTTCCCCAAAACCTAACTAATGTCCTACTGTTGACTTAAAGCTTTACCAGTAACATAAACCGTCCATTAACACATATTTTGTATTTGTATAATGATACACTGTATTAAGAATAATTATACACTTATATGCTGTATTAAGAATACAGCATATAATTCTGTAATAATACGACCTACAGGAAAGAAAATGTTAGTAAGCAAATCATAAGGAAGAGAAAATGCATTTAGTGTATGGGACTGTATTTATGGATATAGTGAGTTTATGCCATCTGTTCACAAGATGGATTGTCTGTCTGAAAAGGGGGGCACTCACAGCTGCAGACCTCAACCTGGGGTACGTATCATGCAATTCAACTTTTTTTTTTTTTGGTCATGTCATGACTTTTCTCTGCCTCTTGGGAGCACTCACAGCGTCCCTAGTGGCACGGCACTTCTTAGTGGTTCTATGGTGTTATTCAAGGTTTATGGTACTGCACTAGACAGGGTGAAAAATATGTGAGAACCGTGAGATACCATTTTTTACTGCTATTCCCAATTCCCTGGAGAGAAAGACTCCTCACACGGAGACGATGAGTGTCACAGGACGTTTACAGCGGATCCTTCCAACACCTGAGCTCACTATAGCAGCAATGGAAGGCCGCTGTGAAATTCTTACAGTAGTGCCATATTCACCACAGTTAATTTGATGCAGCTATGATTTAACGCTGAATATATGTTTGTTGACATTTCTCTCAACTGCAAATGGCACCACGTATGGTCTATGCTTGAGCACACAAATTTTGATAAATTTTAAGTTTTTATAATAAATCTGTGTATATTTTATAGTAGAAAATGATAAAATAGACTAGCATCCATGTATATTTTATGCATCCTGACATACCATTTTCTTAATTTTTAAAATATTTCTAGGCTATGTGGTTTGTCTGTGAGTTTCTTCAAATCGTAACAAATCTCTAAAAAATTTTCCAGTATATTTACTGAAAAAATCTGCATACATGGATCCTCACCATTCAACCCCGTGTTGTTCAAGGGCCAACTGTATATAGTTACATATTCCTACATATTCCCCCACCAATATAATGCCAGGAATCCTTCCATTTATACAAATCAGCAGTATCTAGAATATGTACCTAATTATATTAAGCAACAAAGACCTAAGAATAAAATAAAAACAACAAATAATTCCCTCTCTCAATTCTTATAAAGTGAATACAGCATCTTTGATGGAATAGGAATATTATTTTTCCTTTCAAATACACCTCTCCCTTTCCTTTTAATCCTCCTGGATCACGATTACCTCCAACACTTAATAGTTACTTCTATTTTAATCTTATTTTAAATGAAGGGTGCCCTAATGCGTGGACAGCAATGCAGCCATCCGTCATGCTATTTTGAAGCCCTATACAACTTCATCGCCCACCACTAGTCTCCCTGGATTGGTTATAAAAACAAAGGCAGACTTTAGTTTTACATTAGATTACTTAGCTGTTTTGTCCCAATACAATGGCTTGTAGTTATTAGAAAGTAGGGCACATCTGTTCATCTACAATGTGTCTGATAAAAGGAAGAGGAAGCGCTGAGGGAACATAATAGCTTTTCTCATTCAACCATCAGAGCACTGGCTGGGGGCACTGGCTGGGGGCAGAATGCGCTGCATCAAGTCCAGCCTGAAACAGTGCCGCGTGAGTGAGAAGGAAGAGGGTCAGTGTCTTCCCACCCGAGGCCGGACTGCCCCAGTGAAGGATCTTGGACATTCTAGTGTTGTTTGCCAAAGTCAAGAGGGAGGGACAAGCCTGGGAATCCAGGTTGTCATTCAGCCCATGTTAATTGAGCCCCTGCTCTAAGCTGGGCACTGTGTTGGAGATTGTGATAGCTAGAATTGGTCCTAAAATTAGGACTAAAATTAAGACCAATTCTAGCTATCACTTCCCACAACCTTTAGCACAGTACCCAGCATATAGCAGGGACTCAAGTTAAAAATGCAGCTGAAAATAAATGCAAATCGAACAATCTTGTTGTTTGATTTACTCAGGTAAACTGGTTTAAGTAGAACCTTAAATGTAGTTTATATTCAGGGTAACTATGGTGGCAAAATTAGAAACCTGCAAAAATGCAGAAATAACTTAAAGCAAAATATAATGATATTCTAAGAATGTGAGAACTACTATGATTCCATATTCACTATGAACCTCCATACCCGACCTTCATAGAGGTGAAGAGCTGGCCCCACTCTCGTCTTAGAAGGACCTGCACTTTAAGTCACGGCCCAGTCACAGTGGGGTGGGGGTGGGGGGCCGCCCTGCACCACGTGGGGAACACTGAGCTGTTGGTCGATCATCATCCTGTTGCTAAAGGACTCACCAGAAACTCAATGAAGAAGAAAAACTCCATCCTCATCTCCAAAATATCAGCCTCCTGGCCTTTATCTACATGAGACCTGCCCTCACCCACAAGGATGCTGAGGCTAGGCTTCTCAACCTTTCGTTGGGGCAGCAGGTTGTGGGGGCTGTCCTGTGCACTGCAGGATGCTAACCAGCTTCCCTGACCTGTATTCACCAATGCCAGGAGGCCCTGCCCCAGCTGGAAAAAAACAGAAAGTCTCCAGACATTGCCAGTGTCCCCTGGGGGCCACAGTTACCCCAAATGAATATGACTGCCCTGGGCAGAATCCATCGATTCTGGTCACTCTCCTCATTGTTTAGTAAAGATTGCTGCATTTCTCTTTCTGTCATTACTCGGTGGGGACATTTCTGGGTCATCCATGCCATTGAATGGGGGGATGCCCTGTCTGGCTCTGATGGGACTGCTTCTGACGCAGACCCCGTTTTTATCCATGAGCCAGGGGTAGGTGGGCTTGTATACGGCTCAAGCGGCAACCGGGAGTGGTAAAGCTGGATTCTAGTGACAATCTCGGCTGGACACCTGCTGAGCTGAGATCCAACTCACACATCAGACAATTAGCTGCCACACGCTTAGTTCTAGGTCATGTTAGAAGTCACCAACCTTTGCTGTTTCTTAGTCCATCAATAGGTGGGGATGCTGCTTCTTATGAACAAGTCAGCAGATACAGACAAAGGCCAAAAGTTTTTCAACTACATTCCACCTGGAAATGCTGAAAACAAAACCGCACAGTGCTCTGCACTGGGTCAAAGCAGTTTTGGTGACAAGTGGACCCATTCTAAATAACAAGCTCTTGCACAGAAATGCCAATTCGTCCATCTTGGAAGGAAATCCAAACAACCGTGTCTACCTGCAGATAAATGAACTTACTGTCACCGCTCCCTTGACCGGCTGAAACGCGCTTCTGAAATGGCTCTCGTCATAGGAGCCTTCTGGACCACGAGCCACATCTCTCTGAAAAGTCCCGGGCCGTTCATGGGGCTGCACCTTCCCGTGCTTGGTTAATTTATGCACCTTCCAGACAACACATTATTCCCCACTGTAGTCTCGGAAGGAACAAGGGAAATTCCTGCCATGTCTGCTGGCCACATTTGTCCAGGGAACTTCAAGGTTTGTGAAAGAGAAACAGGAAGACCAGGCTCTTTCTTCTACCATCGGCCAGAGCCACAGTGCCTGGCTTCTCTCCCCGAGAGCTGTTGCTGAAATTCCACAGAGTTTGACCTCAACAAGATCTTTGAGGACTGAGGGACTGAGTTTAAGCTGTCTAACAAAGCTGAATCAGACAGTGTCTATATAAGAGCTGGATATGGGAATATCAGGAGAAAACACACCATCGCCTCGTCACTGGGGGATTTACTTGCAGAGGCACAAAATGGGGGCTGATCCGCCTCACAGTAGCAGGCTGTTTCTAGAAGGGTGCCGTGGCTGCTGGGCTGACCAAACCATAGGCTTGTTTCTTTGAGCTCACTGGGAAGCAGGGATTGTTTCTGGGATTGCTGTCTGTCACCTGACAAACAATCTAAAGAAATCCTGTGAGCAATGACTCAGGCAGAAAAAAATTCCAAGGAGCATATGTAGGCTTACGAAGCATATGTGAAATACGTTTCAAAGAACGAGTGAAATTCTCTTGTCTAAGGCAGAATACAGGTCTACTCTTTACCACTGGAACATCTGGACGCAGGAACAGCACCTGGGTATGCAAATGGTAGGCGCCCATCTAAGTTCTCCTTTACAACACTCTCCCAATGAGATGGAGGAGCAGGACAAACCAGTCTCAACAATCCAAATCCTAGAAACGCATGAAGCCTACGCGCCCCAGGCTGCAGAGGCAACCACTTCATAACAAAACTTGGTTTATTCCTGCTCTTCACACCACGGGTGGACATTCTACCATGACAGTAACCCTCGCTGCAGTCTCCACCCAATTACAGTTCCAGGAACTGTAGATCATGATCTATTTCCTTCCTTTCACCCTTCCTGGATGTGTTCAAGACTCTGGGCAGACTAAACACAGAGATGGTATCAGAGCAAATCGCAAACTGATTATTGCTCCATATTTAAACTTTCTTTTTTGTTTGAGAAATTCAAGATAAATTTGTCAATAATCCATAAATTCTTGACCCAAACAAAATCAAGGGACCTGAGATTTTTTTTTCGGCTTGCGTCTTCTGTGACAGCAAAGTGTTTTCCCAGTGCATGAAACATGGTAGACATTCCCAGTGAATATGCTTGAGGATCCCAGGCCATGCTTGAGGATGACCCTTTTGAAATACCTGTTTTCACAAAATGTCAGTGGAGCTCTGGGCAAATGAGGATGGAACTGGGTCATCTCAACATTGTCATTGTTTTGAACAATCTCTTCAGAGTGTAGGAGAATCACAGTTGATGAAAATTACTCTTTTTACATTACTTGCTGGCTGGGCAGATGTTCTTTGAAGGGCAAGTGTAGCACCATGTGTTGCAGACGTGTCTGGGAATAAGCCAGGAGGGTCCTGGTCATGATGGCAGCACAGGCTGGGACCTCGCTCTGTGACAGCCTGGGGTTCAGCTCCACTGGAAAGGGGCAGACTTTCAAGTGTCTCTTGCTGTCTTTTGGAGAGGATGTACAATGTATCTTTTTTTAACATAAATTTCATTCTGATTTTAGCAGGAAGCTTTACCTTTAATCCACATTTTACTAACCAAAAATCTCTAGAAACTGGTATTCTGGATTCCCAGATCAAATATTTAAGCAGCAACAATTACAGAAGCTAAAGTTACTATGTAGAGATTGCCAAACTGGGTTATAAAGAATTGTTTCTCTATACTGTTCTTGACGGTTGGGAGTAAAACCATTAGCTCTCTGCCGAAGTTTGTTGTAAGTAATACAAGCTTATTTATTTCTTTGAGTATTTTCTTCCTCTCTCCCTCTTTTCTTTCCTTCCTTTCCTTGCCAAATTCTATACCTGTCCCTCAACTCTATTTTCTCAAAATACTGGGGCCCCAAAACGTTTACTCTTGGTGTATGTCATACACAAAGCTACGAAAGGTGCTCAGTCCCTGCGTGGTGGATATGACTGAAAATATTCATGATTTGCAAAACTACCTTTTAATGGGTGACCTCGTATCAAAGCAAACTGAACTCCATCGTATCAGAGCTTGGAAAATGGCAAATGGAGAGAATGTTCACTCAGGCTCAGGTGTCCCTGCTGGAGTCACTGCACAGCTGAGCACGCGAGCACATATGCTGTGCTCCTATATGCTCCGTGCTCCCACGTGCTGTACGTGCTCCCACGTGCTGCACTCGCACAGGGCCCTGCTGTGCTCCTATGCTCCGTGCTCCCACATACCATACGTGCTCCCACATACCATACGTGCTCCCACGCGCTGCACTCACACAGGGCCCTGCTCACTCGCGGGCCTGCCTTACCTTCACGGCGTACTCGGTGTCCGTGGCTTTATGCACACATCGCTTGCACACTGAGTAGGAGCCCACCCCGATGTCCTCCTTGATCTCGTAGCCATCAGTGAAGTGGATGTTGTTCCCGTGTAACTGCTACAGAGGGACCAAGAGAAGAAGAGTTGTCGGAACCTTCATGCCAGGGGACGGTTCAGCTACACGCACACAGAATGTGGGGTGAAGAGAGGCGCCTGCGGTGAACCGAGTGTGTGGAGGCCTGAGAGCTCATGGGTCCCGCTGCCCAAGGCTGCAGAGCTACTTAGTAATGTTCTTGACCTAAATCCCAACTTCTCCGATCCCTTGGGCTATGCCTCTTTGAGACACCAGGCCATTCTGTGTCCACTGGCTGGTATGTTTCTCGCAAAGATCTGAGAGCAGGAGAATGTGAAAGTGAAAAGGAAGTGCTGGCAGCTACTGGGTGTGTGGCTCCAATGCCTGTGTGCAGAGCAAGACTCTGGATGGAAACATCTCATCAGAAATCTGACTCCATGGTGTCCAAGTCACAACCTGCTCTGACCTGCATCCAGCAGCCCCACCCACCCGCTCTTAACTAAGAAAGCCACCATGGCAGCCTGCACTGTCATGACAACGTCCACTTTACACACCTGTATTTCTCCAAAGGCCACAGGGAAGGAAATAGGATGGAAATCCAATGCCATCCAACTTACCCGGATTTAATTCTTAAATAAGTTTAATCATAATTAGAATTAAGTTTAATTAAGTTTAATCCCTTAGAATTCTCTGTATTCTGGTTACATTTATTAGGTGGGAAACTCATTATAAAAATATCACCTTCCAAAGACTTCCCAAATATTCCATTTCATCATGCGAAAATGATGCCCACAAATTAAACTGCTACCCTAGGGTCCTGGCTGGGCTCCACACAGTGAAGATGCTCCAGTCTCTGGCCATAGACACCATGGTGACATTCTTCCCAGGGCTTTACCTTCCCTCTTTAAGACGAATGCCAAGTAGGGTAGGAGCAAGGGCTCAGAACACCATGGGAGACCACCACGGAGACCACTACAGGGAACCACCATGGGAACCACCACGGGTAACACCATGGGAACCACCATGGGGAACACCACAGGGACCACCATGGGAACCACCAGGGAGATCACCATGGGAACCACCACGGGAACCACCACAGGGACCACCACGGGAACCACCACGGGGAACACCATGGGAACCACCACAGGGACCACCATAGGAGGCCACTATGGGGAGTATCCATGAGGACCGTCACAGGGACCACCATAGGGGCCCACCATGTGAGACCATCACAGGAACCACCATGAAGGAGCACCACATGAGATCATCATGGGGACCACCATGGGGGACCACCACGAGGGACCACCATGGCAGACACTCAGAACAATGGGAAGTGCGAGGGAAGAAGAACTGGTGATTAAAGTCCACCCATCCTAAGCACCCAACCCCCGGGTGACTGAGGCCACACGGAACACCAGAGTCACCCATCATCCAAGTGCCCTCTTACCCCCAACCCACTGCAGGCAAACACAGTTACCTGCACGATTGGGTGAACTGGGACTTTGTGCAGATCTTGCTGTGAGGGCTCCTGGATCAGGCTTGAGGCCACAAAGCTGAATCCTCTAAACAGGTGATGAGCATTCGCACTCGGGGGGACGCCAGGAGAGTCTGCAGGTGACAGGGGCAGAGTTCAGATGCCACGAAAGCTGGGTGACCCTGGGGTGAAGTGATAGTGTGTGTGTGCATGTGGTATGTGTGTACAAGTCCATGTGTGTGCGTGTGTGTGTGTGTGTGTGTGCGCACGTGGTGTATGCCTATGGTGGAGGAAAAGGTAAAACAGACATATAGAAATGCTGAACCAGATGAAACTACATTCTTTTGGGTCATGCTAATGGTTTCATTTTTAAATGGCAAAAATACCCAGAACGAAAACTTTAGGATTATCATTGATGGCATCTGTTAGTTTGCTAACTTCTGAATTTACTCTATATTCTTGACCACACTCCTCCACCCCTACCCACTCCAGACTCAGTTAAGAAGGCACCAGTGACCTCAGGATGGAATTGTCAGTGAACATGAATCCTGTATCCTTAGCTTCTGGTCTCTAGGTTTGACAGGTCCCACCCCTGTGCCCACAGCTGCATAACTGCATGTGTGCTATGCACGTGCTCTGCTCTTCAAGGACATTTGGGCAACATTTCTCCTGTCCACAGCAAGGCATAGTACAAAAGGAGTAATTCCCTTCCATTAAGATTTTTCTGATCTCCGTAAGATCTGTGTTCAAAAGCATGACTGCTGTGAGATTGATCCCATTTCAAGTTTATCATTAAGAAAAACAAAAGGATAAATGCCTCGTGGGGAAAAAAAAATCTGCATCATACATAACAGATGAGAGGTTAAACTCTCTATTGCCCAAAAGCTCTCAGAGATCAATGAGAAAAGAGCAAAATACTCAAAGGAAGGAATTCTGATAGCTACCATAGGCATGAAAAGATGCCCAATCTCTCTAAGGAGTAAACATACACATATTTAAAGAGGATAACACTTTTGCCTAATGAATTAACAAAAATGAAAGAAATCAATCACATCTGGGTTTGGCTAGGGGGTGGACACTTACAATTGTAGGAGGGAGCATAACTGGCATAATCTTTTGGAAAGTCAACTGGCAACTTTTAAAGCCAACTTTAAAATTTCAAAATTAAAAATTTTGAAGGTAATTCTACAGAATTACTTTCAAAAGTGCACAGTAATAATGACAAATTGTAGATGACACAAACAAATGGAAAAACATCACATGCTCATGAATCAGAAGAATTAATATCATTAAAATGAACATATCACCCAAAGCAATCTACAGATTCAATGCAATCTCTATCAAAAAACCAACGTCATTTTTCACAGAATTAGAAAAAACAATCCTAAAGTTAACATGGAACCAATAAAGAGCCTGAATAGCCAAAGCAATTTTAAGCAAAAGGAACAAAGCTAGAACTAGAAGCATCACGTTACCTGACCTCAATTATATCACAAGGAGATAGTAACTAAAATAGCATGGTACTGGTATAAAGATAGACACACAGATCAATGGAACAGAATAGAAAACCTAGAAATAAAGCCACATACAAAGTTGACAAAAACTTTGTGGGGAAAAGACACTCTTTTCAATAAATGATACTGGGAAAATTAGTTTGTCATAAGCAAAAGAATGAAACTGGACCCCTGTGTTTCACCATATACAAACTAAGAGATTAAAGACTTAAATATTAAAGATATCAACTAAGAGATTAAAGACTTAAGTGATGAAAGACCTGAAACAATGAAAATACTAGAATAAATCCTAGAGAAAACTCTTTAGGACATGGGTCTAGCCAAAGACTTCAAAAGTCTTTTAAGGGCTAGGCGCAGTGGCTCACACCTGTAATCCCAGCACTTTGGGAGGCTGCGGCAGGTGGATCACGAGGTCAGGAGTTCGAGACCAGTCTGGCCAACATAGTGAAACCCCGTCTCTACTAAAAATACAAAAAAAATTAGCCAGGTGTGGTGGTGTATGCCTGTAATCCCAGCTACTTGGGAGGCTGAGGCAGGAGAATTGCATGAACCCGGGAGGCGGAGGTTGCAGTGAGCTGAGATGGCGCCACTGCACTCCAGCCTGGGTGACAGAATGAGACTCCATCACAAAAAAAAAAAAAAAGGCTTTAAGACCAGCATAAGAAATCATCAACAGAATGAACAGACAATCTGCAGAATGGGAGAAAATATTTGCAAACTATGCAACTGACAGGGGAGTAATATCTAGAATTTACAAGGAACTCAAACAACTCAACAACAATAACAAAACAACCCCATTAAAAATTGACCAGAGGACACAAATAGACATTTTTCAAAAGAAGACATACAAATGGCCAAACAACATATAAAAAATGCTCAAGATCACTAATCAGATAAATACAAATGAAAACCACAATGAGATATCACCTTACATCAGTCAGAATGGGTATTACTAAAAAGTCAAAAAAATAACAGATGTTGGTGAGGATGTGGAGAAAGGTGGTGGGACTGTAAATTAGTACAACCTCCATGAAAAACAGTATGGAAATTTCTCAAAGAACTAAATGGAACTACATTCGATGCAGCAATCCCACCGCTGGGCATTGCCCAGAGGAAAAGAAATCATTGTCTCAAAAAGATACCTGCACTTGGAAGCTTACTGCAGCACTATTCACAGTCGCAAAGTCATGGAATCAACCTAAGTGTCCATCAACAGGTGACTGGGTAAACAAAATGTGGTACATATACACAATGGAATACTATTTAGCCATAAAAAAGAATGAAATCATGTCTTTTGCAGCAACATGGATGGAAAAGAAGGCCATTATTTTAAGTGAGACAACTCACACATGGAAAGTCAAACATCACATGTTCTCACTCATAAGTGGGTGCTAAATAATGTCTGCATGTGGACATCAAGTGTGTTGGGATAGAGAATGGAGACGTGGAAGGGTGGGAGAAGGTGAGGGATGAGAAATTACTTAATGGGTAAAATGAACACTCCTCAGGTGATGGTTACACTAAAAGCCCAGCCCTCACCACTATGCACTCTACCCATGAACAAAACTACATCCGTACCTCTGACATTTACAGAAATAAAATATAAAACAGGCTGGGCGCGGTGGATCACACGTGTAATCTCAGCACTTTGGGAGGCTGAGGTGGGCAGATCACGAGGTCAGGAGTTCACGACCAGCCTGACCAACATGGCGAAGCCCTGTCTCTATTAAAAATACAAAAATTAGCCAGGTGTGGTGGCGCGAGCCTGTAATCCGAGCTACTCAGGAGGCTGAGGCAGGAGAATCGCTTGAACCTGGGAGGTGGAGGTTGCAGTGAGCCAAGATCGTGCCACTGCACTCTAGCCTGGGTGACAGAGCGAGACTCTGTCTCAAAAAAACAAAACAAAATAAAAAAACAAGCAAACGAAAAAATCCCAAAGTACTTAGACATAAATGTAGAAAAAGTCTGTTTCAGTGAAAAGACTTTTCACTGAAAAGAAAAAGGAGACACTAACTACTCCTCACTAAGACAATCATGGTCATGGTGAACAGTGGCCCATCTGGACCAGGATGCTTTGTGATCATTGCTGTGTGAGTCCTGCCAGCGAGACCAGGGCCATCAGAAGGAGCCACAGTTGCATGGACTGACAGAGACGTGGCTTCCTAATCGTTTGTCAAATTCAAAAAAGCAAAAAGCTGTTGAACAATATGAAGAACCCAGACATTATTTAAAAAATTAAATATATTTTAATATATATAAAAATACGATAATAGATTAATATATTAAAATAGAATATATATTACACTAAAATAGAATACTATAATACATTATATAATATGTAAATTTATAATATATGGAAATATAATACGTAATTTTTCTTGAAAACACACATATGTACAAATTTAAACATTCTTATTTATATATCTTTTAAGACTCCATGTATGTACAGGTGTGTGTGTATTTGTATATTCTAGAATTCTCTACCCGCAGGCCTTTGTCTCTTAGCACTTCTTCCCCCACTCCTCTGATTAGGTGCTGTACTTTGAAAGGAAAAAAGTGCACCTAGTTCTCAGTTTTATCTCCACACAGTGCGGCAGGTGTGTGGGGGTGGGAGGCAGCTGCAGAGAACATGTTTTTTGTTTCTTAGCATCACATTTTGGGGACAACAGTTATGAGGGCAGCCGCTCTGAAGCCCAGGAGCCAGGCCCCAAGCCGCGTAGGCCTCTGGTGCCAGTGGGGGCCAGGCCGTGGGCAGATGGACAACGCAGCATCCCACTGGTGCTCTTCCCGGGGTAGGAAACTTCATGGACCCGGGCTCATCTTCAGTGTCCTGAACCAAGAGGCAGCCAGAGCCAGGTGTCGGCCCTCAAAGGGGCCAACAAAGGGGCCTTCACAGTCATCCCAGGTAGATGCCCACACGACCCCTGGACTAATGTGACCAGAGTTGGCTGTGTTTGGAAATAAACTTCCAAGGCGCCAGACTAGCGAAGCATTGTTAAAAAACCAAAGGTACACTGAGTGGTTTTTAGAAACGGAAATTCTGCAGTGCGACCCGGCAGAGAAGCTCGGGGCTTTCTGAGCGGCTCTGCTTCCCGGCACACGGAGCCGCTCGAGGAGGAGGCGCTCCTGCTACACGGGGTTTGCTCTCTGCACAAAGTCTGGCTTTGAGGTCTGCTTCCTCCCAAAGATCCCCTGAGCTACCACGGGCCGCAGATTCTCCCCCAGAAAAATGACACACACATGGCTACATCATGGTTTAAGAAATCTTCAAACCTGGAGGCACTTGAATGTCCTCCCTTAGGGATTTACTCAGAGCTTGTGCTGATTCTAGGGAATCCGCAGGAGCCACACGAGTGTGAAGTGCTGAGCAAGGATTGGGAGTCTAATTTACAGCCTGTGGAGGAGTGTGTGCGGGGGTGCGGCACAGGCCATGTTAGCTTGACAGACAGTTTCACTGGTGAATGGAAAATCTGTAATCCCAATAAGCAATGTCTTCTAACCAACCAAGAGGCATGGAAGACACAGCCACAACCTTCCGTGGCCAGAGAACCGATGCCTCTCCTCACACAGACCAAGGAGAGCCTGCGGAAAGGGTAAGAGTAACAGCAATTTACTGAAGGCCAAGTGGGCCTCCACCAAAAGTTAAGAGGCTGACATTTGGTCGGTGTGGCTAGCTAGTAAGGAAATGACGGGTGGCCTAAATAGAATTTAAAGTACTTTATAATCACCTGGGGGATGCTGATTTTCAGCACAGTATTTAAGAAGAGCGAAAATGTGAGTTAGATAAAAGGAGATGTAGAACTACAGTAATTACAAACAACCTCTCATGGTCCTGTGGGTATTTCCTGATTCGTGGAGTGTGCCTGATCGGTTTTAAATCTTAGATTGGCATCTCCGGCTAAGCAGCATACTCCAGTGGGCAGCCAATATGTGATCAGGGAATAGAAACCAGCTTGAGCACTGGCTGAAGTTTCAGAAGAGACTGAAAGCCTAACTACAAGAAATTCCCACTGCGCGTCCAGGATCCGCTGCTTCAGAGTCACATTTCTACAGCTGCTCCTTCACCCAGCCATGTACTCAGCTCACATGCTTAGAAAATCCTACTCTCCTATACAAATCAGAATGAGTTTAATGTGTCTTTAGCCCTTCAATTACTACCTACCTCAAAGGCAAACTGTGGTGTGATGAAGTGAAACTGATTGGAGAACTGGAAACACTAAGGAATAAAAAAGCCAATTCTGAATAGCACTGGAGTGCATTGTATCTAATTATGTTTTCCTTTGGCTATTATTAAAATACAATGGAATTCTCTAAATGCTCAAAAAAAGCTTCTGGTTCCACTGGCCAACTAGCTTGGGGTTTAAATTCTTCACGGATAAGATAAAAGGCATGTCCATGTGAATATTAGAATTGACTGTATTAACATTTTCTTACCAAGCAGCACAAACATAGACTTTCTTTCCACATTTTAAACACACAGCCCCACATGTTGGCACCTCACGAGGACGTGTGAGCATTCTGTTAGGGACCTTATGGTCCTTGTGGACTCAGGGACAACAATCTCGTGACCAGACCTAATTGCCTCCGAGCTCCTTTTACATTCAGGCCAACAATAGGTGGAGAAATATCATGACTTGCTTGGGTGACCTGTGGGCAGAGCCAGGATGGAATCCCCAAATCCTTCCCCATCTTTCCAAACTCAGAAACTGAAAAGTAATCCTGTTCTGTGAACTGGGTTAATTTTGTCAATGGGAAGGACTAACCCCAACACACAAATACTTTCTAAGGAAGCTGAGAATGGGGTGAGGTGAAAATCCCACAGTCACTTACTGGAGAGAGCAGACCTAGAAGTGTTCTCCAAGGCAGCCTCATTACATCATGAATCAGTGATGAACCAAAGCTATAATGATAGTTTTAATTGTACCTGGGGACTGCAGGACGACCCAAAAGAAGTAACTGAGCAGTTGGTGGCATGACTCCCTAGTTTACAGTGCACAGAATCAGCTTTCTTCCTGTTCTTGGTACCAATGTGGCCTGGGTCAGGAGCTGGCCTAGGCCCATCAAAAGTCCCACTAAAAGCCTCACAACCCTCCCTATCTGCACAAGCTCACACCCTCCTCAATGTGTTCATCTGGGTATGGGAAACAGGGATTTCACCAACAGCCTGAATCTGGAGGAACAAAGTGGATTCTCTAACTTCATCTACTTGACATTTTGTGGTTGACCATCTATTTGTTTCCTGATTATCTTTTAAAAAATAAGAAAATTTCAGATTCAAAAGCAGTGAGAAAAAATACAGTGAATCCCTGTAGATCCAAGATGCAGCCTGGCCAACCACCAGCTCCCTGGACTTGTCCCGCTTATGTCTACAGAAGGAGCTTGTGGATGGTTTTGTACATAACCAGCATACTGTTAGTGTTATGGACTGAATTATGTCCTTCCCAAATTCAAATGTTAAGGCCCTACCCCCAAGTGTAACTGTATTTGGAGACAGGGCCTTGATATGGTTTGGCTGTGTGTCCCCACCCAAATCTCAGGCTCTGTGTCCCTACCCAAATCTCATCTTGTAGCCCCCATAATTCCCACGTGTTGTGGGAGGGACCTGGTGGGAGATGACTGAATCATGGGGGCGGGTCTTTCCTGTGCTGTTCTCATGATGGTCAATGAGTCTCATGAGATCTGAGAGTTTTAAAAATGGGAGTTCCCCTGCACAAGCTCTCTCTTTGCCTGCTGCCATCCATGTAAGATGGGGCTTGCTCCTACTCGCCTTCCACCATGATTGTGAGGCTTCCTCAGCCATGTGGAACTGTAAATTCATTAAACTTCTTTCTTTTGTAAATTGCCCAGTCTCACGTATGTCTTTATCAGCAGCATGAAAACAGACTAATGCAGGCCTTTAAGAGAATAATTGAAGTTAAATGAGGATAAAAGTGTGGGGCCCTAATCCAAGAGGACTAGTGTCCTTATAAGAAGACAGAGAGACACCAGAGCTCAATCTTGCTGTCTTTGCACACAGAGAAGAAAGGCCACGTGGGGACACAGCAAGAACGCAGCCGTCTGCAAGTCAAGGCGAGAGCCCTCACCAGGAACCAACCCTGTCGGTACCTTGAACTTGGACTTCCAGCCTCCAGACTGTGAGAAAATAAATGACTGTTGTTTAAACCACCCAGTCTGTAGTATTTTGTTATGACAGCCCTATCTGACCAGGATAATTACCATATATAAAAAAGCAAACTTTAATTCATTAATATCCCAAAAAGATAACTTTTAAAGGGAGCTGACCAGTTCTGATGAAATTTGCTAGACCCCAAGAGTAATTTCAGACACACCAGGAGACCAAATTTATGCATCCAATTGCTATGCTGTTTAGTAGCCGATACAACTTTTCAAATGGGTTTCTGTTTTTTGCATGAATAATATCTATAGCTCACAAATCTACAGACATAACTGACCGCCTTCCCTCTCCGTAAATGCACTTTAATTGAAAGAGGGATTTTAACTGCCTCCAGTTTCTTTTCTTGCTGTTGCTGTGTGTCTCTCTGACACAGGAAGTAATTGGACCAGTGACTTGGAATAAGAGAATCCATAGGACACCTTCATCATTTCCAAGGTGGAGGTTATGTAGGGAACAACAGAGAATTGGGGCTATCACTTAAACCTTTATCACTGAGCAGAGAAAACAACAACAACAAAAAACCCAAACAGAATGGACAGTTATTTTCCATGAAAAGAATTCTTAAGCATGGGAATCTCTTGTTCCTAGATATCTGTCCCTAAGGGGTGAGGTGGGAGAAGCCACTGATAGAGGGAACCACTGTGGCACACACCTGTGGGCGTCCGTGCTGTGAACTCGGGGTCGAAGTGGAAGGTGTCCTCAGGCCTGCCCACTGCTGGTTTGAATGGTGGCTTGATCTCCTTCCGGTACAGCGTCTATTAATACAAGGAAAGCAAGACAGGGCGCTGAGGATGCACAGACATTGCCACAGAACACTGTGGACAGAGAAGGACGTTCTTATCACAGACTGCATCAGCCTTGTGGATTACAAGGGATTTCTAAATACTCTGAAATATAGATGACATAAAACATATTAATATATGTAGTATTATAGATAATATGGCATATATAATAAATATGTATTATAGAAAGATATAGAAAAGGCATAGCTTGAGGTATGAGGGTTTGGGGACATGCTAAGTGTTCTTCATTTTAGGGCAATATTTTTCTAGCTTCTTCTTGGTAGTAGAATCTTCTTTTCCAAGTAAAATCATACAGGACAGCCACCACTTGCCCCCACTGGGGACGGCAGTGAACAGGCCATGTGGCTCTCTCCTCCCTGCCCTGGGACTTTGGGGCCAGCATCATGGAACTTCAGCTCTGCGGGACACTGCAAAAACTGCCAACCCAGAGCCACCCCAGGGTGCTCTCTTGCCAGTGTCTCAGGGCCTGTGCTCTGGGGGCCTTGGCACCTCTGCCAGAAACCTGCCTTGGGTGTCAGAATGAGGGCGCCCAGGCTCCTTGACAGGAGGATGCCTGCATCTGCAGAGAACCAGCCCTTCCCAGGGCCCCCTCTGGGCCCAAACTTATTTCCCCAACAGGACCTTGGACAGAAGGCACAGAAAGTCCACAGCCCTCCGTGCTCCGGTCTCAGAGCTGCCTGCCTGACGATGCTTTCCACAGCTGAGATGCGTTGTTTTCAATCCTCTAGGGCAACAACGCATTCTGTTGGGAATTCAATGTAAAGAAAGAACACACAGGTATCTGGAACCTGGCGTGGTCCTCAGGCGGGTGATGGTGCAGGTGGTGCTTAGATGGAGGGAGCTGGGGGAGCCCAGTGCTGAGAGAAGTGTGGAGCGGGAGGGCCACTGGAGGGAGGGCTGGGGCCTGAGGCCTGACCGGAAGGCTGAGGGACCTCTGGGCAGATTCAGTAGAGGATGCTGGGTTTAGTAAAATCACCCTGATGACGGAAGGCATGGGCCATGCCAGTGTGCTGAGGGGAGGGGGATGGGGAGGGGGATAAGAGAGAGGGAGAGAGATGGGGAGAAAAGAGGAGAGAGAGAGAGAGATGGGGAGAGAGGGGGAGAGACAGAAGGGGGGGGGAGAAAGAGATGGAGGGGAGTGGGGGAGAGATGGGGGAGGGGGAGGGGAGGGGGCAAGAAAGAGAGAGAGCGCATGCTAGCTCTATCCAGCGCAGAGCCAAGCCTCCTACTTCTATTATGAGAAGGAATTTATTTACACAAGATATTTCTGTTAAAAACAAAATAAAATACAAAACTGGTTGTCACATATTAATTCTAGTGTGAAGTGTTTCCCTCTGGAAAGCAGGGGCCCACATGGCCCCTCTAGCTCCTCTCCGCCACGCCAGCTCTTCCTCCATCGTCCCGGGGGCCCATCTTGCCCACCCCTGCCCTGCCCTGCCACAGCCTCTGATAAAACCATCCCCAGAGCCTGGTGCCCAGTGCTTCTTCATGGAGGGGTTTTGCCCCCACTGGGACATTTGGCAGTGCCCAAAGACACTGCTGGCTGCCACACCTGTGTGACCGCTGCAGGCTCCCAGGGGGTGGAGGCCAGGGTGTGCAGAACCCAGCCACCCATAGCAGCCCCACCACACAGCATCGTGCAGGTGCCACCCAGGCTGAAGGTGGGAGACCCTGGCCCTGCCTGCTTCCTTCTCTCTCCCTCACCCTTCCTGTCTTGTTTCTGCTCCAACTCTCGAAAGTGTAACGTCAATCAGCTTCTTCAAGAAGGAGGACTGGATGTTGAGGTGACTGGCCACTGTCCTTGGAACCCCTTCCCCTCCCCATGGAACCGCCCGTGTGGCAGGGCTGCAGGCTCCGCCTGGCTTCCTGCAGGCCACATCCTTCTCCCTCCTCGTCCACCGATGGGGCAGGCACCACAGCCTCGCTTCACAGCTGTCCAGGAAAGCGCAGGCTCTATCTCTGCCCACCCTGACTCGGGAGGCTCACATCCAGAGGCTGTCACCTTCCTGCCTTCTGAGTCAGATTCACAGCCCAGCACTGGTACTGCTGTGACCTCCTCTGGGCTGAGGCCATCCCACTCCTTTAATACAAAGTATCTGCTGCTAAGTCAGGTACCGGTTCCCTCCATCCCAGGACACTGCGCCTGGTGGCTGGGCTCAGACTTCCCCTGTGCTCTGCCCCATCTGTGCCTAGCCCTGTGCTGGGAGTCGCCCGGGATGCCCAGTGAGGAGGTCCTAAGCCCAGGTGGTCCCGTAGCATTTTTGTACCACACAAATAGCTCCTCCTCACATGGCGGCAGGAGGAAGCCTGCCTCTGCTTTCCCCGTGCTTTCCACCCCTCGGCTGTGAGGCCAGGCTTTCAGCTCACAGACCCCAACAAGACCAGAGGGAGGCATGCGTGTGAGAGTGGACGGAGCGCTTGCTGAGGGCCAGGGCTTTCCTTCTGTGCCACAGGAGCCTTCAGGTAACTGTCCACCCTGTGACATGGGTCCGTGTGCCAACTGTGGCTCTGAACACAGCCTGTTCATTGGGGCCTCCAGACCACCATGCCCCATCTGCTGGAGGCTGCTGCGTTTTCACTCTGGTCTGGGCCAGGCAGTGAGGTTCTGTGCGGGCCGCCTAGGGCTAACTGGAGCCGGTCACTCTGGCCATTTGGACGGCTTCCTCGAGGCTTGCTGCAATCTTAAAGGCCAATGTCTTCTTGATGCTGCGTAAACATTTGGAAGGTGCTAATATGTGTTATTACTATGTATGCTTTTTCTTTCCATGTGCAAACCTAAGAACGGGTTTGAGGCTTTGGGGGAGAAGTCATCCCACCTCTTGCTTTGTATGTAAACCACTGTAGGCAGGATTGTGTTGAGAGTGAAACAGCAGCAGCATCTCACCTGGGATTCTGAGCTTAACAAGACAGACACTAGCAATTCTGCCCTGGATCCCCCCTTTCTGAGACTCTGGAACAATTCATGCCAAAACCGACAGAGAGAAAATGCAGTCTCATGATCAAATTCGCCAGGCACATTTAAAATCATCTCATTTGTCCCAGGATGTGAGAATGGCAGTGTGGCCGCAGTGCTGAAACGAATTTCACTGGAAACAAGGGCACGTGAGGAAGCCCGGAGCAGGCCCATCAGGATTCCATTTATACTAAAGACCTTCAGCTAAGTGAGAAGAGGACAGAGACAGCAACAGAAAACGGGGACTGGGTGATGACATAGGAAACACATGCTAGTTTGGGGTCTCAGACCCTAACATCTGCCTTCTGCAGACAGTTTTGGCTTCAGGCATTTTGGAATTAATACGCTCCAGTAAGGCAAAGGGCACATTTATAGATTATTCCTAAAATAATAATGAAAAAATATGCAGACCAGAGAGAACACAGGATGGAAAGCGCCGCAGAAAGAATCTAAACGATTTTCAAAGCGTCACGATGGGTGTGACAGGTCAGTGGCTCATGGAGCGGGACTGTGCCTGCAGTTTACCCGGCTGTAGGTGGGTCCAACAGAAGAAGCACCTGGACTTAAAAGCTGCTAAACCAAAGGGTGATGATTCATTGCACAGAGTCCTTGCTGGGTTCCCTGAAGGGGGAGTGCCCCTGGTGTATACAATGTAGGAATAAAAGGACAGAAATCTCGCTGCTGGCAATGGGAGCAACAGCTGCACGGAGACACCTGTGCTGTGAGGCCCTGACCTGCAGCCTACAGCTTCCAAACCCCCAAACCACTCTCTGCGCCATACTGCAACTACTCCACTTGTGGGCAAGAAGACAAGAGTGGCCTGAAGACCCGGAACCCACCCTCTGCTCCTGCCAGGACACACAACAGCCAAGTTCAGGGCACACCCCACGCGCTGCCAGATCACCGAGCGACCTTGAGCTTCTCATTGTCCTGTGCCTCAGTCTCCTCTACAAGTTTCTCCCATCTCACAGCATAACAGCTAATGATGTGCTTGGAAGGGTTTCAAACTGTACAAAGAACATAAACATGAGTTACTGGTACTGATCATGAATAATGAATGACAGTAATAATAAGGGTCAGTGCAATACTAAGGGTCCAGGCCCTGGACAGAGTTCCAGAAACAAAGATGTCCCTCTCCCTGGTGACTGTGTGTCTCCAGCATCATCATTCACTGGCTGTAAAAATATTTGCAGTCCTCTGGGTCCCCCTGCAAGGGACGCCAGGCTGGGCTGGGAGCCGTCCTCGGACTGGCTTGTGCTGTCTGCAGTGATGAACTTTTACGAAGGTTTTTTTGGGTTTGTGCTAATTCTGTGTTCTCAGCATGCTTCAGCCATGGGGGGAAAACCAACACAGCTTCCATCTGCTGGACTCCGCTGTATCCTCTGCGGAGGTTTGTAGTCGATCATTAGCTCGTGGCTTCTCACTCAGCTCGTCAGGCAGAGCTGGCCTTCAGGAGGAATGGCTCCCGTGCAGACGTTCACTTGCTCATCTCTGAAGCTAAGTTAAAAGGCAGCAGCCCACACCTCCACCGTCCCCACACTTGCTGTCAGCAGATGGGTCCTGCTCCAGCAGGCCACTGAAGACCCTGGGGACAGCAGTGGGATGACAGGTGTTTATGTAAAAAAAAATAAAAAAAATAAAAAGATCTGCTGGCAGTATCAGGTCACAGACAGCAGCAGAAAGCAAAATATATATCCTAATATTTTCCCAGCTGGATCCTGAGGCAAGCCATTGGGTGAAGTACCCAGGCAGAAATCTAGTGGTTAGGAAATGTCTTCTCATTCATCATTAAGGAGTGTCTGCATTGCAGAGGGAATGGCTTTTGGTGTTAACAGTTCTCGCAAATGAGGCTGAACTGTGGTTTTCAGTTACCTGAGCCGCTGAAAAGTAGAATGGGCACATCTGGACAAATACATCACGGAGTAAAATTACCTCTTAAATAAATACCTTTAAACATCTTGCATTTTAGCCCCTGCTTTCTGAAGAATGGGTTGATGGCTTGCCTGGATGTGTTATTGGGGTTTGAGGTTAGCCATGAAGACACATGGGCTGCTACTGGGGCCGCAGACACAGGAGAACACACAGGCAAACTCGACTCATGAGAGAGGATCAGCTGAGATGGGGTGACCACTGGACTCATCCTAGCAAGATCTTGACAGCTTCTAAGACCATCATGGAGCGGGACTGTGCTTGCAGTTTACGCGGTGTCCTGAACACGGTGTCTTCATGCCCACACATCTTTGCTGGAAGCATCCTTCTTCTCCTCCTTCTGCCCCTCTGCTGGTGAATTCCACTCGCCCTCTTTCAGGCATCATTTCTCTCTCTGTCTGCTGGCCACTTTCACTGTGCATCACCTCTTCCATTGGTGGATGATGGCGTTATGCGGTAGCAGACTCCTCAGTGTGTGAGCAGCTGGAGGACGGGGCTCTGCCTTCCAACTGTTACGTCATGGACATGGACACTTTGCTGGTGCACCACCAGGGTGAGCACCAAGCGTTATTTATCAAATGCATGAATTAATGCAAAAGTGGCATTTCTGAGCTCCTCTGCCACTCATGGGCTGTGTGGATTCAGGGCGCTGGGCATTCCTCTAGCACTGCTGCCTGCCTTCTTCTGGCAAGTACAGACATGAAGTAAACACGCCTGGTTCTGATCAATCATAAGGACCTCTCTCAAAACGAAAACAAGGCCAAAATAAAATCAAATTAAGTGCTAAGAGCAACAAAAGGAACTTCTTAGCCCTGATTCTAGTCTGATTGCTTTGAAATGACACAGAAATGCCACCTTCTTGGGCTGTGTCTGCTCTCCAACCACAGAGAGACCAGAGCACCCTGAGCAGAGGCGCTGTGTAGAGAAGGCTCTTATCACCACAGGAAAAAGGCGGCTTCTGCTCAGAGCTCGCCAGACCTCAGCATTCTGGAATGCAGATTAATCTAATTTGTCATAGTTTTCCAAATCCATCGTATTGTTAAAATTCCAGGCATCTCACGAGGTTGTCTTAGCAAGTGCGTAAGCCCTTCTGGACCATGCATACTTCGGAGTGGCTCCACTCTTGGCTGAGTGCTCTGTGTTGGACTGTGTCACCTGGGGGTTGGGTGTGGAGAGACTTCTCTTTCCTCCAGGCTGCAGCCCTTAGGGTCTCCCATCCCAGGATGCTGCCCTGTCCACCTGCATCTCCCCCTCCCAGCCCAGCAATCCTGGTTCTCCATTCTCCCAGGCATGGTCTTTGGAGGAAGGACTAGAGTGTGAGAGCGAGGAAATGGAGGGGGCAAGTCTCCCTCGACAGCTGTGACTCCTGTCTTGGGAGTCTCACTCATTCATTCACTGATTCACTCACTGACTTAGTTACTGACTCATTCACTCACTTATTCGCTGACTCACTGACTCATTCACTCATTCATTTGCTCATTCACTCACTCCCTCGCTCACTCACTCCCTCCCTCACTCACTCCCTCCCTCGCTCACTCACTCCCTCCCTCGCTCACTCACTCCCTCCCTCGCTCACTCACTCCCTCGCTCGCTCACTCACTCCCTCGCTCGCTCCCTCCCTCCCTCCCTCGCTCACTCCCTCCCTCCCTCGCTCACTCACTCCCTCCCTCGCTCACTCACTCCCTCGCTCACTCACTCCCTCGCTCACTCACTCCCTCATTCACTCACTCCCTCATTCACTCACTCCCTCACTCCCTCCCTCACTCACTCACTCCCTCATTCACTCGCTCCTTCACTCATTCACTCACTCCATCATTCACTCACTCCCTCACTCGTTGACTCACTCATTAACTCACTCATTCACTCCCTTACTCATTCACGCACTCCCTCACTCGTTGACTCACTCATTAACTCACTCACTCACTCCTTTACTGATTCACTAACTCACTCATTAATTCACTCCTCACTCATTCACTCATTGACTCACTGACTCATTCACTCACTCCCTCACTCATTCACTAACTCACTCATTCACTCACTAACTCACTCATTCACTCACTAACTCACTCACTCACTCACTAACTCACTCATTCACTCACTCACTCCCTTACTCATTCACTCACTCACTCATTCATTCACTCATTCATTCACTCCCTCCTTCCCTCACTTATTCATTCACTCACTCACTGACTCATTCACTCACTGACTCATTCATTCACTCACTCACTAGGGATTCATAAAGTGCCTCCTTTGAGCCAGGCCCTGTTTTAGAGCTGTGGGATACACCTCTAAGCCACAGATTCCTGATCTCGCAGCTTACATTCTAGTGGCAGGAGACAGAAAATAATAATAAACATCAGAAATACATGGTATTATGAGGCGAGTCAGAAAGTGATAAGGGATACGAAAACAGAGCAAGGCCGGGGGCTGGGGTGCTGGGAGAGGAGCTGCAGTTTGGAAGAGCCGTAGGACGGGTCTCATAAGATGACACTGAATGGCGGACTGGAAGGAGGAGACCAGTGAGCCCTTGGGGGACTTGGGCAGGAGGGGCCCTGGAAGCCAGACCAGCTGGAGCCAGTGCTGGGGGGGAACCTGTTCCATGGAAGCATGGGAAGGAGGCTCCGTGAGGATGGGAGGGGTGAGGTGTGGCTGTCCCGGCCATTTTCCTGTGCTTCTCCATCTGTCCCCAGCTGCATCCTCCTTGTCAGCACAGTGTTCTCCTGTGACATGTGCAGACCCATCTGTCCACCGCCTTTCTCTGCCAAGTCATCACAAGACCCACGGGTGCAGGACTTTGTTCCATCTATGGCTCTATCCCCAGCCCTGGAAAGTGCCTGAGACTGGGATGCCCAGCAGAAAGGGCTGGAGAAATGGAGAAGCAGATCATATGGGGAGGAGCTGTGTGGTCCCATCTTGACCACTGGCAGGCGGGGGAGGGGATGCCACATGCTGTGACCCCTTGAGGGGCAGGCATGTGGGTTCCAGGCACGGTGCTGTGCTAACCATCCACAGGCTAACACCCAGGTCCATTCTCCATGAAACAGGCTTGTCTGAGATCTAAACGCCATGTAAGGTGAAGTCTCCATAGAAAATACATTCCAACGCAGAGTCGACTAACAGTGACCTTTGGTGCCCATCTGTGAGGTGAGCACAGCCTGAGCTTCTGATAAGCTTAAATTTTCAGGAAAGCTAAGTAAGAGACTCCAAAGGGAGGCCTTGGTTTTCATTTCTTGGAGGTCCTGGTTGGGAGGCACAGATGTCCTGAAACTTTACACTCTTCTCTCTAATCTTACTTTTGAAAAGAAGTCTAATCTTATAAAAGTTCTTTAATCAGAACTGTAAAACTAGGTTTTAAAAAGTTATCACTCTTCCCCAGTTTGAGTGCTGTGCTGGGGCTCAGGCTGAAGGAAGAGGAGAGCCGGCTGGTTTTATCCAGCACTGGTGTTAACACATTCCCAGAGGAGAGGTCTGGGGCTGCAGGGGGGCCCACCTCTTAATGAAATGTATGGAGGCCCCAGACTCCATGAGGACATAAAGAAGACAGAGGCCGGGCGCGGTGGCTCACACCTATAATCCCAGCACTTTGGGGGGCCAAGGCGGGCGGGTCACGAGGTCAGGAGATCGAGATCATCCTGGCTAACATGGTGAAACCCTGTCTCTACTAAAAATATAAAAAAATTAGCCGGGCGTGGTGGCGGGCGCCTGTAGTTCCAGCTACTCGGGAGGCTGAGGCAGGAGAATGGCGTGAACCTGGGAGGCGGAGCTTGCAGTGAGCGGAGATCGCGCCACTGCACTCCAGCCTGGGTGACAGAGCGAGACTCCATCTCGAAAAAAAAAAAACAAAAAACAAAAAACCAGGAATGCGAAAGCAGATAATAAACTCTATACTGTAGAGGGCATTTAAATCTTAAAAAGTATTCCATTAAAATCCTGTGAGGTTAACTTGTTAGGTCAGGAAAAGAAAATCTCAACACAGTTGTTTTTGTGTTAACCTAAAGGAAAGAACTAAAAGCAACCGATAGGAAAGGAGGCATTGCCTTCCTCAGATGTAAAGAACAGCCTCCGTGTTTTAGCCGTGAGAATTCCCTGCATGGGGGACGCGTCAGACGCTGACTGCTTCACCATTTGGAGTTGGCGTCTTGGCAGACATAGACAACTGACACTTGTAGCCTGGTGAAAAGTGAGATACCAGAACTTCTTAGACAATGTCCAGCCTGGCCCAGAGAACTGGAAACGGAGGCTTCACCAGTAACTCCACTAACAGAAGCTCCAGTTTATTCTAACAACTCGGCACTGTTTTGTTTTGTTTTGTTTTGTTTTTTAATGTGACTTCCATGTGGGCCTCAGCCTGACTCACGATGGAAAATGCAGTATCGAATCTGGGCCTGCCCATAGCCCCAGAACTAAAGGGTCCTGGATGAGCAGCTCGTCGGGACTTTTGTCTGTTCAGCCCTTGAGGTTAGAAGACAATCACTCCGGAGCGATCGGGAATGTGCGGGGCTCGGGGAGGCCGGGGAGTGGGTGCAGGGAGGACAGAAGCCTCGACTCTGATGGGCAGAGGAGAGTGGAAGGAGGAAAGCTGAGGGGACTTCAGGCCTCGCGCTGGAGGGAGGGGCACTCACGTGTCTGTGCCTCCCAAGTTGCCAGCCTGCTCAGCAGGGTCCTGGGAGCTCCCTGCCTGCTGGTGGCTTGTCTACATTCACCTCCGACCTACTTGTGACCCGGACACTGAGGACCCTTTGCACCAAGCCGCTATGTTCCCTCCACCCACTTCTGTGTCACGCGTGTGCAGGTGGGGACTGCGACATGCAACTTACATTCCAGTCTATGGTCACAAAGAAGGGATGGCGCTTAATTTCCTCCACTCCGTCAGTGCCAGCACCTGTCACAACAACACAGAAATGATCATCAGAACAAATCCAAGACGGGGTTCTACGACAGTTTCCGATGCAGCAGTGTGGGGGGTGGGGGTGTGCAGAGGTGGGGCCGTGGGAAGGAGCCCAGAGGCTTCTTACTCCTGCCCAAGGCACCTGCGCACCTGCCCATGCCCCCAGCTCAGACAGCCACGACTCAGCCCCAAGGGCTTGAGAGGCAGAGGGGGCCTGGGGTTGGGGTGGGCAAAAGAGGTGGTAAAGAGAGGCATGGGACAGGCCAGCCAGGTGCTGTCTGCTGCATGTGAGGGCTGCCTAGCACCCCACTGTCACACCCAGGAGCTTGAGGTGCCTGTGAGTGTGAGCACCAGGGGGGCCTCCCAGGAGGCCGGAGGGGAAGCTGCAGAGCAGAGTGCCTGGCAAAGCTGCCGCAGTTAACCCGGGAGGGAAGAATTCCAGGAAATGAAGAGGGGTTGACAGGACTGAGTCCCGGAGGAAGCCAGAGCCCAGCCTCCTGCCCATACCTGGCCACCCCTGAGCCTGCTCAGCCAGGTGACTGTTTTTACCTGGAGGCTGCTTACAAATATCTCTGCTATGTTCCGTTATTTCTACCTAACTTCCTGCCTTCCTTTGTTGCCGTACAATCCTAAGGCCCTGGGGCAGAAAGGAGGGAGGGAGGAGTGGGCGGAGCACTGGGGGCCCTTTTGGGCAGCATGATTCTCTAACGGTGGATACATGTCTACTCATCTGCCAGAAATCACCACTGTCCCCCCAGAATGAGCCCAGTGTGGACAACGCCTTTAGTCAGTAGCTCAGCTCACCGACTGCAGAAGCGCGCCCATTCATGCAGGCACTGCTGTTCGGGAAAGCTGTGTGGCGGGGAGTGAGGGGGCCGTGGAAACTTGCTGCAGTTTCTGTTCAGTTTTTCTGTAAACTTAAGGCTATTCTGAACACAAAGTCTATTAATTAAAAACCAAAGGCCCTAAAGCTCTAGGGCTCTGTGTTTTCTCCAGGATGGGACGGCCGCAGAGGAGCCCATCCTCCCGGGTCAGAGTCTGAGAAGAGGCAGGCTTGGCTGGAAGGGGCAGCGGCGGCAGTGGCCGGGGTATTCCTGCCAGCTCCAGGCCTAGGTCTGGGGAGGGTCTGATCCCTGGGGCCTGGCTCCCCTGTTCTGCAAGCTGTGTTCCTTTCTGCTGCCAACTCCTAATGGCCGTGCTCCAAATCAGAGCCTCCTGTGCCACATATGCCCCTTTGTGGAGCCCCCCTCATGTCCAACTCTCACTCCTGGAAGGGCAGGGCTGCTCGGGGATGCTGTGGTCAGCACAGGTGTGGCCCGGCCTGTCCGGCTTGAAGCTGGGCTGGGGTGGCGCAGGTCACCGGGAGTCATAGGAGATGGCGCCATCATGGGCTGGACCTGGCCCGTGTCCTTACCCCTCCCACCCCTCCATTCTGCACTCTGGGCAGTGACGTGGAGGAGGCTCGGGAGCTGCGGTGGCCTCAGCAAGCACCTCTAGAGGGTCAATGGCTCAGAGACAGTCCCCTCACCCTGGAAGCTTGGCCAGGGCCATGGTGCTAGGAAAGAACCCACATACTAAATGCCCCTGAAGGCACTCTCACAGCACTCTCAGCTTCATGTTATTCACACTTTGACGTGAAAGTCCATCTAGAGGGAATTAGAAGAAGGGCGCACATTCAGAAGTTCCTCCTTCCATGAGGATGCAGGATCATAGGACAGACATAGCACACGGACATCTCGGTCATCTGATGCACTTTACATTTTTACAGACGAGGACTGTTCTCATTTTACAGACGAGGACACTGAGACTGACGCAGGTCGGGTAACTTGTTCAAAATCAGACCAGAGGTTATGAGTTATAGGTACCGGGTTTGGAGGCACATGTCTGAAACGCAGCCGAGACGCCCCACCTTCTGAAGTGTCTTTCCCCTGAGGACTCCCTGCTGAGGCCCCTCTGGGTTCCCCAGTCTATCTCCTTTGTTCTCCTCTAAACCCTGAGCCCAGGGCTCTGATCCCAGGCCTTCGCAATTGCAGCAGCTGGCACGAGCCTTCGCAGGCGCACCAATGGCTGCTGTAATGAAATTTCCAGAGCGACAGTCTGACTTCCAAACAGCCCTCCCCAAGCGCCCATCCTGTGTGCAGGCCTCCTTTGATGACGACCAGAACTCCGGCTGAAGAGTCCTTCTGGTCACGATGATTAACAGAAAGACCCTCCTCTGAAGTGTGCCTCTCCTCTACTCTTTTGTTTGGTGACTGTTGGACGCATGGCTGATGATTGGAACGAACAGTTCAGAGGCCCTGGTACACGCACAGGTGTGGCAACTTGTTGGCTGTACTTCTTTGGAGGGTCTATTTCACATTTTGTACCTGCTGTGTTTCCTTCTTATTCATCATTTGCAAATACGGTCTGCAGGAATTTTAGAAAGTGAGGCGCAGAGGAAACTCAGGTGTTGGTATAACTACTACGTAACTGGTATGTGCTGGGTTTACTCGGATCACTGAAATCCACACATTTCTATCTTTACCTCCTTTCCCCTAAGGTAGTAAGATTTTGCACCACGTTCATATTTTAAGGCCTCAGAAAAAAAGTCGACAGGGGAATAACACTTTGGTTATCACTAAAAAATTACAGGGGTTCCAATTATAGGGGGAAACATGAAACAGGAGGAGGACTTGTGCACTCAGCACCTTGAAACCTGTGTCAACCCTCCCAGGGCAGTCAGGTTTATTATTTTTGTTAAAATAGGTGACTTTGCACTCGGCTCCCCCTTTTTATCTGTACTGAACACATTGGACAAATGACGGTGAGTGGAGTTCTGGGCGGGGAGAATCAGAAAGTATCAGGCTGATGCTGGAATCATGGCTGACTCGCTATGGGATGCTGATGACATGCACTGAAGGCCTTCCTTGGTTCTAGAGGACTGCTGCCACTCATCTAGATCATGAAGCACTGACAAGAACAGGGACAGGAACTGTGAGCACAGAAGGCCGGAATTCCTTCCTGTCAGGCTTAGCGATTTGTCATTAAGTTCCTTAATGCAGGGCAAATAGGAGTTCAAGGTTCAGGGGAACAGAAGACTCAAGAATCACACTTCTTCTCTGTAGTAACACCTAATCCTGTTTGTTTAAATGGCTTGTGGCCTATCTCCAAATTGGGGCATCACCTAATGTGTTTATCTGGGTCTGTGTCTCCAATTGCTGTGCTCTGGTTAAGGGTATAATTTTGCAACCAGTTGGAACTCTCATATCAATGACTAGTTTTAAAGTGCAGTGCAGCACCTGTGAGAGGATTTTTTTTTTTATTTTGGGGGGACTCATTCTGTCGCCCAGGCTGGTGTCCAGCGGCATGATCGTGACTCACTGCAGCCTCAATTTCCTGGGCTCAGATGATCCTCCCAGCTCAGTCTCCTGAGTAGCTGGGACTACAGGCATGTGCCACTACCCCTGGCTAATATTTTGTATTTTTTGTAGAGATGGGGTCTCACCATGTTGCCCAGGCTGGTCTCAAACTCTTGGGCTCAAGTGATCCGCCTGCCTGGGTCTCCCAAAGTGCTAGGATTATAGGCATGAGCCACTGCATAGATGATTTATTCTTTCATTGCACTGATTCTGTCCAGCTCTTCTACTTCGTATTTTTCACGAGGTAAGCCACTCATTTCATTGTGGGGCTTCTAAATTCTCGGCAGGTGATTCCCAAAGGGTTTTGGTACCTGCCAAAAACATATGCATTGTGTCTTTATATCCACAGATAGCTTTAGGAGATGGTTAATTCATGGTTTGGGACTCCTTTGCCATATTTTCATTTTTGTTGTTTGAGAGTCACACAAACCCATCTCCGACACTTCTGGGAACATTCAGTAGAATCTTACTGGCTGCCTCCTTAGGTTTCTTACACACTGCAAGTTTCTCCTAACTGGCCCCCCATGTCCAGCCTATAACCGTCCAGGGCAACTTCCATCACTGATTTAAATACTAGGTCTGCTTTTTCAATTTCCTCATCACTTACAGGTTATCTATACATTATTTGTTTAAAGGTTTTTTTTTTTCCAATTTGAAATTTCATCTATTTCATGTTTACAGCCTTTGTCAGGGAGTCGCTCGTGTCTCACAGGACTCAGCCGATCGGGAGTCAGGGATGGGCTAGGGGCTCAGGATTGAGCTGTGCGGGAGCCAGCTCTGCGGACAGGCCCTGGGCATGGGTCTCTAGCGGCTCCCTAGGGCTGGTTGTGAGGGTGGGGCTGCCTGGTCTTTAGCAACCATCAAAGCCTGGCTTATGACAGGCAGTCCCAGCAATGCCAGTAGAAACTGGGATGAGGATCAGAATGGACCACGTTTGAAGTCATTAAAAAGTCATTGAAGTCATCACCTGGAGATCAGTTCTGGACAGGAAAACAGTAACAAGAGCAACGGAAAACCCTCTGCCCGTGCGTGAGCCACAGGCAGCAGGTGTGCTGTGAAGACAGTACAGCCGGCTTAGGTGATGGGCGTTGATTTGCTGTGCTATTTTTGTGCTCATCAGCACATTGAATTCCTGTCTAACCTTTCCCTCACTTTAAACTTCCCCCTGGGAGTCTCAGAATAGCTCATGAGTTTCTAGGAGAAGCGACCGATGCTCATTAGGAATGAGCTAGAAAGCTGTCAGCTTTGGAAAAAAGGAAGATTTGGAGGTAGGCTCAGGAAGTTTTATACTCACTGCAACTCCTGTCCTGGGGAACAGTTGCGAGATAACAAATAACAAACACTGGTGCTGAAAACCCCAGCAGTTCCTGATCTCAGTGCAGGATACATTTACAGCTGTTTCTAGACATCACTATGGTATAAAGTTCTATCAGAAATGGAACTCACTTAAGTAATGAGAAGCAGCAAACACCACACCCAGGGTCTAGCCCTACAAATCCTGCTCAGCAGAAGCATCGCCCACATCTGCAAGCCTCTCCCGTCTCAGCCAGGAGCAGCGCCAAGCGCAGAGGGGCCAGATGTCCTGCTGAGCCTGTTCCTGCAGAGCTTCGTCCCGGAGCTTACCCGTGATGCTGCCTTGGTCCATGCTTACAGGATGCAGTGCCGAGGGCGCTGGCCAGGAGCCCCTTTCTCACCTTTCTTTTATTCTATTCTTTGAAATTCCTGGATTTGCAAATCACTCAGAGTCACTGAGTCTTCCACCTGGGAGGCCTTTTCCTTGCACAGACAAGAAAGCAGACAGCCCGGGCAGGGGTGTGACCCTCCAAGGCCTCTATTGCGGGATGTGCCCACTCCTGCTGCCAGCCCCAGCCTGTGGTGCTTCTGCTTAGACTGGGTCACCCTACGCTGCTACAGCCACCCCAGGGTCTTTCTCTAATTCACAACCACACAACCACCAGAACAACAGCGCTAAGAAACAAGACTGGTGTCCCCTCGGCTGCACCCTTCAGAGCCCCCACGCACACCACATCCACCACATACTCCCGAGCGTGGCCCGGCCTCTGGCTGCCCTGTCTCCTCTTCACTCACCCGTCACCCAGGCATGGGGACATCACAGAGTCACACATGCCCCCAGGTGTGCCATTCTTCCTCCCTTCCTCCTACTACTTTGCATGTGACGTTTCTTGGGCCCAGAAGGCCCCCTCCCCCCGGCACCCCGTCCAGCATCTGGGACGTCTTCTGAGACCCAACCCAGGCATCCTCACGGAGCGGCTCTGTTGCCCCCACTCAAATAGATCAGTGGCCCCAAACCAGCGGCCTCTGGAGGGCAGTGGCAGTGCCACCCACCTTCCTAAGCCAGCACCTGCTACGGGCATTCAGTACACGTTCACTGAAGAGATCACACACAAAGGCTGGGGGATTCAGTCTAGAACTCTTTTGAATGAAGACATTTTATCTTCAGGGGATGTGGAGGTGGGAGAAATGCTAGTCTTAGACTCAGAAGCCAAGGAGCCTTGAGCAACTCACATGGGGGCAGAGGGCCATTTACTCACCTGCAGAGCATAAGAGAGGAATGAGATGCGTCTGTAGTTCTGGTAGTCTGGACATGTATAAACACATTATGCTGTCTCTTCCAGCTGTAAATAGCTGTGCAGAAACTCTGGGAGGGGTAAACTCCCCCAAATTCGTATGCTGAAGCCCTAATCCCCAATGTCTCGCAATGTGACCGCATGTGCAAAAGGGGTCACTGCAGGTATAATGAGTCCGGCACTAGCAGGGCAGGCACTCATCTCCTACGACTGCTGTCTCTAGAACAAGGGGAGATTTGGACACAGACCCACACGGAGGAGAAGGCCACATGGAGATGGAGGCGGAGGTCAGGGTGCGGCATTCACAGCCAAGGGTGTCAAGGCTGGCCAGCAAGGCCCCAGGGTCTGGGAGCGGTGCGGGACACATTCCTTGCAGTGGGAGCGCAGCCCTGCAGCCTTGAGCTTGGACCTCTGGCCTCCAGAGCTGTGGGAGGACACATTTCTGCTGCTCAAGCTGCCCAGTTTGCGGTTCTTTGTCACGGCTGCCCCAAGAAACACACAGAGGGGTGGCCAATGAACAGCTCAGTGTTCACTGTGGTCCACTGGGCATTAGAGACGTGTTTTTATCCGTGTTTCCCGCTACACTGTGCACACACAGAGGGCACATTTTTCCTTCGGTTTCCTAATCTCTAGCTTATCGTTTTGTCCACTGATTCCTCTGTCAACTGGACTGAACGGAATTGTCTGGGAATCCAGAGGCTTCCCGCTGATGGGGGCTCATTAAGGAAGAGGCAGGGGCAAGGAGGTTGAGAGGCAGAGAGGGGTCCCCTCCCTCCCTGGGGGAGGCCATAGAGAGGGAGAGTCTACAGCTCGAGGGGACTCACACTAGAGGAGACACCAAGAGAGGACAGGTGGGTGGGAGGCAATGAAGATGCATTCGCCCCTCCTCCCAGCCCCTCAATTGGGAGCTGAGGTCCTGTGTGGCGCAGTCCAGGGTGGGAGAGCTCTTATCAGAGAGGCTCAACACAGGGGCGGCTAGAGGTGTGCGATTGCCTTGCATATCCATGCAAGGGCCCAGGGTTAGAACGAGGCCTCTAACAGCCACCAATTCCCCAGATGGTCAGAAGGAGAACTCAATTCCAGGCTCTTTTGGAGGAACGAGAATAAGGCTCACGGCAGTCAGAAGCGGGGGATGTTCCAGCCACAAAACCAGCCGCCTGTGCAGGTGAAGGTGACTCTGTCCAGCGGGGTTTTCAGACTATCCGGCTCCAGCTCCTCAGGCAACTAAATCCAGCGCCCTCCCTGGAAAAAGGCTGGGCAATTAATTCTGACTGTAGCTTCTTCATGTTGAACCTGGGCATCTTAGGTTGTAAAACACACCTGTGGGAGGGTCCACAGCTCCTCGAAAGCTTGATGATAACTCACTTAGACGCGGTTTGAAGGGCGATCTCGGCCCAGGGTGAGCCATTCTCCACGCTTGTGTGAGCTGTGGGGGGCTGGTATCTTTTAACCAATACCCATCTCTACACCTAGGGAGGAGGTAGGTCCATCTTTCTCTCACCCGTAATTTAAACCAAATACTAAAACAATATTTTAGATTAAAGAACTATGATTTTAGTAATGTCAAATTTGAAGGGCTTTAGTTTAAAAAATAGGTTATTTAGAAAATTATTTTCTTCTCCCAGAACAAGGGGAGAAAAAGCACAAACACCCCAATACTTTGTCACATTCACCCAATTCACTGTAGCAAATCCTCCCCCAGCAACATAATCATGTTTGAAAGAAAACGGTGACTCTGGCCAGGCACAGTGGCTCACGCCTGTAATCTCATGTTGGGAGGCCAATGCGGGAGGACTGCTTGAGTCCAGGAGTTCGAGACCAGCCTGGGCAACATAGCACAGCCCCTTCTCTACAAAACAATAATGAACTAGCCAGGTGTGGTTTTGCATGCATGTAATCCCAGCTACTCAGGAGGCTGACATGGGAGGACTGCCTGAGTCCAGGCAACTGAGACTGAAGTGAGCCATGACTGCACCACTGTGATCAGCCTGGGCAACAGAGCAAGACCCTGTTTAAAAAAGGAAAGGAAAGGAAACGGTGACTCCAAGACAAGGCGCTCTGATTGCTGCAAGAACAGAGTCTGAACTGTTGGTTCTCGTGTACGTTTGGATGAATAAATACATCCAACGTCTCCACTTCTCCTTTCTGACTCCAATTCACATTTCCAGGGGAGGCCAAGCAGGGGAGGGGTGCGCAGCAAACCCTCACGCATGCGGCCCCACAGGTGGTGACTGCGGCAGCTCGGCTGGGCGGGGGCGGTTACCGTGTGTCACCTCAGAGTGGCAGAGGTGGGGTCGTGGTGCCTGCCACCTGAGGCGGCACATCCCTTGCACATATGTTCACATGCTTATGTTATAATAAGTGTCCAGATGTCATTTGGGCGCTTGGGAATGATAAGGCAGAGACTACACAGATTTCCATCATAAAAGCTTGGTCTTGAAAGAGGAGTTTCAGCCACCGGCAAGGTTCCTGGCAGCAACTGTGTGAAGATGTTACCCTCTGAGGGATCAGACCCCGCGCAAGGTGGGCATGACTCTGTGCTCTCGCCAGGGTGGATTTCCCGGGTGAGCTTGAGGATTCTGGCGATTGGTCTCAATGCTCTTCTGGCTGGTACTGCAGGCTTTCCATTTACCCTTCCATTCTGCAACCAGCTCAGCAGAGGGTTTAACAACATCTATTAAAATGCATCTCACAAAACGATGGTTTTCTCCAGAAAACTCTCAGAATTGTGGCTCCTCGGTCATTGTGCATCAGATAACGTTTCTCTGTTCTGTCCCACAGCCAAGTGGCAGAGAAAGAAAAGAGTCAGATGAGCAGGAAGCAATGAGGCCTGGGGGTTGGACACCATTCCCGGCCACAGGCCTCTGCACACGGGTGCTCTCTGCTTATTTACATGTTTACTTGTCAGACCCATTACAGTGTTTCCCACACATCAGGCACTGTTCTGCCTCCTCAAATCCTCCTACCTGCTTCATGATGTTGGTGCTGGTATTACCCTCAGTTCGTAGAATAAATAAGCAAGCACAGAGAGGTGAAGCCATCCGCTCAGGCCCACACGGCCAGGAAGGGGTGGGTGGGGTGGGTCTGAGCACCTGGCTCTGGCTTCGCTTTGCTTCTGTGCCCTGCCCTGGACTCCAGCCTGTCCCACATGCTCCCTTCTCCTCTTTCGCTGCTGCTCTTTCTTCCCCTTCCATCAGGCCCTCTCCCCTCTGCTGAGATCCATTTTGTGCCTCATCTGTTTCTCTGCCCTGGCCGCAGGCATTTGTGCACGTCTGGGCTGCAGCTGGCCTTGCTGTTTGCTGTCAGAGAGCCCATGAGCACGAGGCCACACTGTGGCTTCATGGGTCCCCAGAGCCTAGCCCACGAGTGAGGGAAGGCAAGTGAGGGAAGGCACGGGCCAGACTGCCCATTATCCACTTACGCTTGCTCTAGATGAAAGCACCCAGCGTCTGCCCAAGAGCCACGAGAAAGGGGCAGCAGGCGATGCTGGGGACAGGCGGTGGCCCCAGTCACGGCGAGGTGGCAGTGTGGTCCTGCGATCTGCCGGGGGGCGGCCCTGGCCACAGTGCGATGGCAGCGTGACTCGTCAGCTGCCCGAAAAGCATGGGGAGTGGCAGCATGGTCCTGCTAACTGCCAGGGGGTGGCCCAAGGTGGGGCGCATGCTAGCACGTTACAGAGAAGTTTCTGGCATCAAATGTTTCTCCCTAAAACAGCTTTTTAAAAACTGGGTTTTCAATCATAAAAATAATACATATTGGCAGAAAAAGTCCAACTCTTGGCATGAATGAGGTGAAAGGAAAAGCTCCCCTCTGCCTGTCCCTCCGGGGAGAAGCACCCGCTGTAGGAGCTGCTTGCCTGTGTTTGCAGAATTTTTCTTTGCTTACCTCCCTTGCTTCTAAAAACACAAACAGGATCAGTCTGAACGTTCTGTGCTGCAATGCGCTATTTTTACTTAACACTTCTTTTTTTAACGTACACATCCTTCCATGTTAGTGCACGCAGAATGACGTCACTCTTCAATACTTGCATAGTATCTCCTGTGTAGATGACGGTAATTCAGTTAACCGTCCCTGGGTGATGTGGGTTTCAGCTTCTCATATCTCTCTGTGCACTTGTGTGAATATATTTGAAGGATATATTATTTGAGGTGGAATTACTCGGGTGAGGCGCATGTGCTTTACTTTTGTAGAGGTTTTTCAGGTTGACTTATGAAAAATGAGACAAACACACCGCTTCACCTGGAAGTTGGGAAACTGCTCTCCTATCGCCAACAATGGGGATTGCCAAATGTGTGCCTCTGTGCTAACTTGAGAGGTAAAAATGGGCTAGACCTCCATGAAGACAGTAAGGACATGAAATATCACGAAGAACTGTGCAGGCACTGGCTGATTCAAAAGCACAAAAACATTCACGGAAAGCAACAAGTGCCATGCTTTAAATAGCCCCTTCACAAGATAGAGAGGGCTTTAGGAAAAATCCTCAGCCCTCGCTAGATGTTTTGGACCTGACAAGCAAGAATCTTATACTCCTTAAGATTGTGATTTTATATATATATATATATATATATATATTTTTTTTTTTTTTTTTTTTTTTTTTTTTTTGAGACAGAGTTTTGCTCTTCGCCCAGGCTGGAGTGCAGTTGCGCGATCTCAGCTCACCACAATCTCCGCCTCCTGGGTTCAAGCAACTCTCCTGCCTCAGCCTCCTGAGTAGCTGGGATTACAGGCACCCACCATCACACCCAGTTAATTTTTATATTTTTAGTAGAGATGAGGTTTTGCCATTTTGGCCAGGCTGGTCTTAAACTCCTGACCTCTAGTGATCCGCCTGCCTGGGCCTCCCAAAATGCTGGGATTACAGGCGCGCACCACCACGCCTGGCCAATTTTTGTATTTTTAGTAGAGATGGGGTTTCGCCATGTTGGCCAGGCTGGTCTTGAACTCCTGACCTTAGCTGATCCACACGCCTCGGCTGGGATTACAGGCTTGAGCCACAATGTCTGGCCAATTTTATATACATATCTTTCTTCTAGTGTTTTTCTAAACCTTGATGCTCTTCGTCCAATTTTTCTATAGAATAAAAATTCTATACAAAATTCAATGAAAACAAGTAAGTTGGGATTTTCACAAAATGCTGAATTTAAGCTACAGTGGAATTCTGGGAAATTCTCTGCAGGAAAAGAGAATTATACCCTCATTCCATATTAAAGTATAAAAGAATTGAGTTATGAATAAAAGATAGCTCATTTTTCAAGTTTAAAAGGCCAGGTCAAGTACTGTTATCAGAAATACAAGCATAGCTATAGGGAATTTTCCTGAAAAGCCTTTTCAATTTTTAATTAAGACTGAGCAAAGCTCAAAGTGGTCTTTGTTGTTGCAAAGATTAGAAATAAATAAGCCATGAAGGCTCAGCTCTAATTTGTGGCTTTTAAAAACGATACTGATGTCTGACATTGCTCTGGAATCAAGCCAAGGTCCCCTTTGAAATTGAATTAATAGATCTTAAAGTATGTGCTGCAGAGTGGAGGCCTCTGCTGAGTTCTCTGATGAGATGGTGGACTGTACGTATACCTCTCTGATCGATCTTAAAAGTACATGCTGCAGCGTGGAGGGCTCTGTTGAGTTCTCTGATGAGACGGGAGAATGCACATGCATCTCTTTGTTTTGCTGTAGGCACACACAAGTACACTGGAAGTCTTGGTTCTTTCTCATTTTACTTGGGTTGTCACCAGTTTCTGGCAGGAAATTCTGCCTCAGCTATCGGGGTCCAAGAGCCAAATGTGTTCCAATGAGATAAACAAATGAATCTTGGGATCTGGGCCCTCGGTGACTTCAGAGATGCCACCCTTTCCTTTCAAATGCAGCTGCCCTTGCTGGGGGAGGACTGTCCCAGGAAATTCTCTGAGTAACACTGTGTCTGGGACAGGTATCTGTGCTCCGAGGAAAGAAATAATTTTCTAAATAGTTTGTTTTTGTCTCAGAAACCAGAGCCAGGAGCAGTGACAGGGAGCCACTCAGTTAATGCCTAGAGGCCTTGCTTATTCTGGCTGCAATCACAGAAGGCTTCAGGCGATGATGAGGAAATGAGTGTGACCCTCTCAGGCTGGCTTCACAGGGTTAGCCGTTGGAGGAGGGAAAACCCACCCAAATTAGTAAAGTGGAAAGATTTCATGAACTTCTCCAGTTTCAATAAGTGAAATCTGTGTGTTTGGGTGGGACTGGAGACAAGGGAAGACGAGGGAAAGGAAGGAGGGGAGAGGGAGAGAGACATCACATCCTATTTCATCTTCCCTAAAACCGAGAGTGCTTCACAGCCATGCTATAGGACGCCCCCACCATAAAGCAAATTTGGGGGATCATTTTAAACTAGTTGCCTCCCAAAAGGGACTGTTCTAAACAAAGGTGGCTGTGCAGCCTTGACCTTCAATAAGAAGTCCCAACACTTGTCCAATTGCCTCAAAAGCAGAGATTCTCGAAAACCAGATGTAACAAGATGCCCCAAGACTCACAGCCTGAAGACCGCGGGGAGCCTTTGGGCCGATGGGGCCACTTTTACAGGACATGTTTGTGCCACACCAGGTAAGAGACCACCTGGGACGTCTACGTGTGTGGGGAGAGGACACGCGCAGCTGCACGCTGTTGGAGCTGGAAGGAACTGCAGGGACCATCAACCCCACCTTCATTTCCCAGAGTAGAGGAGGGACAGGGCCCATGGCTGTGCAGCTGGCCACAGCCCAGTAGGTCTAGAACTCAGAATCTGGACAACCCCATGCCACTGTGGGCCGCAGACCAGAAGCTCACAGAGCTGGGGCCGTGGCCACCTGGGTCCTGCTCTCACACATCCTGCTGCCACGCCAACACCAGAGAATCCACCACTTCTAGCAGGAGCACGGCCCTCAAACACTCAGGGGAAAGGAAAAATCAGGCCTGATTTCTTACAGAATCGGAAAAAATTAAGAAAAGCCCATTTTGCATCTTGAAGACTGAAAATGTCATGCTAATGAAGAATTAGAAGAGCAGGGCCCTTTTTTCCTCTTTTTAAGAGTAAGGGCAAATCGCACCCTCACTAAATAAGAGAAGCTCATACGTGGTCTTCTCAGAAACCCACGGAGAAGGAACGGGCTTGTGCTTCCACATTCGGGAAGGGAGGACCCAGGCCTCTGCGACAGCTGCACTGCTCTCTGGCTGGGCGGGTGCCAACTAGAGCCGACTCCTGCACACACAGGGTCCTGGGACAAGCCCTTGTACCTTGGAACAGAGCCTTGCTCAAACAGAAAATGATGAACACAATTTTACAGTCTTGTCATGAAGATTGGAGATGACAGGTGTGCATACTTGGCAGGTGTGAAGTGCTAAGAGAATGCAGGATTGTGCAAGTCACCAGCAGAAAAACACTTTGTGAAAAAGAATTCTGGGTGAGTGCACAGAAACAGCATGACGTCCATGTCCACAGGCAGAGCCCCTGCATCTGAGCAGGCACTGCAGGGGCCAAGGTGTGATGACATGCCCGCAAACCCATGCTGTCTTCTCTGCTTTGCCACTCGACAGGGAAAATGGATAGAGATGAAGCAGGAGCACCAAGGGTCAGGCCCGACTCAACTCCACGCACTTCAGGGCAAGGAGCTTTTCAGAGCGCCTCAAAGAACTGCAATCCCTTCAATTCACTTTAGTGCATTCATATTCACCAGGGGCTCTGCGTGGTCTGAGAGCTGGATACAAAGAAGAGCCAGACACAACCTCTGCCTTCATGGGTCTCATCACTTAGTGAATACCTGTGGCTGGGCCAGCTGCCTGGCCAGTAAAGCCACCACTCCAGCCCTCGTTTTCTTCCTCCAACCACAGATGCTTGTTCTCCTGCCTTCCTTATGGTGCCATGTGTCACGAGTGCCATGGGATAGGGTTCCAGTCAACAAGAAGTACAGAGAACTCCCAGGGGCTTCCAGAAAAGCTTTGTTTTTGTGATAAAGGGGACAGAGGCAGCTGGCCTCATCCAGTTCCTTTTTTTCTCTCCTGCAGTGAGGGTGTGATTCCGGGAAGTGTTGTAGCCACATTGTCATCACAAGGCACCGAGGATAAGGATGAAAAGGCAGTGCACTGAGGATGGGAAACAGAAGCCACAGGAAGATCTGGGCTCCTGACAGCAGTAGTTCAGCTGCCAGTGTCTACAACTCATCCACCACCACGTGGTGTGTTAATAAAAGAATGAAACCGCGATTTGGAAAACTAAATTAACTGAACAAAAAATTTAAAATTATTTAAGGGTTCTATTCCTTGCAGCTAAAAGCAATTCCTATGGATACATCTATTTTCATAAGTGAATTTCGTAAGTTTCTTGTTTGACCTGCTTTGAAGTACTGTCATGAGAATTCAAGTCAGATAATGACTGTTTTAGTGCAGTGCCAAGGCATCTTCTCATCCTCATCCACAGCACCGTGCCCGGAGAAACCTGAGGCTCGAAGAACGACCTGTTCTCCTGGTTCATTGGAAATCCGCCCAGGCAGGGGAACGTCGGAGCTGTCCACCCACCCTCTGCCACCGCCCATGGGGCCTGCCTCCCAGGGCTGTGTGGGGGAGGCCGTGCTTACACCCAGCAGCACAGAGAATGCAGGGAGGAGAGCCACAGACACAGTAAATGTGCAACCTAGGGTCACGGAAAAGAACAGTTCTGGACCTGACACTGAAAAGGCTCATGAAATGAGACCGGGGCTCTAGACGTGGGCAAACTTCAGAGTTAAGAGATGAGTGGAAACGGCATGCAAAGATGCTTCTGTGCATTTTGTGGTAGCTTACAGCATTGCAAACCCGATTCTAAGGCAGGCGTGTCCTGAAGTGGGTTGAGATCTGCTGAGCCCGGCAGCAAGCCCCTGCCGGCGAGCCCGATCCCCTCCAGCTGGGAAGGTTACTTCCTCCCGGAAGGGTTACTTCCACATTGCTCTTAGTGCTGACGGAGACTGCAATGAAAGGGACTCAATTTAATTCACAACCTGAAAGACTCAGATCAGAAACATGACCTTTGACATAGCATTTGGACAAACCAGGGCACCGCGATGCATTGGCTTAGCTGAGACACGCTTCTCGACTTGCGTCCGTCTTCAAACACACCCTCGGAGTTAAGAAACGCCGCCTCTCCCACCTCCCCAGACGCACAGTGATGAACAGGGGTCTGTAAACGAAAGGCCAGACCACACCCAGATTTGGGAAAACTGCAGTGAAATGGCAACTTCGGGACACAGGGTGGGACACAAGCCCTTCCTGCCTTGCCCAGCCCAGGCTGGCCCTCTGTCCAAGGCTGCATCTCCCACCACTGGGGACCCTACCCTCAGGGGGTGAGGTCTTGCCCATGACAGGCCCTGTGTGGATAGGGACTCTGGGCACTCAGGGTTAGCGCTGAGCCCTTGCTGCGTTTCCTGAGCCGAGTCACTGTGTAACCGTGGGTGTGCACCAAGACCAGCGAGTGAAGGGCCAAGGTGCAGACAGCTTTAGGAGCCGCACACCTCTTGGAAATGTGGCTGTGACCCTGGCTAATGACGACCGTCACCACTGATGAAAAGGAAGAGTCCTGCTGACTCCTGGTTGGAATCTCAGGTCCCATCTGGGACTTTGCTGAGGGGGTCCCAGTAACAACAATGTGGCAGAAATTCTGTTTGGTCGGTGGGTTCCTCTAAGCCATGAACCCTACACACACCTGTGAGCACGCACACGCATGAACACACGCACACACGCACACGCATGAACACACACGCACACGCATGAACACACGCACACACATGAACACGCATGAACACACGCACACACACACACATGAACACACACGCACGCACGCACATGCATGAACACACGCACACACACACACGCGCACGCACATGCATGAACACACGCACGCAGAGCCCCTGTGTGTGCTGCAGCACGGGCCCTCTGTCCTGACCAGGCATCCTCCTCTCTGGTCCTGAGTGCTCTCCATCCTGGGCCTCCCATCTCATTATCGCCCCCAGCTGGCATCTCGGTGACTTGGGGCTGCTCTGCTGGGGCCTTCAGCTTTGTCCACAGCACTGTTGGTGAATACCCCTCTAAGGAAGCTGCCTCTGTCTGGGTGACAGTTCCCCAGCCTCTCAGACCTTTGACTGGGGACAGAGCTGTAAAATGTGTGCAGTGACCTGCTAGCTAGTTTTCATTCAATGCACTGGACACAGTCCTTTCCACAGACACCAGCATGGGGCCCTGCCAGGTGGCGCTGGGGGCTGGGTCCATCGGTGTCTCCATGTGCCCTGGCATGGATGCACTGTGGTGTGGGTGACACGGGCTCCACTGCAGGGTGAGTCTACACTCTCCAGCCATGCGGGCTGCAATTCAGTCTAGACCCTGGCCCTTCCACGTCAGTAACAGCAACGTGGAGATTCTAAACAGGGGGACTTTGCCAATGTCAGGAGACATTTGATCATCACGGGGTGGGGGTGGGGATGCTGCTAAACAGCCTCAATGCATGGAGCAGCTCCCAAAACAAGAATTAACTGGCCCAAAATGCAGATGGGGCAGAGCCATGGCCAAGACACCGTCCTCCAGCCCCAGGCTGTGGTGTGGACGTTTCATAATTGATTCAATGATTTCCTTATTGATTGGTGCTTACTTCATCTTCAGGTCTTCGTTAAACAGGAAGACCTTTGGCAAACACTGTTTATTTGTACCCCTTTTACACAGGTATGGCTATTTCTGTTGGAGAGATTTCTGGCAGTAACACTTCTGGGCAAAAGAGTGCATACATTTAACATTTGATGGTTTTACCAAGGTGCTGAAATGTTGCAGGGATTTACTCTCCTGACACACACCCACGTGCCCTGGGCTTTCTGGATTGGCCTGCAGTGACTGGTGGACAGTGACGGCAGAACACCCTGTGACATCACCCGCGCCACGGGGAGCTCACCATGACACCTGCTCTGACGTCACCCATGCCATGGGGAGCTCACCGTGACACCTGCTCTGACGTCACCCATGCCATGTCACCTGCTCTGACGTCACCCGCACCACGGGGAGCTCACTGTGTCACCCGCTCTCCTGGTAGCCACACTCGGCATGCAGAGGTGCTCGGTGACAAGGAGGAATTGCTTTACTGTGTTGTGTGGAAGAATGAAAACAGGCTGAGTGGACAAAGGCGCTGACAGTGGGTGATCACTGAAAGGTCTGTAGAGTGGAATAAAATATCTGCTTACACAGAGGATAACTGCCTCAGAAAGACAACTATGGGACATCTTTATATGAAGTAAAGAATTACTATGAAGATGAATCTGCAGGAAGGAAGAGTGGTTTACGTGATAAAAATCTTGATTAGAAGTTGGATGTAAATGTGTTTAATTAGGTGAATACAACTATGAAAATTCATTACAAGATAAATCTCATGGGAATTACTACTCAGTACTTTAAATACATCAATGTTGATTTTTAAAAATCACCTTAACTCCTTTTTTCTAAGATCACAGTTACACATCAATTATCTCATATTGTGAAATATGACTGTGGAGTGGGGAGGTACTCTTGATTAGCTTCACTTTCAATCACTGAAGGATTGCAAATTAATGCAAAAGTTCCCTGCAATGGAAGCTGATGTGGGGAAGAAGTTAAATGGGTCCTTCTTTCTTTGGGGTTAAGGCATGCAGAGAGGAAAATCTAGTATTTTTTCCGAAATGAAATATTTCCTGATTTAACTTTTGCCTTCCCCTCTGATATGTCTTTTATCTATGAGGTTAGAGTTTAAAAAAACAGAATTTAATGTGTTCCTTTCGTTTTCTTGTTAAAATAACCGGAAACACCCTGCTCCCGCTGCTGTCTGAACCGGAAACACCCTGCTCCCGCTGCTGTCTGAACCGGAAACACCCTGGTCCCGCTGCTGTCTGAACCGGAAACACCCTGCTCCCGCTGCTGTCTGACTCTGAGACAACACAGCTGTGCCCACTCGCTAAGACCAGCCCAGCCCATGGAGTAATCCTCAATACACTGTCACATACACAAAAAGAAGATCAATCAGTAGTTAATGTTAAAGTAGATCCCGATTTTAATAGATGTGGAGGTTTCTCAATTTAGGGAGAAGTAAATTAGAAGCAGCTTTTCAACGGTTCTGTCCTTAGCTTAGAGACTTTCAAAACTCAGGGAAGTCAGATTGGTAGAAGAACACTACCATTTTGGGTAAAACCAGTGGCTTTCAGAAAAGCGCTTATGGTGTTTTGGCAGCAACTATGTGTTTTAGAAGCTGTGAATGGGCCTTTTTTCCTGGAGCTCAGATGGCACTAGTACTATTTCAACCTCTAGGTGAGGTCTGTTTTCAGTGACCTTGGTTGGCATTGCGCGGAGCAGGAGGGTGGCCCTCCACATCCCCACTGTAGCTCGTGGGGCAGCACCCTGCATGTTCCCGTGGTGGGGTGTTCCGCGGTGGGGTGTCCCGCGGTAGGGTGTCCCGGGGAATCTTACCCAGCCGGTTGCAAGGGTTCCGTTTGAAGAGAGCTCGCAGCAAACTCTGTGCCTCCCCGCTGAGGAACTGCGGCATCCCCAGCTTGGCTCTGAAAAACAAGATCCTATTTTAGGATCTATTTTAGGAGAACAAGGACAAGCTATAAAGAGGGCCCCAGTCAGCATTCAGAGACCTCAATCGCAGTCACCCAGAGCAGCCCGTGCTCTAACACGTGGGTCTTAGGACCCTTTTATGCTTTAAAAGTTACTGAGGACACCAAAGAGCTTATGTTTATGTGGGTTACAGCTGTGATATTTACCACAGTAGAAAGTAAAGTGAGAAATTTGTATAATTTCCATTTCCTAATTCACTTTAATAAATTTTTATTAATAAACGTCATTTAATAATAAAATCATTAAAAAACAATAATACTCCCATTAACATAAATAACATTGTTAATGGAAATTATCTATGTTTTCTCAAACAAACATATAAAAAAAGCCTTTAGTGGCATTGTTCTGCATTTTGATGGGTCTCTTCCTGGCTCGTAGGAGACAGCTGGACCCTGTGCTCAGTCTATTGTGATGCTATGAAGAAAACCTGCGAGAGGAGGACCTGTGAACCCCAGGAGGGTCTCAGGGTCACCAGGGTCCTCAGAGCACACTGAGAACCCCGCGCACAGAGCCTGGTGCTCCCTCCAGAAATTCTCCATCCCTCCCAAGTGGAATGCCCTGAGGCCACACCCGTGACTTGCTGTCAGGGATTATTCCAACTTTAGAAAAAATAAAGAACGTGTTCTCCCTTAAAATTCAAACAATGAGAATCACTGCAAAGGTCCTAACTTGCAGCTCTCAGTGTCTGCTGCAATTCAAGGTCCCCTGATGGAGGAAAAGGCTGATTAAATAAAAAGACACTCCTTAGCTTTACAAAAGGGTCCTCACGATGGAGCTTTTTCACTCCCCTCTCTCCTTCCATCTACATAAGGACCGAGCTTACAAAAGCCGAGCTGGTGGTGTTTTAGGTGATTCTCAATTTTATAAAAGTTACGTGTCCATTTGCAAGCAGAGTTGGCAAGAGCAGCTCATGAGGACAAACGGCTTTATGACTCCTCCACCGGGTGGCCTCACTTAGGAAGGAACTGATTAGGGGCTCCCAGCCTCTCTGTTTCCTGCCCTCCTTCCGTCTGCTCTGGGACAGTGATGGTCAGTGGTGTCTGCTCACATTTAGGATGCTATGGCATGGTAGTATGGGGATCAGGCTTCTTCCTACAGTCCAAGAGCAAAACCTTGGCTTAGTAAATGATTTTTCATGAGAATTGAAATGAAATGAAAATGGTTTGTATCCAGTCACATGGTAAAACGATACCGAGTCCTGCCAAGGTCAACCAGGAGTGCTATATGAATGGGGTTAGCAGGTGGGGAGGGAAAGGAGACCCCTGCTCCTGTGGTCTCTCTGGACAAGGCCCTGTAGGCCTTGTGTCTTTTTCCATCTATACTTTACTTCTGGGAGGTCACCAATCATCACGCTTGAAAACCAGCCACTACACATTCTAAGTGACCTACTGATGGAAAACTATCTATGGTGGAAGAGTTCATCAGAACCACTCAGCAGGATGAGACAAACCAGCAACTGCTCCTTTGACCCACTGTCATTAGAATGCCCAGCACCCTATTACCACTGCTACTGGTGGAAGAGCGCTACCATTTTGTGTAAAATCAGTGGCTTTTAGGAAACAGCTTACAATACTTTGACACTGTAAGCCTAGTAATGTAATTAAAACTTCACAGTTCCAGGTTCAGAGGCAGCAGCTCTTGATGTCAGAAGGTGCTCGCAGGTCTCTAGGGTGGCTCCCACACTACCCACACACCCACACCACCCACAGTACTCACAGTACCCACACTACTCACACCACCCACACCACCCACACTACTCACACCACCCACACCACCCACCACCACCCACATACCCACACACCCACACCACCCACACACCCACACCACCCACACCCCACACCACCCACACCACTCACTTGAGGATGAGAGCCATGGTCTCCTTCCTGTCCTTCCCCTGGAACGGCAGGGACCCCGTGAGCATCTCGAACTGCAGAGCAACACAGAGCACAGTGAGTTCACTCATCCAGATGGACCCGGCTTAACGGCAGAGCACCCTAGCAGGGCAGCCTGCTACCATGTCCATTTCCTCATTCAAAATCTCCATCAGTCAATTGTAGCCACTGGCCTACGTGCTTGGGGTACAGCAGTGACTAAAACTGCCTTGCAGAGCTTGCCATTCGGTGGGTGAGACGGGTAAATGACAGATGTGGCAGATAATCACACTCTGTGGCAGGCCAGCAGGCACTGAGTATGACAGAGAAAAGAGGCAGAGCAGGGTCCTGTGGTCAGGCAGTTTGGACGAACACATCTTACATGCGGTTTAGGAACCTGTCCTGCCCTGGCGGGTGTTGTGGAAGGGATGAGCTAGGAGGAGGAGGACAACAGCTAGCTCGTGTTGAACACCCACGCATGCCAGGATGGCAGGGGCTAGAGTGCTTCCAGCATGAGATAGACCTGACCACAGCCATTAGCCTCTGACGAGGACAATATGGCACAGCAACCTCTCAGATACAGCTGCTGCACCCTACATCCTTATTGTGTTATTACTGGACACCTGCCAGGACGGAGCTTGAGATGAGGAGGGGACGCAGCACAGCCTTTTCTGAGCATGGGTTTCTTTCTTGCGCCAACTCCCCCGGGCACATGCAGTGGTGATTACACACACTCTGGAAGCAGTGGCCCGGAATGGTCTCATCAGAGCAAGGTGCACAGCTGACTGCTTCTCACAAAAGAAACTAGGGCTGCAGCAGCAACCAATCTTTTCATAAAAATAAGATCCTGAATCTAAGTGGAATGTGCCCAAGGATCAATCCTACTCGGTGTCTTTCAAGTCAGTTTAAATTACGGGGAAGCAGGTGTTTCCATGGTCTTATTGAATTCTCTCTCATCTTTATTTTTTACTGCATGTGTCTCTGCCCTTTTAGAATTCATCCTCCAGCATTCATTCGTCCTTTGCAGTTTGAAAATCTCAGGAGATACACAAAGTAGAAAGACCAAAATAATCACGCAGAATTCCATTACCCAAAGATATCCAAAATTAACATTTGTTAGTTCCTCCTAGTACTTTTTACAAGCTGTTTTTTATTTTGTTTCAAAAACACAGATAAGGTTTTGTATACTAACTTTTCACAGAATAATATAAAACTTTCAGTGGTTATGATGAAATCTTTGTAATGTCACTTAACAAACGTGGATATGCCAAAATGTAATAGTGAGTCTATCTATTGCTGTACACTTAGGACATTTCCAACTTTCTGCTATTATAAGTACTACTGAAATGTGCACAGATGATTTCCTAAGATTTGGATTTATTCTTATGATAGGCTGCTAGGAGTGAAATTATAATCTTAAAGAAATGAATGCATTTAAGGCTTTATTAATATTACCAGTCTGCTTTCTGAAAACAACATTATAAAAGAAATGGAAACTTCTCCACCAGTTCTGACGTTTGAAGCCTGTTCTGTCACATTAAAATGTGCTGTCCATTCTGTGCACAGAGTAAGTGAGGGAACTCAGAGCAGACAGGCTGCAGGCAATCAATAAATACAAAAGTAATAAAAAGCAAGCGGAAGGGGGTCCAGATGAGAACTGAAAAAGAGACAAGTGTAATTAAACTGGAAAGGCCAGAATGCTCTGACTGGCAGATGAACTGTGCATCTGGTAAAACAGGATGAAAGTTTATAAGCTGATCATACACATTGAAATATCTCTCAGAATAGAATGGTATTAGCAAAGGGAACTCCTTTCCTATTCTGCTCTTTCTTCTTTCTTTCTTGAGTCTATTAATAGCACTATGAAACCCCATTTCCAAGGACAAGCCTTCTGGCTACGTGAAATGAGAAAGCTGTCATCCCATACACACCGTTTAATCCTTGTTACACAAATGGTGCCTGTCCAGATGCCCAGATATCATTTATTTTTTGCTGATGGACTGGTATCTTGCATACATTTGTTTGGTGATTTCTTTTTCTTTCTTTCTTTTTTTTTTGAGATGGAGTCTCTTGCTGTTGCCCAGGCTGGAGTGCAATGGCACGATCTCGGCTCACTGCAACCTCCGCCTCCTGGGTTCGAGTGATTCTCCTGTTTCCACCTTCCAAGTAGCTGGGACTACAGGTGTGTGCCACTATGCCTGGCTAATTTTTGTATTTTTTTTAGTAGACACAGGGTTTCACCATGTTGGCCAGGCTGGTCTTGAACTCCTGACCTCAAGTGACCCACCCGCCTTGGCCTCCCAAAGTGCTGGGACTACAGGTGTGAGCCACCCCGCCTGGTCTGGTGATTTCTTTTTAGCTTTTGAAGATGATTCCCTTGTGATCAGCGTCCACTGCTTTGTGTTTCTCTCTCCTCCTCCCCTTCTTCCTCCATCCATATGGTGGGAGGCCCCCAACCATCTACTCAGCCAGAGAACACCCAGCACAACACCCATGAATATTCAATAACTGCTTCTTAGTGATGAAGGTGCTGCTGATGGTGGGGTGATGCTGAGGGGGAGGTGTGGACTTTGCAGCCTCCACCAGCCATGGGGTTCTGCTGCCTTTCCCATCCCCTTATCCACCCTTTTCTGTGGAGAAGGGAGATCATCTCAGTCTGATCGTCTGAACGGAGCTGCCCGGGCACTCTCCAGTGCGGAGGCATTACTGACTCAGGTTTTGCTGATGAGTTTCTTGGGACGTTATTTACAGTAAAACTTTTGCTGTGTTGTTGAGCGGCACTGAGGCTGGCCAAGGCTTCCATGGTGAACTGAGAAAAGCTGAGGTTCATCTTGGGGTCCCACAGTCAAGTACACACACTGGGGGAGGGAGGGCACTCCAAAAGATTCTTTCCCAATTGGCGCCGAGACCAGGCTGCAGACAGGCACAGAGGGGCTCGAGGAGATGCAGCCAAAGGTCCACTGGCTGCAGGCCCAGTGCTTCTGGGAAGGTAATTGGACAGACGTAACGCAGTGCTTCTCAACCGGGGTCACCGCTGCCTGTCAGGGGACATTTCCTAATGACGAGAGACATTTCTGGCTGTCATGCCTGGGGGCCCTGGTGCCACAGGCGTCCATTGAGGGAGCATGGATGCTGCTAAACATCCTATGACACACAGGGCGCCCCACAACAAGGAAATGGCCAGTCCCAACCTCAACAGTGCTGGCTGAGAAGCCCTGTCTAAAGGGACAGCTAAGGAATCTGGAAAGAGTGGCGGCCCCAGCACAGGCAGGACGCGCCTCTAGGAGGCCAGTGGTACTGGGGGCAGGGTAAGGAGGAGACTCTGGGGAGACCCTTGGTGACAGGAGCCTCGATTTCAAGTTTACTTGGCCGATCACCATTCTTAACAGGGCACCAAAAGCAAGCTAACATTTTAATCTGAAAATAGGCGAGGACAAGCCCTGCCCTGAGATGGATGACTTGAAGTGGTAGAGGGCCTGGCTTTGCAGGGTATGGAGGGGCCGGGTCTCGGAGAGCCGTGTTGATCCATGCCCGTGTGTGGAGGTCCCTGCGTGCACAGACACATGCCCTCTCATCCGAGCTGCTCTCACTCCGTGTGCTGCACCCAACTCCGAGTGCCAAGAATCTCAGTCTCAAAACAGCTCCTCACAACCATCTACAGGTGAACGGTCCAGCTGCAAGCAGCAGAGCCTGAGCTCAGAACCATCCGTGTTTGCTATGGTGGCATAAGGACACATCACAAGGCACCTGAGGTGGGATGTCCAGAACATTCCGTGCCTGTGGTTAAGAAACGGGAGAAGGATAAAGTGGTCTCACGAAACCAGAGTGCTCAAGAGATGCTTTAGATGTTTACAAAACACAGCCCAAATATCCTTCTAGAAACTGGTTCCAGCCTGGCATAGAGGAGTGCTGGAAATTCTACAAACGTCACCACGCAGCTGGCCACCAGGTTTGCACATTCTTCTCCAGGTACCAGCTCCTAATTTCAGACACGGAATTTTATTCAGGGACACTGACTTCCCGCCCCTGGCACAGGCATCCTTCCTTCCAGGTCTGGGGAGAGCACTTGTGGATGCGGCTCCTCGGGAAGGGATCCCAGCACACATCCACCTCCAGGGGACGGATGGCCGCCCACACATGAGGACCACTCCCCCGGCACGCGGCCTCCAGGGTCTCAGCCTTCTTTTAAAACAAGGCCCCTCACACGTACAACGGCTCTGCACCGATCCGCTTACAAGGCTTGGGTAAGATACGACTTGAAAGGCCACCCAAGGCCCATCTCTTAGCTGCAAATGAGAATTCAGAAGTCACTTCTGATGCCACCCACGGACGTGTGGGAAGCGTGGGGCCTCCAGAGTTGAGACCTTTGCCTGTGTGCAGCCGGTCACCACGCGGGCGGGTGGGACTAAATAAGAATGTGTTTCTGGGACTATCATGTGATCTTGAGCCCGACACTTAGGCTCTCCGAGCTTTAGTTTTCACTTTTGTGCACAGAAAGAATACAGTCTTTCCTGCCCGGCTTGGAGATTGTCGGGTTGAGATCAACTGTGAAGATGGCCAGGCAGCCTTAGCTTGTGGTCACCACTGCAACAGCCAGCCCTGCCTCGGGCTCCAGAGTGACACAGCAGTTCTGGAGCCTGACCCCTTCCCCAGCTGTCACGAGACATTGAATGTGGGACGATCCCAGCAAACAAGTGAACAATTCAGTAAGAAATGTCCTGTGCCCAGGGAGGCACGTGGGAGGAGAGTGCCTGGTGTGTTGACGTGCCGGGCAGTGCTGGGCCAGGCCTCCTTCAGAAGCTCTCAATATCCTCTTCTTCAGACTCTAGGGACAGGGAGGGTGGGGACTCCAGGATGTGTGAAGGCTGCTGGGCACTGGGTCTGGGTGTGAGTGCCTCTCTGCTTCCACCCTGGTGTCTTCACTCCCTCATGGGTCCCTTGGAGGCCTGGCTGGGTGCAGGCACTTTTGTCTGTGCTGGGGCATCTTGGGTAAGGTGACTGGTGTTTAAGACACTCCATGTGCCAGGAGACACTCACAGAGACAAACAGTGACGATAAAAGATGGCAGATGTTAGAGCAGTGGCAAGCCAGGAGTGCTGAGAAGACACCGAAGCCAGAGCCACCAGCCAGAGCCACCAACCCTGCCAGGGTCAGCAAAGGCCACTGGGAGTGGCGCTTCTGTCTTAGGGCTGATGGTGGGAGGGAACGGGGCCGGGGGGGGGCAGTTTGCTGGAGCAAGGCAAGCCCAACGTGGTCTCATTTCTTCTTCTTCTGGCCCCTCCTTGTATCTCCATCTTTGGATCATTCCTTTTATGTCTTTTCTCTTCTCCTATTTTTTTTTTTCTTTCAGCTTCTCCATTTGTTTTTTAAATTTGCGGTGATTAAGACCAGAAGAGCTGGGCGTGGTGGCTCACGCCTGTAATCCTAGCACTTCTGGAGGCCGAGGCTGGCAGATTGCCTGAGCTTGGGGGTTCAAGACCAGCCTGGGCAACACGATGAAACTCTGTCTCTACTAAAATACAAACAAAATTAGCTGGGTGTGGCGGGTGCCTGTAGTCCCAGCTACTTGGGAGGCTGAGGCAGGAGAATTGCTTGAACCCAGGAGGCGGAGGTTGTAGTGAGCTGAGATCACACCACTGAACTCCAGCCTAGGTGACAGAATGAGACTCCGTCTCAAAAAACAAACAAACAAACAACAACAACAAAAATCCAGAAAAAAATTAAAGATATAAAATATATAATATTTTATATTATGAGATAGGTTTTATGATCTGTTGCCTTAATAGAAGAAACAGAAGATTATCAAATCTCCTCTCCCCCTGTCCCCCCAGAAACCTCACAAAACTAAGTCCAATTAGTTTTGACTTATATATATGTGGTGTTTTGGCTGTGCTTTTCTCTGCTAAGGTACTCCACACCAGCCTGGCCTCTCGTTCTTTTTAAACATCGGTTCACCTGAGAGCCGGGTGGCAACACTTTATGACCTTGTTCATTACACAAAGGCTGGCCTGCAGCACTGCTGTATGGGCCACTTGTGAGCCCAGAGTTACAGGACAGGACCCAGAGACAGGAGGATGCCAGGAGCCCTTTCAGGGAGCCTGGATGTGCAGCGTGGCCAGCCCTGCTCTCTGGGGAAATTTGGGGTTCTCAGGAGGGGGTATAAGAACTGGAATCTCTCCTGAAGCCACAGACTATAAGCTGGGACCTGTAGCCCAGCGTCGGCAAAGGCAATGTCAGACTTCCCTGCACCGGCAAGACCCGCACCAGCGTGGGAGGTCTCCACGAGGCTATCCCCGCTGCCCTCACCCACCACTCACCAGCCAGGGTCACACAGGAAACCCACATATGTGGAAGGGAGTGGACCTATCGCGGCAGAAATCACCTCCAAGACAGCAAAGCGAACCTGTCTCACTGAGGTATCTAAAGAAAAACTCTTTGAGTGGAAGGAAAGCAGAGGTGGTCTCAGATGATGGTGGGGGATTTAGCTCGGTGGTCTCCACATGGAGATGAAAGCAGAGGTGGTCTCAGAGGTGACCGTGGGGGACTTAGCTCTGTGGTCTCCACATGGAGAGGACCTGCTCCTTAGCCAGTGCCACTGAAGGTCTGAATAATAATAAAAATTAAATCAGCAGCATCGTCCTCCTGGCTGAGCTCGTGGGCCCGCTGCTTTGCTGCAGGCATTCTCTCAAGTGTCATGCCTGTGCTCATGTGTTGAACTGCACGACTGTCTGTGTTGTGACTCACTTTACAGGCAGGAATGACCAGGGACGGAAGGGGCTTCCACAGGCAGGAGCAGCCACGAATGTGATGCAGGCATCTCTGACTGCGAATTGGCTTTCTGGGTTAGGCTGTGGACGGCCGTCTCCGGAGCTGGTCTAATGTATGTCTGCCCCTCGGGGAGAAGTGAGCAACCTGTGCGGGCACGTGGGACACAGCCAGGGTCTGTGAGCTCCTGGGGCTGAGGCCAGAGCCTAGAGAGTGCTGCAGTGACCCAAGTGGCAAAGGACCAGCGAGGCCTTGGGCACCAGCTAGGGGTCCCCCAGGCGACACCGCAGGACTCAGCCCTGGGGTTCCCTAGCAGGGGGACAAGGAGTGGGGTGTGGTGGCAGGAGAGGCGGTCTAAACTCTGAAGGGAACTGGGTGTGGCAGGCACACGGTTCTGCCACATGCTGGCAGAGCAACCTTTATCCCATTTCCTAAAGTACTCATGGCCTCAGTTTCCTCCTGTGTGTGATGCACAGGCCAGAGGGCGGGATACCCCTGAAATGCCACGACCCCATTGTCATCCAGGTCAGATTCCAGAGCACTCACTGCAGGCCTGCTCCACCCTGAGGTCACAAGCACCCTGCCCAGCTGGGAGGGTGGGATTGGGGGAGGGAGGGAGGGAGGGTCCTCTGAAGATTGGGAAAGGAGCCCACACAGTTCCTAGGGCAGAGAAGACCCAGTCCAAACTGGGTTCTGTTAAGCACTCTGCCTGCAAAAATGTGACACAGACAATTCACCTTTCCGGACGCTGATGCAAAAATGCCTAACTCCATGTACATCTCAGTTTGCAACTAAGCGCAAGGATTTTGTGTTTAAATAAGAAAAATACTTCAATTCGAAAATCACGGCATCTCTTGTAATCCTCATGCTAAGCCCGAAGAGCACAAAGCATAAAGAGGGTTTCACTCCTCCCACGTCTGCGTTTCTGCGTTCTTGTTTGCATCTCAGCCCCTTTCTGATGGTGGGGACGTGGGATGGGGAGGAGGCTGCCAGGAAATGCTTGGCCTGGACACTTGCCAAGTGACCCAAGCCCTCAGGCACCGCCTTCTTCCGCATTTCGGGACCTCTGAACCAACCTGGGGACAGGGGTCCACGTGGGGAACAGCCGCCATGGCACGGAAGAGGGTCGGGGCAGGCTCACCATGAGCACGCCGAAGGACCACCAGTCGGCACTCTGCGTGTGTCCTCGCCGGTTCACCACCTCGGGCGCCATATACTCGATCGTCCCGCAGAAGGAGTACGCTCTCTTGTCGTGGTCAATGGCCTCCTTACTCAGGCCGAAATCTACATGCAAACACAGCACACACACTGCCTCAGTCTCTGGGTGTGTTCGGGGGTCCCCACGCAGGCGGGCATCAGCGTCCTTCTGTGGGCTCTGCCCCCTCTCCAGGTGGGCGCGGCAGAGCCCTGCTCAGCGAAAGCAGGGCCGCATGAGTGCTTCCCGAAGCCCGTCAGTGCCCGAAGCCCGCCGGTGCCTGAAGCTGAAATCCTCAAAGCGTGAGGAGTTCCTTATGAATGCACACACCCAGGAGCGCCTCGGAACACCACCCAGATTCTCAGTCACTGACGGGAACTCCCCCAGACCCTTTTCCACAGGCATGTGGAGGTGGGGTGTTGCAGGGCAGAGGGACCTGGGGTGGAGGGCAGGTGTGTGTGGCTGACAGCTACCAGGAAGGGGGCTCTGGCTGCCGGGGAGCCAAGGGGAAGGCAGAGTGTGGCGAACCTGCCCTGCCCCGACAACACGAGGGTGTGGAGAGCACAGACAGGCGGAGGAGGCCTGGGGAGCAGAGGCCGAGCTATGTTGGAAGAACAGGGGTCACCAGGTGCCGCAGAGCAAGGAGGGGCTTCTGAAGGAAGTGACCCCGGGGCTGGAAAGAACAAGAGTGCATTGGCTCAGGGCCCACAGGTCTTGGGGGTGACAGAGCGTGGCTAAATAGAGCCGAGGCAGGCCCAGCCAGTGGGTACAGCAGCAGTGCTCAGAGAGGCCATGTCCTTGCCCCTCAGCCTGGGAATGGGCCACCCTATGTGGCAGAAGGGACTGATATGGTTTAGCTGTGTCCCCTTCCAAATCTCACCTTGAATTGTAAGAATCCCCACGTGTCGTGGGAGGGATGCAGTGGGAGGGATGCAGTGGGAGGGATGCAGTGGGAGGGATGCAGTGGGAGGGATGCAGTGGGAGGGATGCAGTGGGAGGGATGCAGTGGGAGGTAACAACCATGGGGGTGGGTTTTTCCTGTGCTAGTCTCGTGACAGTGAGTAAGTCTCACGAGATCTCATGGTTTTATACAGGGCAGTTCTGCACACGCTCTCTCTTCGCCTGCTGCCATGTAAGACGTGCTTTTTCTCCCCCTTCCCCTCCTGCCATGATTGTGAGGCCTCCCCAGCCAGGTGGAACTGTGAGTCCATTAAACCTCTTTCCTTTATAAATTACCCAGCCTTGGGTATGTCTTTATTAGCAGCGTGAGAATAGACTAATATGGGGACTTTGAGAACAGACTAATAAAGGGACTTTGCAGATGCCATTGAGGATCTGGAGATGGGGGGTGACCCTGGATTTCTGGGTGTGCCCAACACCATTGCAAGGGTCTTCAGGTTAGGGAGGGAGGTGGGATGCAGTCAGACAGCTTGGAAGATGCTGCCTGCTGGCTTCCACCATGGGGGAGGCGGCCCAGCCAAGGAACGCGGGCAGCTTCTACTAGCTGGAAGAAGCTAAGCAAGGGAGGCTCTGCTAGAGGACCCCGCAAGGCAGGCAGCCCTGCCGACACCTGATTTCGTTCCTGGGAGACTTATTTCAGACTTGAGGCCTCCTGACCTGTCAGCTGATAAGTTTGTGTGGTTTAAAGCCACGATGTTGCTGGCATTTTGTTGCAGACGCAATAGGGAACTAATACAAATGGGGTGTCCTGAGACTAGAGAAACTGTTTCCAGTTTGACTGAACTTGCCGGTGGCTGCCAGGGCTTAGATGGAAACAGAGAGGGCAGTCACGTGGCCACCACCATGGTCCAGGGAGTGAGGAGGAGGCAGGGACAACATCAGTGAGGACAGCAGTGCAGGCTGCACTCCAGCGAGACTCCAGATGTCTGCACTCAGGTTGGCACTGGGATCGGCAAGGCCCACATTGCAGGCCACACACCAGCGAGACTCCAGATGTCTACCCTAAGGTCAGCACTGGGCACTGGGAGTCCTGAACTAAACACCCAGGGACGCTGAAGGAGCCCAGCAAACAGAGCGTGGCAGGGGAGAGGGAAAAGAGGGGCCACCGGGGAAGCTGCACGGTTCTGGACGTTATGAAGAGGTACAATGCCATAACCAGTCTGTAGCTACGGGAAATCTGCCAAATCAGAGACAAGCATCTGGCAAAGGGAAGAGTGGTCTAAATAAGAGGGCTTGGGCTTTGAGGTGGTCCCCAAAGTTACCAGGGCTGAGATGAAGCCATGGAGGGAGCCTGCCGTCTTTTACAAACCTGTGATCTTAATATGTCCCTCTTCATCCAGGAGGATGCTAAAAGAAAGGGAAAGAAAACAGATGCTTTAGAAAGAGACCCAGCCTGCTGACGGGCACGCAGGGCTCAGAGGGGAGCTGAGGGGCAGCTGGGTGTGGACGTTTTCAGGGAGCCCTGATGGAGCTGGCCCAGGAGGTCCCCACGGCTTGTGCGGAGGGCTTTCCCATCCTGCCTCCCTTCTCCACGGCTCCCAGCTCGAGAAAGCATTTGGTGCCACACCTCCTGGAAAAAGGGATGTGTGTTTGTGCAGCTGGGGGACTGCTGGCTTTAGATCTTCGTGGGTCCCCAGGGAAGGTCTGGGAGCCCTCCAGACTGCCGTGCGCAAAGCACAGGTGGAGAGTGTCCTGGGACTGCCGTGGCCTGTGGAGACCCAGAGCCTCGCAGATGGAATGTTTCTGCACTCGGGATGCCCTTGAGGTCCAAAGACCCCCTTCTTCTCCCATGTATCCTCCCCTGAGCCCTGCCCTGGCTCTGGAGACCCACACAGGTGAGGCCTGCACAAGCGGGGGCCATGGCATCGAGGAGCTTCGGGCTTCAGCAGGTACATCTTGTGATGAGACCTGCTCCCGGCTCGGCACCCCTGCGGGCCACTGGGTCCCTGTCTTGTTCCCCATCAAGCCCTTGTCACGCCATGTGCCAGACGTGACAGTTGCCTTTGCTCCTCCCAGGTATCCTGCCGTGGGGTGAACCCTGCATAGAGAATGGAGGCGGGGTCCGTAAAGGGCTGGGTGCGGCATAAATCCCTTCTTCCCTGAACATCAGGCTGGAGTGTGGGCTGTGATACCTTGACACCCCTGTGGCCCCAAACTTTCCCTATTTATTTATTTGGCTGTAATTAAATCCTGTTCTTCCAGATGCTGGGAGGTACCAGCCTAGCCCTAAAGAGACCAGGAAGCCGGCTGGAAAGAAACAAAGGCAAGGCTTGGAGGATTAATCTGTGATACCTTTATAGAAACCTGTGAAAGGAAGGAAAGCCTGACTCGCTACAGCACAGAGGAGCCCGGAGGACATTATGCTCGATGAAATAAGCCCGTCCCAAAACGACAGGTATTACACGATTTTACAAATATAAAATGTATGGTCCCTAGAGGAGCCAGAGTCGCAGAGGTGGAAAGTAGACGGCGGGTGCCGGGGGCTGGGGAGCTACGGTGCAGGGGGACGGAGCTTTAGTTCTGCAAGATGAAACAGTTCTGGAGATGGACGGTGGGGATGGGGGCCCAGCAATGGGAATGTGCTTAATGCCACCGAACTGGGCACTTAAACGTGGTTAAAACTGTAAAAGTCATGTGTATTTTTCTACAGTTAAAAAAAATCTGCCACGGAGTTAAAAAAAAATACCTACTATTTTCTGGAAATGGGAAGGAAAAGTTACAGCATATAATTAAGATGATAATTTATAATGAACAAGACAAATGTTTTCATCTTTGCCTTTTGGGTATATTCAATCTTTGCCCAGAATTAAGCACCTTTCAAGATGAATTCCCTGATAATTCTAATCGAACACCCACCACCTTTTCCTTCAAGCCTGCAACTAAATAAGGCTATTTTTAGCGTAAGGATCGCGCTGACCTTCAGGAGCAACGAGAACCGGCACTCCCGGCCTGAGTGGATGCACGGGGTGTGCGCCTAACACACAGGCACCAACAGCCAGGCACCAACAGCCAGGGCCACGGGAGGAGGAGCAGTGGCAACGTCCACGCAGACTCACAACACGGCACTCCGACTTAGAGGGTAATTAACACGAGGTTAACTTCTGGGATGACCTTGGCAACGACCCAAGGTGACAGGCCAGGCTCTGCCATCACCTCCCAATTAAGGAGGGGCGAAAGGGGACTCCCAGGGCTCAGAGCACCACAGGGTTCTAGGTGAGACCCACTTTGGAATGGAAGTCTGGCCTCGTGCTGCTGCTCTTGTGGGGAGACAGCAGCTGTGGAGGCTGCTCTCTTCGTGGGATTACTCTGGATAAAGTCTTTTTTGATTCTACGTTGAGCATCCCTCATCTGAAATGCCTGAAACCAGAAGTGTTTAGGATTTGGGGATTTGGGAATATTTACTTATATATAATGAGATATCTTGGAGATGGGCCACAAGTCTGAACACAAAATTCATTTATGTTTCGTATATACCTTCTACACATCACCTGGAGCTAATTTATAGAATATTTTAAATAATTTTGTGTATGAAACCACGTTTGTGTTAAGTGCTTATGTGTGGAATTTTCCACTGGGGGGTGTCACATTGGGGCTCAAAAAGTTTTGGATTTTGGAGCATTTCAGATTCAGATGAGGGATGCTCCAGCTGTATTTACACATGTGTTCAACTCACATGTGTGCCTGTGGTGTTCCACGGACTGGTGGTGAAGTCAGATCGTCAATCACATGGGCAAATGCATTTTACATCCTGCAGTGGATATGGGATGTGACCTGGTTTCTGGGTAAACCCAGCTGTTTCCCATAAATGACAGCTGCATCTAACAACACCAGCTTCAGAACAGGGCTTGTCTTTTCTCAGTTCCATGCAGGTGACAGGGCAGGAATGTGGAGTAGCAACTGGGACGTGTTTGCAGACCCCAGGGCCCCCTTGGTCTTAGCTCACAGGCTTGGGGCTGCCTGGTGGTACCCAAGGCTGGTCGGTCCCACCAGGCCACAGGTGATGCCTCATCTAGGGGCGGCTGTGGGCCCTGGTCTGGGTGGGTAGCATTAATCGGCCCCTCAGGGCAGGGAAGAGTGAGTGAGATAATCAGCTACTTCACCTCAGGGATACTGCTGAGGTCAACTCAACCTAAAATACCATCCTCCAAATCTCTTCTTTTCTAAGTGGATCACTCCTGGTTATGTGTTAGGTCTACAAAGAAAATGTAAAAACAACAAAAACAAAATGAAAATGGGAACACTATTATTTTGGAGGGACTTTCTTGTTCAAAATTTTTGAATAGATTAGCAAAATATCCTAGAAATAATAGCCTCACAGGTCACCACTGCCAAGGATACACAAATCTCAGTGGACTCTGGGCCTGGGAATTCTGTGGCTGTTGTCTTTTAGGTAAGTTCTTGGGAGAGCTGTTCTGACTGGGGACCTAGAGGTGGGGCTGACAAGTAACTAGGTAGACGTTCATTAACCACATTCCTGGGACTTGCTGAAGTAGATGAAAGGGCTTCCTGAATCTGGAGGACAGTAGGGAAGAGATTAGAGAGGAGGAGAAACTGCCCTGGAGGCAGCCATGTTTGAGATGCCCAGTGGCCAGATGAGCCTCACCCAGGAGAGAGGGCAGGAACGTGGGTCAGGGTCGTGGGCGTGCCCCTCCCCAGCTCCGGCTTCCCGGGCATCACAGACACGCACCTGAGCCTGGCCTCCCTCGGGCGTTATGAGTGTCAGGTGAGAATGGGCCTGGGCGTTTCCTATGCAAATCAGCAAGGCCACACTTGCTTCTGGGTACCTGATGCCTGAGCCGGTCCTGCCGGCACAAGAGTCTCCCCAGCCTGCTCTCTGATACGTCCTCATTTAGGAAATAAATATCTAGCAGTGGCTACCAACATGGGCCAGCAAAACACACGGAGCTGATGGGCGTGGCGAAGTCAGCCCCAGTTTTTTCTCACTTACTTCTCTGGCTTCAGATCTCTGTAGATGATCCCCAGGCTGTGGAGATGGTCTAAAGCCAAGGCCAGCTCAGCCAGGTAGAACTTGACATCCTCCTCCGTGAACATGACCTAGCAAGAAAAACAAACAAAACGTTTAACTTGTTTTATGGCTGGTGGTTTGTTGTTTTTTTTTTTTGAGACGGAGTCTTGCTCTGTCGCCCAGGCTGGAGTGCAGTGGCGCGATCTCGGCTCACTGCAAGCTCCGCCTCCCGGGTTCACGCCATTCTCCTGCCTCAGCCTCCTGAGTAGCTGGGACTACAGGCGCCCGCCACCATGCCCGGCTAATTTTTTTTTATTTTTAGTAGAGACGGTGGGTTTTAAAGAACTCTGCCAGAGAGACTGAGAGTCCACACTGGGGTCGGTTTGCTCTGTGGAACACTATGGCCCCCCGGAGTGGTTTTCTGACTCTTCTCATGGAAAAGAGAGTTCCCTCTGCAGTTCTAAGATCAGTGGATGGAGACAAGGGCTTCCTGCAAAGGTGACTCATGCCGCCTTGGGAGTGGGGTGCTGAGATTCAGCCTCTCCTCTCTGTGTCCTTCTCACCCCTGCAAATCATTTGGCTCTGGAGTAGTTTTCTGGGTTTACATTCTAACATGAGTGCTGCTGATGTGAATTCATAACAAATTTCATACAAGTAAGACTCTGTGAGGGCTTGATGAGGTGACTGAAAATGGGTCTCAAATATCATTCTTTCCCCATGGATTATCTATCTCCGCTCCTTGGGTTGATGCAAACTAGTAGCCTACGTAACCCGCTGTCAACCCAAAGTGGGATTCGTTCTACCAAAGATCACCCACAGGTGGTGCAGAGTTGGCTATGGGTGCCCCAAGCCGAGGGGGCGGGATGGGGAGGGGTTTCCGGGTGTTGGGGTGGGCAGCCACATTCCGGGACCCCATGTAGCTGGGACAGCTCAGGGCTGGGAGGTGACCAGCCAGGGATGGCCTAAGTGTCCATGTACCGGGGGCTCACTCAGGCCAGCCGAAATATGCATGAGGTCTCGGAGCCCAACAGCCTCCAAAGCCATCGTCCCATAATGACTCATCCCCACCCCCAACTTGTTAGAATCAGCACATAGTTTTTGTAGAACCCCTTAAGAGGAAGCCAAATCATGACCACAAGCCATTTTCTATATTCGTCAGGAGAAATCAACGTTACGGAGACTACAAGTCCACGTGATTACTGAATTCTGTCTCGGTAAGCAGACGTGAAAAATCAGCATGCAGACAGAAGGCTGCCAGGCAAGCATAAAATTAGGAGAAGGGCAGCCAGGGGACCTGAATGGTGAGTGGTGTCAGGCCGACAGCCGGGCACCCACTTCACACAGCGGGTTCTTCCACAGGGCTGGACACGCAGGCTCCGCATCCCGACAATGACCGCTGGGTGCCAGCCACCCACCGGCCCCCCGAGTCCCCGTCCTCTATTCCACGCTTGGACAGCGCCTTTCCCGGATGGATGTTCCAGCCACCCACCGGCCCCCCGAGTCCCCATCCTCCATTCCATGCTTGGACAGCGCCTTTCCCGGATGGATGTTCCCTTTCTAGATTGGTTAATGTGCTCAGTGGACTGACCGACAGCACATTCTGCTGGTGGCCTGGTTCTTTCCTCTGTCTTGACATATCCACACGTGGCCCACCATGGGTTGTGTGTACAATTTAGGGCTCAGAGGCAAACCTGTCTTTCCACTCCCCCAGCTCTTAGTGTAACCCCCAAGGACAATAACAGGAAGTTTCTCCATAGAAAGGAAACACCTCACAGTGTGGGTTCTGCAGGTTCGCCGGCACAGCGACCCTCCCCGTAAGATGCTGGGCCCCGGACTTGCTGAATGAGGACCCGAGGAAAAGACTTTCGTCAGGTTCCCAGCACCTCCACGAATCTGTGGTGTCTGCCCTGGACAACTTTCCTCCTACTCTGAAATGAAGGCCCTCAGGCGAGACACACATTCCCACGTGGGGAGTTGCAGGGCTTTTTGCTGATTACTGTTGTCTTTTTGGTCAGGGAGCCCAACCACAGGTGTGCCATAGCAGCTGCTGGACAAAACCAGACCCCAAATGGACCGACTCCCTGTGGATGAGAGGGGGAGTAGACAAACCAACAGATGATACCACACGAGGAATGGGCAGACGCCAGGCTCCAGCATCTTTGGAAATGGGCACACAGCAGGCGGCACAGGAAGGGGCCAGATGCCAGTTCCCAAAGGGCTTTGGGTAGAGCTCGGATCAGGTTCTCCCGGCCCACTGGCTTTCCTCCATGCAAGGAGCCCCACAGAAACGGGCACCACTGCCCAAGGGACTGCTGGACGCAGAGCGACAGGGCAGCCGTGGTCTCTGGGACCCTTTGCGCCCGATTCAGGAGCAGCTCTGCCTCAGTTTACTGTTCATTTGGGGGTTTGTGCAAGACAGCGGGGTCTCCTGCTGAAAAGGGGGAAGGTGGAGAAAAGGGAGTGGGGGGGTGTGAAGGCCACTGTTGCTGTGAAAGCACCTCAGCCACTCCTCCTTTGTATAAGAGATGAACAAGCAGGATCGTCAGAATGGAAAGCCTGGCACTGGCACTGCCATGGGCAGAATCTGCCTTTTGCCATCCCATGAAGCAGGGTGCCTTTCACATCAATCAGGGTCACGGGGCTCTCAGGGTGCGGTGAAGTTGCATCCCGGAGCGTTCCTACCTAAGGCACTGGAGGTCAAGGAGAAGCCCCGGGGTGTACAGTGGCAGTTGTGAGACAAAGGTGGTGTGCGAAGACCACACCCGATACTCCTGAACAGCCCCAATGTGCAGCCGGCTTAGCAGTTCCTCCCTCTTCCCAGGATGGAAAGTGAGACCCTGTGACAGTCTTTCCCAGCTGCTCCTACCCACTGACCTGCGCCTTCCATCTGCTCTAGCTGGGAGCTCAACAGCGTGCCTTACGGTCCTGGAGCTGCAGGGGCGCTGCCAGGGCCACCTGGGACCATTGCTAGGGCCACTTGTGCAGCTTCCTTAGAACCAACCAGCAATGCATACAGCACACCAAACACACACACACACACCCCCCACATCACACATAGCACACACCACACGTACCACATACAGCAAACACACTACACACACCCTACATAGGCACACAGGATGTCAAACACACAGACACCCCACATCACACAAAGCACATACCACACATACCACATATAGCACACACACACACACACACACCCCACACATACACACACCCTGCATATGCACACATGCACAAAGCACACCACACACCCCACACATAGCACACACCACACACACCAACCCCACACATGAACACAGCATGCCAAATACACCCCCACATCTACACATAGTACACACACCATCACACACAGCACACATCACATACACCACAAATCACACACCTGACATATACACACAGCACACATCACACATGCCACACACTTATCACACGACACATGCACACCCCACATAGCACACACCACCACACCAACCCCACACATGCACACAGCATGCCAAACACACCCCCACATCTACACATAGTACACACACCATCACACACAGCACACATCACATACACCACAAATCACACACCTGACATATACACACAGCACACATCACACATGCCACACACTTATCACACATGACACATGCACACCCCACACATGCACACACACATTCCCACACACCATGCACACACAACCCCAAACACCACACACACCCCCCCACACACGCACTCACACGCACACCCCACACATCACGCACATGCACTCACACACCCCCCATGCAAACCCCACACATGCACACGCAGTCTCACACCCCCCACACCACACATCACGCACACTTGCACACACACATATACACCCCTCCCACACATGCACTCTTGCACACACACATGTACACCCCTCCCACACATGCATTCTTGCACACACTCACACATGTACACCCTTCCCACACACACACTCTTGCACACACTCACACATGTACACCCCTCCCACACACACTCTTGCACACACACAGGTACATCCCTCCCACACATGCACTCTTGCACACACTCACACATGCACACTCCCCCACACACACGCACTCTCGCACGTGCTCACGTCCTCTCAGTGCTTTCCACCCCTCCTTCCCTCGAGTCCCAGACAGAAGCTCCTGCCCGCCCTGCTGTGTGCTGTGGTGGCTGCTCACCTCTTTGGAGAGCCGGGTGAAGAGGTCCCCTCCCCGCAGGAAGTCCAGGATCAGGTAGAGCTTTCCTTCCGTCTGAAAGGCTGTGGGGGACAGAGACCGCATTTTGACAGCTTGTCGAATGTCCTGTGGCGACATCACTCTCTGGCTTCTCCCTGCTCACGGTGCTGCTTACTCCGGGAGACTGAGCCACTTGAGAAACGGCAGGACCCCGGCTGGTGACCAGCTCAGAGGGGCAGCACCTGGCAGAGGGGGTCTGACACTGTGAGCGCTGCCCCTCTCTCACTGTTGTTAGGGGGCCTTGAGATTTCTTTCATCTTTCTTTTTTCTCCCCTCCTTCCCTTTTTTAATCGCAAAGGAATTGAAAGATACACGGGGAGAAAGCTGTGCATATTCGAGCTGGTGTCGTTGCTGGCTTTTATCGTAATGCATTAGTGAGCAGCCTGAAGATGGCTCTGGTGGGTTTGGAGGACATGTCCTTTCCGTCCTACGGAAGTGCCTTCTTCCTACAGAACTCCACTCTGGTACTAGGGAAGCCCCCGCTTGCCTTCCTCTCTTGAGGCAGTTCTGGTGATGGGTCAGCCCAGTTATTTGTACATCAACAATGGGGCTCACGTCCTAGGTCTGGTCACTGTGAGCTACAACTGCAGACTTTCTGTTTCAGGCCACAGGCAGGCTACACAGCTCCTGCCCACACTCAGCAAGGGCCTGCCTCCGTTGAGCGGGCACATAAGCATGGGAGGATCTAGAGAAGCCCGTCACCATCGCTGCTGTGACGATGGTTGCTGCAGTGGCACTGGTGAGGCACTGCGTGGCGTCTATTTTATCTACAAAGGAAGTGTGGCTGGAAGGGATCCCAATATCCCTGCATACTAGAAAACGTTTTATTTTCTAAAAGTAAATGCTAGAAGCATCATAAATGTGGGGGTTTTAGAAACATAGCCTCTAGCTAGAAAGCCCTCTGCCAGGACTGTGTAAACTGAGTGTGCAGTAAATGTTCCATCCTGGGCTTGGCAGGCAGGTGGAGGTGCTGGGTCACCACCGAGGTGATATGGAGGTCTGTTTAAATATCTTTGTAGGACACCCAGTTCTCAATTTCTTCAGAAAAGCACCCTAGCAAGTAATGTAAATGACATGGGGGATGGGACTTGACACCAGCCACTTGGCAGCAGCGGAGGGGGCAGTTTTTGGAAAGCCAGCCTCTGCGGCCTTCTCTGCCGGGAGGTAGAGGTTTGCAACTGCGCTGCCCACGGCCAAGAAGGAACGGCAGGGTACGCCCAGCTTCTGCAGGCCTCCTTCATCCTGTCCTCAGATTCACGCAGATCTCACTAACACCTCCCCGACATACCACCTTGCCCTTTGCAACCAAGAACAAACTACTAGTTTTATTGCTATTCCCTTCTGTACTTTGCTCATCTGGATTATTAGGTGGGAAAGTTTAATGTAATAAGCCATGAATCTGCAGCCACCATCTCATCACATCTTTTTTAAATTTGAAGATTTCACTTACTGCTTCTCTGTTGGGATAAAAACGCAGACAGCAAATGAAGGGAAGTTGTGTGGCAAAGCAGCTATGTGGCCTTTGGTTAATTACTTGAGCCTCAAAACATGAAAATAGTAAGTTACCTTGAATGGAAGTTTTGAGGGTTCAACGAGCTACTATCTTTAAACATGATACTCATTTGAAATGAAGAAGGTGTTACCATTTGTGGTTTAAAGAAATTATTGGGTCACAGAGTATTTTATTCTAAAACAACACAAAAATAAGTCATAGATTCACCCCAATCTAGGTTGAGATCTTCTAAATTATCAATGGTATGGTAATAATTTAATAATGGGTACCCCATCTAAAATTAGATCTTTGAGATGAAAACAGGGCTTCTTGCTCTTTCAAAGAAAATGAATACAGAAGAGATTAAGCGATCAGGATAGAAGGTACCTTCATCCCCAGGCAGGGCAGGACTCTATGGTATAGGAAAGATTTTCTTCTTTCTGATCTGTTATTTCTTTTTCCATTTTCTTTGATCTGGAGAAGGTTGCCCTGGGTCCCCTCTAAAGTGTCATTTTGACTCCACTTACCATAATGAAGCTTCACAATGAAGGGGTGATTCACTTCTGCCAAGATGTCTCTCTCCATCTTCGATCTCACTCGGTCTCGAACTGCAAAGTAGAAAGATAAAGGCTTTCATGAGGCAGGAAATAAGAGTTCTGAGGAACACTGAACATGAAATATTAGATATAATTCCCACCAACTTTTCATTACAAAAATTTCAAACATATACAAAACTTGAAAAAGTTGTACAATAATCCTAGATTTAACAACTGCTTACGTTTTAATACATTTGCTTTCTCTCTCTCAAATATATATAGATATATAAAAGTAAATGCTAGAAGCATCATAAATGTATATGATGTATATATATATATATATATGCATCTCTAGCTCTCCAAAAAATTAAAAATAAGTTGTAGGCAGCACAGCATGTTTCTCTGAGGTGCATGTGCAGGTGTCTCCTAAGAATAAGGACAGTCTCTTAGCATAACTCTAACACCTACTGTCCTACATAGGAAAACCAACAATCACTCCCTGAAACATCGAACATCCAATCTATATTCAGTCCTCCCCTCCATATCGTTTCCCGACCTAGGATCCAGTTCGATTATATTGGTTGTTAAACGTCTTTGTTTTGCTCCTAGAAGACAATGGTCCCATACCTAATTCCCTCCCCCTGTATTTTTTCATGGACTTTTTGGGAAGTCCAGGTCAGTTTTTGTCTGCAGAATGTTCCACATTCTGGGTTCGTCTGATGGTTGCTCAATTGCGTTCTATAACTCTTGTATTTCTTGAAAACTGGAGGCGTGATAAGATTGGGGCTAAATGTTTTTGGTCACCAGGTGGTGCCTGTACTTTAGCCTGCCTCAGATCAGGGGGTGCCAGCTGGGCTCACCCTCTCTGTGTAATGCTAAACGTGATGTGTGGTTGAGGTGGCAGGTCACCATCTCTCCATGGCAAAGGTCTTCATGTCCCTTTGTAACAAGCACCTGTGGGCTGATATCTGGCATGGAGTGACCTGTGGGTTCCCTAACAGTCCTTCGTCCAGTGGTGTTAGCATACACATGTGATCCATGCCTGAATCATTCAGGGCTACAGAACAGCCATGTTCACTTTTCTGATGGAACTGGAAATCAAGAGGAAGATTCCTTCTCTCCCTCTCCATGAAGATAACCATGGACCATGTACTTTCTGTTGCATTGAGAGTGTTACAGCAGTTACATATTCTTCTTAGTGCTCACACTATCTCAAGTGTGGCCATCTGGGAATACAGATGTAATTAGTTTTGATGCAAAAACAAATGAACAAACAAACAAAGAGCACCACTTGAGTAAGAACAGCTTTAGTATTCCCCTGGGCAAGCTGCTACACCCAGGGCAGTATCCGGGACCTCGCACAGCCCCATGAGCGACAGGAGAAAATTTCTTCAAACATTTCTACTGGGACAAATATGATAAGTATTGTATCATGGGCCAGGTATTTAAATTTATCCATATTTAGGACTTGTGATACATAATGCTAAAGTTTTATTTAAGAAATTCTTCACCAAGACTGCTGCAATAATAATAAGAAAATAGAAAATAACAAACTGGGAGGATATGGAGAACTTGGAACCATTGTGCATTGCTGATGACAGTGTAAAATGGTGCAGTCACTGAGGAAAATAGCTTGGTAGTTCCTCACAAAGAAGAAGAATTACTGTGCGACCCAGCAACTCTGCTCATAGGATACACATCCAAAAAAACTGAAAGTATGGATTTGAACAGGTTCATCCACCCATGTTCATGGCAGCATTATTTACAACAGAAAAGGAGGAAGCAACCCAAGTGTCCATCAACAGATGGATGAACAAACTGTGATGCTGTAGTAAATACACACACACGTACACAAACACACACACACGTACACAAACACACACACACGCACGATGGGATATTAGTCAGCTCTAAAAAAGAGTAAAACTCTAACACACGATATGAATGAAACCTCAGGACATTATGCTAAGTGAAATAAGCCAGACACAAGAGGACAACTATTGTATGATCCCACTTATAAGGGTTGCCCAGAATAGCTAGAATCAGAGAGACAGAAAGCAGAATCGTGGTGACCAGGAGCTGGAAGAGGGAGAATGGGAAGTCACTGTTTCCATTTGGGATGATAAAAAGGTTTTGGGTATAATATTGGTGAGGACAACATTGTGAATGTATTGACATCACTGAACTGTTCACTTACAAATGGTTAAAGTGATCAATATTATGTTATATATGTCTTACCAGTTAAAAAGAGAAAGTCCTTCCTCATTCCTGGGTCCCTGAGTTTCACTGTCTCAACTCCTGGTTTTAATACTCACACCTAGGATTCAGGCTGTCTGAAGTCCACCTTTGTCTTTGGTGTTGGGACAGTTTTGCTTTCCCATTTGGTCTGTAATAGTGTCTCCTGGGGCCCAGGTGGTGACCGTGGTGTGTGGTCCTGCACCTCAGCTCACTGTCAGTGTCACTGTGCCCTACTCTTGGCTTTGGTTTCCTCATATACAAACCGAATGAGATGGCTCCCACCTCCTGGGGCTGCCTGAGAAACCTGTGCAGTGATGCGTGTGCCACAACAACACGGGGCCCGCCCACACTGTGCCGCTTCAGGTGTCATTGCAGTGACACCTTTATTATATGCTCAGATCCCCGCTTTTTTCCTCTTTTTTTCTGATCTCTCCTTGCTGTTCCACTGCTCTGCCCATCCCTCTTCTAACCCCAGACCCTTGTCATTACAGTGGTCCTGTGACATTCCTTAGAGCAGGGGGGTCCAATCTTTTGACGTCCCTGGGCCACATCAGAAGAACTGTCTTGAGCCACACATAAAATACACTAACACTAGCGATAGCTGATGAGCTTTAAAACATCACAAAAAATCTCATAATCTTTTAAGAAAGTTTACGAATTTGCGTTGGGCTGCATTAAAAGCTATCCTGGGCCCCATGTAGCCCACAAGCTGTGGGTTGGACAAGCTTGCCTTACAGTCTAGACAGGCATAGAGTAGGCACCCAGCAGGCAGTGCTGTGGGCAGAGCTGGGGGATACTAGTGTCTCCCCTAAACCTCAGCACCTCCCTCCCCAGTGGTCCTCGCAGTTCCTAATCCCTTGAGACCAAAACAGCAAGGTGGAGGGTGCGGGAGCGACTGCTTATCACTTATGCCCAAGGGGACACAGGAGGTCCTTCTTCTGCCTCAACTAACGGAATCAGGATTTTATTGCTTAAAAGACCTTGGGGAGCATGCAATTCAACCCCATGTTCTTACAGAAGAGGAAACATGCACACTGCAGTAAAAAGCATTGCTCAAAGTTAGATAGTTCCTGGTAGCCTGGAGGAAGCAGACCCTTGCCTGCCCCCCTCCACTGGGTGAAGGCCTGGTGTACGTCCCAGCCAGCATGCGAGCACTGTCCTCACTGCACACAGGGGCAGCATGGACTGCGGCACAGAAGACAAACTGCTGGGGAGGAAAAGGGGGAAGCAAGCAACCTGGGCTGAAGGAGATTTAATGAGAGGGGCCATGAATGGAAACCACTGCCCCAGTCGTTCAAGTGGAGCACTGTGTTCAGAAGCCAGGATAGCGTAGAACACTTTCAAAGAATACAATTTCGTATCCCTGGCTATGATTTTCTCTCTAGAGTAATGACCCCGGAGTTTAGAGATTCTTTTCTTCCTCTCTGATTGTAGTCACTGTGTACAAACCTTTTCAGAAGGCTCTCCTGCAGAATTTAGTCTTGCACCCGCTCCTGTTTATCATTTGTGAGTTCATGTCTTAGTGATCTGGATTCTGTGTGCTGGTCAGGGTAGTTTTTCTTCTCTATGTGGGTGAACTGGAAAATAGGCCATAGGATCGCAGATTTTGGGGAGATGTGGGAGCAAAGGTAGGCTCGGCCTTCCTAGCCCTTTTGCAAATCAGACAGCTGAATGGTGAGGTCACAATTCTTGCCGCTTGGCCTCAAATTCCTTCCTCCCCCACCTCTTCTCCTGGGCCCACTCCTTTCCCATCACTACTTCTCAGTCTTCTTTGTGCTGGGTGTTTGGAATGTGACGAGGCAGGCTTTACCCTCCAGGAAGTGAGAGCTCAGTGGGGAGACGCCCTGTGGCGATGGCAGCAAGGGGCCACCAGAGGGTGACCAGTCCCACCCCTTGTGTGCTGGGGGAGCTGTGCGTGCTGGGGGAGCTGTGCATGCTGGGGGAACTGGAAACGGCCTGGGAGGTTTTCACAGAGGAGGGGCTAAGCCTTACAGGGGACCCAGGAGCCTCCAGGTGCTTGGGCAGGAGGATACAGGCCAAGGGATGGCCCTGTAGGGTGGCGGCTGGGGTACCCTCAGGGATGCGGGTAGGCTGGCGCACAGAGCTGCAGTGCCACACTGATGAGGCCTGCGAGCAGGGACATGGGGGCCTCTAGATTTAAGAGGTCATGTGGAGGACGCAATAGCAACATGGCCGGAATGGACAACGTGGCTAGAATGGGGCAAAAGGATACTGCTATCCAGCCCTGTGGAAGGACAGATCTGGCCTGGAGGAGGGAGAACTGAGACCTCAGGACCTCTCAGCTGCTGAGAATAAAAAGAAGGGACCTGCATCGTCCTAGCCCTCTGCCTGGGCAACCGGTGGAGAAATTAGACAGGAGAGAAGTTAGGTGGTGGGCAGGGAGAGAAGAGGCCACCTGCATTCTCGGCCTGTCGAGTGCTGGGGACATGAGGGTCTCAGGAAAAGACTTGGTTTGGAGCTTTGCTGGAAATACAGATGCGAACGCCCACCCCACAGCAGCAGCCAAGCGTGCCCGAGGACCACCGGAGGATATGTAGGATGACAGTAGGACCATGGTGAGGACCTCGGTGAGGGTACTGTTGTTCTGGGGAAGGAGGGAGAGAGGATGCACCATGATGTGGTCTGCAGCGGGAAGACCCGGAGGAGACAGACAGAGAAATCAGGAAATGTGAAAGAAGTGTTTGGTGGCAGCAGATGCTCAAGACAGTCCACCAGGTGGGGACTGCAGGAGGCCGCTGGTGGAGTTGCGTGACTCATGGCCGATTCATCAGGGACAACGTGATGAGGACATCGCTCATCCCCGGGGAGGGGCCCGCAGCTGGGTCTGTGATGTGTTGGGTGAGTGAAGTCAGCATCTGTGTAACCCCTTGGTGTGACTTTTAGAAGCTCTGATACACTTTTTTATTAAAACATTTTATCCATTCATTCTTGAAAAAATAGTTCTTGATGTAGATAAAAATAAGACAGCTTGTTTTATTACACACGACTGCAGTTATGCACCGGAGAGGACACTCCGAAGGGCAAAACCTCATATCAGCATCGGTGTGACGTCATTAGGATGCTCTCAACACATGCTGGAGATTGCTGGATGGAGCTCTTGTATCTACTACCCTGGCTCTGCAGCAGAGGAGAATGAATGTAGGGAGGAAAAGCAAAATGATTCACAGGGAAGATGTTACAAAGAATGTCTCTGTGAAAGGAAAATAAATCCTGGGGCCCCCACATCAATAAGCTAAAGGGAAAAGTCAAGCTGGGAGCTGCTTAGGGCAAGCCTGCCTCCCATTCTATTCAAAGTCACCCCTCTGCTCACTGAGATAAACGCAGATCTGATTGCCTCCTTTGGAGAGGCTAGTCAGAAACTCAGAAGAATGCGACCATTTGTCTCTCATCTACCTATGACCCGGAAGCCCCCTCCCCGCTGAAGACTGGAAAGTCTTCCCACCTTTGCTTTGAGTTGTCCAACCTTTCCAGACTGAACCAATGTTCATCACACGTGTGTTGATTGATGTCTTATGTCTCCCTAGAATGTACAAAACCAAACAGTGCCCTGACCACCTTGGGCACATGCTGTCAGGACCTCTTGAGGCTGTCACAGGTGCATGTCCTCAACCTTGGCATAAACTTCTTAAATTAACTGAGACCTGTCTGAGATTTTGGGGGTTCACATCTCCATTGCCCACCTCTCCCCTGTTACAGCCTCCAATAGCTACAGCCAGTGTGAGCACCAAAGAGTTTCAGGGAGTTAATGAAAGCAAACCTGGAATCTATTCACTCAGCACAAAGACCCCAAAGGAAGAAAGGACACAGTAGAGTCAGAAAGATTTCTTCAAAGGAAAAGCAAAGGCCTGGGCAGAAGACACAGGGCTCACGAACGAACGAACGCAGGCGGGCTCTGCAGGAAGCCGGGGGTGGGGAGGCGGGGAGTGACCGCACACAGTGGGAGGGGTGGGGAGGCTGCCCCTTCTAGGATGATTAAACAACAAGCCTCTCTCTCTCTGAGCTGCCTGCTGGCATCAAATAAAGTTAAAGTCAATAAGGAAAATTTCTCTGTCACACATCACACAGCAAACGGGGCTGCCATTGAGGACCCATAGGCTCTGCCACATCCTAGACTCAGAAGGCTTCCACACGGGGAAATCCTCATGAGATGCATGTGGCCAGGCTTCCTACACTGTGCCCTTTATCTCAGCAGAGCAGATCCAGGCGCGGCAGGGTCCGCGGGAGGGCAGGCCGTCCGTCACCCCAATGTGCCTCCTCTTCTGGGTGAAGTCCCTGTTCCATCTGCCAGGCCCTGCATGCTCTAAAGCTGAGACCTGGTGAAGCAGCATGGCACAGAAAAGGGGGGTTCCTATTCCATCTTGCCATCTCCTTGCAAAGCTTGGTCTTTGACTCTGGGTAAGAGCATCTAAAAATCCTCTAAATAGGACTGATGTTATTGAATTCACATCCATTTGGAATGAAGAATATTGTTTAGCTACATGTCTCACTTTATGGCATTGGTAAGGAAAATTTGGTAAGTCTGGTGAAAAATTAGAGAAAGATAGATGTCTTATATTCAAATTTTGAAGGGACTATCTAGTTACAGTAAAAAAAAAAAAATAGGTCTCCTCCCTATATCTTACACTAAAATAAATCCCAGATCTATTAAAGAATTACTTAAAAACAAAAAAACAAAAAAACACAAAGCTGGCCAGGCACAGTGGCTTATACCTGTAATCCCAATATTTTGGGAGGCTGAGGTGGGTGGATTGCTTGAGCCCAAGAGTTGGAGACAAGCCTGAGTGTTGGGAACAGGCCCCCAAATCTGGACATAAACTGGCCCCAAAACTGGCCATAAACAAAATCTCTGCAGCACTGTGACATGCTCGTGATGGCCTTGACACCATGGCCCACCCAGGGTGGAAAACCACTTAAGGTGTTCTTAAACCACAAACAACAGCATGAGTGATCTGTGCCTTAAGGACCTGTTCCTGCTGCAGATAACTAGCCAGTGCCATCCTTTTATTTGGGCCCATCCCTTTATTTCCCATAAGGAATACTTTTAGTAAATCTTATGACTGGCTTGCTGTCAGTAAATATGTGGGTAAATCTCTGTTCAAGGCTCTTAGCTCTGAAGGCTGTGAGACCCCTGATTTCCCACTCCACATGCTATATTTCTGTGTGTGTGTCTTTAATTCCTCTAGTGCTGCTGGGTTAGGGTCTCCACGACTGAGCTGGTCTTGGCACCTGAGCAACATGGTAAAACCCTGTCTCTACTAAAAATACAAAAAATTAGCCAGGAATGGTGGCATGCACCTGCAGCCCTAGCTACTTGGGAGGCTGAGGTGGGAGAATCTCTTGAGCCTGAGAAGTTGAGGCTGGGTGACAGGAGTAAAACACTGCCTAAAAAAAAAAAAAAAAATTATAAAAAAGGTGAACACTTATCTGGTGCCTGGATGGGGAATCTTTTTTGTTTTTTAAATATAAACCATGGAAGAAATAACACAGGAAAGATAGACAGTTACAAAATATTTACAAATTGGCCGTTCAAAAAGATTATAAAATTAAAAGGCAAACAAAAAAATATGGTTATCTTAAACAAGCAGAAAAAAGGTCAAAAGCCAAAATAAATACAATATCCAAATACTATCATTATGCTTATAATAATAAATAAACGGAGAATCCAGCCCTGACAGTGAACGCAACGTATTCCAGATTAAACCCATCAGTGCAGGGAAGACGTTTTTATAAGAATGTTCTGTACAGTTGACTCCCCGGGCACAATGTGGCCTAACACAAGTATACGTTGGGTTTAGGGTGGCAGAAAACAGGAAAAGGATGTGCTCATTCCAGGGCAGGGCTGTATTACTGCTGACAACACTGTGTAACTGACCATGCCTAGTTTCCATATATGAACGCAAGGACAAACTAAACAAGATGTCAAGGGACAAGGACAGTCATCGCACCGAGCAATGCCCTCAGCATATGAAATGCTAGGACTGGAAATGGCTCTTCAAGAGGGATTAGGGAAGATGTTCAGGTCTGTGCAAATTCTAGCTTTGCTGGGCAGAGCTGCAATCCACTGACCTCACCATTGCCCACCCTAGGTGGTGTCGGTCATTTATGGCCCATATCCAGGGATGGAATGAGAGAGTTGGAACCATGGATCTGCCAACTGACAGCCATGGAGTGATTCTTCCACTAAGAAACAGACAGTGAAAGCAAATGTTTCATTTTCTGATGCTGAGTACGTACAAGCCGCCTCTTTGACAGCCAGGGAGTCCAAGGAGTTTTCATTTCTAAGATCTAGATGTATAACAAAGAAAACCAAGTGAAGAGGTTTCTTCAGAAATGTCAGCAACAATTTCCTGTTGGGTAGTTCTAGACTACTGGAGACTCTGGAGCCAGGCCACTTGGGCCAGGCTATAGCCTCTCTGTGATGTTTATTCTCTGGTACTTAACAGGTTAGTCTGGAGTTGACTGGGGGTTGCTACTATAGATGTGAAAAGAATAAATGTTCTAGGCTATCTTGAGATTCGCTAATAAATGGTAGGCACTGGGGATGAGTTAAAATATCATTGTCCTTCAAATCAGCCCTCTATTTGTGGCCAATCTGCCACGTTTCGGGTTTGGATGACGTGGTTTCCGTTGTTTACTTTGCTGTCTTCAGCAACCTGTGCCTACTGGTACCAGCTCTAACTGCCATGTGCTCTTCACCTGTCAAGGCCCCAAGACAATCCCTGGGGGGCTGAGATGGTTGTGGAGGCACCAACAGGTTCACCCCACTGTGAAGGGCACACTGGTTTCCCTCCCAGGAAAACATAGGAGGAAGCACTTTGTGAGATTATCCTGGCAGGCATAGGATATATGATACGCAACTAGAGCTACTTTCTGGAACCCCTCTTCAAGGTGCCTCTTTTCAGGCAGCAATGCCTGCATTTGTGTTTCTGATTTTTAAATGATCTCCACCAATAGACATTATATGTATATTGCATTATATAGCATATTGTGGTGGTTAGTTTTATGTGTCAACTTGACTGGGCTAAGAGATGCCCAGAGAGCTGGTGAACCATGATTTCTGTGTGTGTGTGTGAGGGCGTTTCTGGAAGACATCAGCATTTGAATTGGTGGACTGAGTAAAGATCACCCTCCCCTATATGGGCAGGCACCATCCAGTCCACTGAGGGCCGGAATAGAACAAAAAAGCAGTGGGAGAGGAATCTGCTCCCTGTTGAACTGGGACATGCATGTTTTCCAGCCCTCGGACATCAGTGCCTGGTTCTTGGACTGAGACTTAAACCATTGCTCTGCTCTCCCCACACCAAGTTCTCAGGACTTCGAATTCAGACTGGAACTTATACCACCAGCTCTCCTGGTTCTCGGGACTTTGAATTCAGACTGGAGCTTATGCCACCAGCTCTCCTGGTTCTCAGACCTTTGGATTTGAACTGAATGACACCCCAGCCTTCCTGGTTCTCCAGCTTGCAGACAGAAGCTCCTGGGGCTTCTCAGCCTTCATACCCATGTGAGCTGATTCCTGTAATAAATCTCCCCCTAAGAAATGTATATCCATCCTGTTGGTTGTGTTACTCTGGAAAATCCTGAATAATACAGAATTTGGTACCCAGAAGTGGGATGCCCCTATAATAAAACCTAAGAATGTAGAAGTAGCTTTGGAACTGGGTAATGGGTAGAGGCTGGAAGAGTTCTGAGATACAGCTAGAAAAGGCCTATCTTGCCATGAGCAGACCTTTCAATGTGATTCTGGTAAGCACTCAGAAAGAAAAGGAGAGCTGTAGAGAAGGCCTACATCTTCTTAGGGAATAACTAAGGAATCCTGAATGCTGATAGGAAGTCAGTACAGACCAGCCATCTCCACAGAAGCCGGCAGCGATTCTCCAAGGCAACAGAAACATGACCCTGCAGCCAACTCAGAGAGCATCAGGGCTGCCCACCCATGTCAGGCCAGGCACAAGAGCCCCAGGGTAGAATGATTTAAAAGTAGGGGCTACTCGTGCCTGGGACTGCAAGGGCACTGCCTCACATTATGGGCTGCCCACCCTCCAGCACTGCTGTCCCTGGCTGTTCCGGGTGCAGCTCTGCCTTGGGCAGACCCTGGTGCCCTGTGAGCCCCAGCAGTTGCCCTCTGGAGGGAGCAGGTGGCAAAGGCTGGCAGTGACTGTGTGGTTCTCTTTTCCCCACCATGGGGAGTACAGGAGCCTTGGGAGTGTGGCTGCCTCTACCTAAATTTCAAAGGTTGGGGTCTAGGCACAGAACCACTGTGGGGCCATCCAACTACACTGGATTGGGTCACCCAAAGCTGTGAGAGGCCACCTGAAGCTGTGGGGCCAGGGACTTGGAGAGCCGACCCCTGCCCTGCAAAGCTCTGGGGCAGGACCACCAACTCGGTATGTCCAAAAGGCAGGACCCCGGCTCCAGTGGGTCTGGAGGGCACAGCATCTAGTCAAAGAGGATTATTCTGGAGTCCTGAGGTTCCATGTTATTTTCCCTGTTGGGTTTTAGACTTACTTGGGACCTGTTACTCCTTTTCTTTCCTATTTCTCCTTTCGGAAAGAACATGTCTGTCATATGCTGGTCCCACCACTGGATTTTTAAGGCACAGAGCTCGTGTGGTTTCATAGGCTCACAGCTGGAGGGTGATTGCGGTCAGGATGAATTGTACCTTGGATCTCACTAACACAGAGAGATCACAGAGATACTGACATTGGGGATCAGAGGAAACCATATGATTTGAATGAGATGTTGGACTTTAGACTTGAGTTGATGTGGGAATGAAGCAGAGGCTATGGAGATGGGATGAATGTGGGAAAGATATGAATTTTAGGGACTGGGGTGGAACGCTATAGACTGTGTATGTTCCCCCCACTAAATTCATATGTTGAAACCTAACCCCCAGTGTGATGGTTTTAGGTGGGGCCTCTGGGAGGTGATTAGGTCAGAAGGGTGGAGCCCTTATGCATGGGATTAGTGCCCTTAGAAATGAGACCCCAGAGAGCTCATTCATGCCTTCCATCAAGTGAGGACACAGTCAGAAGATGGCTGTGAACCAGGCAGCAGCCCTCCCCAGGCACGAAATCCGACACAGCCTGGATCTTGGACTTGTGGCAGAACTGTGAGAAAAAAATTTCTGTTGTTTAGAAGCCACACAATCTATGATGTTCTGTGATATCTGCCTGAACGAACTAAGACACATATTGTATCATATTATAGCATACTGCTCTGTTCTGTTCTATCTAGGTGATAATACAAAAGAAAATTAAGGTTAAGATAAAATTAAATTAAATGCAATTCTGTCAGCTGCTGTGAAGATGAGAAATGGCTGTGTAAATGCACCTTAGGAAACCACTGTGTTGGGGACGTAGTGAATGCTGCACTGACCGTGCAGTGCCAATAGCTCTGCTGCCACAAGCCCACAGGACCTTGGCTTCTGCACACACCTCTGTAGGGGGCTGAGCATATGCAGACGGCCTTGGTGACCTGAAGGCCTGGCAGTCAGAGGCTCAATGATGCTTTGTGTTTGATGCAGCGCAACTGGAGGGATTTTGAAGACTGAGCTGACAGACACACTTTAGCCTGAGACTTACCAGCACTGAAGAGTGTGGGCTGTGCTAAGCTCAGTCTCCCCCACTGGGTGGCCATTGCCTGAGACTTCCTTTCTTTACCCCCAAAAAGGCTATTGAGCCTGAAATTATATCCCGAGCAGTCTCCCAGATGCAGAATAAAAGTCCTTCTTCCCACAATATCTTTTAGCTTTCAAAGGTTTAATTCATAGTAAAAAACAGGCTTCCATGAGCCATTGTGTTGCTAAACTTTTGGGGGGCAAACTTTTTACAGTTAATTACTCCACAAATAAAGGAAGAGAAGAAAACCATAAATAATAATAAGAAAAGTTAACCACACTGATTACCAGAATGGGCATGACTCCCCAAACGGTGTCTTTATTCTTCTATACTCAAGTATTTTTAAAAAGACTGATGTGGTTACTTAACTGACTTCTTTAATAGAGAATCTTTGTGCAGAAAAATCTTAAGCCCATTACTCTTAAGTACTTACACTGCACAGGTATTAAAGATGACAAGTAATGAAAAAAATCTATTTCCTCCTTCTTGAATATCTGTAATTCAAGAAATGCAACTCTGGTAATAAACACAGAGAGGACTCCACCATACAGAGGCGGGTGTATCTGTAATAAATCAGATGCCTGTTAGATAAGGGTGATGTTTACCTGAAATGCAAGGGACAGACTGAGATCGCACCTTACAAAGGGCTTGAGAAAGACAGAAGTCAAAGATGGCTTAAGGAGGAGACATTTTCATTTTGTTTGTCATTTTATGCAATTAAATGGGAAATGAATCCCTTGAAGAGTAAACACCTTTAGTACAATGAGCAGGGATGTAGCTTCTTGCTGAAGAAATGCAGGGAGTCTGTCATCTGGTGAGGATGGGGCTGGCCCAGGGAGGCCTGGGGACCCCGGGAGTTATCTTGGGATAAGCACAGGATTCTGACCTTCACCACTTCCAAACAATATGCTTTTGAGTAACTTTGCTGCCTTGTGCCTTAGTTTCATCATTCGTAAATAAAGATGATGATTTATAAAAATATAATAACAATAATAACAGTCCTCCCCTCTTACGAGAGGGCAAAATTGTGCTTAGAATTTTCCTTACTTTTTTCTCCCCTGGGAATCTGAAGTCATCCAAATGGGAATCAAATGACATAAATGAATTAGCATATTATGGAAATACAATCTGTTCAAGCTACCAGATTGATCGGAGCTGAGTTTCTGAGTGACTCAGTGCCTTCTAACGAAGCATCTCAGCATAAGAGAGGAAAACAAATAAAGAGGTGCTGAAAATAACATTCTGGGGTTTGGAGCCAGACGGGCTAACTCCGAGGAGGTTCTATTTCAAGATGCTGTCATTGATACCTGTCTATGCGGGTCACTACATACAGCTCTGCATTCCCAGTGCCTCTGCAGTGATCCCATCTTACAGGACGTGCTCCACTGCTTACAGGAAGGACAGAGGGGGCCTTGACATGTTGCCAAGCTCGGACTGTGCTGCCTAGGCCCATTCCAGCATCTCCTGACTGCCGTGGGTGCCATGAGAGTGACCCACCACACAGCTGCCAAAAACACACACCAGCATAACCATCAGTGACTTGACTTGCTTAAACAGAGAGATTCTGCTCGAATGATTTTATTTTCTCCTTTACAAACAACTGAACACAGCTTATTTCCTTCCAGGAAGGGAATGCATATCTCCTCCAGGCTGAGAAAGTTGACTTGCAGGGAAAATGCTTGAAAACTAGTTAGGCATGAAAACCCAGGTGCAGTCCTATCAGAAAAATCATCATTACCAAGAAATATTTCACGTAAGCAGCTCATTCCACATTGCGGAGAGCGCCTACCGAGACGAAGGAATTCCACACAGCGAGCCCTGCTGCAGAAGGGCGCATCTGTGATCTCCATGCAGGCACCGGCCACCTTTAGTCATGAACATGATCACAGACCTTTCATATTGTAACTGGACGTATTACAGCTGAACCCAGACATCATTCTTTCTAACCAGGTGGCATCTAACTTCCTCCCCATATCCCTACTCAGCAGATCGAAACAAAACCTCAACCAGGAAAGTCCTAACACAGCTCCAAAGCCAAGCAGTCTTCATGGAGAAAAGGGCTGAAGGTGAACACAGCTTACACTTCCCGAGCCTTTGCTTGAGCCGGCAGCACTCTGCACTCTCTAACAAGGGAGAGCCTCACATGGGCAATGATGTGTGGCAGTTATCTATTAATACATCCTATCCCACTTTCAGCAGGGGGACACTGAGGCCAGGAGAGGCACCCCAAGGTGACACAGCTCATGGGGTTAGAGCTGGACTCAGCTCCAGGGTCTGGACTTGATGTTCCTGGCCCCTGTATCAGGGATTCTCCATGTTGGCAGTGCCTTAGAGACACTGGCAGAGGCAGCTTTCATGGATTCTCACGCTCAGAGCAACCAACTTATAGTCTCCCAGAGGGGTCCCAGGCATCAGCATTTTGTGAAGGTCCCTCAGGCCATTCCAGCTTGCAGCTGAGGATGAGAACTACTGCTCCATACAATACAGCCCGGCTCTTAAGGTGCGTGACTAGCCCTGTTTGATGATGAGGCTTGGTTCATTCTTGGTCTCACGGTTCGGAATACGTTTCTTTGCAATACATTCTTTTAAATCAAGTTCCCTTACAATACGAAGTGGGGATATTACCCTTTGGAATTCATTTTATGTGAAATGCATTATATAGAGCTGTTACCTGTAATGACTCCACGTTGAGTCATGAATATGGAAGCTTTGTCAAGTTAAAGGAGTCGAGCACATTTAAGGCATCCTTAAGTACCGGGGCGACAGGCAGCACCGCCGGGTCAGAGGGAGAGGAGCAAGGTTGCGAGCGCACCCCAGCAGCGTGGCCCCCTCAGCAGCTGTGCAGATGACCTCCCTCAGAAATGACCTGCCCCCTCTCTAAAGGAAAGAGGCGGGTGCCCAACACTCCAAGCTTGTTTGGAGATCAAATGGAGCCGTCAGAAGCCATTATCCTCCGAGGTGAGCTAGGAGGATTCCCACTGATAACCCTCACTTCCAGGCACAGGACAATCAGCCACGGTTTGGAGAAACGAGCTGGAGTTTCAAAATGACTTCTGCAGGTCTCCCGCCCCTTTCATTTTTCTTTTTCAAAACATTTGACTATTCACGTGCCTGGCATCTTCCCTGGACGGCCGCCTGGGCTTTCGGGGTTTTGCTGTCAGCACGTGGAGAGCATCCCTGCGGCTGTTACCATGCGTTCCTTCTCTCTCCTTGACATTCTTCAGGATAATTAATGATCTCACAAATCAGGGATATTATGAGGGTGGAGAACAGGTAGGAGATGCTTGAACAACTTGGGCTAATGGAACGCAGAGGTTTTAGAGCTGAGACAAACTTGGAGGTCCCTTTGAGTCAACTCTCTTCTTTCACAAATGAGGAAGAAACAAGAAACTAAGGTTTTGGGCCAGCAGGTGTCCTTGCCCAGGCTAAGTGCTAGTTAGTACCAGTTAGTGCTAGTTAGTGCCAGGCCTCCTCTCCACATAACTCCGCTGCATCACAGTTAGATCCAGGGACCTACCCTACTTTGAAGTATGCAAAATATTATTTGCAAAGCTTTTCTATTTTTCTCTTCAGAAAATAAATTCCAATGAAATTCTTGGAAAAAAAATCTATTTTTTAGTGATGGATCATTATGGAAAGCTGAAACAGCATAAGATGTAAAACAATTAGTTTTAAAGCTGACTTTTAAGGAGCACAAGGAAACAAAAATGTTTCTATTCTTCTATGTTTATATGGCTTTTCTTTTCTTTTCTTTTTGACAGGATCTTGCTCTGTCACCCAGACTGGAGTACAGTGGCACAATCACGGCTCACTGAAGCCTTGAGATCTTGGGCTTAAGCAATCCTCCCACCTCAGCCTCCCAAGTAGCTGGGACTACAGGTGTGTGCCACCATACCCAGTTAATTTTTTGACTTTTTAAATTTTTTGTAGAGATGGGGTCTTAACATGTTGCCTAAGTCTTGAACTCCTGGGCTCAGGCAATCTTCCCACCTCTGCCCCCTAAAGTGCTGGGATTACAGGTGTGATTACCACACCCAGCCACACGGATCATTTTCATAGTATAAAAATAATTTTAGCTACTCAAGCATATTGTTCCAAAATATTTTAAAAATAACTTTATATTACAAAAAAATCAGATATATTTTATTTCTGTTGAAAACTTGCAGTAACAGAGTATAGGGAAGAAGACAACAGCTAGCCCCAATCCTGTAAGTCAGCCCTTCACTTTGGCATGTTTGCTTCTGGCACAATGTCCACCTCGTGTGTGTACACACACACACACACACCTCACTACTGCTCAAGTCACTCTTACATTTAACAATACCGTGATGATTCTGTACACAGAGTTGTATGTCCAGCCTATTCCACATAACCATGGATCAGGAGCCGTTTCTCAAGGACACCGTGGATTGGATTATAAACAGCCGTGGATACTTGCATCAAGGAGAGTGAAGTCATCGAGATGGAGAGTTCTGCACTTGAGCTAAGAGGCCAAGGTCAGCCCTGACGGAGTCCAGGCTTAGTGACGACTTAAACAGAGCGCAGCTTCCTGCTCCTCCATTCTACTGTATTCCCACAGAGCAGAGTGAGCAGGCACAGATTCCAGCTGCACTCCCACTTTGCCTCCCTTTCCTTCAGTGGCGGGGGAGGGTGAGACCAACTTTGAAGGGAAAGAAGGAACCGTTACGCTTGAAGGAGAAAAGAAGCTCTTCCGGGTCACTGCTGGTGCCCTGGAGAGGTGAACATGGAACCGGCTGACGGACAGTAGGACAGTGTGTGGCCGAGGACAGGCTGGAGAGCTTCCCGCATCCACCTGCCTTTGTCTCAAACCACAGGTAGATGCCTCATCTGTGTCTGAGAGCAAATCTCAATGCCTCGAGGATGGAAGAGTGGGTTTTAGGAAAGGAACGTATTATCTAGCAGCTGTTCATTTTAAGAATAACAGCTTTTTGGAAATATAATTCACATTCCATATGATTTGCCCATTTAAAGTGTATGATTCAATTATTTTTAGGATATTCACAGAGTTGTATACCATCAGTAGGTTTCAAAGCATTTTAATCACTCCAAAAGCAGCTCCAGACCTGTGTGGACTCAGTTCCCACCTGTCTCACCCCCCAGCCTAGGAAACCACTCATCTACTTTCTGTCTCTAGGGTCTGCCTCTCCTGGACTGTCATATGAGTGGAATCTTAACCCGTGCGGCTTGGTGCCTGCCTGTCCCCGCTGAGTACACTCTTCCCAGCCTTCACCCATGTTGGAATGGGCACCAGCACTTTATTTCTTCCTATTGCCCAATATCAATCCGTTGAATAGATAGACACTTTATTTTTCCATTTCCCAGATAGTGGACATTTGAGTTCTTTCCCTTTTTTGGCTACTGTGAATTGGCTGGTACTGCCATGAACATTCCTATGCTAGTTTCTGTGTAGACAGCTGTGTTCATTTCTCTTGGCGAACCGCCTAGGAGTGGACCAGTGAGGTCGCATGGTAATCTCTGGTCAACCTTTCGAGAAACTGCAAGAACAGTTCACTGTGTTGGCATTCAGATGATCCTGCACTAACAAATGTCTAATTTAACTTCCTATTTTGAGGAGGTAACTGTAACCGAAGAGATATAGACCAATGGGTCAGAACAGAGCCCTCAGAAATAATACCACACATCTACAACCATCTGATCTTTGACAAACCTGACAAAAACAAGAAATGGGGAAAGGATTCCCTATTTAATAAATGGTGCTGGGAAAACTGGCTAGCCATATGGAGAAAGCTGAAACTGGATCCCTTCCTTACACCTTACACAAAAATTAATTCAAGATGGATTAAAGACTTAAATGTTAGACCTAAAACCATAAAAACCCTAGAAGAAAACCTAGGCAATACCATTCAGGACATAGGCGTGGGCAAGGACTTCATGTCTAAAACACCAAAAGCAATGGCAACAAAAGCCAAAATTGACAAATGGGATCTAATTAAACTAAAGAGCTTCTGCACAGCAAAAGAAACTACCATCAGAGTGAACAGACAACCTACACAATGGGAGAAAATTTTTGCAATCTCCCCATCTGACAAAGGGCTAATATCCAGAATCTACAATGAACTCAAACAAATTTACAAGAAAAAATCAAACAACCCCATCAAAAAGTGGGCAAAGGATATGAACAGACACTTCTCAAAAGAAGACATTTATGCAGCCAACAAACACATGAAAAAATGCTCATCATCACTGGCCATCAGAGAAATGCAAATCATAACCACAATGAGATACCATCTCACAGCAGTTAGAATGGCGATCATTAAAAAGTCAGGAAACAACAGGTGCTGGAGAGGATGTGGAGAAATAGGAACACTTTTACAGTGTTGGTGGGACTGTAAACTAGTTTAACCATTGTGGAAGACAGTGTGGCGATTCCTCAAGGATCTAGAACTAGAAATACCATTTGACCCAGCCATCCCATTACTGAGTATATACCCAAAGGATTATAAATCATGCTGCTGTAAAGACACAATAGCAAAGACTTGGAACCAACCCAAATGTCCATCAATGATAGACTGGATTAAGAAAATGTGGCACATATATACCATGGAACACTATGCAGCCATAAAAAAGGATGAGTTCATGTCCTTTGTAGGGACATGGATGAAGCTGGAAACCATCATTCTGAGCAAACTATCACAAGGACAGAAAACCAAACACTGCATGTTCTCACTCATAGGTGGGAATTGAACAACGAGAACACTTGGGCACAGGATGGGAAACATCACACACTGGGGCTTGCGGTGGGGTGGAGGGATGGGGGAGAGATAGCATTAGGAGATATACCTAATGTAAATGATGAGTTAATGGGTGCAGCACACCAACATGGCACATGCATACACATGTAACAAACCTGCACGTTGTGCACTTGTACCCTAGAACTTAAACTATTAAAAAAAAAAAGTTCACTCTAAAAAGCATGGGTTAAATTATGTTACAATTGATAACACTGAACTAAAAACTCAAGTGCCTACAATAAACTAGAATGTCTCACCTAAGACCTTTGTGTACATAAGAATTACTGGGACATCTTGTTTGAAAAGTCATACATCTAGGCCTTGTTTCTACAAGATGATGATTCAATAGGTCAGGAGTGGGGGCTGGATCTGTATTTATAACAGTCCCCTCCCCGCCCCCAAACACACAGACAATTCTAATCAGGTCTAACCAAAGTGGTCAACTTCTGCATTTTCTTACCATTGGTTGTGCTGATAAATGTCAACCAGATTTCTCTCCCCTATAGAATTTTCACCTTAAGTCCCATGGACCTTCTAACTCACTTGGAAGAGCTCTTTTCCTCCTTTGTATACCTAAGTGGTTTAAAATCTGTACATATTTGGTCTATGCATTTTTTGTCCTTATTGTTGGTGACAGGTCCTTCCCAACAGATATCTCATTTCCTTAGCTAGACGGCAAGTGACTTGAAGGTAGAGAATGACATATTTATACTGCTCCCCTGCCTGTAGTTGCTGGGGACACTGTTGCAAGACCTAAAAATTCAAGTGCTGCTTTGACATCTCAGAGCCTCACAGGGCCCCAAGGCCTCCGCATGAGCTCCCTGCTCTGCCAAGTGTGCACCCCGCCCAGAGAGAAAGGCTCCCTGCCCTGCTGGTTTCCCCATAAGCTGGACCAGCTGCCCCCATCCAGCACCCACCCTAAAAGGCTTCAGTTCCCTGCCAGCCCACAGAATCATTCCAACAAGCCAGCCACACCTTCTGCAGGAACCAGGGGCCACGTGGCCCTCCCATTCCTAGGAAGCCTGCCTCTCACCGTCTCGGCACCTAAGTGCTGCCCCTGTGAGGCCCTGTGTGGCACGGGGTGCCCTCCTCCCCAGGGGGTCAGTTTATGTAACTAATAAGCTGCTGTGTCAGCTCATCTGTCCAGTGCCCGGCGCTGTGTGTTCAATCATCTTATGCTGTTTAGGGCAGGGGGAAGTTCCCTCTCTCACCAACAGAGTGAACAGGAGGTGATCAGAACAGATACAGTAGGTGCCCAGCTAGCGACGGGCTTAAAGACTGCGAGCCTGAAACGGAGATTTTGGATCACATTCTGACTCTAACGCTGCACTAGGTGCTCATCCCTCACTGGCAGGATGGGAGCACAGAGGAGCTGGGCAGAAATCGGTATTTCTAATGCCCAGCCACTGGGTCAACAAACGAAAACAACCCAAACCAACTGTGAGTCACGTTGTATTTAAAACCGAGTGAGGCCGTCGGCCTGCCGGTATCGAGGCTGGTTTGTCAGGCCCCATCCAGCCCGACAGCCTGCTCGCAGCCTGCTGCTCTGCTTTCCAAATGCCGCTCCACGGCAGAACATATGTGGGAGAATGGTATTTACGCAATACAGCTCTTCTCTGACAATTGTGGAAACTCTGCAGGGATATTTTAAATATTCATGGAAGTGTTTATACTGTTTATTATCAATCAGAGAGTAATGTGCTCATTTACAGACATCTTCAGAAATCGTGAACGTTAAATGGAATGACTATTTCCTCAAATAACGGAGTAGAAATTGCAGTTACCTGTCTCCAAAGCAGCCGGCCCTTCTGAAGCCCTTACCTTTTAGGGTGGCTTTCTTAAGGACCTTCATGGCATAGAGCTGCCCAGCGTCGGGCCCCTTCACCTTTCTCACCAGGAACACCTTAGCAAGAGAAAATGGAACATCAGAAACCCATAAGACTTCAAACTCGCTTTCCATATTGGATTTGACAAGGGGATACACAAGGAAGTTTAGAGCATTTCCAATAAAACAAGTACACTGTAGAAAATTTAAAATTTTTTCCAACATCAAGGCTGCCGGACAATGCTCTAAGTTCCTATAGCTCTGCGGCGAACATCGCTATGTGTCTGTATGAAGAAGTGTCATTTGTTTTTGGTATCATTAACTTTGCATTTTATATCAGAAATAATACCACGCCTTGTTTTGAAGACCAGCTGTTTAGAAAATCAAACAGGAGTTTTAAGGGAGATCCTTTGGTTTCAGTATCCCTCTGTATATCCCTACTGAGAGACCACGTTGAAAGGTATTACCAATCACACAAAACAGGCTCTATCCGATTTTCAAGAAAAGCTACTTTCTCTTACTTGAACTGTCTTCACCCAAATTTTAGCTGTGAGTAGCTTAAAAGTTCCTTTCTAACTGGCTCTTAAATATACTTATGGATATTTGGCAATGCTTTCTGAAATACATTTTGATGTGTATCACTGAGAAAAACAAAAAAATGTAATTGAGAGCTTGAGTTTAAATTTGTATTAGTGATTTTTTTAACAAACTTAGTAAACAAAACTGGAGTTCCTTTGTATATAAAAAAAAATCTTCCATGCAAATTAGGAAAATAGTACTTGATTTTCCTAAAAGTGTTTTCCAATAGATGCAAATATCTGCCTGCATGATGGAGATGACACAGGCACACGGCACACTGGTGTGGCTGCCCACGCGGTATGGCTGGAGGGCCGAGGTGGGGTGGCTCCTTCCCAAAACGTCACCTTTACTAAGCCTCAAAAAGCCAGAAAGACCGGCCACTATAGATGTTCTAGTTCCATGGAAACTCCAGGTGGCCCACGTGAGCATCCCGGTGGAGCAGCAGCCTCACCTGCCATGGGCAGAGGGACATGGCCGGGACCTTTGCACTCTTGGCTCCCCCCGAAGACTGGAGGGGCAATGTCTAGACACTTACCGAGTGCAGGGGCTCTAGGAGCAGGGGCTGCTGGGGCAGCCAAACTGGAGGGAGACCAACCAGCGTCTATTCTAGAGGCACAAATAAAGAGGGACCGGGAAGACACAAGGTCCCAGCACAGGCATGTGGATTCACAGAGTTCCTGTATCAGTGTCATGTTCTCACCATGTGCCCCTGAAGTGATTCCTGACCCCACTGCTGCCCTGCCATCCGTCCCAATCACTGTCATTATTGAATCACAGCCCCTCCCCAGGTGGGGACTCTTCTAGATGATGTCCATGGGAAAGCACCCCAGCACCCCTACCCGGGGTGCAGGACGGTACAGCATCATCCTGTGTGATGAAATGCTGCCTCTTGGACCCGATTAGGTTCCAGGAAGTCACAGGCAATTAGAAAGAGGCTTCCCTCTTCTCCTGGGTTATGGACTATACCGTCACTGACAGTTAATATTCATCTCTGGGAGATGTGTGGAGTGTGAGTGTGTGTGTGTGTGTGTGTGTGTGTGTGTCCCCAAAGCTGGATAAACAAACTTGTGGTGCAGCCCTGGGGTGACAGCTGGGACATCACCCTCACACGCACTGTGGTGGGAGACACAGGCACAAGCCCTTCTCCGGGCTCAGGGTCCCATGGCTCTTGCTGGCAGACCCACTGTAGCCCTGGAAGTTACTGCACATGGAAGGACTCTGCCTCAGGGTGTTCCCTCTGTGCAGTGGGCGAGCTACCTGACAGGCAGGTAGAGATGTGAAGGCAGTGGTCTGAGGACAGGATTTTTGCAAAGAGATCTTCTTAACTCTCGAGATTTTCTGCTTTGAATCATGGGAAAGTCACATGCCATGCACGGTTTTAGCTTCCATCTGATGCAACTCCTTTCATTTCTCCAGCCCGTCCGTGTGCCTAATGTCCCTAGGTTGACTTGATTAGTGGTGCTGTGGAGATCAGGACCAGCCAGGACAGTGCAGGGAGGAGGCAGGCACAGCCCAGGAGTCCAGGAGCGGGGCAAGACTGCGTGAGCGTCCTGGTGCCCGAGAGGCCACACTGGCAGAGAGGAAACGGTCCCAAAAAAGTTGGAGGGGGTGTGGAACAAGGGAAAGTTGTGTTTGTGGCAGGGACGCCACATTTTCCCGGCATCCTGCAGGTAAGTTGGGCAGTGACACCAGTGAGGGCAGGGGTGTGCCTTCCTGGCCTAGGCAATGAAGAGCAGGTGCAAAACGTTCCAGCTGCCACTTCCTGCCGTGGCAACTGAGGACACCTGGTGCGAGACAAACTGGGCAGCCTGGTCACTGAGTCACTGTGTGGAGGATGGAAGTCTTGGGTGGTTGCTCCAGCCCACAGTGGACTTTGGTAGGGTGACAGATGAATCTATCCATTCCATTATGGCGAAGCTGGCATGTTAGCTCCCAAAATGAGGCATTCTTATAATCAGAAAACAAAGGGCCAGGTTCAGTGGCTCACACCTGTAATCCCAGCACATTGGGCGGCTGAGACAGAAGGATCTCTTGAGGCCAAGAATTTGCAACCAGCCTGGGCAGCATAGCAAAACCCCGGGTCTAGTAAAAATAAAAATAAAAATTAGGGCCGGCTGCGGTGGCTGTAATCCCAGCACTTTGGGAGGCCAAGGTGGGCGGATCACGAGGTCAGGAGATCGAGACCATCCTGGCTAACATGGTGAAACTCCGTCTCTACTAAAAATACAAAAAATCAGCCAGGTGCAGTGGCAGGCACCTGTAGTCTCAGCTACTTGAGAGGATGAGACAGGAGAATGGTGTGAACCCAGGAGGCGGAGCTTGCAGTGAGCCGAGATTCCGTCACTGCAGTCCAGCCTGGGCGAAAGAGCGAGACTCTGTCTCAAAAAAAAAAAAAAGAAAAGAAAAAAGAAAAGAAAAATTAGTTGGGCGTGGTGGTGCGTGCCTGTAGGCCCAGCTATTCGGGAGGCTGAGGCGGGAGGATCGCTTGAGCCCAGGAGTTCGCAAACAGCAACAAGCTCCCTCTTTCAAAATGGGAGGACCCTGAAGAAAAAGGAAGCAAGGTACGTGATGGATTTGTGTTTGGACGGTCCAGCCTTTGCAATATCCTGAGTGGGTCTGTACTTTCTATACCTCTGCACTCAACCCCTAACCCGTAAGAAGCACGACTGTATAAACTCAAAGAGCAGAGGAAGCCCCATTCCACTCAAGTCTGAACTGAAGACCAAGTCCGCATGGGGCAGCTGCCAGTTAAGATTTGGTTTAAATGATGTCAAATTTTGCATAGGTCTTGACACATGAAACTTCTCTCTCGTATGTTAGGCCTTAAAGACGAGATGACTGATGGTCATGGCTAATGTTCATGCTTATCTGTTTTGAAGAGAGAACCCTACTTTTGTTTTTTAAAAGAACGGAAAAAACTCCATCCTACCAATGTCTGCCAAGCTTCTCTGTGGTGCCAGTTACTGCGAATTCCTACAGCAGGTGCCGCCTGACTCACAAGCACAGGACCCAGCGGAGGGGAATGGCACCTTGAGATGAGCAGCAAAATACAGCAAAAGTGCAAAAATGATTTCGGTAATGAGTGCGGCAACTTGCTGGTCTGCAACAGGGATCTTGACCCTTGGGCGCCATGCAGTTTCCTCTCCCTCTCTGCTGTCATTCTTGTCATTGAAGATCAATTTTAATGTGGAATTTAATAAGTTCCAAAACAACACTGTAACCTTGAGCTAACGCAGGCACTGGGTCTTTAATACTTAACCCAGTGGGCGCTGTGTGTGCCCCCTCATTTCATTTTTAGAACTGCCTCTCCAGCAGCTTGGCGTGCTGCATTGCAAAGACGCTGTGAGAAACGCGACCTGGCAACAGGTGCGATGTCACTCTGAACTGCCTCATGATGTCATGGATCACCGTGATCTGCTGATTCTCTCAGCAGCATTCTCAGCTCTCTCTCAGAACTGGAGGATTGCTGTTGGGCTGCAAAATCCTTCGAGCAGGAGCCAAATGCCCGTGTGCACTTCCGGGGACTTTTGGGTAACAGCCGCCCCCAAAAGGAAGACATTTAAAGACCTGTTCTTGTCATGCTACCAGCAAAGTCAGAAAAAGCAAGGATTTTTAAAAGACTTTGGTTTGGTTCCTTTTTAGAATGCAGGAATCATAACCTACAGTTCGTTCTCCAGAATATTTTAAAGAAAAAGAGGTTTCCTATCCTACTCCTGGCACTTACGCTAATAGGGGAGCTCCAGGAGCAGGTGAGGAGGTGGGACCAGGGCAAAGCCGCTTTCCCAGCCCCGGGGTGGTTCCCACACCTCCCTCTACCTCCCTCCTGTAAGCTCGCAGGGAACACTGGGTCTGCACCCCTCCTTTCAACACCAAACAAGCTTCACCATCTTCCATTCCTTTCCTGATTCAAGCTTTAAATTGCTTTTCATTTTGAGGATAAGGCTGTTTTCTGTGCTTTTCTCTGGTCCCAAGCACCACCCATGGCCCTGCTCTCTAGATAGCAACGAAACCACGATGGCTTCGCCTTGCAGGACTGAGCTCAGAGCTCAGAGATGCTTCCCACTGGTGGTGAGTGCGGCTTCTGCCACAGGAACAAGCTTATTACGGCTGACCAGGCAAAGAGCAGTGGCTTCGGAGAGCCTAAGCGGCTCACACAGACAGGCAATGGGACGAGTCACTCGGATGGCTCCTGGCGCAGTCTCAAGTCAGGAGCTGGCACCAGTGCAAAAGTCTAAAGGGAAGAAACTGCATGTCATCCACTTCTACATCTCCAATGTCATCACTAAGTAAGAGAGAAAGAACGGAGTGGCTCAGTGACAGGCAACCATGAGCCCTGTTGGAGGACTCAGCTCCCAGGCAAGGCCTGTCCCGGGACACTGTGTCCAGATTCACACCAGGTCTTTGCTCTTTGGAGCGGAGGCAGGAGGTGGAAACCTGAAGAACAGGTGCTTTCTGCAGAATGAGAACATTCAGTGTTGTCCTTCTGTCCCTGGTAGGTGCAAAAGGGAAGACGACTCTTGCATAAGGTTGTGTTATTTGCATGTAGACAGGAGGAATACAGTAACATGGGGCATTAGAACATGCGGCTTCTCCCTCTCTTGTCATCAGTTTTGCTTAAATTAAAAAAACTCACCACAAACAAACCAATGTGGACAAATACAATTTGTATCTGTGACTCTCTAGTGACTGATATTAGCTCCAACCTTCCCTGGAAATGTCTGAGCAACGCTTTCGAGAATAATATCTCTTCTTTCCAGAGTCCAGCTCGCATCAATCCATGGAGGAGACCTAAGCCTCCCTTCCCACACCAGCCCCAGCCTGGACCTGCTGCCCCGCCCCTCACACCAGCTCTGGACAGGCATTCCCGGAGTTGGCCCATTCCATAGTCCCTGGAGGTCAGACACCCATGGGCACTGCCACTGCCTCATCCTTCTCTTTCCCCTACCTACTACTGTTCTTGAAACTTTACTTTTTAATTCCTCCAATAATAAAGACACAAGTAAAGATAAAATTAGAAGTGGTGAAAGGCTGGGAAGGAAAGGGACAGAGTGTTATGAACATTATCATTCCAACGGGATTCTGCCAAACACCATGATTTCACTTGTTTTCCAAAACATGTTTTTTAAAGCAAAATTAAAATTCAAAATTTGAAATCTGAACAAGGGAGCTAGAAAAGCCTTTCTCCTTTCATCTTTAATACCCCAGTTCTGTGAGGAGGACATTGGTAAGATTCACTCTGCAACAGAGCTGGTCAATCAAAGCCCCCCAGACATTTCCTGGGCCTCCCCCGTGGGACGTATTCCAGCGCTCCCTCCCTCCAGATAAAGACGATTCGGCTGATTCTGTGCTTCCACAGGTGGAATCTGTTCTCAAGAAGCAACACATGGGCAACACCCTTGAAAGGTGGAAAAAGGAAAGAATGCTTGCTTGTCTCTGTTTTCAAATCATGGAGAAAATCATTCTCCTCTCTCTTTTTTCTCTACGTTTCTAATTAATAGTGAGGCATTCCACTATCACATTACACAGGCTCTGCCTTCTGTGATTTTGTGCCTTTTGGTAATGGCTATTAACATCGTGAGAAGCTGAAATCTTCATCCCCCTATTTCATAAACACCATATCAACTAGCCATATGAAATAGACATTTTCGTAGGCCCAAAATATTGCTGGTAATTTCCTACGGTTTAATCTAATGTATTTTGTGTATACATCATGTAAACACATGTTCCTTCCACATTACCACGTAGAAAAGAGAAAGAGAAAAGACATTCTCCATTACAAGCATGACAAAAGATACATTTTGCAAACAATCCAGTTCATGCAGGCTGTAGGATTATCCAGAATACAAATGTACTATTCATTCTACACTTAAATTAACAGGAGCCACGTGCATTTTGGCACAAAGTCGTGTGAAGAATGCAAAGATTTGGTAAATGTCTACATACCACACAAAAATAGTTACTTTAAAGAGCCAGGCTGTTCTGCTTACATGTAAGGAATGGTTGGCTTCATGGTTTATTTCAGGCCCTTATGTTCTAGAAATCAAGTTGTCAGAGCCTATATATTTCTAACAGCGAGCCCAAGGAGGCAGAGAAATTAGCATTGTGCTGGAATAAGTCACATGTCAGCATAATTGAAGAGCGTTATTGACATCTTGTTGTATGTGGATGTGGCATTAAATGAAGAGCCAACTATTTCTCATTTCCTGAAAGAAATTAGGTTTTATTGCTGCAATTCGAAGGTGAAAAAAAGGGAAATGAACAATTCCACTGCATAAATACATCTTAGGCAACTGCTGGGTGGGATTCGTGCCCTATTTACTCCATGGAACAACTGTATAAAGTAGGTTTTATCCTCTCCATTTAGTGGGTGGGGAAGCTGAGGCTTCATGAGGCAATCGTGCAGGGTGAGGAGGGGAGCCGGCTGCAGACTCCAGCCTTCCTGGCTCCTGTGCCCAATCCAGAGGAGTGGATTCTTTTCTTTTCTTTTTTTTTTCCTTGTTCTCTTATTTTTTCTTTCTTTGGGGAAAACAGCTGTTAGAATGCACTTTCAAAGATACATTGGCTCAGGTCAATAACCTTCTTCACCTTGGTGATGATTTACCAAGAGCCAAGGGAGGCTACAGAGAGGGAGCAAATGTGCATGTGACGGCTCCAACGGCACTGTTGTTCTCACTTGGCACAGCCCAGCCCTGTGGCACTGGAATTCTGGCTGTGCAAAGTGGGGCCCCGGTTCTGAACTGTCCAGGTTCCCGTGATCGCAGCCCTGCAGCTGAGGACTGCCTGCGATTTTCATCCAGTGGGGCTCTGTCCAGGTGTCCTTTGTGTTCAGGAATGAGACTCCAGAGCCAGCCAGGGCTGAACTTACCTTTCCATAGGATCCTTGTCCTAAAACCTTCAGCAGCTCAAACTGGGAAGGGTCTGCCTTCTCAAAGCCCTCCTTCACATGATGGCTGATGTCTATCTCCTTCACGACGCCTTCTTCCTGCAAGAGAGTGGCACAGGTGAGAAACACACTGCGAGGCGTCCCTCAGAGTCGCTCACAGCTTCCTCCTTCCTCCTTCCCTGACTTTACCACGAGCTGGGTCTGTTACGGATTTTAGCGCTGGAGTTTAAAAGTGGAGACACTATTTAGTGTTTTTGTTGTTGTTTTTTTTTTTAAGATGGAGTCTCACTCTGTCTCCCAGGCTGGAGTGCAGTGGCTTGATCTCGGCTCACTGCAAACTCCACCTCCCAGGTTCAAGTGATTCTCTTGTCTCAGCCTCCCGCCACCATGCCCAGCTAATTTTTGTATTTTTAGTAGAGACGAGGTTTCACCATGTTGGCCAGGATGGTCTCGATCTCCTGACCTCGCGATCCGCCTGCCTCGGCCCCCCAAAGTGCTGGGGTTACAGGCATGAACCACCATGCCCAGCCCATTTAGTTTTATGGAATCACCTTGGTGACGTGTGTGGTTATTGTGTGCACCCTGTGGGCCTTCACGGTTTCTTTTCTCCATGGACTTTTGTCATTTGGTCTTACCAGGACCTCAGAAAAATCTAAGGGTACTCTCAATGAAATCCAGTCTGCTCTTTAACAGTCTGGGCAGAAGTTCTGGTACGATGAATATAGAAACTAGGGAACAAAATGACACCAAAAGCACATTGACGGGTTCCTAGATGGAGAAGTGGTCTGGAAAATGCAGACGGCTTGTCCTCCTTCTCCTTCTGATTCATGCTTTCCCTGGTATGTTTGTGAAAGCTAATGTAAAGAACACGTCATTGCCATCCTCTAGATTATATTTCAGAAGAAGCAGTCAGGTAAGATTTTCCACCAGCCCAGAAAGCAAGATTTCCCTGTAGGAGAAAGAGTCTACAAGTGAAAACACTGACAGAAAACACTACAAATTTTCATCCCAGAGCTTCCTGTCCCCAGAGTCACATGACTTCCCTTGTAAAGGGGTAGGCCATCTGCCCAAGTGCCAGGCCCTGGAAATGGAACACTGGAAAGGAGGTGTTTCTCCCAACATGAGACATTCGAGCCCAACTGTTCCCTGAATTTATCTCTGTATTTCTCTGAGATTTCTGTTCCACTATCTATACATTCGTACACCCCTTTCTACAGTTTTAGCTCGGGGTGAGGGGCTGAAAAACTTCAGAAACTGCTGGCTAAAATGCGCGTCCAAAAACAGCGACCAGGAATTGTATGCATAGAGTGCTCTGGGAACCAGGGGCCTCTCATTCATCATTGCTTCTTTTCATTAAGAAACTGTGAAGTGGAGATTTTCTCCTGAGACTCAGATTACACATTAATAGCTGGAAGTGACAGAGGTGGGTTTCTCATCAAGGACTGACTTTGAAGCCAAGTACTTCCACCCTCTGTTTTAGTCTAAGAGTGAAGACTTTCAAATGAAATCACAATAGCAATAACTTACATGACAATGTTTGAAAAATTCAGTTTCTCAAAACAGTTACTTACAAATCTTGCTATTTTACCTCCATGTCACAAATAGAGGCACATGTAAAAGCAGATAAGGTGTCTGAGCCGTGGAAACTCACAGCGGATTAGAGGCCTATGCAGTTATCTATGGCTTTTCCATTCTCAGTTAAAGGAAACACTTCCGTCTCCATATCTTCAAGGATTATTTGCTATTTTTGTAAAAACAGTGGTTTTTTTGTTTGTTTGTTTGGGAAAACAATGAGTATAGCCAAAATTGACTCTGTTTAATCCATCCTGAGGTTCATATGAGTGCAGTTGGAAGATACAGAATTACAATTTTGTTGCTTCATAATTACTTCTTGAATGAGTAAGTAAAAATGCCAGAGGCACAGCCCAGCCAATGGGCATTATATTTAGATGCTAATTTGTGAGCGGACATCACATTTTAAGCCCTTCCTCCCTTCATAGCACAGGCTTACTAGAATTGCAGGACCATGCTAGCCACTGGAGACTGTGCAGCTTTTGTGGTGAAATCTCCTGGTTTATGGAAAGGGACAGAGAAAAATGAGGCCCTCAGGGATCCACGTGTGTCACTGCCTGTGAGAACCACTACCTTCCACGTGGCTGCTGGAGGAGGCTTCCTGCACAGAAAACAAAGACAGGAGCCCAAGTTCAAAAAAATTCATCATAGAAACATATATGCTATCTTTTCCTGTCATTGACCTACTAAAGGAAGAAAGAAATTGCAGACGATTTGTCATTTAAAGAACAACAAAATACTCCCCTTCTGTTACTAAAACACTTTCCTCACAATGGGTCCATTAACATCCTCTACCTACAGGACTAGCATGTGCATGAGTCATCCAAACCCCAGCCTCCCTCCCAAAATAGCTCCCATCATGCAGCTGTGTTAATGCGACGCCCACACTATGAAAAAAGGAATCACCACGAAAGCACATCCTTCTGTGACTTCATTTTGGTAATGTGAGCATGGCAACTGCGACACTGCAGAACAGAAAGTAAAATTCAACACTGCCCAGAGGTGTGGGGCAGGTGAGGCACGAGCTGGCCAGGGAGGCTTTGCGCTGCAGCCACCACCCTTTCCTGGGGCACGTTTCCCAGCCCTTGTGTATGTGTCCTGAAGATTTCCAGTTCCTTCCTTTTTCTTCAGCAGCTCTTTGTGGAGGGTCTGAGACCCACAGCTGTGGTGAATGAGCTCATGCAGTCCCATGGGTCCTAGTCCCCTTCACTGCCTTTGTGGGACTGGGCTCTGAAGCGAGAGTGACAGCATCCAGGCTACCTGGATGCCACCTGGCCATGGACGCTGGCACCTCGGGATTCCCATGGGTGTTCCCCTGCTCCCAGTCAGCCCGTTTTTTAGGCTGGCTTCACGCCTTCCTCAGCACATCCGAATTGCCATCCCCTGTTGCCTCCCGCCTCCCCGGTCTGCACCACACCCCCATCTCCATTGCAGAAGTTCACCTTCTTGAGTCATTTCTGTAACGTTTCGAATCAAATCCTTCGACGCAGATATCTCATAACATTTCAAATTTTGCGCAGATTCTTTCTGTCAAAGTATTGAGAGCAAATGTACCTGAAGTACATACATAATTTCATCTCCTAAAATGACATGAAAAACTCCAGTTTTCTTCCCTAATAATATTGCGATAGAGTTAATTTCTCATTTCAAATCAGTAAGGTTTTTAACAGCAAAGCATCTGAGGCGTCAATGGAAAAAAATCCCCAAGAGTGTCACCTTTTAGACTTCAGAGTTCTGCCTTTACAGCGACATTTTAGCTCGAACTTGCTGCTTAACTTTCTTTTTCACTTTCCCCAAAAGAAAAAACAAAACGAAAAAAGATCTGGTGTTCCATGGACTCGGCGTGCACTCTGGGGTCTGTGTGAATAGGAAACAGCCAGATGAAGCCCCAGCACCACGCTCCCGGGCACTGCTGATGACGACTGTCTCTGGACAGCCCTGGTTTCTGGATCCCTTCGTGACGACCGCCCTAAGCGGCAACTAGCATGAAAATGTTACTCACATTTCATTTTGAAATATGTGCCTTTTCTGTTTTACGAGGCAGGTAATTTTATCCAGAGCTTGATGAGGATTTGCACGCAACCCCTTAGGAAGATCAAGTCTGTTCCTGAATCCGCTGCCTCCATGGCGGAAGCGTATGGTTTCCAGCCCAGCTCCTGTAAACAGTATTTTCAAAGCTAACTTGAGAGCTTTGGGAGGAGGAGCTGGGACTGAGATCGGGTGCTAGCTCCATAAGCAATGATTCCAAACATTTTGTAACGTGAGAAAGAAAAACTAGAGGTATAAACTGTTTAAATGATGTTTGAATGTGACAAATTGTGACAAGGAATTTTTTAAATTCCTGCAGAACTGCACTCAAAGTTCCAATGACTGCAGGAAGTCCCGGGCAGGTATTTCAGCAGCTGCTGGGAGCGGCTGGGAAGCAGGAGTGACAGGATGACAGGATGAGGGAGGTTGGCCACTGTGACTCTGCATGCCTCTCTCTGGGCCAAAGTCGCCTTCTTAGGTCATTTCCTCTGTTCTGAATCATCTGCTCTTCATGTCATTAAAGGGATAATATTTATAAAAAGTGCAAATTAAAATTAATGATAAGGACATAGGAAACAAAATAGGCAAGGGTTCACATTATTTCCAAAAAAGGAGAGAGGTCATTCTAGAAATCGTAGATTCACATGTAGGATATTAATTTCCAGAATAATAACAGAATATATTATTACACAGGTGGTTTATGAAAATGTGGAAAAGAACATATCTCCGACTCACAGGTCCCATCAAGCCAGCACTGTTCTGCTGCTGATGGCATGAACAGATGAGCATGTGGACAAGAGCCTGGCTTTGAGGGCAGCATTGGTGGAGTCCCTCCTGAATCCCTGGTGACAAAGAGGCTGGCATCATATAAAGGCTTAATGACAGAGCACTGCATCGCAAGTCATTCTCTCAAGGCACAAAACCCGGACACACCTGCCCAGGAACAGTATCGTGTCCTGGAGGTTCTGAACGTATGAATGTTCTGTGTTGCCCAACTGCTTCAGAATCACCCCAAGGAACTTGTTAAAATGCAGATTCCAGGCCCTGGGCAAGGCCTCCTTGGTCTGGAATCTCTAAACTTGGCTTCACCTAGAATCTGACTTTCATTATCTCACCAAAAGTGCCCTTCTCAAGTCATCCAAATCTTACCCATTGCTAAATCGAGTGGCCAAATTTCCATCCTCCATAGCACCGGGCATGGCTATTCACCCCCTCTTGCTTGAAACACTCCCTTCACCTGGATTCCAGTACATCCTACTCCCCTGAGTTCGCTCCCACCTAGCCCTCTTTCTGTGTCTGCCAAGGTCACCTTTCCCCTGGATGCAGTCCCTGGCCTTTTGTCTCCACGTAGTTACCCCCTTGGAACCTCGTCCTGTCTCAGGGCTTTACAAACCATGTGAATAAACACTGACAACTCTCAAATCTCAATCTCCAGCAGGGGCTGCTCCCAGAGGTCCAGTTCTAGAGGCCCATCACAGGCAACTGTCCTGAGTGTGTGCATGTGTGTGTGTGCACGTGTACATGTGGAATGCACATACGTGAGTGTGTGTGAGATAGACAGGTCTTGTTCTGGCTTTTTCTTACATTGGGATGGAGCTCCTTCAAGTCCCAGCTTTATGCAGGCAGTGGGGCAAGAGGTCTGCCTGGGGCCAGCCCTGGGATTTGTCACCAGTTCCCCTGCCCTGTGAGGCTGTAAACAGCCAAGCTCAAGTTCACCAGGTTGTCACCTGGCCTCCAGGAGAAAGCTGGCTTTAACTGTCTCCTTCCCTGGGTTCCCTGCTCTAACACAGGGTTTGGCCTCTGTGTATTCCTTACTCCCCAGCTCACTCACACTTTTAAACATTCTTAAAGGGATACTTGATCCAGGACTTTCAGTCATATTTCACATGAGGGCTGGCCACATCTAGTCTACCACGCTGCTAGAATGGAAGCTCAGGAATGCTTTTGAAGGGAGAGAAGATTCACTAAATGGCTTTTTAGCCTCTTCCAGAAAAGAAAGACAGCCGCAGACTTGCTGAGAAGAGTAGAGGGGAGTCTGTGCAGGAACAGCCCCCGGAGAGCGAGCTCCATCTGCGGCACGACCCCTGATAGCTCGTGGGTCCTCGGCCTTTGGTTACCAGGAAAGCTGGCTGCACCAGTGAACACATGCCACCCATGACAAAAATCCTCCAGTAGGCTGTTTTGTAATTACTAATATGAAATAAAAATAACTAGACATTTGAACCAAAGACTCTAAGAACCAGAAGGAACCTCCCATGTAGCAGGTTGTGCATCTTACTATTCAAGGGACCAGAATTCAGATCATCTGAGGCCCAGGACCCATGCTCCTGGCAACGCTGCTTTCATTCCAACCAGGGCCTAGGACATTTAGAGCGGTAATGGCTCGCGAATTCTGGGGCCTTCTCTGCTCTTTAAACTGCCCTTTATGCGTCTCCGCAAATGTGTCTGCTTTTGCTGGTGTGAGCAAATGTGAAATGAAATGATGGGACCAGCTGCATTTGTCCAATCAATTCCTTAGGAAACCATTTCCACAAAAAGTTTCCCTTCCATTTCTAAAAAGCTAAATATAAATGAGCCATTTAGTACGGCAGAACCAGTACCCTCAATAATGGAAATCAGGCTGGTGACATGGGTGCCTGCTGGAATCTAGGTGAAACAAAGACGGCTTAATTTAAGAGGAATAAATCTGCCACAAAATCATAGGAGGAAGGGAAGCAGGAGAAGGAAAGAGAAAGGAAAATACCAGATGCCATGTCAAGATCGCAGATAGAAGCTCTGAAATTTCAGGAGTGTGACCCTATCTACTTGATAGAGCGCAGGCCTGCTCAGCAAGACAAGGTCTCCATTTCAACCCTGGTCATTTTCAGAGTTTGAACTGCATCTGTTCGACACAACGCTCAAATGGATGCTGCCGAATCCGCGGAGGGAAAGCAATGTGCAAGAACAGGGCTGGGCTCTGTTTTCTCATCCATCCTAGAATATCGCTTTTTCTTTTTCTGAACAAAGAAAGTGATTTAGCATCCAAGAGTGGTCACTGCAGTCACCGCATGCACAGTGACAATCTAGGAGTGGGCTGGCTGCTCGGGCTCCTTTCCTCTTTGGGGAGACGTCTCCGTTAAGGTACTCACTGAAGCTCGTTGGAACTGAGGCTGGGCTAACATAAGGTTCCTAGAACACCGCAGCACTGAGTGGACAGAGATTATGCGAAGAAAGGAGGAGAAGCAGCAAAACCAGCCTTGGCATTTCTCTCCTTTCTTTTCTCTTTCTATCCAAACTGGCCTTTCTGCCTCCCCACCCCATCCCTGTTCATTTTAGTGACTGAGGAGGGAAGAACCTCCCCAGGACACTTCCTCTCTGGTTTTCGTTAAGCCCTGCCACCTTGCCACTGCTTCTGCCTTCGCCTTCATTGCCTGTTGTTCCCGTGGATCATTTTCCCTTCCCTTCTTCTCATCCCTCAGTCTGCTGGTATTTTTATAAATCACAGTCAATGCAAATTGGACTCTGAAAGTTGTGCTTATAAACGGTGACTGACAGATGGAGCGCTGCCACTTTTGCAGGGGCCTCCTTCCCACAGAAAAGACGTGCAAAGAGTGAAGAGCCAGGGCTTCCTGCACACACATGGGCTCCCAGTCCTCACATCGGCCATTCTGTGGGTGTGCTCATTCCAATAAATCCTCTAATCCTTAACCTCCCTGGGAAACGTCAGTGTGAAGTCCTCACGGAAGCTTGGGGTGTTGGTGTCTGACACGGTGTTCCATGTCAGACTGGCTCCGTGACCCCTTCCACTTCATCTTGAAAATTATCGTCAATGATGTGCTTTACAAAGACTCATTACTAGCATCGGGGAATGAGACGGTAGCTACTGACTGACATGAGTGTATTAAGATGCACGGGAACGATCTCCAAGAAGCCTCACACTTGGGGTAGATGGAACACGCACGCAGGTTAGGTTAAGTCACAGTGTTTCCTCGTGGAACAGCTTTAGATGGGACCACCTCCGGTCTGGGCAGTGGGATGAGTGCCTAAAGGGGCTGAATACATCTGTATTATTTAGCACAACTGTAAAATAATGCCAGGTAACAACCCGGTGATAGTGAGACGAGGATGCATGCCTGGTGTGCACCAAATGAGACATTATTTATGCTAGTGTGTCACCCTGACTTGGAAAACTAACATTTTTTTTTGTCTCTGAGATATATAGTATGAAACTGCACCAAGAGATGAGAGAAAACTGAAAACACAGGATTTAAAATCACAAGTGGAAAAAGCTACATCATAATAAACTACGTCATCAGTATAACCAAGAAAACTACAGTCATATCCCAGTGAGATCTATTGGGATAAAGTTCCTATTTCTTTAGCAGAAAAGGAAAAGTAGAAATTCTACAAATATCATCTTCCCCCAGACTCAATTATCCACATGTTTCCAATGTGATCTCCTCATTCTTTTTCAAAAGCAACATGTTGGTGAATGTTTGGTCAATACCTCTACCAGAATAAGTTGATGGCTGCGATGTTTCCATTAAGAAGAATAAAAAATGCTGAGTCAACTGGGATGTAAAGAAAACGCACATCCCAAGAGTGCCCAGCTGTTGGGAACCCTGAGCTGGTGGGCTCTTCTCACACAAAGTTAGTTTCCTTTCTTTTCTTTTTTTTTTTTCTTTGAGACAGGGTCTTACTTTGTCACCCAGACTGGAGTGCAGTGGCATGATCTTGGCTCACTGCAGCTTCGACCTCCTGGGCTCAAGCGATCCTTCTACCTCAGCCCTGCAAATAGACAAAATTAGTGTCTATTTCAAGTGTACTGAGCAAAAACACAAGGCTATATTGATCAGACCGTTCAGATACCCAGCAGAGGGACGCTTGCTGGGGTAAGAGAGGCCAGTGACGTGTGTCCTCCTCTCCAGCAGCTGAAACAGGAGTGTGCACAGGGCCAACCCACTCTACAGCACTGCAACACCACCAACTTAGAGGAAGGCAGGTTGGGCTCTGCAAGGAAAAGCTGCTTAAGTAATGGATTTCTAAAAAATGGTCCACCAAATCCATGGCAATCAATATCACAGCTGATGGGGTGATGGGGAAAGTCTCATCCCTAAAATGGTTCTGAAAGGTCGGCGGCTGAGTCGGCGGCTGAGTGTCCACTCCCCGGCAGTGGTGCTGGTGCCCAAATGGTCAGGCATGGTGTTTGTGATCTGGATGAGAGCTGGCAGAGCAAAACTGTTAGGCTGCAGATCAGGATGAATTATTCAAATTGACAACATCTTAGCAAATGGAAAGATGTGCTAAAGGATCAGAAGAGGCCATTCTGGCGGGCAGAGTGATGGCGGCAGCCGCTTAACCCATGGCATGTGTGCAGCACGAGGTCATGTTTTCAGAAAAACAGTAATTGTGCCTTATATGGAACTTTATATTAATTGTGACAGAGAGTAGTCAGCTGCAATGCAGGAAAGGATTGAAAGAGTAACTGAGTCCGTGTTTTAGAAAAAGAAATACCACTGTGGGTGGAAACGCACCTGTCCTATGGACAGACTGGCGGGCCCTGAACAGAAAGCCTGCTTCTATTCTGTACAAATCCCATGGCCGACCAATAGGCATAACGTGCACACCTTCTGACCCAGGGACCTCACTCCTCAGAATTCATCAAAAACATTTACACATAGAAAGCTGTAACATTATTTGTAACAGTGAAGAAATAAGAAACGACTGAAACGTCCAGCAAGCGGGGAAGAATAAGGAAAATGATGATCTATCCACCAAATGAAAGCTTATGTAGGCTTTCAGAGTGATTGTGCTTTTCCCCATTACTCCAAAAAGACGAAATACTTACATATAAAGTAACAAAACAAGTATAGTATCTGTGCATCAAAAATTATGGAACACTATTGGAAGAAATCAAAGGTCTAAATAAATGGAGAGACACGTCATGTTGACAGTTCAGAAGAGCCAACATGGTAAAGATGTTAAGTGTTCACAAATCCACCTGCAGGTACAAACTCCCATCACAATCTGAGCAAGGGTTTTTTTAAGTATAGATAAGTTTATTCTAAAATTTCATGGAAAAGCAAAAGACCTATGATACCCAATTTTGAAAAAACACTAAAGTGGGAGGAATCTCTCTACAGATGCTAAGGTTTGCTACATAGCTACAGGAATCAAGACAGTGTGCTATTGGTGAAGGGGTAGACACACAGATCAATGGAATGGAATAGAGGACCCAGGAAGAGAAGCATTCAAATATACCCAGCTGCTTTTGGAAAAGCAATTCAATAGAGGAAAGGCAGCCTTTTCAATGAATGATGCTGGAGCACTGGACATTCACAGGCAAAGAAAAAAAAGACATTTAACCTAAATTCCATCTCTTATACAATAATTAAATGTCTGTGAAAATGGATCACAGACATAAATATAAAACATAAAGCTACAAAACTTTTAGAAGAAAACATAGGGGAAAATTGTCCAAACTTAGGGCTAGGGAAAAATTCTTAGACATGACACCCAAACCATGATTCATCAAAGAAAAAAGTGATAAATCAAACTTCATCAAAATTTAAAGCTTTTGCCTTGCAAGGACTCTGTGAAGGAGACGAAAAGACAAGCTATGGAGTGGGAGAAAATGTTTGTAAACCACATATCCAACAAAGGTTCTGAATCCATAATATATAAGGAATTCTCCAAAGTCAACAGTAAAACAAAACAATCCATTAGAAAATGGGGGAGACAAGCAGACATTTCACCAGTGAAGATACACAGATGACAAATAAGCACATGAGAATATACTCAATATCATTAGTCATTACAGAAGCGGAGAGCCGCAATAAAGTATCAGTACATACCCATCAGAATTGCTAAAACAAAAAAAATAGTGATAAACATCAAACACTGGTGAAGATGCAGAGAAACTGGACCTTGTACATTGCTGGTGTGAATATAAAATGTTCCAGCCACTGTAGAAAACAGTCTGGCCAGTGTCTTACAAAACAAAACATCCCAGCAAATGTATTCCAGGGCATTTATCTCAGAGAAATGAAAACTAAGCTCACACAAAAACCTGTACTCAAATGTTCATAGCAGCTTTATTTGTGATGCAAAAACTCGAACAGCCCAAATGTTCTTCAATGAATGAATGGTTCAGCAAGCTGCAGTACATCACATCATGGAATACTACGCACAAATGCAAAGGAACAAACTACTGTTAGTCACAAGTTGTATGGATCTCCAGAAAATTACGCTCAGTGAAAAAAAGCAAATATCAAAGGATTATACAATGTATGATTCCATTTACATATTTTTTGAAATGCAAAATTATAGAGGTGAACAGTTTAGTGGTTGCCAGAGGTGAGGGATGGTTGGTGTTGGGGTGTGTGTGTGTCCATAAAAGGGTACTATGAGGGATATTTGTGGCAATGGGACAGTTCTGTATCTTCATCAGGATGGTACTGCCACAAATTACACATGTGATATATTTGCAGAGAACTCATATACACACACACATAAGTACACGTAAAACTGGTAAAATATGAATAAGGTCTGTTGACTGTACCAAATATAAAATTCCTGGTTTTCATACTGCCCTGTGGTTGTACAAGGTGGAGCCCGGCTGAAGCACAAAGGACCTCTACCATGTGTTTTGCAGCTTCCTGTGACTCTATAATCATTTAAAAATTTTAAAAATGGTAAAAAGTGATTTTTAAGTCTATTTGGCAATATTGAAAGAGCTTTGTTACAAGCTTTAAAGAAAGCAGAAAAATAAACGTCATGTATATGATGATTACCATGACATTTTTACAAGGTAGGAAAAATATTTATGGAAAATACATCAAGATATCAGAAGTGATAGTATTAGAAAATATAAATGATTAATTTTCTCCCCTTTGTTTTCTAAATTTCCTATACAGAAATGGAAAACTGGCCAAGTTTCTATATAAGGACATTTAAAATGTGACATTCCCTTTCTTTACTCACTGCTATCCTATCCAGCTGCACTGAACTATAATGGAAAGTTCAGGCAAAATTAACTGTGAGTTTTGAAAAGCAAATAAGATCAAACAACTTGCTGCAAGGGAAAAAAAATGGAAGCCAATGGAAAACAATTTGGATATCATTTCTGGATCAAAGAATAAACCTATTAATTGGTAAAAAAAAGAAAGACTCAATATTTTTAAAGCTATTAACATTTTTTATACTCAACACACAAGCCTCCTCCTGTGCATCAACATGGAATTTCCGATCAGGGTACAGATGGCGAACATGAACGCCTGCAATATGGACAGCAACATGCACTTCCCAGCACTGCGGGCAGTCAGGGAGGCAGTTCATAGATTTTTTTCCTAGGAGGTGGGTGTCTCTAGGGGTGGGTGGCAACAATTTACTGGAAACTGACAAACAAAAGAACTTGTTTTAAAGTGAAATTAGGGCCGGGCGCGATGGCTCATGCCTGTAATCCCAGCACTTTGGGAGGCCAAGGCGGGCAGATTACAAAGTAAGGAGATCGAGACCATCCTGGCTAACACGGTGAAATCCCGTCTCTACTAAAATACAAAAAATTAGCCGGGCGTGGTGGCGGGAGCTTGTAGTCCCAGCTACTCGGGAGGCTGAGGCAGGGGAATCGCTTGAACCTGGGAGGCGGAGGTTGCAGTGAGCCGAGATCATGACACTGCACTCCAGCCTGGCAACAGAGCTGGACTGTATCTCAAAAAAAAAAAAAAAGAAAAAAAAAAGAAAGTGAAATTAGGTACTACTCTCTGTATAACACTAATTAGATAACTGAGTTAAGTGTGACACATTTATTTCTTTTACATTAAGTAGTTTTCTAGATATAAATATGAAGGGTTCAATTTTTTTTTCTTTCAAAGTCATTAGGATTAACTCAAGCAAAACCAGCGACCATCCCTTTTGGAATGTATGTGTGTGTTGGACTGATACTCCCTTAATCTTTGAAGGAAGGTTCAATGTGAATGGTATTCTCCAATGCATAAATGAGATACTTCGGGCAATGGAAGAGAACTACTTCTGCAATACTCTCTGGTCTTAACTACTTTTTCAGTTTCCTGCTAAAAGTAGATTGTTCCAGATCTCTTGAGAGAGGATTTCCAATGTGGCCAGTGGAGTTTCAGAAGACATGTGGCATGTGGCAGCCCCTGCTCTGTGTGCTATTTCCTATCCTGACGAGTCTTACAAATGGAAGCCATACGAAAAACAATCAACACTTCAGAATTAGGTTTAAATGATGTCAGAGGTAATGTGCAGATCATCTCTTAGCCGTTTCCAAAACTGTTGAAAAGATGAAACTTTTGGACAAAAACCTCATTCAAAGGAGTTCACTAAATAACCATCCTTCTTTCTTTTCTTTTTAAACTAACTTAGTTATTACATTCTAAAAGATTATGAAGCATTTTGTTAAAAAAATATTAGATATGGTGCAAAGTTTTGAAACGGCCCCACCAGCCCACCGGGCATCTGATCACCTTCCATCCCTGAGCCTGCAGAATGGTCAGAGCAAGAAGGACTTGGCACAAGACAATAACTTGAATGGAATTAAGCTAACTGCTGAAATGCAAACATGCAGTAGGTTTTCCCAATATGAGCTATAAATTACAGATTTCCGAACAGTCTTGGGCACAGATAGGGTATTTCAAGTGAGGCGACAAACTGAAGTAGTTTACACAGCACAGCACCCTTTCAGACTGCCTTATGACACAACTTAATTCTATCAGCGTTTCCATTGTCACTCGCAAGCACCACAGACTGAGAGGCTGAAGATCACACCTGGTGGATTTCACCTACCTAGAGATCCTTGTTACCCAGTGCTGCTCAAAAGCAGCTCCCTGACCCCATAAACACTTACAGGGGAAATCAGCGGCTGTGCATGGATTAAATACAGTCTCAATTCTCAATTTCACAGGTCTTTGACCCCCCACAGGACAGGCCACATTTTGTACTAACGTCTGCTTATCCCCTTCTACCTTGGGAAGTGTCTGGCACCATCTTTCCTCAGTCTTTGTTCAAGGAATCAATGAAAACTTGTGAAATGGTTTAGAGTGGTGCTTGGCGGTCCCCAGGAGGCCCTGCTCAAATGCCAGGCTGCAGAATCACCCAGTGGCATGGCCTCACTCACATGATGACAGCCAATCCCTCTGTGTGGTGAAAGATGTGGGCTTGAGAACTTTCTACACTCCAGAAGCCATTACTGGCACAATATATAAGTGTTCAAGATCAAAAGAAATTGTATTATAAAAGTTTTTTTTTTTTTTTAATCTACCCTAGCTTGAGGTTTGGTAAAATGCCTTGGTCACATCCCCCAATTGCAGGTGCCCTGTTCTGCATCTGGACCACACACCTTGCCTGGGAGAGACTTCAGTGATGGAGGAGACAATCCCAAAACGTTTCTGAAGCTCTCACAGTCACATGCCAAAAAGTCCATTATTTATATTAGAAAAAGGGATTTGGAAACTTCGTTAGGAAACCCATGCATTGAGGATGCTATTTCCGAATTGCTAAGTAAAAAGTTTATCATTTCCTATGCACAAAGACGACCAGCTCTTTTTCAGTGGCATAGCAGGGATGGGCCGACAACCACGCTGGTCCCTGGAGGCTAATGTGGGCTGTATCCTGGCAATGGCCACAGGTGTGCAATGGCTCTCTACGGATTCTGCAGTCTAGCTTTGACACTGATCCACTAGGTTTTAGTAACAGCTTGACATCTGAATGGTTTATTATCATTAGCATCTGAACACACACTTACATAATATTGCTGAATGTAAAATTCTCAAGGTAGGCTCAACTCAAACCCTGGAGAGAGCATGTGTCTTAGCCACTTACTCGTTTTTGGTTTTTGGTTTTATTTTTGAAACAGGGTCTCACTCTGTTGCCCGCGCTGGAGTGCAGTGGTGCAAACACCCCTCGCTGCATCTTCGACTTCCCTGGGTTCAAGAGATCCCCCACCACAGTCTTCTGAGTAGCTGGGGCTACAGGTAAGTGACACCATGCCCGGCTAATTTTTTTTGTATTTTTTTGTAGAGATGGTGGTCTCACTATGTTGCCCAGGCAGGTCTCAAACTCCTGAGCTCAAGCAATCTGCCCACCTCAGCCTCCCAAAATGCTGGGGTTATAGGTGTGAGCCACCACGCCCAGCCTCCACTTACTCATGTTTAGTCCCACTTTTTTTTTTTTTTTTTTCCTTAAACTCCTTAATGCAAGAAAATGCTTGGGAAAGAAACAGGAGTCATTAAAAAAAAAAAAAAAAAAAGGCACCCACTCGTGGTGTTCCCAAGTAGCCAACTGGGCAGAGTGGGAAGGACTTAGAGACAACTCACTGACCCGCCCCGCCAGCCCTCTTTCTCTGCTGGTTCTGACGTGGGCCAGTCAGCCCTGACTCAATGCTCACGTATTATCACACGTGAGGCTCATCCCATTGTTAGATGATGCCATTGCTGAGCCAAACACAGGGCACTGCTTTAAACAGACTTGGCTAATTTCTGCACCCATTACAAGCTGATATGTTAAAAAAAGAAAGCCAGCCTACTATCATCTGTTTTCAAATGTTTCCAAATTGCTCTTCTTTCTCAGAATGACAGCTTTGGAACATTAGTGCAAATCCCCACCGAGATTTGCATCCGTATTCTTGGATCTTATTCAGAACTTAGGCCTGCTGAAAAACACACGGTTAGGTCAAAGTCTGTTCATGGGAAACTAGTATGCATATCTCAGAAGGAGCTCTCACCTACAGGCTACCCCAAGGCAGTGGCTGGAAACTGCACCAAACCCCGTGTGTGTATCTGTCTATCTGTCTGTCCAGGCAAGAGCATTTGGAATTTTCTAGTGCAGTTCTTGGCGCTGTCATCACTGAAGCAACTGATGCAGTTCGTAAGTTCAGCTTTCTGCTACTTCTTCCCACAGAGTGACATATTTTTCTTATTAGACTTAGAGCTTTTCAAATAATGATGACCTGAGAAGCGACTGCTACCCCTTTCCCAGAAGTAAGAGATCTGCAAAATTTTGCTCATTCATGAACATTTTAGCTTCTGTTTCAAGTCTTAAGACTAACATATTCCCAGACTGTCAGGCCAGTTTTATGAAGCTGAATGTGATATAAAGCTTAACCTGCCGCCTTTCGTTGTAAACATTGGATGCAAAGAAGAATTAACCATGGAACTAGAAGCTGCTGGCTGAATAAAAATCCCAGGGGAATTTCTGTTCCCTTTCTATTCCTCTTCCCAGCGCCGGATGTGCATCCTGTGTGGGGCACAGAGAGAAACATTCAGGGACAAAACCTAAGTCATGAGGTCTGATGCGATGTGAGAACTCACGGCCGGCACGCAGGTGGCCGTGGTGGGGGGTCCCACTCCAGCACAGGACTCCCCCCTCCTCCACTGCAGCCTGAAAGCAGGGAGCAAAACCAACCTGCTGTCTGAAAGGGTTTTGTTTTTTTGTTTTTTTCTAAGCAAACAAGTCTGACCTTCCAACCCCAGGAAAAGCCTACTTATAATGAGAATTCTGATGTCGATGTGAGGAGACACTGCCCAGACCAGCAACTCCACAGCAAGTCAGAAATACAAAGATTGCCCACCACATGAAAAATGTCTCCAGTTTTACAAAGGTCAATTGGTAATTTACAAAACCTGATTGTGAGATGACTTTAGGAAATTGTTGCTTCTATACTTTTTCTCTACAGAGCTAGAATACTGTTCAAGAGACAGCAGAAAACATCAGTTCCCTAAACCCAATGTAAAAATTGATGATTTCTCTAGCAATTTAGGCTCAAAGACACTGCAACAGCTTGAACCAGGAACATAGATGCTAAGCAGGTATATCTGTTTTCTTCCCAGGTACATGGTAGGTTTTACAATGGGAAAAGGGGCTACTCCTCCACGTCACAGTTATTTGTACATCTCTTCATAAGTGACAGGGGTGAGAAGAATTGCATGCCGGCTTCTGGACAGGAATACAGTTCTGAGCAGCACTCTGGCCCACTTCCTTGTTGCGAAAAGTCACGCAGCTCTAGATACTGACCATGTGCACCCCTACTGTTCTGGGATCTCTGACCTTGGAGCCATAAAGCTTTTGTTTAAGGATCACTTAAGACGTTTTTCAGACCCCGAATTCCAGCAACCAGTGTGAAGACCCCCACAGAGGAATGGGATTGGCGTAGAATATAGCTTCTTCCTCTCCCTGTCCCATGAAGTCACCCTGTACTCTTCCACAAATCAACAATCTCCACACTGCAGCCACTCGAAAAGCCACAATCCTAAGCCCAAATTCCTCGGGGAGGTGGATTTGAGGTTCTCTCCCATCGCCTCGTTCAGGGATGCTACGATTGAGCCTCTTTCTCTGCTATAACCCAGTATCTTGGTGTACTGACTCCTGTGTGAATCGGGCAAAGAACCTATTATGGTTACATTTCCCAGTAACCTTCCATGTTTGAGATTTCATCATTCTGAAAGGTGACACAGAATCATCATGGAACAAGAGCATCCTTCTCCCTACCCAGACAGGTCCTTCATCTGGGCGTCATCAGAGAGGTGGGCTGCCGTCACCTCACTTACAGGTGAAAATATACTTTAGGCAGACTGTGGGGAAAAGGAAGGAGACTAGGGGATGCTGCTCTAGGAAGGACGGCCCAGGGTGGAGGTGATGGAGAATCCTAGGGTGACAGTTGCTAAGGCGGATATCTGGGGGAAAACAGTTGGGGCAGTGAGCTCAGGGCTGAGTGGAAGGGCCATGGCTAGAAGCCCTGGGGTAAGAAGAGGCAATTTCTGATTCTTTCTCCTGTAATCCAGGGGTTATCCATATGCACTTATCTGGAGCTGGTCTTTGGGGAGCAGTGAATAGCCTGTTCCTGGACCCTCTTTCTCTCTTCTGCAAAGTCCTGGATGGGCAGGAAATCAGGTGACTCTCTCCTGTGCAACGGTCCTTGTTCCAGGCCCTACCTATTGGGGTTCCCTGCTCCGGTTCAGACACAGCCTCACCCACTGGGTGCAAATTCACTTACCAACTCCTCAGCTCCACAGGCGACTGACTGTGGATGTTACTGCATTTTCATTTTTCTTGGCTTGTGAGTCCCTAATGACTTTTTCCCCTACTACCTGACATGTTAGAAATGGTCATTCCCACAGCCACTGAAAAATACCCATGTTAATCTCCACCTTTGAGTCAACTGGCCTTTTAAGCACACTAACCCTTCATCATAGAATAAAGTGAATTTCGTGAGTGGGTTGTGGTTGAGAACCACTTACTCCTGAGAAGACAGTAGAATCCTACCACTAACCTATAGGAATGAAGATGACCAGGTCATGCTGGAATAGACTCAAGAGTACAGAGGTGGGCAACTGGCACGCCCAAAGGAACACAGGACATAATACAAACCTTCCTTTACCGCCACAGTAACAAAACCCCAAAGAGAATGTAATGTTACTGTTTCTGTGTGGAGCAGAATCCCTCTGAGTCCAGCTGTCTGAATCGGGTGTCGTTATTCTAGGTAGGCCACCCACAGCCTTCCAGTAAGCTCCACCAGAAACCCAAACAAAACACAACAAAAAAAAACTTGTCAGGGCACTCTTTGTAAAAGTACAATCCCCTAATGAACATTTTCTATTGTTTCACCCAGGCAGATTTAGAAGACCGCTAGAGGCTGGTATGCTGGGCGTGGACCCAGTGTGTAGCTGGTGTCCAGTGTTCTGGCCGTGTCCACGAGTTCTCAGGCAAGTGCCAAGAAACCTGCATGCCAGCACCCAGACCACGGGGCATTAGCCAGGGCTGACTCATCACATCCTGCCTCGCCAAATACATTTTCTTTTCCTGTTACCCGATGCCAAGTGGCTGTGCTGAACAAGAGGGCACAAAGTAGAACATGCCCTCCCCTCTCTGCTAAGTTCCTCCCCGATCTACGGCAGGCAGTTCCCACCCAGCCCACAGGCAGAGGCAGCTGCAGCCTGAGCGCGCAGAGGGCAGCTCCTGCCGGGGTGAGGAGTGTGGGCACAGAGCACGCTTCCCAAGAACAGCACGCAGGGACGACGCCTAAAACCTAAATTGACATAAACACAGTCCTGGCCACTGCGTCCCCCACAGACTCAATGGTCAGGTGGCTGGGGTCACTCTGAAACTGAACTGTCCTCCCACTGAGCTGTGCCTCAGTCCAAATTAACCTGAAGTTCTGTTTACAGGGATTGAGGGAAATGAATGGATTGAATTATGCTAATATCTTCCCTTCCCATAATCCTAACTGAGTGATATGGTCTGGCCTTAGAGTTTCTCTGCCACCTTTGTCAAATGACAGAAAAATCAGCTTTTGTGTTTTTGTGTCTGTTATTAAAAAATGTTTTAATAAAGTATTACACCACATAATAGATACATAGAAAAGTCCAGGCAACTTACAGAAATAATACAGATAAATTACAAGAAAGTTGTTATTCCCAGGCAAATATCTAGAGTTCAAAATGAAACTTGAAATCCTTCTAGTCTCTATATACAGACTTTCCTCACTCTGTGAACCCTCACTATCCTAATATTTTCCATAACAACTCGCAAAACATTTTAGCCCCAGTTCACCATCCAAATAGAAAGCCTGTTACACCAGTGTATGTCAGGGTTCTTCAGAAAAACAAAACCAGTAGGTGATATGTGTGTATGTGTGTGGGTGTGGGTGTGTGTGTATATAGAGGTGTATATGTATATACAGAGGGGTGTGTGTGTATATATATGTATGTGTATATATAGGTGTGTATGTATGTGTGTATAGATGTGTATGTGTATATATATAGGGGTGTGTATATATATATGTATGTATATATAAAGATATGTATGTGTGTATTATATCTATATACAGGGAGAGAGAGAGAGAGAGTGAATCAGCCCCCACACACATATAGAAGCTGATGAGTCCCAGGATCTCCAGTTAGCAAGCTAGAGACCCAGGAAGAACTGATGTTTTAGTTCAAGTCCAAAGGCAGGAAAACACCAATGTCACAGCTCAAGCCATCAGGCAGGAGGCTTCCCTCTTCCTTGGGGCAGGGCCAGCCCCTTTGCTCTGTTCAGACTTTGGCTGGTGGAGGAGGCCCACCTATATCTAGGGGGCACCTGCCTCACTCAGTCCAGTGACTCAGATGTTAAACCCATCCACAAACACCCTCACAGTCATACCCAGAATAAAGGTTAACTAAATATCTGTGCATGTGTGGCCAAGTTGACACATGACATTAATCTGCATCCCAAGCAGTGTGTGCCCAGGGCAACACTCAAGGCTGGGCTGGGGCAGGGGGAGGGCGAGAGGCAAGCGGTGTCTCAGCCATTCTCTAACAGGATGGCGACCATATGTGGGACGGTAAATGTGCTTATAACATCACTGTTGGTGGCCCCATGCTGTTAACGGAAAAGGTTTTCCAGGAAAGTGGCAAACCCTGAGTAGCAGTGAGGGATCCGAGAGGCCTAATTAAGCCCACACCATGGAGAAAGTCTACAGTCATGGAGCATCACAAGTGCTGGCTGGACACATGGCCCCATGATGACACACAAGCTCTGACATCCTTGCTATGAAGCTAAATTCAGTCTTGAGGAAACATTTGGTGTTTCAAGTGCTTTATGTGAGGCAGAAATTCTTGATAGATTATATTGGAGTTTCAGAGTTTTTGTGTATTTGTGTATTTTGTGTTTTTGTGCTTTTGAGTTGGTTGAGCTAGCAACATGTAATTTTTTGCCATTTAAAATAAAGGCATGTGGGCTCCTGATATTCATAAACTTGCTATGCTCCATCTCTTCATGAGGATTAGATCTGGGTTAAGAAGGAGGCTTTGGACCTGGAATATGACACAACGGAACTACTGTATCATTCTGTAGTGGGCAGTGTGGCCGGAACTACTGTTTCATTCTGTAGTGGGCAGTGTGGGCAAGGATTCAGTAGAGGAAAAGAGATCTGGAATATGACACATCAGAACTACTGTGTCATTCTGTAGTGGGCAGTGTGGGAAGGGATTCAGTAGAGGAAAAGAGTTCTGCATTTTCTTTCTCAATGCACAGGAATAGAGGCATGTAACAGGAGAAAATAACATGGGTAGGATGCATGACATACGAATTTTGTCAGTGTCACCTCATACTTCAAATGTGCACCAGCCAAACATGCAAACCTTCCAACACTTCCTGAATGCCAAAATCATCACATCAGAGCCAAGCCGAATGAAGCAGAAACCACCATGCTAAGTGATGAATGCTTCTCTTATTAAGGATTAGTTAATAATGACTATGCTGTAAATTACTGTATCATATGTCCAAAGACATCCTCAGAGGACTGGTGAGTAAGTTTCAGTAACTTGTATGAGTAAAAACAATAAGCATGGCCTCCTAAACTCTCCCCTATCCAGAATCCGAATTGAGTAATATGGTCTGGCCTTAGAGTTTCACTGTCACCTTTGTTGAATGAGAGAAAAATCAGCTTTTGTGTTTTTGTGTCTGTGTTATTAAAAAAAAGTTTTACTAACATATTATACCATATATTAGATGTACAGAAAAGTCTACGCAACTTAAGGAAATAATAGAGATATATTACAAGAAAGTCAAGTTATCCCCAGACAAATACCAAGAGGCCTCTTAAAATGTTACCAAAAGAGAAAAATCTATGCTACAACTAAAGATCCACATTTTTACAAGAACTCTCAGCAACTTTCTTCTAATGGCATTTGAGAAGAAACCAGGAAAACATACACATGTGAACTTACAAAGATGCAAACCGCGTGACCTTCCCTGACACTAGCACTATGACATCAAAATCAGCATGATTTAGACTGAGATGTGAGTCTAGTGGGCATCTCAGACCACACATGGTCAGGACAGTACCAGACACAGCAGACACACCAGACCACACCTACTGCCCATAGGCCATGGAAAGAAGCCACCAATGAATAAGCTCGGCATGCATTTCTGGCCCTCTGTGTTCTGTGGGGGAAGGGTTCTATTACCAATGGGCCCAGTTCCTGGGATTCCGAGCACATATTTCAATGCGCTTACATGAAATACCGATTTTTATTTCAAAGAACAACTAGTCTTCATATTTCTTTTAAGGTCTTAACAAGTAACTTGCAATACAATAAATAATAACCAAACACAATGAAAGTGGACATGAAGATAAATTATCATTCCAATTGTTTTCCTGACGTGAATGTTCTCAAGCACAGTGCCAGAATGCAGCATAAAGAACAATGAGGCATTCCATACATTTCACTTAAGATACGTGATCAGAATTCAGAGGAGACCAGGGTCTTAATATGCTTAGGGGGCTTCTGAGGAAGGAAAATCACAAAACACACACCCATTGTGACAGGGAAATCACAGCAGAAGAAAGAGAAATGGGGTGGTCGCAAACCTCCAAGGCCCCGCTTGGTGGGAGGGGAGGGAGGGCAGGCGCCGGCCGGTGGAGGAGGCGGCTTGGGCAGAGGATGCAGGCGCAACGTGCCCAAGTGAACAGGAGGACTGGCTTCCTACCCCTGAATCTGCACTGCTCTTACAACACTCTTACTTTTTTTTTTTATTCTTTCCTAACCCTTCCCCAAGCATACACCAAAAGAAATGCTATCAGTGGTCACTTATCTTTGTGCAAGTGGCTCATTCCATGGTCCTTTTGGGGCATATTTCTTAGCCCAACATGGCGTTTGTTTTTTTTTTTTTCCCTGAGACTAATTGCATTCACTCATATGTGCATTGGTAATCCACATTCCCACTAAATAAAGCAAGCTTTTTGCAGGTATTGATCATAGAAAAGCGTTCAACTTATCCACGATTAAAACAAAGAACTCAGGGCTACTGTTTCCAGTAGCAAGAACAGTCATGTAAACGACCTTCCTCCGAGCTGGAGGTGTGTTTCCTGGGTGCACTTGTGCACACACACTCCCCCTGGAGCCCTACACACCTCATTCAGGAGACCCTGGAAGGTCAGCAGGCATGAGCCCTGACCTGCAAATGTGTTGTCATCTCCACCCATTTCAAGACCTTCCCTCCATCCTTGGAGGATGAGACCCTGTGCCTGGCTCAAGGTCCCTGCCTTGTCCCCCATACCCTGAACATTTGGTCTTGCTCCCTCCTCCCCTGCACCATTCTTCAGCCTGTCCCCCTTCCCAGGCCTGCTCGTTCCCCGCCAATGGATCCCCTCCCTCCTATAAGGAAGAATATCTGTTGAGCATGGTTCGTCATTGACTATTGCTCTGTGCCCCTAGTGCCGCCCCCTCCCCACTGCTGAGCCCACTCCGGGAGTCACCCTCGACTCTCTCATCTGCTTGACTCTGTGGCGGGGAGTCCTGGGTCAGTGCTGACCTGTGAGAGTTTCTAGCAGGCAGGACGGCTGAAGGGGTATTAGGAACTAGGCTGCTTGACTCTTGCTTTCAAGTTGTAGTCACAGTTGACACGTACCCTGCCCCAAAGCCTTGGAAAAGTCTGTTTACACCAGGGTTGTCCAATCTTTTGACTTTCCTGGGCCACATTGGAAGAAGAAGAAGACGACGGGCTGTGGGTTGGACAAGCCTGGTTTACACACAGATTTTTGAGAGGGAGGCTCTGTAGCAATCACAGAGAAGCAACTGGCTTTCATACCAAACAGCATGAGGGAGGAGAGAGCAGCCACCAGGAGCCGAGGTCATAAAAGTGAGGGCGTACTGAACACGCATATGTCAGGCACTGCACAAAGCATTTTGCAAACATTATGTCACTCAATCTTCAAAGCAAGCCGGGAGGAAGGCATTGCTGGCTCATGTTTAGAGATCTGGGGAGGGAGGAACACAGTCACCCAAAACTATAAGCCCTGGATATTTTCAGAGTCCTCAGAGAAGGAATTAGACTTCCTACAGGATACAGGACAGGCAGCTTGAGGCAAATAGATTTCAAAGCAAAATCCAACATCTGAGAGGCACACTCCAAGCAGCACCACTTACTCACTTTGCATCTCTGGGAGAGCTGCTTAGTCTCCCGGGCCTCTGTAAAACGGCGTGATCACAGTACCCACCTCGTGGAGTTAATGCAGAGATGGCATTAACCAGTGTTGGTGATCAGACACTACCTATTATTTATATTATTGTTAGTATCACCCATGTATACATACAAGTCTCTAAGTATGCATTTCTATGTGCATATATACATGGCGCACGTAGAATCAATGAATGTAACAACTATCTCTGGCTCCTCTCTGTTGAGAGAAACGTGAAAATTTACAATCCCTGCCCTCAAGGAGTTCAGACTCTGGTGACAAAGGAATAAACTAAATATGTAGACTGCCAAGCACAATAAAATTCATTCCCAAACTGGTCCTAATCACCTACTAAGAGCCCAGCTGCTGCTAAGCCTTGAGTATGTCAAAGTATGACCCTTTCTCTGCCTCAGGCTCAACTTGGCGGGAAAGACAAACCCGTTACACATAACCTTCCAACATTCCAAGAAAGAGCCTCGGGAGAGGTTTATCCCAGGTGCTGGAAGCCTCCAGGTGGGACACACCACGTTAATCCAAGATGCTGAGGCGGTGGATGGGACAGCGTGGCCACGATGGGGGCTGGGGGCTTTGCAGACGAGGTGTCTGAGTTGAGCCCTGAAGGCCACTTGGACTTCCAGAAGTTGGGGATGCAGGGGGCCTGGGATGTGTGGGCAGGACGACTGGGGCAGAAGCAGGGGTACAAGGACGGGCGCCCCGGCGGGACAGACTGAGAAGGCAGCCAAGCCAGACCGAGGAACAGCGCAAAAGGTAACAACCAAGTCACAACAGGAGTCCAGAGGGTCCTGAGTGTGGGAAACACAAGCTCTTGTAGCTTTTAGTCCTCGGAGTCCCTTCCAGTGTGTGGAAGAGATCCAGCCTGAAATGACTGGAGGGTAGGGGTGGATGAAGTTTATTCTGGAGACAACAAGGGGTCCTGGTGGCTTTTCCGGGGTAGTAGAGACACCGCCACGTCTGTGTCTCTGGAGAAGGAAGATGGAGAAGGGATCCTCCGGTGGGATGGGGTGGAGCTGGGAGAGGCCCCAGCGGGAAGCACTCGGAGGAGCGGGGGGCGCCCACCGGGAATCAGCCTCTGTTCCTTCTTTTCCACAGCTCACCTGTTCCCGACTTTTCCTCCCAGTCTCCTGGGCTTGCCGCCAGTGATGGGATCCCTCTTCCTGCACAGAACCGCCTCTTCCTTCCTCCTGGTGACAGACGCCCCCTGCCACCCCCAGGGGCTGCGGCTCCCCCAGATGCCCAGCCTCAGCCTCCTGAGTGCTGTGCCTGCCCCCACTCCACCTGAGCGGCTGACCAGTCACCAGACTCACCCCCACCCGCCCTCTCCCCTCCACACAGGGGAGCCCCCAACTCCAGCCAGAGGGGCCAAGACCTCCTACCCCAAGCAGCTCTCGTGGGCAAGGTATCTGCTTAAAGACATCGATGGATTTTATGAAGAAAATATTTAAGCCAATTTAAATATTTCAGCAATTGATAAGTGACTCAGCTTTTATGGGCTGGACCTTTAGGGTATTGTTTATAAGATGTATATGATTTTCATACCTGTATCAGTGCTTATAATATTGTTTGCATGAAAAAAAAGGTTCTCATGTTTGCCATCCATTTACAAACAAGCTTTACCTATTTGTAAATTACGGGCTTTCAACACACAGCTGGACGTGGCGGGAAAGAGGAGACAATTACTCCGTGTCTCAGCATGAAGAAATGGCAGCTGTCAGATGTCAGCACTGCCAATGTTTCAGCACTGGGGTTCCTTGCTCACTGAGTAGGAACAGTTTGCAGAAATACTGGAAAACCCGCTGTGGATAATAAACTATGTCCCAGGCTCTGTGTTTCCTCAGGAATGCATTTACTTAGAGAAGCGGCCTATTAACATTTCCAGGGAAAATGCAAAATCCATTTTGTGAAGCAACGAGGCTGAGTTTTCATGGCTCTTTCCTCCTCCAGGTGTCTTCACTGCGTCCAAGTCTGTCACCTGCATCATTCGATCAAGAGTGCCCCTAACATCGCACTTGTCAAATCCTGTTTCTGCCTAATTGGCAGTAACAGCCTCAGCCCACCTGTTTCCGGGGTTTCCGGTGTCAGTCGGACACCGGAGGGGCCTCCCTCTCCCCACCAGTCTCTGGAGCAGATTCCCCCTCAGCCTAAACATTCTGCACTGCAGAGGGCCTGCCACTCACAAGCAGCTTCTGTTCCGCTCTTCCAAATTACCCTGAAGACATTCCCCGTCCGCCCCACGCCTCCCCTTTCTTCTCTTTCTCATCTCCAATGTTAAAGAGTTTCTGGAGGAAATGACAATGACAGTTGACAGATTTCAGTCTGAATTTCCCTTTTCCAGGGCCCTCTTCTAGGCATCTATTGTGCACTTGCTCTTTAATGTGAAGCTTGAGTATTTCTGTTGTAGGAGCTCTCGTTCAGACGCTGTAAAAACAGCCGTGTTCCAAATACACAAATGACGCGGTCTAGAAAAACTGGGAACTTTCTACGGGGGAAAGTCCTTGCTCGTCCTCCCGAGCTACGGATCAAGGTCGAGGGCTGCAGCGTGTCCCTGCGGCGGCATCGCCTTTCCGAGAGTCCTCAGGAAGCATCCTCAGTGGCCAGATCCCATTTCAAGGGCCCCGTGCTTCAGGGAGCGGGCAGGAGCTTTAGGACATGTGATCCCTTATATGTCTGAGCCATCCTCTGTGGGCCACGAACGTGTTTTTAAAACGGTCACTTTAATTACCATTATGAGGCTTTCACTTGGTTCCCCATTCAGAGGCTACAGCCAGGAGGGAATAAGGCAGACACCAAGAGCCACTTGGCAAAGTGGAGACGGCCGGGCTGAAAGTCACTCCCGCATCTGCCTGTTGAGTCTGGCTTGAAATTCCTGGGAGAGAAGAGCAGGCTGGGGCCAGCGCTCGGCCCCTGCTATGCAACCAGAGCCTCCCCCAACTTTTCCCCATCCTAAGTGATTTAAGTCACCACCAATTCCAAATCATTAAACTCAAACTGGAGAGAGGCCCATTGTTTAAGCCGAGATGGTCCTGACAGCGGGGCAGTGGGGGCTGGCTTTAACAAAGCCCTGAGCTTGCTCTTCTGCGGTGTGCTTCAAAATGGCTGAAGCCATTTCTTCAGCTTCCTTCGGGACTGACTGAGCTCATCAGACTCCGGGATCCAAAGCCTGTGCTGGGATGCGGGGGTCCACCCTCCCTGGCACCTGGCTGCAGGCTTTGCTGGTGTGGTTGGCCTGGGCCCCGGCTGCCTCTGACTGCCATGCCACCCATGCTAGGGAACAGCTGTCCCCACAGGAACCATGTGGTCCATGTCTGGGCACTGACCGCCTCACTTGCAGCCAACCCCACACTCCCCAGTGGTGCCGAGGTCCCGTGGCAGACTCAGCCAGTCCCAGTGTGGACTTGACTCGGCCATGGATGCCTGGGGCCAGTGAGCTAGCTGTCGGGCCAGTGGGGCCCAGCCTGATACTGGACAGAGCCTGGACCTGGGGCCTGTGGCTGGGGAGGGGTGCTCCTATGTGGACCAACAGGACGGCCGATGGCCTGGAAGACAGTGTGGCCGAGCTCTCAGCTAGCGCTCGGGACTCCACATGGATGTAGAGGTCACCGCTGGCCATTTCACAAGACACCACGCCTAGGAGCTACTGCAGCCAGCACTGCCAGGCAGCGACATCACAGGAGGACATTTCTAACACAACAAAAAGCATCTTCCCATCTTCGTGGACAACTGCCATGTGGTTCTGATAACCACTTTTCAGGAGAAGAGACACACGGAACTTGGGATAGAAATAAAGAATGGGAAGAGTGTCACGGAAACCTAGATGAAAATGTAGGAATTAATCTTCAAAGTTCAGTGTGAGGTGTGTGACAGCAGGGAACATCCTAGGGTGTGCAGAAAGGGAACAGACCACCTCCCGGGCTCCTGGGATGTGATGGCCTCGGCCGGGTGCAGGCTGCTGCTGCAGGGGAGGTCATGTTCCCCTTCATGCTTGTACAACATGGGGAAGAGCCTACATCAGTGTCCTTGCCAGAACATGCCAGAACTGCCTGGAAATCCCAGGCTGCTTCCTGGCATCTCCAAAGGGCCCATTCACAGGTGTGGGCAGCGTGTCAGGCAGGGACACCTGAGTCCTGCCAGCCATGTCTGAATGAGGGACGGATGGCTACCACCTCGGTCACCTCGATAACCTCACTGTTGGTGCCACAGATCTGCCCATCCACCGTATCACCAGAGGTTCTGTCTCCAGATGATTCTGAAGCACCAGCCTCAGGCTTCCAGGCAGCAGAGCTCCGCACAGGGGCAGGGGGTGGCCCTCTCCCAAGCTCCGTGCGATGCTATGGTCTCTGGAAGTCCATGCTGGGTCTGCGGAGCCCGTGTTGCACAGGCCCATGGGTCTCTCACACCTCCCCACCCTTGCCTGGAGTCTCCCCAAGCCTCTTAAGGGAACCAATTCTGTCCACTCCTGGCCCTGAGGTCTCTCAGCCAGGAGCCACCCTTGCTAGAGGGGCGGGGATAAGCTCTGAGCCAGTCCCTGACAGCCCCGCTCCTGCACCTGACAGGCTCAGGGAAGCCGGGTGATGGGCTAGAGATCACACAACCCACGCAAAGCTGAAGGTCTCATCTCCCCGCTGTTCTGTGCCTGTGGCAGGATCACAGAAAGTAGAGTTGGCAACAGGGATTTTCCCTTGGACACAGTGACTTCCACAAACCCTACATGACATCGTCGCAGGTACAAATGTGAACTAAAGGAGCTTCTTAGCCCAAAGAGTTGCAAATACACTGAAAACAGCTTCCAGAATGGGTCACATGAATTAATGGCTAAAAAACAGTCCATGATGAGCCACTGAGGTAACCCAGGAAGACATCACAAACACAGAGGCCTTCCCTGCCCTTCCGCAGAACACCCTGCTTGCTACCCACAAAAGCACCCTTCAATTGGCCATGAGTCACATCCATTGTGGCAAATCGGATGTTCTTTCCTAAGTGGGATTTGAGAAATCCAAATCCTTGACATGTGCCTGGTCATGAGCCTGCAGCCCCGCCTGTCCTCCCAGGCAGACCACATACTTCGACTGGACCTTGTGATTCACTTTCCACATATCCCTACACACCCACAGTTAACAGGGAGACAGTAACCTAGAGGTTCATGTGAGTCACTAAAAAACCAGAAGGAAAAATGAGTGGCCACGTGAAAGCAGCTGTCAGGGAGGAGCAAACACCCAAAGTTTTGATTAATTTCCCAGGGATCTAACTTAATGTAAGAAGTAGATATGGACAGATTAACTATGGGCACATGAAAACACATCACAGTACTAGGTTTCTAAGAAAAATGTTTGCCCAGGGGACTAGCTTAAAACAGAGAGTAGTAAATCGGCAACGGACTGGTTTGCTTATAGTCCAATGTGCAATTCACTGTATCACTGAACTGAGCTGGGGTTGCGAACAGAGCTGGAACTGAGATAAATCACAGCACATGCTTGGCCCCCAGTCTAAACTGTTAAACCTGTTCAGAGGAAACCCATGGCCTTCCCATGGAACGTGCTGAATTACCTAGACCAGCAGGAGACAAGAGGTTACATCTCTCCCCAGCAATCCATGATAAGCTTACATTTCCCAAGGGTCTGATAGAAAAATGGATTAGAGAAACCTATTTCCCTCTTAATCTAAAAGCCAGCTCACTTGGGGAAAGAGCACACCACCACAGTCCAAGGGCACCCCAGTGCAGCCTCTGCACCTGGCAGGCCCTCCTCCTGGGAAACATCCTGTCTCAGGTCTAGGATGGAAGAGGAAATACCTCCACTGCCAGCCCCAGAATCGGCCCTTGGACGTCCTGCTCTCATAACCAAGAGAAAGGGAGACACTGGATGCCCACCACAGGCCTCAGCTTTCTTGGAGTGACAGGAATCTTTGAGAATTTGATGAAACCTTGGCATTTTCTTCCTGGAAAAACACACACATGCACATCCACATAAAATCTGTCACAGACTGTCTGGAATTCCTGAGACCCATCCATAGAAGCCATGTTAAGAAAGCCTGTTCTCAGAGGACCACATTAAAAGAAAATTGAATCCAAAATCTATTACTTGGCCAGGCGCGGTGACTCACGCCTATTATCCCAGCACTTTGGGAGGCTTACGCAGGCGGATCACCTGAGGTCAGGAATTCGAGACCAGCCTGGCCAACATGGCAAAACCCTGTCTCTACTAAAAATACAAAAAAATTAGCTGGTCCTGGTGGCAGGCACCTGTAGTCCCAGCTACTCTGGAGGCTGAGGCAGGAGAATCGCTTGAACCTGGGAGGCAGAGGTTGTGGGGAGCTGAGATTGCGCCATTGCACTCCAGCCTGCACAACAAGAGCAAAACTCCATCTCAGAAAAAAAAAAAAAAGCAAAATTTTTTACTGGCTAGCATGTTTTGGGGCTGAAACACGTAAGACTTCGCAGACCCCAGTAACCAGGCAGAGCCCTGCCCTGGAGGTGACTGCGCTAGTCCCTGCGTAGCTAGTGACCAGCACAGGCTCAAAGCCATCTCTGAATGTATGTGGCATAATTACTGATACCAGAAAACAAATATGCAAATGACAAGTGCGTTTTGTGCAAATACTGTGATATTTTAAATAAAAAAATCTGGGTATCAATCCAGACTCTGCTTCCTCCTGATTTCATGATTTTGAACAAGTACTTTTTTTTCTCTTTTACCAAATACTGTATGTTAAAAGTGTATTAAGAATTAAGCTTACATTAATAAACGTATACAAAAGATTACATTCTGGATTTAACAACAAAGAAGTCTACTGGGAAAAAAACAAGCCTGTAAGTAAAAAGATGCACGTTTACTCTAAGTTAATGGGTACAGACGTAAGCATGCCCTGTATAATTATTCTCTTTCCATTGGATTCCTCTCCAAGGACTGGCACAATCTTCAACCCACGGGGGCTGAGACCCTGCAGGGGCCTTGAGGCTGGCCCTGGTTTGGCCCATTCTGCTCCTCTGTCTTCCATGGCAGGTTTTCTTCTGAGCGACCTCTCCACAGGGAGGCACCAAGGGCTGGGCTTCACGAGAGGTTAGCGCTGTTCCTGCCCTGGCCGTTCTCCAAGTGCTGTTTACTCTCATCGCATTCGGCTCCCTTTCTGCATCTCGGATGTTTGCATGGTGTGTGTGTCTTTCTGTAGAAGAACCTTCTGGGTGGTTTGGGAAAGGCCCTGGCCTGTCATCGGGTGCCTCTGCCCTCACTGACCTTCCTGGGCATGGCTTCTGGGTCCCTGCTGGGGCTGCCCTGGAAATCGCCAGGCCAGGCATTCTTACCACCCTCTTGCCTTCTCCCTGGACCTGCTCTCATGAGGGGTCTTTCTGGTCACTCCCAGGACTCCTCCATGGGCAGGGGCCACATCGTAGGCTGCTGCACGGACCACAGGCAAGGTCACCTTGGGAGCTCTGGACTTCTGCATCCTTGCGATCCCCTCTGGGAACTATACATACTCTGCACGGTGATTCAGGACAGCAGGCATGGCAGAACACTTCTCAAAGGACCCTTCCCTCGGGAATAGCGCATCTCCCTGTACTGACTTGGTGCCGATTCCTTGCAAAGCGTCTTCCCCTCGTCGTTCAGGGCTGCTGGCCAGCACTGAAACTTACATCCCAATTCTACAGTCCCAGGAGAAAATCTTCGTTCTGTACTTTCAACCTCTGCCATTGCACTGAGGATCACAAGATTCACAGAAGAGATGTCTTCTTTTCACTTTGCAGGTCTTAAAACTCTAAACTAAAGTACTGGCTAGACAATTATCACTTGAAAGAAAGTTCAGCAAGTCACACATATAAATCCAAGGGAGAGGCTGTCCAGTATGAGGGTGACAAAAGGACACATTTCCACAAAAGAAGCCTACTGAGCACCTGTCACCTCTCGCGCCAACCCCAAGAGTGTGACAGCAACTACGTGGTCTCAGATCCAGGAGCTTCCTGCCATAGCTCCAGACCGTGGGGGAACAGCAATGAAAAATGGCAGCACCCCGGTATGGAGAAACATGGGCAGTCACTGCCTCCTCAAAGAGAGGCACAAGACGGGTCAGCGATGGGCCCTGGCTCCCCTTCCACTGTCCTGCATGCCCCAAAGCTGTTTCTGACAGCTGCACCCACTCCCCACAGTCAGACGTTAGGGTCACCAATGACAACGCATTGATTTCTGTTTCATGTGTTTCACCTGCAAAAACAAAAACCCTTAAACTTAGGATATACGAAATTGCCACCATTACTTAAAACTCTCTTGGAAATTTCAGCAAATGAAGTAAGCACAGAAATAGAAATAAGAACTACAAATATAGCTCTAAGGCAGTATGTTTGTATATTCAGCATAAACCAAAATAAATACAGCAGATCTAATAATACAGGGTTTAGATACAACAAGAAATACACACATAAATTCCACGCTTATAAATCAAAATTAGCAAGACAGTGAGTGCCACAGGGAAACCAGACAACATTCAAAGATTTACTCCTAAATATTTAATAGTGAATATTAAAATATTAAAAATAACAACTAAAGGGTACATAGAAAAGCAAAGGGAAACATTACAGAGACACAAAGGTGGATCTGAATAAGTAGACGGGTAGGCTGGGAAGACTGAGTATGTCAATTCTCTTCCCTGTAATACTGTTTAACCCAGTTTAAATCCAAATCTTAAGAGGCCTTTTTAGGAATTTAAAAATGGCAAACTTTTTCTAAACTTTACACGAAATAATAAAGAATAGCATAGGAATTCTGGGAAAATAAAGGTACGAGAGAGAAGTCGCACTGCCAGATGCTAAACCATGCTGTGAATCTGCACTGTTACCACAGTGCGGTGCAGACACATCCCAGGACCGATGAGGCCGGCCCCACATACCCAGCAGGCCTGGGAGACCGAAGCACTCCACACGGGAAACAGTAAGCGCGGGACCAACCCATGAGGGGTACCAGGGAAACTGCCATGGAATTCATCAGATGAAAAATCGAGTCCATCTCCAGTTGCCATCAGATACCAAAACATCTTCTATCGGCTTAAGGTTAAATGCTGACACACACAACACAGAGATCTAGGAGAAAGATCAGCAAAGAGGTTGCTGCTTCCCGAACAGCAAAGAACTCAGCCTACAAGCAACAGCAGAAAGACAATTATTTAGCTAGACAACAAGGTCTAAACTTTAAAAGCTCGTAAGCAAAATGAAAAAGCCAATGACAAACAGAAAATATTGGGAACCACAAAATAGTGTGCGCTCGGGCCTGTGTGCACTGCATGAATGCACACACATGCGCGTTCTAGCACTCCAAAATAAACAGTGGTCAAAGGAATGAAATGCACAGTTCACATGGGGGGAAATTAAAAATCCAAGAAATATATTCTTTAAAGTAGTCTCATTAGTAATCAAAGAAATAAAATTAGATAGGTGAGAGACTTTTTTTTTTTTTTTGCCTATCTAGTTAATCAACATGTTGAGAATAAAAATATCTAACATTTGCCACGTTGAGTGTGGTGATGACTTGCTGACAAATGCCAGTGTGAGCGCAGCTTGAATGGCCTCTGGAAAGCAATCTGGTGCATTTGTATCAAAAATCATAATCCTGAAACAACTGACTTCCTTTTTAGAATTTTTGGAAAAAATCAGAGCCAGGGACAAGTACTTCTGCATAAACGTGCCATGTTGGCATTCTTTATAGTGAAGAACAGTGCGGGGAATAAAACCCTTACATCTTCTATATTGTCTTAATAAAGGCAAACAACAGAATATTATATATAAAATAAAATGCATTCATAATATTTAATAACACGAGAACATACACTATAATATCCAGTTTCATTTTAAACACAAAATTCTATGTTCAGAATTTTCTTAATTTATAGCAAAATTCCTACATAGATATAAATTCAAGAAAGACCCAAAATGTCCCCAGATATTAAATATGTGTATCTGAGTGGTGGGATTGATTAGGGATTCTAATTTTCTTTCCAGTTCTCTAATTGGAATATCTGATACAATGTCTTCCATATATTAGCTACCAATAAATATCGAGAAGAAGAATGAAACGATTTCAAACTTCCAACATAAACATGAACGATTACTAATTCTAAGAAAAGAGTGAACGCATGTTATAAAACAAACACTAATAAGCAGATACTGGTTTAGGAAGGTGGCTGGTGGCCTCTCAGGCTGGCTAAGCCAAGGGATGTTTACTTTTGTCAATTTCTGCAGAAACCACACAAGTGGCTGGTGACGTATTTAGCTCTTTCCTCACGGTAACCCTCCTGAGGACTCTAGGATGAGGTTCTCACATAGCTCTCGTTGCCGGCTGCTTTCCCTGCCTGTCGCCCTGTGGCAAAGCCCTGGTTATGGGCTTACAGCTCCTCCACGCTCCACTGTCATATGGCCTGGGGATAGGGGACCAGGGTGCTGAACCTGGACCTGCAAGGCCCCATTTCCTCTTGCTTGTGACCCCTCACTGAGGGTCCTTGGGGGACACAAGCAAAGAGGAACATAGCCCACACGAAGCCTGCATCACTAGCAACGGTACACGCGTCTCTACCCTCATGCAGGGTGCGAGACAGAGCAGCTCCCACATCCTCTGCTCCCCTTGAATCTGCACGTTCGGGTCTACCCCTGCCTGCTGAAGAAGAAAACAGGGGAAATGCAGAAATGCAGCTCATGAGGTTGGGCCCAGGGAGCCCTTGCGTGGTCAGAGGGAGCAGAGCACAGGAGAGGAAGAGAATGGAGAGGCTCCTCCGCATGCCCAGCCCCACCCCACACCATGAGGACAGGGTGCCTGGGGTTCCTGGGGTGCCCAGAAGCTCTTGGGAGCCCTCCTTCACTGACGGGAGGGATGGCTCGGTGCAGGGAGGGCAGGAGGGTGACATCCTTGGTCTGTGGGAAGCCACATCAGATGCAGAAAGTCCATTTCAAAGACAACACTGACCCTGCACAAATCCAGCTCCTCTGCCCTGTCATGAGAAGGGCACTCCATCAGGGCAGGCGCTCACCACCTCTGGTTAGAGCTTTCGGAACCTCGTGTTATGTAGCACACTCAGGGATGGGCAGCACCCTTGTGCAAACTCAGGGAAAACAGAGGGTCCCCACTGCTGCACCTAAGTTGAAGACGATGGCAGGGTCTGCAGGGGGATTTTTATCTTTTTCTACGTGAAGGACGGAAGACCCAGTGCACGTGTTCTGATGCTGGAAGAGGTACTGCTCTCTATGTAAAGTACAGATCAACAGCAAACCCAGGATTAAATTCCTGCTGAGGAAGGCATCCAGGTGCCTCCCTGCAGAATATGCCCCTGGGTCAGGCTGCAGCTGACTTTTTACAAAGTGAGCTCACCACTGCAAAGCCCCATGGGTTTTGTCACATTGACTCTGTGGCTCCGGCCTCACCGGCCTTTGCTGCACTTACTCCCAATGACTGCCAGGGTCGTGACTGTAAACACCGAGGTTCTCTTCCGGAGCCTGGTGGCATAAGATTGCAGCCTAGAGTCCATTGGCTGCATGGTGAAACAGTCTGGGAACTTCTCAGTTTTGAAAAAAGTTAGAGATAACTTTTAAATAGTTAATAGAGCATTCAGAGAGAAGGAATACGAGCTCCTCATGCATGTGAAGGTGTGTCAGATGCAGCAAATCCATTTCAAAGGGAACACCGACCCACAAAGAGCAGCCACGCAGGATCTTTAAAAGGACTCTCAGTCCTAATAGCTCAGAATAAACCATCTCTACGCAGTCCGCTCAAGACACACTCAGGCCCTGCCATGGTCATTCTCTCTCTACAGCATGCAGAGGGCAATGGCACCACTCCTTGCTCTTATCCTGAGTCCTGGCATGCTGACAGAGGCCAGCTGCAAGAGGATTTTTTAATTTTTAAAATTCTTTAGAAAAAAATTCTGGATTCAGGAGGTCCATGTGCAGGTTTGTTACGTGGGTATATTGCATGACGCTGTGGCCTGGGGTATGGGTGGCCCTGTCACCCGGGTACTGAGTACAGTACCCAGTAGGTAGTTTTTAAGTTCACACCCCCCTCCTTCCCTCCTCCCCATAGCACCCAGTGTCTGTTGTTCCCATCTTTATGTCCATGTGTATTCAACGTTGAGCTTCCAGTTTCAAGTGAGAACATGCATTTGGTTTTCTGTCCCTGAATTAATTTGCTTAGGATAATGACCTCCAGCTGCATAGATGTGTCTGCAAAGGACATGATTTCATTCTTTTTATGGCTGTGTAGTATTCTATCATGTATATGTACCACATTTTCTTTGTCCAATTCACCATAAATGAGCACCTAAGTTGATTCCATGTCTGTGCTATTGTGAATGCTGTTGCAGTGAAAATACAAGTGCATGTGTCTTTTTGGTAGAATGATTTATTTTCCTTTAGATATATACCCAGTAACGGAATTGGTGTGGTAGTTCTATTTTAAGTTCTGCAAGAGTATTTTAAATGAAAAGTTATATAAAGATAGGAGTAAGATGGAAACAGGAAACACACAAATGATTGCAGAAAAACCAGGTTAATTCATCAGGCAGCTTGAAAAGCGGGACTTTCTGAAGTAGTAAAATATCTGACTAGGTTCTATATAAATGAAACTTGTATTACCTTCAAATAGAGTAGACTTAGTAAGACACCAAGAACCACCAGGAAGAGCTACCAAGGATCTACTTTTGTCAACAGATAAGAATGATTTTAAATGAACAAATCGAGAAAGATGGAGCAAATAATTCAAAAATTGCCCTGGTCTGCCCCACTGCTCCTATACTGACCATGGTGAGTTGGGCTGGGTGGGAACTGGCTGCCCCAACCGGGATAGGCACAGCCACCAACAAAACTAGACATGCAAAACGCCTGGCTCTTTTAACACAGCTTTTGTTTACAAACACCATACAACTTCTCAGAGCACATTGGAGGAAAGATTTTCAACACATAAAAACTTTGAATAACTACAATGATTCATGTGATTTTTTTGTCTTTGCATTCAAAAGTCAGAAGCATAACATGAGGCTATGTGTGATCCGGGCTCAGGGAGTATGGGGGAGCGCTCAGAAGCGTACGGAGAACTATTTTCAGTGCTGGCTTTTGCTGGAGTCCAGACCTGCCAAATCAAGCACGAGAGGGCACCTTTTGCCAAGATGGAAGCACTATGAAATCCAGGGTTGCTCATTTCCGGTTCATTGTGTTTATCGTGTGAGGCTTTCCAGAAGGGAAAAAAGCCAGCTTCTATTTTAAATGACGATCCACTGATGAGCAGATGGGTTTTTGTTTATTCTCTCTACATCTGAAAATATTTCAACATTTTAACTTCACAGAAGTATAATGATTTTTCTTTCCTTTTTTACATGCTTTCATTAAACGTTTTACCTCAGGAGAGTTAAGACCTCAGAACAACACCTCCTGCTGAGCTGAATGGAAGGACATTAATGGGTCCACTGCCTCTTTATCAATGGGAACCATCTCTCTAAACACAGAATTTCCTCCATGGATTTGTTTGGAAGAATAAAATTTTCAGGTGTAAAGGAGCTCACCAAGATAGCAAGCTATACATTTCACATGAAAAAAAAAATTCCAAAGATGAGAATGAATGACTGAGGTCCCAAATAAAGCAAAACAGGTGATATGGTTTGGTTCTGTGTCCCCACCCAAATCTCATCTTGAATTGTACTCCCATAATTCCCACATGTTGTAGGAGGGACCTGGTGGGAGATAATTTGAATCATAGGGGTGGTTTCCCCCATGCTATTCATGTGATAGTGAATAAGTCTCAGGAGATGTGATGGGTTTATCAGGGGTTTCTGCCTTTGCTTCTTTCTCATTATCTCTTGCCACCACCATGTAAGAAGTGCCTTACACCTCCTGCCATGATTCTGAGGCCTCCCCAGCCATGTGGAACCGTAAGTCCAGTTAAACCTCCCTTTCTTCCCAGTCTTGGATATGTCTTTATCAGCAGCATGAAAATGGACTAATACAGCAAATTGGTACCAGTAGAGTGGGGCATTGCTGAAAAGACACATGAAAATGTGGAAGTGACTTTGGAACTTGGTAACAGGCAGAGGTTGGAACAGTTTGAAAGGCTCAGAAGAAGACAGGAAAATGTGGGGAAGTTTGGAACTTCCTAGAGACTTGTTGAATGGCTTTGACCAAAATGCTGATAATGACGTAGACAATAAAGTTCAGACTGAGGTGGTCTCAGATGGAGATGAGGAACTTGTTGGGAACTGGAGCAAAGGTGACTCTTACTATGCTTTAGCAAAGAGACTGGGCAACATTTTGCCCCTGCCCTAGACATCTGTGGAACTTTGAACTTAAGAGAGATGATTTCAGGTATCTGGCGGAAGAAATTTCTAAGCAACAAAGCATTCAAGAAGTGACTTGGGTGCTGTTAAAGGCATTCAGTTTTATAAGGGAAGCAAAGCATAAAGGTTCAGAAAATTTGCAGCCTGACAATGTGATAGGAAAGAAAAACCCATTTTCTGAGAGGAAATTCAAGCCAGTTGAGGAAATTTGCATAAGTTATGAGAAGCTGAATGTTAATCCCCAAGACAATGGGGAAAATGTCTCCAGGGCATGTCAGAGGTCTTCATGGCAGCCCCTCCCATTGCAGGCCTGAAGGCCTAGGAGAAAATGGTTTCCTGGGCTGGGTCCAGGGTCCCAGAGCTGTGTGTAGCCTAGGGACATGGTGCCCTTCGTCTCAGCCACTCCAGCTGTGACTAAAAGGGGCCAAGGTACAGCTCGGGCTGTTGCTTCAGAGGATGGAAGCCCCAAGCCTTGACAGCTTCCATGTGGTGTTGAGCCTGTGAGTGCACAGAAGTCAAGAACTGGGGGCTCTGAAACTGCCTAGATTGCAGAGGATGTATGGAAACACCTGGATATCCTGGCAAAAGTTTGCTGCAGGGGCGGGGCCCTCATGGAGAACCTCTGCCATGGCAGTGCAGAAGGGAAATGTGGGGTTGGAACCCCCACACAGAGTCCTTACTGGGCACTGTCTGGTGGAGCTGTGAGAAGAGGGCCACAATCCTCCAGACCCCAGAATGCTTGCACTGTGTGCCTGGAAAAGCCTCAGACACTCAACGCCAGCCCATGAAAGCAGCTGAGAAGGAGCCACAGGGATGGAGCTGCCCAATACCATGGGAACCCACCTCTTGCATCAGCATGACCTGGAAGTGAGACCTAGAGTCAATGGAGATCATTTTGGAGCTCTAAAGTTTGACTGCCCCACTGGTTTTGGACTTGCATGGGCCCTATAACCCCTTTGTTTTGGCCAATTTCTCCCCTTTGGAATAATAACTGTACCCCCATTGTATCTAGGAAGTAACTAGCTTGCTTTTCATTTTTCAGGCTCATAGATGGAAGGGACTTGCCTTGTCTCAGATGAGACTTTGGACTGTGGACTTTTGGGTTAATGCTGAAATGAGTTAAGACTTTGATGGACTGCTGTGAAGGCATGATTGGTTTTGAAATGTGAGGACATGAAATTTGGAGGGGCCAGGGGCGGAATGATATGGTTTGGTTCTGCATCTCCATCCAAATCTCATCTTGAATTGTAATCCCATAATTCCCACGCATTGGGAGAGGGACCTGGTGGGAGATAATTTGAATCATGGGGGCATTTTCCCCCATACTGTTCTCATGATAGTGAATAGGTCTCAGGAGATCTGATGGGTTTATCAGGGGTTTCTGCTTTTGCTTCTTTCTCACTTTCTCTTGCTGCCACCATATAAGAAGTGTTTTTTGCCTCCTGCCATGATTCTGAGGCCTCCCCAGCCATGAGGAACTGTGAGTCCAATTAAACCTCTTTTTCTTCCCAGTCTTGGGGATGTCTTTATCAACAGCGTGAAAACGGACTAATACAACAGGATTGGAACCCAGGCTTCCTGACCCTCAACATGCTGGGCATCGTGTTCCTTCCCTCAGAAGCTACGTGCCGTGGACTCCTCCATCTGTGCCCTGGACTGGGGGCTGTCCTGCTGCTGCACACCTACATGTACTGTCCTTGAGCTTATAATTGGGTGGCCCTAGGAAGTAGTGGGATATAGGAGCAGTTAAGAGGCCTTGATGCTGGAGGTGAACAGGTGGGATTTGGGTCCGGGCATCATTATGTAGGAGCTAGGTGACCAGGGACAAGCACCTTAGCCCTCCGGCACTTTGCTGTTCACTTTTGCAAAGCAGAGATGAGTGCTTTGGCCTTAGGGCTGTGAAGTTTAACAGTGTTAAATAATGCAGAGGAAAGCAAGCATCCCACAGATACCAGTGATGACAATAACACAGTTCTTTCTTTAAAAAATGATGGCTTAAAAACAAATTCTGGCCAGCATGCTCCAATCTAGAAAGCGAGGTTTTATAAACCTGATCCTCAGGTGACGGCAGCGTCTGGACCAGCACGGCTGCTCACAGGAGTCACTGTGCCAGGATCACTGTGCTGGGGCAGGCCTACTCAATCAGAGTCTCTGGGCTCAGCTCCGAGGTCTTCCACCATGCGCCTCGTGCATTTTTTACACAGAGAAAAGTGTCAACTGGCCCAGGATATTGATGGGATCCATGCAGAGATATGGGAGGGACAGGAACATCACAGCTTAGAAACGCAGTTGATGAGATTCTGCATTTAAAACCCACCTTGACTCAACTGCACTCAGAGAGACCAAAGCCTCTGCATTCTATATTTCACATTTAGTGAGAAGGCCCAGGTTAGAAGGAAACAATAAGTCTGATGTCGAGCAGCATGGAAAACAGAAGATCAGTGGATCATGAAAAATGAGCCGCAATGAGAAGGCGTGTCAGTTAAGCCAGCCCCGAGCCACCGCCTGGCCGCATCTGCCACAGGGGTTTGTGATCTTAGACAAGTATCTGTTTATGCTGTTTAGAAAACAATCTACAGTTGTATTCTATTTTCTGCATTCAGCTTTTTTTGAGTGCCATTATGATAAAATGTAATGTTATTATAAAATTTGAAGTTATAATAAAATCCAGGTTGAGATGTGCCCAACAGGTGCGACCTGCATTCTGTACAGAATGCTACAGAATTCTCGGCTGCTCGGGCCCTTCCTGGAGCGGTGCTGGCCTGTCGCCCACAGGCCATCTGGGGAGGAAGAAATGTATGCAAGAATGTCATGCTTCCAGAGGTTTCGGTGGTGGCAATTCTACTGCAATTATTAAAGATACATTGTTGTACTGGCTGGTTACAAGTGGGTTATATTTAAAGAAAATTTGGAGAAAAATGTTAAATAAAAAATGTTTCCAAGCACAAAATTGTTTTTGGAGAAGATGAACATCCTATGTCACCATGAAACTGGTGTATTCAAGATTCAGGCCATTAGGAAACGCCATGCGTCATGTTACAAGAAGGAAGCAGCCTGTGAAAAGTGTCAACCGCTCCTTTGGCAGAAGAAGACCAGTGTTGTGGTATTTAATGTCGCTAAATTTCATGATTTGACATTTTCTACATTTTTCTTTTTCTAAGATCTAAAGATCACATTATTGAAATTTTATCTCTAGATTAAGAATGGACCTCTTAAATAGTCCTCTTTTATGATTATGCAAATAACTCACATACTGTTTTGAGAAGGAAAAAAAAAGACAACTAAATGATCTGAGGATAGTTCCTCTGTTATCTCAGCCAAAAAGAATAGGGAAGGCATAGTGACAACACATTCCTAATTGCGGCCTTTAGAGTCACGGCACTTCATCAAGTTACAGCATCGAACACGCTGAAAGGGCAATCTTTCTATGAGTCAGCCGGGAGGTTCTGGAGTTGTTGCCCCCATCACAGTGAGCTTTGGGCCCCCGGGCCTGCCCCTCGGTTCTGATGATCAGGGAGGTCCTCCCTTACGTGCCCACTGAGCTTCCAGTCTCAGGCTGACTCACACAGGACACACTGTGAAAAGCTGGAGAGGAAAGGGCCCAAGTGACACAGTTGCCCGATGGCTCTCAGGGACCTGAGGGCCGGCAAAGGTAGAACAGGTGTCCACTAACCCTGGAGCGTGGCCTCAAACCCATTGTGCCAACACACCCTGACTTCAGCCAGAGTCCCATGCATATCCAAAGGTCTGAAGGAAACTTCAGGGGTATCCAGTATTTTGGCTTCCCTGGGCCACCCTGGCAGAAGCAGCATTGTTTTGGGCCACACATAAAATCTGCTAACACTCATGATAGCTGATGAGCTTTAAGAAAAGAAAAGTGAGTGCATAAGCCTCATAATGTTTTAAGAAAGTTTACGAATTTGTGTTGGGCGGCATTCAAAGCCCCTGGGCCACAGGTTGGACAAGCTTGCTCTGGACTGCACCCAGTCTGTGCCTGTCATTGTATGTGATCAAACTAAGCAAAAAGACCTGATTTTCAGTTGACCCCGCCCCCCGCCCCTGACCCCTCAGTGGATCCCCAGTGAGGACGGATGAGACCAGAAGTCCCAATGAGCCCAGTGTGCCCTGTGTCCCTGGGGGAACCAGACCCGATTGGACACGGGCTGGATTTTCATGTGTAGGGGGCGGAGGAAAGGGAGGACATTACATCTTTAAGTGGTTAAAGACACAAAACCCACAGCAATGATTTCTAATGAACAGAAAAAGGGCTGAGGAATTTTTCTTTTCTTTTCTTTTTTTGAGACGAAGTCTCACTCTGTTGCCCAGGCTGGAATGCAGCGGCGCAATCTCAGCTCACTGCAACCTCCGCCTCCCAGGTTCAAGCGATTCTCCTGCCTCAGCTTCCCAAGTAGCTGGGACTACAGACGCGCCACCACGCCCAGCTAATTTTTGTAATTTTTAGTAGAGAGGGGGTTTTGCCAGGCTGGTCTCGAACTCCTGACCTCAGATGATCTGCCTGCCTCGGCCTCCCAAAGGGCTGGGATTACAGGCTTGAGCCACTGTGTCTGGCCAGGGCTGAGGAATTTCATATTGCACATACATATTGTCTACGATTCTTTATGTGAAAATCCACTCAAACATCCACTCTGCTTTTGATAGCGTCAGCTTTTCTCACGACAAAACCTTCCCCTCAGGGCCTGTGCAGAGAATGCGGACAGCACCTGGGTTCCGGCACCTTCTGGGGCCTAGGCCTCTCTACACCCCCCTGGATGCACAGGTCAAAGTGCTTTGCTTCTCAGGGAGGGAACTGACGCCCCCCTCAGCCCTTCCTTCTCCTATGCTCCACTGTCCTGAGGGGCTTGATGTCCAAGTGCTCAAGTGGGTTCGGCATTTTCCACAAACCCTAGGACCAGGCACGGCAGCCTGTTGAGGCCACCGAGAGGCTGGCTTCAAGTATGCGGGCCAGCGGGTGGGTATTTCACTGTGTCCATTTTCCTTATATTCACTTTCTATTTGAATTACACAGAACTGTACCCAGAGACAGACTAGTTTAGATCTGAAAGCCCTTGGAAATCACCACTTTAAATGAAGATCCACCCTGGGCGAGATGGGGAGGGAATACCCGCTGGGCAGGAGGGCTCGGGGAGAGAGCGGGATGGGGTGGAACACCCGCTGGGCAGGAGGGCTGGGCAGGGGGGCCTGGGGAGAGAGGGGGATGGGGTGGAATGCCCGCTGAGCAGGAGGGCACGGGGAGAGGGCGAGATGGGGGGGAACACCTGCTGGGCAGGTGGGTTGGGCAGGAGGGCCCTGGAGAGGGCGGGATGGGGTGGAATGCCCACTGGGCAGGTGGGCTGAGCAGGAGGGCACAGGGAGAGGTGAGATGGGGTGGGACACCCACTGGGCAGGTGGGCTGGGCAGGAGGGTCCGGGGAGAGGGCGAGATGGGGTGGAATGCCCACTGGGCAGGTGGGGTGAGCAGAAGGGCACAGGAGAGGGTGAGCACACTGGCCACTGAAAGCCACTGAGCCGTCCATGGAGATCTGAACTGTTGAGCTGGCTTCCAGTGGCATGCACTTTTTGAAACAAAGCCTTTTTATTTGACCATGAATGTGTTCAACAAAACCACACTTCTTGGGAGAGTGAACATGTGTTAAATGACCATATACTAACCCATCACGCTGACTGTTCACAGCTGCTCACCACCAATGACCTCATTAGTTGGGCGTAGATGAATATGCAGTCATTTTACCAGCACAAATTACATTCCACAACTGAAATGTAGCATGGAGCTCTGAGAGATTTTTCATAAATCACAAGTTTTATAGTATGCAATGAATTTTTATCAAATTCATAACATAGATTCATACATCTTATTTTGGAAAATGAAATGGCGTTTATTTTCTCTACAAAAAAAGTGCCAAAAAATGGGCAGTAATAAAATTTCCATTATTCAAGAGGTTAGATATGATTTCCATCTTGACTGAAAAAGCCAGAACGCTTTGAAAGAACTTCTTTTAGGGGTTCTTATGTAAGAATTGCTATTATGCATCCAATGTACAGAGGAAGAAAAAACAAAACACAAAAAAACCTCTTGAATAATAAAAGCTACGGAATAAAGCAGTATAATCGGTTGGTTTTAAAACTTAAATATTTTTGGTAACTTGATGTGGATAATAATTTGAAGATTTAAGAAAAATAACTCACTATATTTTTTACCTTCCACATTTTCTCCTACTTTAAAATTCACTCACTTCGTCTTGACTTGGTTGTTGACTGCTTTTATTCATAATTCACTTGGGATAAACCGACTTGAAGCACATATACAATAATCATTTCAATATCAATTCTAATAAAGACGAAGCAGTTTGGTAAGTTTTACTTGCATTAGCATATACTTTCCAAGGTATCATATTACACATAATTAGATCCTAGAAACAACCAAATTGCTACTTGTGAGCTAAAAGTACTGAATTCGCGCTTGTTTAGAAAGCATACCGCCTCATCCAAGGCCCTGATGTCCAGCTCACCCTAGGGTCTAGCACTCTGCACCCTGCAGGACTCGCACCAGGGATCACGGCCTTCTTGGAGCAAACCACAGCACTGTCGCTGTGATCTGTGGAAACGGCTCCCTCCACTTTACCTCCTGTGAGTCTTGGTGATTAAATTGTTGAGCAACTTCAAAGCACAGAGGCAAAAACCATTGGGAAGAAGCAGCTGGTGGTCGAGAGCTTAAGCATGCTGCACATCTTCTCTGAGCTATGGCCAGGCCGTGCTGAAACACTGTGGAAGTCATGTCTAAACCGGGGTCCCCCACCCGCTGTCCAGAGGGGACAAAGGAGAGACACTCCTGATAAATGTTTTCACGTGACAGTTTGTCATTAAAAACTGAAGCTAAGCCCACTGAATTCCCGAGTGCTTACTAAAGCGCCAACGGCCAAAAGAGACAAGCCTCACAAGACCGTGGCTTTCTCCTCCAGACGGCAGAGGATGCATCTCGCTCGGCTTGTTTCAGTCCAGGAGGCATCACGCCAAAGGAAGTACTATGCCATAGGAAGAAATGTGCAAACTTGCTGGTTCTCATGTTTTTCTACAGCATTTTACTTCCATGGGTTCTATCTAATGGTAACATAGGTTAGAGCAAAACACAGTCAATACAGTTGTTTTAGCTCAAGTAATTTTATCACCTTACCCCATAGTGATAGTGACCCTCTAAGAGTCAATAAAAATGTACATCTTAAAATGTATTTTATAGCTCTGGTAGGCCAGGTGTGCAATGAAACAAGGTTAATAAATTTAAAATGCCTTGGTGTGTTTTGCTCCTGTCTTAAGTCTGCCTGAGCTGCCATAACAAAGTACTATGGATTGGGTGGCTTACAAAACAGACATTTACTTCCCATAGTTCTGGAAGCTGGAAGTCCAAGACCAAGGTGCCAGCCATTTGGTCCTGGTGAGGGCCCAATTCCTGGCTCACAGGCAGCTGCTTCTCGCAGCGCCCTTTCGTGGTAGAGAAAGAGCTCTGGCCTCTCTTCCTCTTCCTCTGAGGACACTACTCCCATCGAATCAGGGCCCCATGCTTAGGACCTCACTTCACCTTCATTACTTCCTTACAGGCCCTTTCTCCACATAGAATCACACTGGGGGTTGGAGCTTCCAAACGTGAACATGGAGGGATACAATTGAGTCCATTAACATTCCATCCCTTATTTGTAGTAACAGCATGACCTTACTCAGCGATGACAGGGACACTCTAAATGTCAACATTTACATCTTAAAACACTTTTTATAGCTCTATTAGGCCAGTTAAGTCATGACATCACATCAATAAATGAAAAATGCCTGGGCATTCTGGCGATACTCGGCAGCTCTCCGGATGTTAAGGAAACTCAGTATACCCCAATCTGGTCATTTCTATCTGTGATTGTGATCTTTTGCACCTTATTTTATAGTAATTTTAACTGAAATTTTTAATGGAAACAAAGGAGCTATGCTGTCATGCCAAGTTTTCAGTGAATACGCTGAAGAGCTGTGAGCTCAGAAAGCATTCCAATAGAATTCATTTCTCATGGAGAGACCGTGATTGATCTATTTGAAATGCAATATTGGTCCAGAAACTCAGAAACATTTGGTGGAACTCAGGGTTTACAATAACAACATTAGCTAAAGATTCAATCTGGACCTATTTTAAGATCCCCAGAAGGTGGCACATTGGTGTGTCATTCCCAAGATGTCTCGAAACACACAGCAGATTTCTGCTGTAGCAACTAGTGTGAGAAAACCCGAGAGCTTCTTGGTCGTCTTTGCACCTCTGAGTGCTGAGCACACGTGTGGCGACAAATTGCTACAATGATGTGGGGTGCAGGAAGCTCGAGTTTCAAAAGAAGATCATAAGTAACACATTTTTCCTTCCAGCCAGAATGCCCTGAAATACACGAAAAAAGATGCAGCTCTGGCTGCATGAAAAAGAGGTAGTGAGTGACTCGGGGCTGGGAAACGAAGCCATCCTCGCTGGGATGCCCTTTCAGTCTCACATCTTCGGCAACTTCAGCTTCTTAATTATGACTTTTTTTCTCTTGAAGATTAAGGAATCGAGGATTGCTGACAGGTCTGTATTGATTAGTTATGGTTCTCCACTATGTTCACTGCCACCCTAATTACAGAACCTAATTTTCACATTTACTTATAATTGTGTGCAATTGTCCAGGCTGATCTCTTAAGGTTAAAGAGAAAATCTCAAACACGACATCAAACAAGTCTTTTAATAAGGCCCATGAACTAGTCTATATATACACCAGAAGAGGAAAGAAAAAGAATGACCACAGTTTATTCCGAAGACATGACAAAGGTAACACACATCAGTTATACACAAAGTCAAATTTCAGCATTACCTCCAGGGCAGAGGGAGCCAACAGCTTTCAGAAATCTCTGCTCCTGCCACAGGCTGGGGCTCCCGCCAGGTGCCTCCCAGTGGGGACTACATTACCCAGCCCTCCTTGCAGCCAGGTGTGGTCATGTGACTAGCCCTAGCCAATGGAGTGTGTCCAGATGGTGTACCTTTAAGAAGCAGGTGCTGCTTTCATAGTCTCTTTCCCTCCCAGCTAACTGCAGGCCCTTGGGGCTGGTGGAGCTACACAAAGAAGAAGCCTGGGTCCCCCAAATCCCCATGTGGAAGCAAAGTGGCCAGTCATCAGGAACCCTGACATTAGACTAACACAAAAGGAAGAAATAATTTTTCTTTTATGAACTCAGGGAAATATTTTCCTGAAACACAAGAGTGCACAGTCCAGAGACCCTGGGTCAGAGCCCTACAGGCCCAAGAAAGGCTTGGTTGGACACTGGCATGGGACAGAGGGAGGCAAGGAAGATGAGATAAGCACAGACTAGAGATTCATATCTGCTTTTCGTAAGTACAAGAGAAATGTACCATCAAAATCAGTTCTAATCACCGTCACTCTAATTGTGTGGCATCAGACAAGCTCCTCACCCGTCCTTGGCCTCAGTTCCCTCCTATGTAGAATGAGGGGGTCCTACCTGGATTGGTGGTTGTGAGATATAAATGAACCCACGCATGTAAAACTCCCAGAACAGTACCTGGCATAGAGTGGGTTCTCAAAAATAACACTTTAGTTCTTCCTGAATATCTAATCCAGTGATATAACATCTTTCTCGAAAGAGTCTGCCCTTTTTCAAGTCTGTCATTGGCCAAAAAAAAAAAAAAAACAAAGCAAACCAGCATAAAATAAATATTATATATATATATACACAAAAATGTAAAATATATAAGTGGATTCAGAAGTAGAAGATGAAGGGCCCACGTCTCTGAAAAGCCAAGCTGAAGGCGCTGAAACTAGCCGTCTGGCCTCACTAGCACAGCAGGTAGAGTCTGACTTCCTGCTGGCTGCTGTCATTCATGGCAGGACCTTCCGGGACTGTGAGCTGTCTGCCCTGTGGGGAAGAACCCCAAGGAAGTGAGAGTGAGACCCTGCGCCCTCCTCACTCACTCAGGTTCCAGCCACAACAGTGAATTTATTTTGTTTTTATCTGTTTGGCTTCTTATCACATCTGAATGCAAAATATGCAGCATAAAATGAATGAAAATTGAGGCCCCAGTGACGGTTAGAGAATTTTCGTATCATGAACTAAAAGTGAACTTCTTTCCAAGAAACAGGGGACCTTCGTTTCGCTCCCCAATGTACACACTGTGCTGGGGTCTGAAGTAAACAAGGCAGGAGCTCGGCTCCATCCCAGGGCCCTCACCCTCCACTGCTCCCTGAGTGCGGTTTAAAAAGAGGAACAAGGACCTCCACAAAGTCAGCTTCACATTCAGCAGGTGGACAGCAGAATCAAATCTCCGCAAAGAAACAGCCTATGAGCGTGTGCAGCTGCTCACAGACCTAAGTTATAATTTCCAGGTGGGGCCAGCGAGTTGCTGCAGGGGTGGCTTTCTGTAGAAAAAATGAGGGGTGGCTGAACTGGATTCCACAGGCCCTAGCCACACAGAACATCATGCACCTGAACTGGGGGTCTTAGGGGATTCCTCTTGGGCACACAACATCCCTTTGCTGCCTCCTTTCCACAGGGACCCTGCGCTGGGAACTTGCAGCACATCGCTGAGACACCATAATCTGGGGAAATTCTGCCTGTCCCCAACCTCTCGCTCTGGCTGATTTTGCCATCTGATTTGTAGCCTTGCATGTACATAACTCCTATTTGTACAGAAAAACAATCAAAGGTGGAACTAGATCATCTGATCTCAACTCCAGAATGTGGGCTTTGTTGCTGCCCTGTAACCTGGGGCTGCTACTCTGCCCTGATGATGGGCACAGGGTTCCCGGAAGCTCGGGGCCCGAAGAGAGTCCGGTTGGGCAGTGGCACACGACAGACAGGGTGCGGCAGCTAATGGCCCTCCGTGCTCACTGTCAACCCGGCCAGCAGAGGCCATGCACAGGTGGCCAGGTGCGACTACCTGTGTTCCAGCAAGTAGATGGAAAAGGAACACTGTCGCTTTCTCAGGGCTGACTTCCAAATTGGGAGGAGGAGGAGGAATGGGTGGTTAAGGGCATCTAGGAGGTGGGTGGCAAGGGAGTGCCCCCACAGAAAAGGAGGAAGAAGCTCTGAGCCCTTGATGAGTCAGAGCTGAAATTAGTAACATTGGGGTTGCCACTACTCTTTCAAAATGTAAGTCCCTTATAAAAGAGCGCCAGGCTTTCTGGAAACAGGTGGTCAGATTGAAATAAAAATGATGGCTATGGGGCCAGTCTCCTCCTACCACCAGCAAAAGCCAAAAGTGAATTTATATTTCACAGCCAGCGTGGAGAAAGCGTCTGCTCAACAGCTCAGCAAGAAACCACAGTGCATTCCAGGGCCCCTCCTGGGGTTCCTTTGCTCATTTTCACATAAAGAAAGAAAAAGGATGGGAGGTATTAATCTGCAGCACTAAGTATGCACTTTTGTGAACCCTTGTTCTAAATTATTGCCATTACATATCCACACTGGAATTGAAAAATAACCCAGCTCAATTCACCGGCCAAAGAGACCCAAGGTCAGAGTATCTTCTATGCCTGACAGGAGGGACTGTACCCTTAGAATTGAAATCAGTTGAAATCAGTCATGCTTCATGGAAGGCTGCATGAACAATGTCATTCTACCCTTAGGTATTTTATCCTCATTAAGTCACGGAAAATAAGAGCCTAAAGGGAAACTGGGAAATTGAACTTTCAGCTTTTACTATCAGCTCCAGTAGAGACTGTTGGTAGAAATGGGCGCGCATCACCTGTGTCTTCAGCATCTCTGCATGAAAAACACAGAGCATGGTCTATCAGTCTCACAGAAGACTCTCACCCAATGCTTTGGTCCATACAAATCAGATTTGTTAGAAACATTTTCAAAATTTCTAACTCCTAGATTTGATATACAACATAAACTAAACTGTGGCATGAACAGAATGGAGAGAGACTTGGGATCCTACTGGGAGACAAGATCACACCCACCAACCCAAGGACAAACGAGGCCACAGGCATGCAAGTGAGATACACAGAAAACAAGAACAGGAGGGGCCGGAGGAAGAAGGGCCCCTGGGCGGCTTGATTAGGGGTGCTCAGAGGAGGAGGCAAGGGAACTGGGGGGAATACAGACTGTGCTGTGGAGAGGGCATTCAAGGTGAAATAAAACAGCTCAAGCAAAGACACAGGGGCTGGAATTGGCAAGCATCATCGGGATGATAAAGACTGAATCTATTTGATTAGCGCAGCCTTCTGGTTTTGCTTCTTTTGTTGTTTTGCTTATACTTTTTGCTTAAAACTTGGACATAGTGGGAAATAAAATCAGAACAGTAAATTACTAGTTCCCACATCAATAGGCTTCGAGGAGCAAGAACCTACTAAACACTGGTGAGAATCAGTCATTAGGGTCTGGCAGATACAGCATCCATGTAAGATTAAGTTCACAGATTCCCAGTGTGAGCTCCGTGTCAGCCCCCGCTTTAGGAGGAGACAGATCCTATTTCAGGGCTGGGCACACCTAAAGATGGAGGCTGGCGAGGAGCATGACTTAGGGTGAGAACCATGCCATCGGCCTGTCCCAGAAGAATCCAGAAATGCAGCAGCACCATTAAAATCCTCATTGAGGACTTCTGGTTGTTGCACTGTACAGGGGATTCGTGTGGAATGAGTTGATTACTGCTGCTCTTGCCCCACAACATACACACGCACGCACGCAACTGAAAGCACGTCTATGTCAATATGCTTCCCTACAGTAACCTTCTTACTATCTCTACTCATTCCCCATTGCATCATGTATACCTTAAATATACACAATAAAACCCATTTTAAAAAATTAAAAAAAAAAACCTCCTTGAGGCAGTGAGTATAATCAACACTAACGGATAAGTGATGGCCCCAGGCAAAGAGAATGTAATAAATAAGAGAACGGAAGAGATCATCAAAGACACGACTTAGAGTAAGGCCTTGCTGGATTTAAAAACAGATTAAAACCAACCCACACAAACCTTTGCAAGTAAAATGGATCTGCTGGCCATGTCACAGTCAATGAAGAGTCAAATCTGAGCATTATTTAATTACAAGCATCACAAAAGCAGAAAAACAGGTTGTCTCGGTCTGACTTTAGAATTCTCTTCTGCATATTAAATGCCAGAAGATGCCAGAGAGCAATGTTCACTGAGCATCAGGTACAAAAAGGTTGCAGCCCAGGCATTTCACAGTCGCCCAGGCACTCTTCATAGATGCAGGTGATGGAAAAGGCCAGCGTGCAAGGACTCAGCAAACATACCCTCCACGGGAGGCCCTGGGGGCACCTCGGAAAGATGTTACCATCATTCAACGCGACCAACAGTGCCACACTGGAGTGCCTTCTGGGATGAGCAAAATGCCTTTAGACCAGCCACAGCGTGGCTGCTTCCGTCCAAATGGCACTCGGCATGGGGCATGGTTTGATGTGTGCCCCCACCCCTGAAAAAAGACATGTTGCATGTCTTGACTTGGAAATATGTGACTTGACTTGGAAACAGGGTCACTGCAAATGTGATTAGTTAAAATGAGATCGCAGAGGAGGCAAGTGGCCCTAATCCAAGATGACTGGATGACTACCTAATCCAAGATGACTTCTAAAAAGGCCACTGGAAAGCAGACACACCCCAAGAAGGCGGCCTTGAGATGACGGAGGCAGCCAAGGAGTGCCTGGGGCCACCAGAAACCAGAAGGGGCAAGGAAGGATCCTCCCAGGGCGCTGGAGAGAGCTTGGTCTTGCCCACGGTGTAATCTCAGATATCCAGCCTCCAGGACTGTGAGAGCATAAACTCCTGTTGGTTAATCCCACCTGTTCGAGGTAGTTTCTTACAGTAGCCCCGGAAAACTAACCCAGCATTTAGTTTTTACTAAAATCTCATCAGTGTACCCACCATGGCCACCTTCGAGCCTGTGTGTATTACACACTGAGTTCCACAAGACAGAAGGCTGTGGACAACAGCCCCCAAACCCAAGCCGGCCCACACTGATGGCACTGGCTGGATCCACTGTACCTGCAGAAGACAGAAGCATCTGCAATACAGAAATCACTCAGAGCTCAGACAATGAGAAAATGATGGACGTTCTGTTTAAAAAATAATCACCAGCCAGGGCGCAGCAGTGAACCAGAAAGTTCTCAGAAGTCCTGAAAAGCAGGCAAGAGATGGGCCTGGCTTGTAGAGAAAGTGACTTCACCAAATACCAGCAGAAAGAGAAAGACTTCTCGAGGGAACTGGAGAGGCACATATTATAAATAGTAGCGAGGGTCATGGGGAAATCAACAGGATAATGAATTCTCCACTCTATGTGGAGTCCTGGCCTGCAGAGAGCTTCTGATGGGTGCACCTCAGATTAAAGCCAGGGAACTCACCTGCGGGGAAGAGGGCCCCTGTGTGGTGCTGTGAGAGGCTGACAAGCCCGGCCTGTCCTCAGGGATTTACAGGGGCTACTTATTCACCCAATCTATGGGCTAGGCAGAATCTGTGAACTTCACTTTACATAAGGGAACTAGGAGGTGAGGAACTTACTAGCTGTTCTTATAACTAATAAGTGAGGAGCTGGAATGTGAACCCAGAAGCCCAGAGTCAGTGTTCCTGACCATTCTGCTGTAATGCCTGATACGTGAGGGGAAGAAATCAGAATCTGAATCAACGCCTGTCCTTGTATAAGGCCCCGATTGATGAGAGGGACAGAAGCACAGAAAGGGAAGGGGGAGGGCAGGCAGGCAGCCACCACAGGGAACTGTACTACAGCACTTCACCTTCCAGGAGAGCACTCTTACCTGCCCACTTGCGGTCTGCCCTTACATTCTACAGGGAAACTGCTCTTGGCTATGTCTACTGTGACTCAGAGAATAGGCCTTCTGGGAAACAGATCATGCCAGCGATCTATCCTGATTATATTCCTAATTATATTCTTTATGAATCAATAACAAAAGGATCATCAGACATCGGAGACCAAAAACATCAGCATGAAAGGTTGAAGGAAAGTATGTTTGAAACTCGAATTCAACATCGAGCTGAGACAGTTATCACAGGAACAGGACAAACAGACATGTTAGTCACTCAAGACCTCAGAGCTCACCACTGATGCAACCTCAACAGACACCAGTGAGCAAAAGAGCAGTTCAGGAGAAGGGCACAGGACACAGCAGAAAGAAGCTTTCAGATGCAGTGTGAGCACCAAAGAAGGTGGCATGAAGTCAAAGGAGAATTCAGTGGCCCTTAAATCCCAATCAAATCCCAACATATACTTTTGGATTCTAAGCGTTTGGAAGAAACATTCTTTATAGGTAATACCAGAGCTAAAAGCGAAAGAAAGATAAACAGAACAGAACACAACAGAACAAAATAGAATAGAATGAAATAGAAGAGAATGGAATGGAATGGAAGAGAATAAAACAGAAAAAAAGACTATATAAAAACAGAACATTTGACAAAAGTAGTATTTCAGATTGTGGGTAAATAGCTAGTTCTAAAACCATATGCTGGCTTATGCTACAGTCAACTGGAATTATTGTGACAAAGTGTTAACAGAGTAAAATTATAATATAGCCAACACAGTACAGGCAACCAGGTCCATAAATCTCAGAATGGTATAGATCTTTCTTATGCAGGTACAAGAGCAAAGAGATAATTTATAAAGGAAATAATTTATAGATTTGGTTACATTAAAATTGACCTGCATCAAAACATTCCATTAAAAAATGTAAACACAAACTGGTTTTAGGGAAAAAAAAAAAACTTGCAAAAGGCAAGAGCTCTTAATATATAAAGAGCTCTTACAAATCAGTAAGAAAGACGAATAGTTCAATTAAAATGGCAAAAGATCTAAACAGATGATTAACACAATCAATAAACATATGAACAAACTTCAAACTCACTAATACTTAAAATATATTTTTTTAATGTGTCAAACTCCCATAAATGATAAAATGATAGTAAAAATTCTGAGAATATAGGACAGTAAAAATCTCAGATAACTCAGGTAACACTATTACAAAATGTAAATGCACAGAACTATTCTGTTCATGCCATTGACCTGACAATTCCGTTTCTGAGAATTTACCCTAAGAGAATAAAAGTGCATGGACAATTCTGTGTTCAAGACTGTTCATCATAGGGGTTTTAGTAATATAAAAATCGAAATGAATTTAATATTAAAAATGTATGACTAATTAAAGCTTACTTTATTTGATGTGTGACCATTACACTTGTATGTGTGGAATATTTAATAGTGGTGGTAAAATTCTGAAAATGTATTGGTAAGTGATATGCAACAGTTTCTGTAAGGTGATTCAAATTTTTAAAGAACTGCACATATGTATACATGAAGAAAGAATCAGAGGAAATCAAAAATTTAACAGGGGTCATTTTAAAGTAGAAAATGTTAAATAATTTGAGTTTTTTAAAATTTATTTCCCTCATAATTTTCACAATAAAATGTGTTATTTTAGTAAGCAGAACAAATATCTTAGAAAAAAAATTGTCAAATGTGAAAAAATAAAACAAAACCTTGTCTGTCCACATTGATTTTTCTCTTTTTTTTGAGACGGAGTCTTGCTCTGCGCCCAGGCTGGAATGCAGTGGCGCAGTCTCGGCTCACTGCAAGCTCCGCCTCCCGGGTTCAGGCCATTCTCCTGCCTCAGCCTCCCCAGTAGCTGGGACTACAGGCGCCCGCCACCATGCCCGGCTAATTTTTTGCATTTTTAGTACGGACAGAGTTTCACTGTGTTAGCCAGGATGGTCTCAATCTCCTGACCTTATGATCCGTCCACCTCGGCCTCCCAAAGTGCTGGGATTACAGGCATGAGCCACTGCACCTGGCCCAAACATATTGATTTTTCAAAGATCTGTCCTAAAATATCACTTTCATAGTGTTTTTCTGCTATAAGGTTCTCAGAACACCAAAGTTCTTTCCATCCAGTATTTATTGAGATGCAAAGAAACAAAAGAAGTAAAAAGATAAAAGAGGCAAAATAACATAATGGAAGGAGATCTGGTAACTGGGTTTGGGATTCTAACATTAGTCTTGAAATTAACTAGTTCTGTCACCTAAGCCAAAGTTTTTGGTCTTGGTTTTCTCACCCAAAGAAACGAAGAAGTTGAAATGAATAATTTTTTTTTTTTTTTTTTTTTTTTTTTTTTTTTTTGAGGCAGAGTCTCATTCTGTCATCCAGGCTGGAGTGTGGTGGCGGGATTTCAGCTCACTGCAACCTCTACCTCCCAAGTTCAAGCGATTTTCATGTTTCAGCCTCCCGAGTAGCTGGGATTACAGGCACATACCACCACGTCTGGCTAATTTTTTTGTATTTTAGTAGAGACTGGGTTTCGCCATGCTGGCCAGGCTGGTCTCGAACTCCTGACCTCAAGTGATCTGCCTGCCTCGGCCTCCCAAAGTGTTGGGATTACAGGCATGAGCCACCGTGCCCAGCCAAAATGAATAAACTTTGAATGCAATTTTGTACCCTAAAGCTCTATGATGCTACTTCATAATTCCCAAAAAGCCAAGTTCAACGACAGCAAAGCTGCCTGGGGAAGTGGTTGTACCCACCCGCACAGACTGCGGCTGTCCACTAGGACTTCAATCCCCAGATACGCTTGTGATTGGAAGCCCTGTTTCCTCTCTGGAATTTAGAAAGGTGCTGCAGTCACAGCTGGTTCTATTTTGCCACCGACAGGCAGACACATATTTTTATGCATTAGTAACCTTTAGGAATCTCAACCTCTCAGTGATGTGAGTCAAACAAACACATTTAATGTTTCTAAGGAGAGAATCCAGTCTAATGTTAAATGATCTTAAGGAAGTCATTCTGTCCTTACATGATCTACTAGTCAAGGAAGACAGGCAGAAAGGTATAAAAGAATAAGGATGGGGACACATAAAACTACTTGGAGGAAAACTCCCTTCAATGTATTACCAATAAAGGAATGGGGTTCCCTCATCAGTCAATCCTGAGCCAAGCAAATCCAAGCCTGGTCAGAGGCCAAGACCTCTGAAAGTAGCATGGCTTTTAGAACTTATTGTAATAGTATCCAACCAGTTTTTTAAAGCTTAAAATAAGATACACAAGGTTTGGATATGGAAATCTTTGAAGAGTCATCGGTATCTTATCTCATAGAAAGGGAAAGGCTTTCAATGGGCTTAAAATATGTGACTTGCACTGTGACACCAGGCAAACTGCACTCACTAGAGTTGATGTGCAGGAGGTTTGGAAGGTGGGGTGGCCTCCAGACAGGGGTCACAGGCCATGGGGAAGATAGGCGGTAAGGTCCAGGTAATGATCAAGGAAGGAGGTCGGTTGGACTTTATGGTCAATAATACTCTGTGTGATGATACTGTCAACTTTATTGGATTGAAGGATGCAAAGTATTGTTCCTGGGTGTGTCTGTGAGGGTGCTGCCAAAGGAGGTTAACATTCAACTCGGTGAACTGGGAGAGGCAGACCCACCCTCAATCTGGGTGGGCACCATCTCATCAGCTGCCAGTGAGGCTAGAATAAAGCAGGCAGGAGAAGATGGAAGAGCAGACTTGCTGAGTCTTCTGGCCTTCATCTTTCTCCTGTGCTGGATGCCTCCTACCCTCGATCATCAGACTCCAAGTTCTTCAGTCTTTGGAAGCTAAGACTTACACCAGTGGTTTGCCAGGGGCTCTCGGGCCTTCGGCCACAGACTGAAAGCTGCACTGTGGTCTTCCCTACTTTTGAGGTTTTGGGACTCGGACTGATCCACCACTGGCTTCCTTGCTCCTCAACTTGCAGATGGCCTATAGTGGGACTTTACCTTGTGATGGTGTGAGTCAATTCTCCTTAATAAACTCCCTTTCACATATACATCTACCCTATTAGTCCTGTCCCTCTAGAGAACCTGGACTAATACACTCTGTGAGGAAACATTGGGCCTGAATATGGGAGACAAACAGGGTGGGGGGTTTCCACCACTGAACTCTTTACTGTGGGACCAGCAGAGCTGTCCCACCGTGGATGGACAAGCTATGTAGGGGTGAGGGGGATTTCGAGGGGACTGTGGTGATTCACCACAGATGCGCCAGTTGGGAGCTGCAGAGAGAGGCCTGGGTGATGGGCACATGTGATGTCAGGCACAGTCATGGGAGCAGATGGAGGAAGGACACGGGGAGGGGCCACAGATGCTGAGCACTGGCCCATGGTGTTCACCCACAAAAACTAGACAAAGTGAGATGGAGAGAAAGGAAAAGAAACAAGATAGTGCACGCCATGGGAGGCAAGAGAGGGGCACAGGTGGCTGGGGACACAGGCTACAGGGGAAGTCGAAAGAATGGAGTCTCTAGAGGGCAGACCTGGTGGCGAGGCACCCCGTGAGGCCCCAAAGGACACAGCCCCCGAGGACGAATGGGACTCAGCAGGTGGAGACAGCTCATCTCTGAGGAGGTGGCAGTCACTGAAGGGAGAAAAAAAGGACAAGAGACAAATGTGAAGCCAACACCTGGCAGCCAGGCCACGGGGGCCATTTGAGTATCTCTACAGGACACAGAGCTGGAGAAAAGGACGGCGGTGGAGGGGGTGCTGGGCTGCAGGGTGGAGGAGGAACTGGCTTCAGAAGGAGGAAGAGCATCTCTTCTTCTGGGAAAAAAAAGGTAGGAGGATTGGCGTAAAGATAGAGACATTTAACACATAAAGAAGATTTAAGTGATTTTGGAAACAATCATTCTGGAATGCAATGATCATGGAGCTGATAATATGCAAGATTGCAGCTCTAATAGATACTGTAGACAAGCCAAAATTTTCATGAATTTTTCATGGATTTAACTAGTAGCCTCAAAATGACCATTTCATATCATTAAACATCAAGAGACAAGAAATATCCAGCGGGCGACGGCATCATCGAGAAGAGAATAGAAACAGATTTCCGGAGTCCACGGGCTGGTGAGATGCTCTAGTTTCTCTCTACGCGACTCTGCTCTCTGGTGTGCCAGCCCCAGCCGGGCACCGTGCTGTTGTTGGTTTTTGTCACCCGGTTCCTGTCAGAACCACTGCAGTCATGCCACAGACAGAGCTTTTGTGCAAATGGTATCTTCTTCCCTATTAAAATGTTCTACTCTGTTCCCATCTAAATGGGTCCAGGAGCAGTCCCAGAGACACCTGCAAATTGCACAGAGGCATGGTTTGATTTCACATGCTCCTGATGATCATAACTGTTGCTATTATTTTCCTTACTATTTCACCTCTCAGGCAGAAAGTAAACAAAACACTTCTCAGGAGAGAGAGAGGAGAAAAGAAGAGAGAAGACATTGTGGGGCCAAATTGGAGCACAGGCCAGCATTTGTTGAACCGTTCTGATTTCCTTTGATGCTTTCCCTCCCTGCTGTTCAGGATAATGCCTTGTTCTCCTCCCTAACCTGGTGTGGAAGGAATCCCTCCAAAAGGCAATGGGGGCAGACAGACCATGCTTTTATTTTCTTATAGGCATTTATGTTCTTACAGGAATGGTTTAGAGAGGCTTATGGATGAATTAAATGGTTTGCAAAATTAAGACAGGATTCTCTATCAAGTAGACAGGCAGGGACAATAAAGGAATAAAAAGTCACATCAGGAGCTAATGACATTTCAAAACCAATTCTGGATGGAGAAGATGGAATCAGATGACCCTCTGAACTTGAAGACATTTGGTGAAACAGCCTGGAGTCTGGCCATCATGCACTGAGTCACGGGTGGCTGGTGTGGGTAGACACTCGAAACATTTTGGCTCTAAGCACCCCTGTTTATACAACATTCTTTCCCATTGCGTCAGGAATAGGAAGCCTGTTTTCTCTGAGATAATGGAGTCAGGAAGAGAAATCATGTCCCAACTCTGCTAGATTTTGTGGCAGTCCAGGAAATAACAAGGGTTTTCTTTGTATAAGCACACAGCACCGCTCTTTCCTACCTCCCTTCTTTCCTCCTTCCATCCTTGTATGCCACAGCTGACCTGGACTCAGCTCATCCCCATCAGACAGTAGGGTGTCCAATGCCCAGGCAGGGCCCAGCCTGGCCTGTCTCAGGGGTTACTGCTGCTTGTCCAGGTCTGTAACTATTGTCCCAGGTTCGGTGATCAAAATCTCCAGATAAATTTCATCCTAAGAAATAATTAAAGATTCCAGAGCAGGAGTCACCTGGTGTGTGCCATATGTAAACACCCACGTTTGAGGATGTTTGAAGAAGCACTGGATTGGTATCAAGGACTGAAAGTAGGTAGAGGTTTTTAGAAAGGTAAATTCTGCTAACTACAGACAGGGAGATTAGAAATTAGCTTAACAATGTCTTAGGGAGGAAGCAGTGATCAACAATAATCAGGAGAGTCATATGAAATATACGCTGATTTCCTTCTCTCCTCTGATGAGGCTACCAGATGGGTAGGTGTGGGGAAAATGGTAAACAGTGTCTCTGGTTTTCAGGAAGAATTTAACAAGGTTTTCTCATTATATACACGGAATAAAATGAAGAAACGATGACTGGCAGATTAATAGCTGCCTCGACCAAAGGGAAGTAATTAATCAATCCATGTCAACCAAGTAGGCAGTTCCGAGGGCACCCTCCTGGCTTGCTCCATTCAGCCTTCTCATCAGCACCAGGGGAAGCACGAAGCTTCATGACACTGGGAAGACAGCACGTCACTTGCAGGATGATGGGATATGTATCTCTAAAAATACCAACCAACTGGACATATGAATTTAAGAACAAAGTAAGAGACATAAATGCAATGTCTTACTCTTATTAAACAAAAAACAAACAAGCTGCAGGGGGAGGGGCCAGATTAGCAGGAGTGTTAGCCCAATATGCGCTCAGTAATGTGAGGATCGTGTTAAGTGCTGGGAGAAATGACACAGGCTTCTGTGTGCGTCTTCCCAAGGTAGGTCCCCTTCCCACCCCATCTCCATCCTCCATGCGTCACTCTCAAGGCCTAGAGCAGAAGCCACTGTCTCCCTGAGCCCTGCCTGATCACCTCCTTGGAGTAGCTCCTTCCGTCATGATGCAAGGGACACCCAGCCTCCCCTCCTCCGTATATGGGTGAGGGTGGTAAGTTTGTTTTGTTTTGTTTTGTTTTTGAGACAGAGTCTTGCTCCATAGCTGAGGCTGGAGTGCAGTGGCGCCATCATAGCTCACTGCAGTCTCGAACTCTTGGGCCCAAACAGTCCTCCTGCCTCAGCTTCCCGAATAGGTGCACCTACTACAGGTGCACCACCACGTCTGGCTAATTTATTTTTGTTTTTAGTACAGACAAGGTCTCACTATGTTTCCCAGACCAGTCTCAGGAGCTCACGTGATCATCTGGCCTCAGCCTCCCAATGTGCTGGGATGACAGGCATGAGCCATTGTGCCTGGCCAAGGTTACTGTTTAACATCTGGCTTCCCAAGTGGACCATGGGCTCCAAGGGCAGAGACGATGTTTGTCTTATTCTCAGATGTTTAGCCAGGCAATGCCTGGCACCTTGCAGAAAATCAATCAAGGCTTGCTCAGTGAAGATAAATGAATGAGTCACCACCATCAGATGTGATTTTCTTCCTATCTAAATTCACCTGGTTTTCCTGTTTGACACACTGTCTTGGGAATTTGGAAATATCCCTTATTCCTGGTGGGTTTTGAGATCCTTTAGTGCAGGAAGTCCACCTGATTATCTTTGAATAAGAACCTACCAGAGTCTAAAGACTGGTTGCATAAACAAATGGGAGAAGAAAACACTAATTCTTTTAACATACAAGTTGCTGCACTTGCCCTATTTTCAGGACTAAATAATATAGCTGCATGTACCATATTTTAAGTAAAATGAAATTTCAGATGTGTAGAAATCAGTGAAAGAAGCTCACTGCACGAAGTGAATAGAAATGGTAAAAGGAATATGCATGCATTTTGAAATTGGTCTTATCAAAATCAGTAGGAAATTAAATTTTAAACTCAGTCATTCTTATTATATTATCCCTATTGAAATTCATCTTGCTTTTGCCTGTAGGCGGGGAGCAATTTATTAAAATACTCTGCATATCCAATATTTCTTAAACAAACAAACAAAATCTCTTATACTCAGCTCAAAAAGATGGTGACAGATGAAGGAAGAATTAGAAGTATTAAAAAAAAAAAAAAAGAAGAAAAAGAAAAAACAACTAACCACATGGTGTATCTTAGAACCTGACTGATGATTCCATTCAGATAATATTTCTTGGGCATCCACAGGCCACAAGCCACATGACATTAGATAGAGAAAATGATAGAAATCAAGCCATATTTCTCTACTTGCAAGCAAGTTATATACTAGCAGATAACATACAATACACAAAATGCTCTTAAATCCAAATAAATCACATTTTCATGATGCAAATACTGACAGCTTAAATCTATATAGCACTCCATTGGTTACAAAGCACTTCTACCTAAAACATCTTATTTAATTTGAAAGTAAGTTAATCTAGTTAGGTTAAAGAGTTGTGTCAATCGCAAGTTGTCTCCAAAAGCTGCTGGGAGCATAAAGAACCAAGAAGAGCTACGACAATATTGAGAAAACCCAGTAAGATAAAGTAGGAGAGATTTGCTATATTAGCTATCAAGACTGCTTTTAAACTGATGGTTAATAGGACAGTGTGGTTTTGACATATGTTAGACAAATGAAACAGAATAGAGCCAGAAATAGACTCCATCCTTATAGGGAATTGTGCGAATTCAGGGGTGGCCTTGCAGGTAAATGGAGAAAGGATGAACAATACAATAAGGGGCACTAAAAAAATTGGTTATCTTATTTAAAAAGCAGAAAACAAAACTAGTTCCATTCTTTACACTACGCAAAGAATGCAAGTCATTAAAGACCAAAGCGTTAAAATTAAAACTTTAAAAATTTTAGATAACAGATCACTTTTACGACTTCAGAGTGAGGATAGACTTCTTAATTAAGACATAGAAAGCACACAATGTAAAGAAAAGGATGAATCAATTCAGCTGCATAAAAATTTAAAACTTCTGTATAAAAAAGTTTAAAAGATTGGCCACAACCTTGATAGCATTTACAATGCATGTAACTGATGAAGAGTTATTATACAGAATATGTAAAGAACTCTTATAAATTAACTAAGAGACAGAGAAAAGGAGAACAGGAACACTGTATAGATGGGGAATGCAAAGAGAAATATCAATGCCCCTGACATGTGAAGGGAGTCTGACCACACTGGCCATCAGGCAGTGTGCGTTCTGGCCATAGTGGGACACCATCTCACACACAGCCGATGGGCTGCGACTCAGTGCCTGATGTCCTACCAACAGCAAGGAGGGAGAGAATAAGAACTCGCATCTACTGTTGGTGGGAATGCATCTTATACGACGACTTTGGAGGAAATTTGGTAACATTTACTATCGTTGAAGATCGTGTGCTCCATGACCCAGCAATCTGACTCCCAGGTATATACCCGAGAGAACCTCCCCCAACACCTGTCCCCACGGTGCTCACGGGATGGATGCACAAGATCATTCATGGCAGCACTGCTCTCAGAAACACCAGAAGGAAACAACAAGCACCCAGCCCCAGGGCAACTGACACAGGACTGTTGGCACAGTCAGAAGAAATACCACGCAGAAGCGAACATAGGAACCAAGCGCTACCCATCAGCATGGATACAGCTCACGAATGCAATATGGAACAAGACGCACTCATGCATACACGAGGTGACTCCATTTATATGACATGTAAACTGCAAAAAACAATACAGTGTTTAGGATACACACAATAAAACAGCAAGAAATAAACAGGAGTGGTAGACATCAAATCCAGGGAAATGGTAGCCTCCCGGTGGGAGGGAGAAGGATGAGACTGGGGGACCATAAATGGTGTTCAACTGTATCGATAACTTCTTTATTTCTTAAGCTGAATTTATAGGTGCAAAGGTGTTTCTTACAGTATTTTTATTCCCAAATATGTCTGAAATATTTCTAAGAAAAATTTGAAAAGGGCTCAAGTCAATATTTCTGTTCACTGAGTTGAGGAAGTTTTCTGCAAGCCAATGGTCTATCCACAGTGAAAATCTGGAGAAAGAGAGAGTTGTTGATCAGGGGCACCTAGGAACCCATTCTGCTTTCGCCATCTGGATGAGTTCATTCAAAGACTAAGAGACCTAAACATTTGGAAATGTAAACATTCACTTACATCTACATCTGTTAAGTGTTAAGTTCTGACATGAGCTTAGTCTAAAAGGGATCTGGGCGGGATATCAAGAACCAAACATCACAGATCCAGAAAGAGCCTTCCCTCTGCTACTTCCCTGTCTGTGGTCTCTGCGTGATACAAGTTATGGTTTCTAAGGGACGGGGAAGCTTGGCTGAGATCACCGCATCTGCTCTCGGCTTGTGTGGGCCATGGCACTTTCAAAAAAGATCACGCTGCTTCGCATAATTAAACCAGGAACTCAGTGCAGCCTCAGAGTGTGTGGGGTGGGGCAGAGCTCTGGGAGGCCGAGTGGTGACTTCCTCCAGTCCAGTATCCACCGGCCACACGGGAGATGGTGTGGGACGTGGGATCTGAAAGGCTTCATTTGGCCTCATAAATGGGATTAGCACGGGGGCAGCTACCGACCAGTCACCTTCTGGAGTCCCGGGTGCCCAGGTAAAGGGCTTTGGCATGGAAGTGCGGGTTGCTGAGGGAGTCGTGGGAGGGGACATGACAGAAGATGCTTCCACCTGGGCAACACCTGTCATTGGGAGGGCACCGTGAACATGGTTGGCATGTTCCTGGTGATCTAAGGCTCAAGTTAGACAAAGTAACAGGCACAGGAAGGATCCTGAATACTGCGAGGTTGCAGAAGGGAGGCCAGGGAATGGCTGTGGCCCAGGTGTATCAAATAAATGCCCCCATACTGTTGTTTGCGATAACAAGTCAGGAGTGTTAGAGAAGCCAAAGACCCCCTCAACACCCACCATGTGGGCAATCGAGGTTGTTTTAGGCAGAAACTGGATTGCCGCAAAGCTGACATGTTGGAAGGGGAAAGATGAGAGCTAAGAACTTCTCCAACCCATCCTAACGTGTCCCTCCTAGAAGTCATGAAGAGAAAAGGGCGAGACTATGAAACAAAGTGTGTACAGGTGGAAAGAAGCAATAATAAAATTAAGAAGAGTTCCATCCTGATTAACCCTCCATGGAAAAGCTCCAGAGAAGGTGACTCTGCCAACTGGAAGTTTTTCACTGTGAGTAACACTACGTAAAATGCATCTGGACCAGCACATTCCCCTGTGGACAGCTCTACACGGAGATGTGATGGGGACAGATGATCTAGGAAATCATTGTTTTCATATCAGTGTTTGGAAGTTTCAGAGTTTACTTGAATGGGAACATAACAGCTCACTAATAAAAAATGAGGAACGTCTTACATTTTTAAAAAAACGTTTCCCCAAATAGGTTTGCTTATATGATCTATTTGGGGGTTTGGAATGAGCATGTGGAAAACAAACAAAAAAAAAATTCAGAAATTAATAAAGACATAAACTCCATGTTTTATAATGCCCAGAGTGGTGTGTGCTTCCCCGTTGGGGTAACTGAAGTTGCCGCAGTTGTAAGGGAGCTTCCTGGGCGGGGCCATCCCCAGCTGCGGGAGGCGGCATCCAGGCACCTCATATGCCGTGCCTCGGGCCTTACCTGTGAGTCAGAGTTTCTAAAAGTCCTTCTGTCATGGGCTTGCTGTAAGAAGTCAACATAAATATAGACAGTGCTCAGAACATGGGGCACCTGATGTCTGGAGCAGCAAACTGTGATCAAACACTCATATTTCCACAGCAAAACAATGATCCACACTAATGGAGGTAAAGAAGGAGAAGAAGACTGTACGAGCCTTCCTCACCCAACAGACCTACGAGGGCTCTGCGCGCCAGTGCCACAGGCCCTCCCACAGCTGGCCCCCCAGGCCCTCCTGTTCCACGGCTTCACTGCGACCACGTGGCACTCTTCACTGGTAATATCCCTCTTGCCTCTCCTAGAACCACCTCCAACCAGATTTTGGCGGGAGATGCTGCAACCTGCAACCAAGTCACCTGCACAGGGCCCCTGGCCCCCAGGGGCCTTGGGTGTTGCCAGTAGATCCATGTTCATTTTATCAATGACATTCTACCCCTCTAAAGCCATACTGTGTCTGTAATCTACAACAGGTAGATGACATCAAGTCTTACAGCATTTACAATAATTTCAAGACAATGACTCTTATCTCCTTAATTAGATTACGAGCTCCTTAAAAGGCAACCCTCGGGTGGCCACATAGCCTAAAATACGAATGAGACTAAATATAGGGATGTGAAAGTTCTGCTTGACGCTTAAATGAGCTTATTAAGACTTAATCCAATTATATTATCGGGATTGATATCTATAAGTCTCTAGTAGACATTCCTATTTAAGTTTCAAAATATCATGCTTCCTATCTAGGCATGTAAAATGCCATGTGACAATAGAACAAAAAATTAGCATGTAGAATGATTGGCACGTGAAATGTGATATTAGAACAATAACATGTAGAGTATGATTTAATGTGAAAAGGCCACATGAGGTGGCATTTTAGATAGAAATGCACACACACAAGCACACATACACCTCCCTTCATACATTCAACTGAGATCTTTCAAAGGTGACATCAAAATAAAAATAGCACACAAATTTTATGGAAAAGAGCAAACCAAAAGATCCTTTTCTGTGGTGATAAGACCTGAAACGAAAACACATGACCAATGGTGGAGATATAAAGGCACTACGCTGCCCAGAGGCGCAGTAACCAAAATAGAAAGCTTTTTACTTTGCAGGTTGATGTGATTTAGCCTAAGGCACTAAATCAGCACCTGTTATCAGATCACTGTCCTTGGGTTCTGATTTCCTTCTGCCAGCAAAGCACCTTGATGAGTGTCTACAAGAGGGCAAAGGCAGCGTAATGCCACCCACGGTAGGACTGCAGGGCTGCACACATTAGACTCTTTGACACTTTTATTATAGCTACAGCCTGAGGATGCAGCTCCAACTCCTGCCCTTATGAAAATAAAATGGTGCACATCATACAAGACTATTTAAATAAACCAGACTTCAGCCATCTGCACCCCACTTCTTTTGAGACCCACAAGATCGGAGTGCTTACACGAGAGGTAAAATGATTTCCCTGGAAACACGCTCACCTGTGCACCACGAGAGACCCAAAGCTGAATAGCCCCCTTGCCTTCCTTGCTCGATTACACAAGAAAAGCAAAAGCAAAAAGCACCTGGCATGGTGAATTTAATTCTGCAAAAATATATCCTGAATACAACTCCCTGCTGGAAATTTGAATATCTAAGCAGGGTTGTGTAGGCCCTTCAAAGTGACTGCAAATTATGGTGGAATGATATGGTTAACACAGAAGTTATGGCATTTTTGCTGTAAACAATACCATCAAGAAAATGAAAATACAACCCGCTATGGGGAAAAGTATTTGCAAATAATATGCCTGAGAAGGCACTTGTATCTAAAATATATAAATAATTCTTATAACTCAACAATAAAAAGATAAATCACCCAATTTTTAAAAATGGGCTAGTGACCCGATTTGACATTTCTCCAAAAACATACAGCCAATAAAAACATGAAAAGATGCTCAACATTATTTGTCATCAGAGAAATGCAAATCAAAACCATAAGAAGGCACCACTTCATACCCACCAGGATGGCGGTATTCAAAAGGTGAACAATAACAAGTGGGGAAAAAATGGATCTCGGCTGGGCATGGTGGCTCACGCCTGTAATCCCAGTACTTTGGGAGGCCAAGATGGGCAGATCACCTGAGATCAGGAGTTTGACACCAGCCTTGACCAACATGGTGAAATCCTGTTTCTACTAAAAATACAAAAAGTAGCTGGGCGTGCTAGCAGGCGCCTGTAATCCCAGCTACTAGGGAGACTGAGGCAGAAGAATTGCTTGAACCCGGGAGGCAGAGGTTGCAGTGAGACGAGATTGTGCTGTTGCACTCCAGCCTGGGCAACAAGAGGAAAACTCCGTCAAAAAAAAAAAAAGGTCCGTCTATCACTGCTGGGTGGGAGTGTACAATGTTGCAATCACTTTGGAAAATGGTCTAGAAGTTCCTCAAAAGCTCAAGCATAGAGTTGCCATCCCGGATCCAGCAATTCCACTCCTAGGTATAAACCCAGGAGAAATAAAAACATATGTCCACACAAAAACCTGTACAAAAATGTTCACAGCACCATTAGTCACAACAGCCAAAAAGTAGGGACAACCCAAATGTCTATCAACTTACTAATGGATAAAAAAAAAATGTAGTATATCCGTGCAGTGGAATATTACTTGGCAATAGAGAGAAATACCTGCTACAGCATGAATGAGCCTGGAATACATGAGGCTGAGTGAAAGAAGCCAGCCACAAAACCCCACATTGTATGACTCTGTTTCTATGAAATACCCAGAACAGGCAACTCTATGGAGACAGAAAGTGGATGTAGGGCTGCAGGGGGTCGTGGAGGTGAAAAGGGGGACAGGGTTCTGTTCTGAAGGACGAAAACATTGTAGATGTGGTAACGGTTGCACAACCTTGTGAATAAACTAAAAACATGGAACTGTACATTTTAAATGGGTGAATTGTGTGGTATGTGAATTAGATCTCAAAGCTGTATACAAAAACAAAAACAAAAACAAAATATTATGGCATTCAGGGCAATTTGAAGCAAAACAAATACTGAGATGGTTCTAAAGAAGGGACTTTCCTTTAGCCGGGCACCAGGTGGCATGTACCTGTGGTCCCAGCTATTCAGGTGGCTGAGGCAGGAGGATCCCTTAAGCCCAGGAGGTGGAAGCAGCAGTGAGCCATGATCGTGCCCCCTGCACTTCAGCCAGAGCGAGAAGGCAAAACCCTGTCTCAGAAAGGAAAAAAAAAAAGAGAGAGACAGTCTTGGTGCCTTTTATTATAGTGCATCTTGAAGAATGGAGGAGAGTGCCTTCTTCCACACATCTAGCTTTCATTCTGTGTCCATACTCGTAGGAAAGATTTGTAATTTTTCACGAAGACTCCCAGGAGGCAATGGCTTTGTGTATGATAAGTAATTTCCTCAGGATATTTGCTTCCTGGCAACAAAATAAAATTTAGAACGCAAACAATATGGCATATTTTGAAACAGAGTCCCCCAGGGGGTAGACAATGCTTCTCTTAGCCACTGTATAAAACAGTCTAGAAGTTGGATAACCTTATTTGTATGGTGGTAACCAATATCTCTATATCTGTGTGAATTCAATCCAATTTGGTGCTACAAAAATTAAAAATGCTTGACTCAAAATTCTTACATCTAACCTGACTCAACAATCCATCGGCGCATGAAAAAAAAATTCCCCTTAAGAATTTCTAGTTAATGAATTCAGGATTGTTCATCTCTGAGAGGGAGACAAAATCAGGGGTAAGTTTGGAGTCTCAGGGAAAACATAACACTTTCATTATTAAGTCTAAAAGGCACTAAAGCACTTGTCCCTGGGTACCATTCAGATGCAGGCAACATTCAGTTAAAGTGCCTCATGGCTTTTTTTCCTATGAGGCTTACAGAATGGTCCGTCACAAGTTTTCTATTTCTATTCTGCTTCAAAGAAAGACTTTCTCAACTTTTTTGGGGCTCCAGTACTGGCCCATCGTGGATGGTGAGATATTCTTTAGATGTTTGTTCTGTTTTTTTTTAAGTTCATATATATTTAGGCCCAAAGTCATGTTTATTCACAAATCCAAACAACCGGCAAGCTAAGGCTAATTTTTTCATGTGGAATATTTATGAAAGAAAACAAGGAATAAACAACTCAAGATTGGGGATTTACTCTGAGGGGCACTTTCTGGAACATGTCATAGGCTCAGCCCCAGTTCAACCCCATCTCTACTGCGGTTTGGAAAATTGTCAGGCCTGAGAGAGAGCAAGGGGTTCTGTTTACCCCACTCTAGGATTAAGGAATGGAAATACAGGGAGAGCCAAGTAAGGAGGTTGTGACTCAGTTCCTCCCCCTGGATAAATGTCTGCACAGACTTTAGACTTCTGGTTTTCAAACTGGGGTTCAATAGGACCCTGAGTTCAGTGGAGTGGGAGGTACTACAGAGATGAAGCAGGTGCCCCTAAAGAGTGGCTCTTTCTGCATAAGATGTTTAAAAAACTGGGTTCCAGGTGTGAGATAAATGGCAGGACCTTGATTTAGATCTACTTTCGGGGTTGTTACAGAAAGATCTGTTGGGCTGTCTGGGGTGAGATTAGATGATTCTCATTATTTTTCTATGGTTAATATTGTTATAGCTACCATGGTGTATTGCAATGTTTGGTACTTATATCAATGACTCAGGAGCACTCAGACATTGATATACTGAATTATCAGGTTTAATTTTTTTTTTTTTTTTTGAGACAGAGTTTTGTTCTTGTTGCCCAGGCTGGAGTGCAATCTTGGCTCACCGCAATCTCCGCCTCCTGGGTTCAAGCAATTCTCCTGCCTCAGCCTCCTGAGTAGCTGGGATTACAGGCACCCACCACCACGCCCGGCTAATTTTTGTATTTTTAGTAGAGACGGGGCTTCACCATGTTGGTCAGGCTGGTCTCGAACTCCTGACCTCAGCTGATCTGCACGCCTCAGCCTCCTAAAGTGCTGAGATTACAGGCGTGAGCCACCATGCCTGGCCCAAAAGTTTAATTTTACTTAGAAAAGTTTTAGTGTCAAGTATATTTTATTAATCTGTAATTATTCGAAAATGGGAAATTTACAAACTGGAATACTCAGGCAATTGGAAAACATCTCCCTACACTTATTTGAAGATTTAAAAAATGTATTAGCTTCAGACTACTTATTCTTGTTCTCTTTTCCATATTTTTCTAATCATTCCTACTCATTTTCTCATCTTGATTTTTTTCTCTACTCCTATCTCCTCATTATTATCTCTTGCTATTTAGTTCATCATGAGATCTTTTATGACCAAATAGCTTGCTAGAAACAGCAACGCTTCATGGTAAATAGCACGAGAGAAAGATGTTCTGAAATGGTTATATCAGCACGCGTGGCATCAACTACAACATGAGGCACATCGTTTGATAAATGTATAAATAGCAAGTCGTAAATTATTCTTTTCACCCCTGAGCAGCCTGGCAATATCACAGAAGGTAAATGCAAATGGCCTTCCGCTCCTTTCCCGTGAATAAGAAGATAATCCCACCAACAGACGCCATGGCAGCAGGAAGCGCGGCAGGAAATTAATGTGAATTTCTGAATTCTGAGAGAACTAGTTACCCATCGGCTGTAGGAAAAATCAAGAGCACCATTCAAAGGAAAGAATTCATGATGGTTAATACAGATAAAACCTATGCAAGTGGGTTACACATTTCATGAGGCCAAACACTTAAATATGCATTTAGCACAAAATGTGTTTCTGCCGAGGACCATGGAGGCCTCCAAAAACGCTACTTTCACCCAGGGCCCTTCAGGAGTCTTTATATTTTCCATTGTTTCCTATATTAATAACAAATTCCTTCTAGTAATTTATCAAAACATAATCACTGCAGTTAAAAGGTAGTGCTGCCAAATATTTGACCATAAAATCATATGGAAAGTAGTGGTAAAGAAATAATGTTACCATGTTTTCATAAAATTCATCCTACCAACAAATATATGCATATACATTTATTACATTTATTATAGTTATAACAGAATAGTTTTTAAAACTGGAAAGCCACATGTAATAAATAATATACCTTTCCTAAAATCAATACTTATTTCTGTCTTTTTTGAATCCTCACTTCTTTAAATTACTATCTGCATATTCTGGATTTTAGCCTGGGAGAGTATTATGAGAATGAGAAGTACAAAGAAAAAGAACAAAAGTATCCTTAAACCTACTAAATACCCTGAAAGAATAAAAAGAATGATTGCAGACAGATAATATATTTCTTTTTTTTTCAATGAATGAAATAAATTTAATCCTATTTATCCCAGTTTAGTATCTCAAATAGACTGGTAAAACTGAAAAAGCACTTCTACTATGTTTTGAAACAAATTTAAAAGTATTATTATATTTTCCAAATACACATCCTATTAAGACATGCCCATATTTTTCATATATAGCCATTTAGCAGAATTTCAACAAGTCCAAAGCTGCTAAATATACCATATGTGCCCATTTATTCTAATGAACCAATAACACAAATACATTCCCAGATCCAAGCCCCTCTGCTCAGAAAGTATCACTAGCCTGTAGCTGCTGAAAAGCTGTTCCATCTCATTCACACACTCCACCATCATCCAATATCACCTATCTTGCTCCTGGCCAGAGGATCTTTCCAACACTGGATTCCAATTCCTCGTCTGGGCCAAAGGTATATAATATACTTACCCTCAGGTAAGCTTCTTGTACAGAGTGAATGAGATAAAATATGTGTATCACAACGCCTTTATTTGTGTCAGAGAAAATCCAAATCAAACTGGCTTAAACAATAAAAGAAATTGCTTGGATCATATAACTGAAATATCTCAAGGTAATATGGCCTTCAAGCTCAGGCTGATCAGGGCTCCAATCTCATTTCTCTGTGGATTTCCCAGCTCTTTCCTCTCGTGTGTTGGCACCATCCTTACGCTGGGTAACTTATGGTCACAGATGGCTGCAAAACTGCAAGTCAGGACTCCACGTTTCCATGTTTCTCCACAGCCACTGGGCAGGGATCTCAGGTTACATCCTATTTGACCATCTTGCATTCTCAACCCTGAGCTCATCCCTGTGACCAGGAAAGTGCCATGGGTAGTGCACACACGCCCAGGATGCAGATCTCCCTGGGGCCAAACACACTTAAATACAAAAAGGTTCTCTAAAAACAAGGCAGGCTTGGCTTTCTCCAACTGCCTCGTCCTCTAATTGCACAGAAGAAATACTGTGAATGAACAAGACACCCAACCGGTTCTCCAACACCCCTTTCCCAGGCCTGTTTGTTCTTTTTCCTCTTATTTTTCCTGCATCGTCCAATGCCAAGATGCAAGGGCCACGATCTGAGTGTGAGGGCCAGGGAACTCACTGACCATCTGGGGGGGCTCTAGGAAGAGCCTGGAAGAGACCGTTTGTAGGAAGCTCAGGGGAGTCTCGCCACATTCGCCCCTTGACGAGGTGTGATGTGGTCAGGTGTGATGGAAGAAAAGAGACTGGGACTTGTCCCTTCTGATATCTCAGTGGTCTGCTCAGAGACGTTTATCCTCCTTGCAGCTGGTGCATGAGTGAAACTCTGAATTTGTAGTTTTCCTTAGGAGAAAGATGGCATGCACCCCTGGGTCACCTGGCAAAGCTATCACACACGGTGGCTCCTGCAGACCCCCGGCTCCCCTCACGGGCTTGCAGCCAGGCACTCTTCTCTCTCCCTCCATGACAGACCAGGGCGAGGAAAGCAGAAATGATGAGCTCTGAGCTGGGGCCTTGCTGCCCAACTGCCTCCACTAATCCTGCTCATCTGACTGAGGTCAGACACTGCTTTGCAGAGCCCGTGGGCTGTGCTCCATTTATCACTCTGTCCGGGCGTCTGTTGCTACCCATGCTCGGGTAGAAAAATGCTGAGTTAAGGTAACAGGACTTTACAGTTGGGAAGCTCATCTCCTCTTACATTCGGATATGTTTTCCCAAGTGGCCACTGCCAAATTTACTCCACATCAGCCTCTCTCTCTCTCCATGCCCTTGACCACCTGTCCTCCTCCCTCTGGCCCTGCGCACTACATCCCACCTGTTTCTTGACTCATTCTCCACTCTTCCCCTTCTCTTGTCTTTCTTCTTCCTGTCTCTTCTCTCCCCTCTCCTCCTGCCCTTTAATTATCGTTTAAAAGACAGATGCTTGAGCAGTGTTTCCCGGACCTCCCAGAGAAAGCTGCCCCAGAGGACACGGAGCCATCCATTTGGATAGACTTTTCAGGGCCTTTCCCTGTATTTCAAGTCCTTAGTGAAAAGCACGTGTCTGAATTTTCTAAGTTGAGGGGGAGGTTTGATTTAGTGGTCAGAAAAATTTCCAGTCCTGAAACATGCCTGTTTTTACCTGGAATCCTTCACTTTCCGTGGCATTTGCAGTTTGACATGAATGCTTCCGGTACTGCATTTAATAGACCTGCTGATTTGTAGCACAGCCTGTCGTCACCATTCAGGTGGCTGGGGTGCAAGAGCTAGGAGCGGTGCTGCCGAAAGTTATTAAGACTTCAGTGAAGCAAACAGATTGCAGTATAACGAGAAACATGGAGCTTTTTCAAAACAATTTTGTCTACTGCTGAAATTTGCAAAACACGTCACTGAAGGAGTCTCAGGTTGACCCTGTACAGAGGAGAGCTCCGACCTGCCTCACTAACCCACACCCTGAGCTACTCACCCTGCCTCACGGTCACGACTGTCTCTAAAAGGTAGCTCAGGCTGAAGATCTAGGAGTCATCTTTGATTTTTCTTTCATGTATACTGGGTCCAAACTATCCGCAAGGCCTGTCCACCCTGGTGTCAGATGGCAGCTCCGAGAGCTTGCTAGCTCAGCTTCTTCTCTGCCGCCCTTCAAGCTAATTGCACGCATCACCCAAAGGATCCTTTTAAATCGAGATATGATCCCATCACTCCCTTATGTGAAACATTAGGGCTTTCCATGGCCTTCAGGACACAGTCAGACTTTCCACGGCCTTCAGGACACAGATTCCTCCCCAAGGCCCCAAGAGCTTTGGGCTCTCATAGCCCACCCCATCTTCCCCGTCTTTCTGGGGACACTGATTTCTGGCAGGTGCCGGATGAGGTCAAAGCCCAGTCAGCTCAGGAACCAGGCTTGAGCCACATCTCCCCCAGAAACTCTGCCCCACACCCTCTAGGGGCCAATCATCTCTTTCATTCAGCCCTGCGGAGATGTCTCCCTGAACTGCCCTCTCAAACACTGTCCTCCTCTGCCACTCATGGCTCCCTGCCAGGCCATACGATTTGTGTATGTTTGAGATCAGTACATTTTTCTATGTAGACTTGATTTGTAAACAGATATAGATGCAGCCGAGCTTCCTATGGCTGTCGGAGGCTGAACATCAGGCCCTGGAATGCCATGTGGACATCTAGGAACACCTCGAGCCCTCCATCGTAATACCTCGAGCCCCCATTCCCAGAAGGACACTGGGACACAGCTGTGCTGCCCAGCCCGCTTCCTACCCAGGCCCCGAGTGCAGGTGTTCACCTTCTTTGACCAGGCCCTGCCCTGCCCTGGCCCCTGCCCGTGTCCCTCCCACACTGAGGCCACAGCCCTGCCTGTGTCCTGTTTGCTGCCTCTTCTACAACGTGCTGTCTTCCTCAAAGCGGAACTGACCAGAATATTCGCTTTGTCTTGCTGCTGTGACAAATTCCACAAATTAAGTGGTTTGAAACACAGGGTTTTCCCTCCCAGTTCTGGAGATCGGACGTTTGGGATCCATTTTGCTGGCGTTGGCAAGGCCGGTCCCTCCAGTGACTCCGTGTCCAGCCCTGGGGGCCGCCTGCGTTCCTTGCTCCTGACCCCTTCCTCCAACCCTGTAACCTCTGCCTCCCTTGTCACACCCTTTCCCGCTTCTGCAATCAGACCTCCTCTGCCTCCTCTCACGAGGACTCTTGTGATTACACTTAGGGCCCCCCCAGATTATCCAGGAACATGACACCATCTCCAGGTCCTTAACCTGATCGCTCCTACAAAGTCCATTTTGCCACATATGGGAACAGCTCCAGGTTCCAGGCTTAGGCTGTGGTTCTCTCGAGGAGCCATTATCCAGCCTTCCACACCCACCAAGGACACCAGGGGCCTACACCTGAGCACCTGCGTCAGGCCTGGATGTGGGGCTCAGCCGGATGAAGTCCAGGACCCGACTAGTCCTACTTTATTTCCTGCCATTGAAATCCCAGCAGGATGTGGCCGCATTGTTCATTAGCACCTTTTTTCAGAAGTTCAGTTCTAATAATTAACATTCCCTCTCAGCTGACTCATCTGACTGGGAAACAAGCATAGATAGATGTTCCACTGGGGGCTGAGCCATGCGACTCCCGCACCACACACCAGAAAGAACATCGTGTCTCACATTCCCAGGCCGGCCTTCCAGCCACCATGGACTCCCTGTGCACAGTATTTTGGTCATAGGTCACAAAAGTAAAAAGGAAACGTAGAGGAAGATGTAGAATAAGGGGAGGAGTAAGCAAAGCATTTCTGAAGATTATTGAAGATATCGGAGGGGATGCCTTTTTCTTTTTAATGAAAGGAAGCAGTGGACGAAGGCCAGGCTGAGATGCCCAGTCACATCGGAAGGAACTGCTGACCGCCTGAGGCCCCAGAGATGCCCGGCTTTTCCCACTTGAAACACAAACCCGTGGTGCACAGGCAGACGGTGCCCACACACCATGTGCTTGCTCCGCTCCTACCAGGCAGGAAACAGCAAAAGCAAGGGCTGGGTGCAGGTGCTGGAATTAGATACTGACGGTCTCCGGGACCTCTCTCCTTATCCCCGCTCTGTTCTGTCCCGGACCATCTTGAACATCGGAGAGGGAGGGCACACCCCCCCTGAACGGGCGCTCTGTCCCCTGTGCTGCCTGTGGGGTCTAGACACCATTGAGGACTTGCCCGCTCAGCGCAGGACTCCCACCCGCTCTTGCCCTTTGTGAACCAGTGGATGGATCCGCTGCATTTGGGAGACATCTCCCTGCACACACAGGCCTCAATGCAGTCATTCTCATTCAATGGAATTCAGCCTAAAGGACAATGCTTTTTAGACACCCAATCCCTGTAACAGCCGTCCCTGCGCTAGGCCTCTATCGTGTCTCTTGTGGTACCCTGCCACCCACTGTGTGTGGAATGCAGGGACGCAGCCTCAGTGGCGAGAAGGTGGCAGTCAGATCATACCCCGGCTGAGCTGCCGTGCCGCCTGAGAGCCCCCCCCAGCACTCTGGAGTTTCATTTATTCCGGGTCAGACCCCGTAAGGCAGACGTTATACTAATTTTACAGAGAAGAAAACTGAGCTTCAAGAAGGTCCCATTGGTGACCCTGCCAAAGTCATATGAGTGCCACGTAGCACAGCCAGAATTCACAACATGGGGGCTACCTCCAAAGCCCCCACCCCGACGCATGGATCACAGGCAACGGCTCCCCTCACCGACTGCAGGAGAATCACCACCAGCAGTATCGAGACCCGCCCCTGCTCACCAGCATCAGTGCTCACGCCTGCCACAGGCCATGTCAACCAAGTCACTCCTGTCCAGCAACACGTGCTCACATACATGACGACACAGTTGCGGACAGCTCCGGCAGGCTCATGGCACACCTTCTACAGCCTAGGAACAGCCAGGCTCGAGAGAGGAAGATGAACATGCAGAACCCCTGACCCTGACTCCAGAAAACGGCTCCAAAGGCTCTCAGCTGCAGGTCCATCCTTCCCAACCACCCTCCCTCCGCCAGGCCAGAGCCCAGGCCCACAGCTCTGAGCTGCATGCAGGTGTCAGGCCAGCTGGGGAGCAGGGCCTGATGGCCACATGTGGGTGTGGCAGGATTTTTGCCCTAGAGACCTGGGCTCACACAGGGGCAGTGAGCCCGCTGTGGTGCCCATGGGGGCGGTGCCTGGCAGGAGCCACAGTGCTGACCTAGCCCAGAGCCACCGAGGCCCCTGACAGCAGGTGCCTGACTATCCTAATCTAAGGTGTGCCAAGGCCCCGTAACACCCAAGAGGAAGAGGAACAAATGAATGTGGGAGAAAGAACTGAGCCCAGAAGGTTCATGGGTCCAGGTACAGTACAGCCGTTGACAGAAGCCCGGCTCTGCCTGACAGAAGGTGCCGGGTGCCCGCTCCATCGTGGGCTGAAGGCAGTCACAGGCTGGAACGTGCAGAGGGAAGTCATTCATCACAGAAACCCAGCGTCAGGAGTCAAAGACTTTAAATCTCACCACAAATCTCTATCAGCAATGTCACGAAGGCCATCTTCCTGGAATAAAACCTATTCTAGAAGCAACAGCTTTTAAAACAAACATCCTTATTGACTTTTCCTGTTTTTCTATTTCTTAAAAATTACCCGCATTAATATGTGTGGAAATCTGTGCGTTTTAAAAAAATGTTGATAGTTTCTCAATCTTTTAAGATATTTTGTTGCTTTTAAAATTTTTTAAGTAATCAAAGTGGTTTGCGGATTTTTTCCCAAAAATTTTATCGTAAGATAACACTATATCAGCTATATTGTGGCCTAAATTAGACATTTTTTCTACAGAAAATTTTTCAAGGCCAAACAGTAGTCTGTAAAAGACCCAATGCCAGCACCACCTCATGCTGCTATGCGGTTCTCTCGTAGCTTCTGAGTAATTTGACTTACGCGATGGTTTTAATGACCTCTTCCTCCACTGGTCTCAGGTAAGCACCAGTTTTTGTCTGCATTAACCCTCTACACCCAAGTCCTACTGATAATTTTTAGGCACGTAGTGAATAGTCAGTCCATGGCTAATTCCTAAGATAAAATGTCCTAAATCACCTCCAAGGACTTTGCACGTATTAACCTAGAAGCTAGGAATTACATAGAGAATGGCCACGCGTGGCTTGGGGGCAACGGTCCTGCAACAGCCACAGCTGTCCGTGACTGCCGAGCAAACACAGAGTCCAGCCAGTGGCACCTTCCTTCTGCACAAGCTTCACCAGCATTTTTAGCAGCACAGACCACAAATCAGTCCAAGGTTTTCTGTAAATTCACACACAGCAAAGAAGTATGGTGGGGTCCAGGCTGATGACACCATTGGGGAGAACCAGTGTGCTCTGTCCCGGATGGCTGAGAGAACGTGAAGCTCTGCAGACTTGGAGCCTGGCCACGCAAGGGGAAGTGTGATTCAGGACACTTCTTAACACTCCAGAATGTTACCACTGTGGGTGACTAAGCCTTGAAACTCCAGAATGTTACCACCATGGGTGACCAAGCCTTAACACTCCAGAATGTTACCACCATGGGTGACCAAGCCACATCACAGGGAAGAAACCTTCAATGTGCCTCCTGCGCAGCACACTCCTCTCTTCTGTGATCTGAACACGAACCATCGCCTCTAGGCTAGGACTCAGATGCAGTGAGCTCCGCTATACCCACAGTCACATAGGGACAGAAACTTCTCTTCCCAAATCCTGTCTGGATCCAAGTGTCCCTGGGTCAGAGTCTCCCAAAGAGACAGCCCTGAGTCCAAGCCCCGGAGGAGCTCAGAGCCATGCAAAGCAGGAGGCCTGGGTGTGGACGGGGTGTGGGTGGGGCCTGAGAATGGACCCAGGGGCAGACAGTTCAGGGAAGGGAAGATCACTGGGGTAGAGAGGTGACCTGGAGGGAGGTCAGCGTGGGCAGGGGTGAGACCAACGAAAAGATTGACCATCACTAGAAGATCAGGCTCACAGGCGGTGAGAGTCTCCAGGTTTAGCTCACCCTGGCTGAGTGGGAGGTGGAGATAGTAAAATGAAAACACAGGCACTACTCTATAACTCCCATGGCAATTCGGGCAAATGCCCATCACCTCCGTTACATCCAAGCTTCGGGAGGGTAGGGCGAGCGTCTCAGACGTACATCTCTTCTCCTGCCTCACGCACACGGAGCGATTGTGGCCAGCTCATTTTAGTAGGTCACACTCCCTTCCCTACATCAGTTGTTGGAGTTCTGTTGTCATGAGCCTCGACACTGCAGTACGACGCGCTCAAGAAGACATCAGGACAGAGGTCTAGACACTTACAACCCTGAGAGACACACTGGACACTGTGCACATGAGCCCTGTGCATATGGACTCCGATTGATGCCATCACATTCGCACACGAGCCCTGTGTGTATGGGCTCCAATGGATGCCATCAGATTCGCACACAAGCCCTGTGCCTATGGGCTCCGATCGATGCCATCAGATTGCGCACAAGCCCTGTGCGGATGGGCTCCAATGGATGCCATCAGATTCGCGCACAAGCCCTGTGCGGATGGGCTCCCATCAATGCCGTCAGCAGTTTTTTCACTTCTCTGTTGGGTTGTACTCTACAAGGACTTGACTGAGTCACACCTCATAATCCATGTGTTTTCTTTGTTAAGATCTAGAAATAAGAGACAGACCCAACCTCATGCCGTGTCTCGGGTTCTCCGGAATGAAGGCAGTCAGCTATAGTCACCACTTTGATTCCCGCAGCCTGTCTGTTCAGTCCCTGAAGTGATGAGAAACCAAGAAGAATTCAAGAAGTCAAAGGTGTTCTAAAAATAAATGCTCTTTTAAAAGTTGTTTTGTTTGTGTTTCTTTCCTTCGTTATGTTCAAAGTCAACCAATCAACACAGTTGCTTTAGCAAGTTACAGGCAAGAGGGTTTCCTGTAGCACCTTTGCAAGCATACTGTAGAACGCAGCAGTCTCTCTGGGGCTTGACCCCGTGATAAGGAGCCCAGGGCCCCAGGTGCCTGCAGCAGCTGATGGCCATTTGGCCTGGGAGTCTTAGGGCTCGTGGAGGGCCTGCAGAGCCCCTTGGGCTTCCTGCCTCCTCTGAGCCTTGCCCGGCTCCCAGCTTTTCTCACACAGAGGCCTCTCAAAGCCATCTTCTCTGCTCCTCTTGTGTTTTATCCACAGTTCAGAACAAGAGGCTTCCTTGGTTTTTCACCCTTAGAAAGATTGACCACATGATATTATGGATGTAAAACTATTTAGAAGCTAATACGCTATCTGACCTTAGTTCTAGAGAACTAGTTGCAATTATCCTGGGCTGAGAGCATTAAAATTGGGACCTGTGGGAGCTTCTTAAGTAGTCGCTAGACCATTTCTACCATAACCATTCCAAAATAAAGTCATTCAAAGTAAAATCCCCCCACCCCTCCTGTTATAAATTTGGCCTCCCAGTTTAATGAGTAAAAGCTGCAAGCCCACAGACCCTTGGCAGGATGTGTGGCCAAGATGTCTTGGTGCAAAGAATGTTACAGTGCACTTCGAGTGCAGAGACTGCTTTCCACAGCAGGCCCCAGGCTTGCATTCTGGCTAATGTCCATCTGAAAATTCAGAGTGTGAAACTACAGCATACGAATCATTCCACAGGTATGAGGCCTGTTTTTCTTATTTGTCAATCTCATTCAAGCCTTTATGTTCTTCAGCAACAGGAGGAAATACCCTGGCTAATACCTAAGTTCTAATATTTGACTCATTTTTTAAAAATCTTGCTAATTTCATACAGAAGACAGAATAACTGAAAGAAGAAACGACTCTTTTCTCTAAAAAGCTAGATAATTTCAACCAGTGCCTTCTCCCTTCTCCCAACAGTCCCCACTCAGCCATTCCTTGTGGGCTGACACCAGAAACAGCGTGGAAAACAAGTCTGTTTTCCAAGAGGGGCTATTACCACGAATTATGTTTAAAATGACAGCATCGAAGATTAAACCATCATTGTATGTAAACTTAACATAGCTATAACCTAGGAAAAGCTAGTTTCATGGTGATAATACTAATTTGAAACAGATGTGTATTCAAAGGGGCAAGGAAGCAGGCTGGCAGGAGAGAAAAAACATTTTCCCCCATAATGTAGTACAAGAACCTTTACAGATATGGTCTAACCAAAGTCAGCTTTGTGCGACACCATAGATGCCAAGTGAAAGCTGTCCTGACAAGGCACATTTCACTGCTGAAGCATTTAATCACTTGAAGATAACCCTTATTACAGGGTTACACCTATTTTGTAGCTGGGGAGACAGGTGCTCAAAAGGATTCGGTGGTTTGGCAAGGGAGACAGCAAGAACACGAGGGCAGTGTGAGGTGGCTGGGAGAAGGGGCAGCCGGCAAGGTCAGGCGCTTCCCACGACAGGAGACTGGCACCAAGCAGGGGCAGGAGGGAAACAGGGACACCACCTGCTCCATGCCTGCAGAATCCTACCTCCACGGGGCAAGGCAAGCTCAAACCACCCAGCCTGGGGAGCTTTGCACACCAAGGCTCATAGAGGAAGACTGGCTAGGGAGCATTCACCGAATGGAATCAGGTAGGGCTCTCATATTAGTAGCATTCTTGGGAACACCCTCTAACTGATCTCCAGAACACATGCAAATGACTGCATAACATATGCAAATGACTGCATAACAACAGGTACACATCTTGGCTGGTCGGAAACACTGCTTCTGGCCTGCTTGGTAATAAATCCTAGGTATGTGGTTACGGCACATTTGTCCTCCACGCCCTGATGTGTAGGTGCCTCCGGCTTCCTTGTAGCTGCACCATCATTTTTCCCTAGCTAAGCAGTCAGCAGGCAAGGCTTCTCACGCAGCTGCAAGTCAGATGTGATTAACAGTATTTCATATGGAATATATTTGTGTCTGATCCATTTGCTTGATTAAATCACACTGTAGCTTAACAGCCTATTTGTTGATAATTTTTACTTATTTGAATTCAATGTAATAGCTTTTACTAGTGAAAATATATCAGCAAACATAAAACGCTGAGAAAATGCAATACAACGTAATTCAGTGTAATCAGAAATAAAAGCAGAGCATTCTAGAGAATGTTGCTAGTCTTAGACCAGCTCTTATTTAATAAGCACAGATCCTTGGAGCAAAAAAGGTAGAATATTTCTGGCTAAATTACTGGTTACCAACTCCACGTCATACAAAGTAAATTCATCCTGGTACCCCATATCAAAGGAGCAGTCTCCTGGCAGCTTCCTGAAGGTCCCCAAGGCCACACACATCTCTGGTCGACCCGAACATTGCCTTCATCCTGAAGCTACAGCCCTAAAGCCTCTTTCCTCCCCTTCCCCTTCATGGCCAGTAGCCCTGGAAGCTGCCTCAGAGAGTTCATACTTCTCCCACCATTAAATTGCCACTTCTGAGAAACTATTCGCCCCACATGTGAGAAACAGAAGGAAATTCCAGGTAAATGGTAAGTCAGAGGATGTGAACGTACGTTCCTTTCTTATTTAATGGGCTTCCACTTCATTCTTCTACTTCTGAACGCGTGAAAAATAGTCTGAACAGTCTTTGCTGTGCTGGCTCTGGCCAAAGACAGTCAGCACATGGGCTTACGGAAAAGGACGGGCAGAACAAAAGGGGCAAAATCTCACTACGTTTAGTTGTCTTTTCACATAGTTTAAAAAAAAAACAACACTATTTTGGGGATTTTTCTTGAACGTAAACAGAGAAAGTATGTAATGAAATTCCAAGCATAAGGCATATCACAGAAATTGTGACCACAAATAAGGAATTAAGCTTAATGTCTTTAAAATAAAGTATATAAATGAGCAAACAGATGAACAAATTCAGTATTCACTAATATGGACTATTGTGGTTTTTTTTTGGCTGTCAGAAAATCCAATAAAATTAGGATAAACATAATTTCTTTGGGAACACTTATTGGGAGTACCTGAAAATTATCTTAATTAGAAATGGTTTTCTTGGAAACCACCCAAGATCTAGAAGAAGAGCTCACCTATCAAGCCCCAAGAATAAGCCTTAGTGGTAAACTTTCCAGGAAGCTTTCTTTTTATCCATGACTGGAGCCAACATTGTTCCTGATGCTTGCTAAGAGTCCCTTCACACTTCTTTATTAGGACACCATGTTTTCCTTAACAGGGATGAGCAATTAAAATGTCTTTATATATACACATAGATGAATTCTGATGATCTGTGACCACCAGAAATAGAAATAAATTGACAAGTGATCTAATCAGACCATTTAAATCCAAAGCTGCCAATAATTTCACAACACTTATACCCTAATAGCAAGCTTCTTTTGACTTGTTTGCCTCTATTGCTAGACATTAAGCTCACTGAGTGCAGGGATCCTATTTTTATGTCCCAGTTGCTTAGCACAAAGCACACAGTATGTGCTAAAATCTTTTGAGTGTATGAACAGTTGATAACAAAATTCTCCCTCCACTCAGCAGTTCATCACTAGCAATATCCCAGGTAAAGCCTCGCATTTTGTCTTCCTCATTCACTCCCCACTGTCTTTCAGGAGAAATGCCAGTTACAGCTGAAATAGCTCAAATAATAGGTCACCAAAGAGAACCCTCTAGCTTTGGTAACTCCAAACTAATAACTGCTCCCTAAATGAAATGACTTTGCATATTGACACCTTTAGCAAATTGGTGGAAGTCTTGAGTTAATAATATCACTTTTAATTAGTTTAAAATGTACATTCCCTCTTGGAAGAAATATAAACTAAGCTTTGGAGGTTGCACATCCATCTTCTGAGGCTCTACTGGCGTGTGGAAAGTTTGAGTGGGGAGAAGATTCCTTTCAGCTCAGTGGACCCATGGTTCTGCTAAGTTAGGACGGTGAGGGTGGTGCATTTCCTTGCTCTCAAAGCCACCTTAGCTCATTAGGCAACTGGCATAGGTAACGTATTTTGTAGATAAGTTCACTGACTCATAGGCCAGACACTGAGAGGGTATCCTATCCCAGCCGGGTGATGGTAACTCCAGCTTAGCAAATGGGCCAGTGTCCCCTTTCCTCATCTATGAAGTGGACGGTTGAAGGAGATGCAGGTTACTCTGCCCAGCAACGTGTCCTGGTTCTTAGGCAATACTGTCAATGCCCTGAAAGCAGAGCTCTCTTGGGGGTGAGGGTCTTGTGGTCACTGAGACCTGACACCTTTCTGGAGTACACCCATGGAAGTCTATGGAAGATACCCAGTTTTCCTCTAGAAACCCCCAAAATTATAGTTGCCAGAATCAACAACTTGGCCATCTCACTTGGTTCTATGCTGATAGAGGACAAAAATATTTCAGTGAATTTCATTTTAATCTGTAATTCATAAACTGTTTCCAAATATGATTAAGTAACCTGGCTTATCTGTCAGTTAGGGTTTAACAAATGTTGGGTTATAGATGTAAAATTTATTTTAAAATCAAGTATGTTCAGAGAAGTTTTGCCAAGCATAAATGTAAAAGAGAGGAAAAAAAAGAAGGGACCTTAGAAATTTCTCATTATTTAAAAAAATAAAAAATGAAAATAAACTCGAGTATGAAAACATTAGGACTGAGTCTCCCTCTGAAAGCCTTTTCAATGGAGATATGGTTTTCAACTTAAAGTAACTACGTTAATTTCCTGTTTACGTCACTAGACTTTGAATTTCAAATAACAAAAATTTTCAGTCTGTATATTTCAAAATATAAATTTCACAGAAACAATTTTAAAATGTTTCCTATTATTAAACAAGTTATCTTTCTCATTCATCCACACAGAGGAAATACACATCTGTGTTCAGTACTTTGTGTCCTATTTCTCAACCTCAATCCATTGACAGACCTCCCCTGCTCAGTTTTACATTTTTCGATGAGTGCTTCTTGGCCTATAACCAGCTGTGAACACAAACGAACAGGCAGCCTTCTCAAGTATGGGTAGGGTGCAAAAGAGGAACTTACTGGACTGGGGCACAAAGGCTGCTGCTTGTGAGACTCCTCACTGGGCGGAAGTGCCCTGAGGCCAGGACTTCTATGTCTTGTGTCTTTTTGGACACAGTATCCAGAAAAAGACCAGCCCAAGACCCGGTCCTCCATAAACATTTGCAGAATGAATTCCTTGGAAAGCTTTTAACAAGACTCTCAAACTCTCAGGGTTTCTTCCCCTTAGCAATAGAATGAGGACAGTAACATATGCTACCCCGATTTTCACAAGCATCAAATAATAGAAAGCCGGGGAATGCATTTGTAAAGAAGAGATCGTTGCATTAGTATTGACCATATTGACCATCTTTTTTTTTTTTTTTTTTTTTTTTTTTTTTTTTTTTTTTTTGAGAGGAGTCTCGCTCTGTCGCCAGGCTGGAGTGCAGTGGCGCAATCTCGGCTCACTGCAACCTCTGACTCCCTGGTTCAAGCGATTCTCCCGCCTCAGCCTCCTGAGCAGCAGGGATTATAGGCATGCGCCACCATGCCCAGCTAATTTTTGTATTTTTAGTAGAGGTGAGGTTTCACCATGTTGGCCAGAATGGTCTCGATCTCCTGACCTCATGATCCGCCTACCTTAGGCTCCCAAAGGGCTAGGATTACAGGCATGAGCCACTGCGCCCGGCCATTATTGACCATCTTAGTGAAACCTCCAGCACCTGGCACGGGATCTGGCACGTAGGAAGCGCTAATTGACTACTTACTGTTAGACTACATTTATTTTCAGCCCATTTGACCTCCTATGTCGCTGATGGTTTATGTATGACTTCTAGAAATTTTATTTGTACATCAAAGAAACCCCGTTTCCTATTCCCACCCCCACCTTGTTTCCCACTGTATTCTTTTTGGAGGCACTTCTGCAGCCCGGCCCTCCTTGCAGAACCCTGTAACACCAGAGATGTGTGTATCCAGAATCAGGCAGATTCCTGAACTCCCACTGGTCAGCCAGAGCCAGTGCTGCTCTTCATAAACAATGCCTGGAGTTTGCTCACACGTGTACCTCTTCTTGGCAAAGACAATAAATGGAAGGAGACAAGGAGTTGTCTAATAAACTTGGCATTGAGATGAAACAGGAAATAAAAACATGTATCCGGATAAAGATAAATACTGTTCTGAGTTTCTGATCTTGTCAACTAGGCACTTTTTATGTGCCTGTGCCCCAGGAAAATGATTTGTCTCACTGAAGCTGTGCTTAATTTCTCTCAATATTAGACTTAAAAGCAAGCCCTCCTCCAGTACTGGATTAACAGTTTTGTTTGAAAGATGTGTTTTACCCTTGGGAACCGGCCACACTGATCAACTCTAGTACTTCCAATTCTGATTTAGGGATGCCATAAGAGAAACTTTTTAAACAAGTAATTCTCTTCTACTTTTTTGTCTATTCCTCAGCTCTGCTTAGAGGTCTCTCAATTGTTATAGAACCCATGTCTGTGTCTAATATCATGGCAGCTGGGACAAAGAAAACCAAGATGAAACATTTGAGATTGTTCCAGTTGAAACAAACCAACCAAAACCCCACAGGTGCCAGCCTTGAGGCAAAGGCGGGACAGTGTCAGGCGAAATCTTTGGGTCCCAGCCTCAGTCTCCCCATCACCATGTCTTTTTCACTTAAATACGTTTCACTGTTTTGTCATCTAAAGATTCAACAATGTGATTTGGACACTGGGATTAAGAGAATAAGATTTGATGGTTGAAATAAAAAACACTACGAGAGAACCGTCCACAAGGAAACCCTAAGATGCCAAGATGCGGGACAGGTAGAAAGGACAGGGCTTTGGGAGTACTCTGGGTTTTCAGGACGAATCTGTATCAACCCCGGCGCTGCGAGGATATTGCATCAGGCGCTTTACTCCTGAGCGCCGTTTTAGACGCCTAAGTAGATTGTGCTGCTGCCCGTTCTTTCCCGTTCTGTGAATTCTACACTGACTTCAAATGCACGAATGAGCTACAAGATAAGGTGGAACCTGCCGGCCAGGCACGGCTGACAGCACCTGATCAGCGCCTCGGAGGGCGGAGCTGGGGGGCTTCTCCACACTGGACTTTGAGGGACCCCCGCGGAGCGCTCCGCGCCACGCGGTGATCTATCTGTAGAGAAAGCCTGTCCTCACCGGGACACCCTGTGGCCCACAGGGGACCACCCCACACCCCGTGCAGACAGCGGCGGAGAAACGAGCTGGAAATGCAGTGGGGGTGGAGTTGGCCCCCGCGAGGACCCACGGACCGCCCAATTACTACGGAGTCCCAGCGATAACGTTTGGAGCCGTTTGGTTCGATTTTCGGAACCGGACCAGCTTTCTAGTAACTTGAACTCCCTGACGGGTCTCGGGGTCCACCCAGGGGTGGCGAGGCGGGCTCGGGCGGCCACGGGCCGGGCCACGGCACCTGCGCGCCCCGAGGGCGGCCGCATTACCTCGAGCCGGCTCAGGCTGGAGCTCTTGGAGCGCGACTTCCTGCGCAGGTACACGGAGAAGAACCTGCGCACGGCGAACTTCTTCATGCTCAGGTCCATCGCCCCGCGCCCAGCCTGGAGCAGCCGCAGGGCCGGGGGACGCGCATCCCCGGCATCCCAGGCGCGGGGCTCAGGTCCGCGGGCGGGCGCGCGTGGCCGGGGAGCCCGGAGCGGCGGCCATGGGCGCGGGGCGTGGGGCGCGGGCTGCGGTCACAAAGGGCAGGCCGCGCCGGCCACCGCGGCCGGGGCCCCAGGCGCTCCCTCCGCCTCCTTCTCCGCCTCCCCTGCGAGTACCAGCGCCGGCCACGCGCCACGCCTACACCACGCCCACCACCACTACCGCCAATCAGCGCCCGCCGCTCCGCGCCCCGGCACGCACACCTCCTCCTCCTCCGCCCCGCCCCGCCACTACCGCCAATCAGCGCTTACCACCCCGCCCGTTCCCGCCCACCACCAGCACTGCCAATGAGAGCCCACCGCCCCGCCCAGGAGAGCCCCGCCTCTGCCGATACCTCCAATCATCAGCGTCGCCCTGTGGCCCCAGGTGCTCATCCCTCCTCCTCTTTCTACTCCTTCCTACAAATACCAGCTCCGTGCAGCCCCCGCCCCCACGCGGTTCCGCCCACGGCCCCGCCCACAGCATTGCCCGCCAATCAGCGCCCGCGGCCGCCGCATGCCTAATGAGCCCCGACCCGGGACAGCTCCCGGCTCCGGCAAGCTGTGCAGCTGCTCCGGAGCCGCGCAGTCGCGGGCGTTCCTGTCACGCAACTTCGGCCCGGCTGCTCTTTCTTCCAGCTTTGGGCCGTCATTATGTTTTCCTTCCTTAAAACATCCCTGTGCACACTTTGTCATCATGTTTTTCTCTGCCGAACCAAACTTTAATTGTTGATCAGCAAACGCAGCCAAAACCTCAGCGGCACAGCGAGCGAGGCACCCCCGCCTGCCAGCGGGCCCTGCAGCTCGGCCCAGAGCCGCCCGCCGCGGAACCGGCGCCTTCCCTCCGCCGGAGCGGACAAAGGCGCCCGAGGGCGGGGGCTCAGGCAGCCCGCGGGGCGCCTCCCTCCCGCGGCTGCAGAACAAAGACGCATCCGCCCTCCGCAGCTGGTCCCGCTCTAGGAAACGTCTACACAGATGGCTTATCAGGGCCCGCGCTGGGAATACCCGGGGCGGGGTGACCTGGGTCTAGGGCGAGGCCCTCAGACCCGCTGCTGGCGGCAGCGCCGCTCGGGATCGCCTTAAAGGGAAACACTTTTTTTTTTTTTTTTTTCCTAGAAATGCTCACCAAGGGCTACAGCAGGGCCGAGAATGCGGGCTCACGACCCCGTGCAGCCTGCTCTGTTTTCCTCTTGTGCACGTGTTGAGTTTGTGTTTAAAAACAGGGAGAAACCGAGCCCATTGACATAGCACCATCACCACCTGCAAAGACCAGAAACGAGTGCGGTGGTGAGTTGACAAGTCTTGCTTGCTCTTTTGCAGTGCGAACTGCAAAATCCTCGCGTTGTTTTGCTCGCTGGACTAGTCAGATATTGCGTTAATACTCGTGATAGGCTATTTTGGCTGAGGTGGGTAGAGAGGTCAGAATGTCCTTAAATAAGAGCTTTAAACTCATGCTGCATCCGGGCTGAGGTGAGGTCAGATAGGCTCTCTGGGTTTCCTGGAGACCCGCGTTGAGCGGTGCTGCTCCGGAGTGGAAGCCGGGAGTTTAGCACCAGTACTGTGGCGCTGCCCCTTCCTTGCTTGGTGAACTTGGGTGCCCTTGCACGTTGTTCCCATGACTCATCTCTAAGAGGAAAATACGAGTGAAACCTGTCTCATCTCCCTTACTGGATAGCAAGAGGCTTATGCAAGATCACCGATATGGGAGTGCTTTGTGAATTTAAATAGTGCAATTGATTTTCATATTATGTATTAAAGGAGCTATAATGACTATTTTTCTTTAAAAACAGAAGTGCAGGACCCCACACGGACACCAAACACCGTTTTGGCTTCTTTTCAAGACGGTGTGCCAGTTAAGTGCCCCTGAAAACTGCGTTTCCTGCTTCCTTTAAGGTTCTTCTGGGAGGGTAGTAGTAATCTGTGCTCTCAGAACCAGCCTCTTAGTGCCCTGTATCCCTGCTGGGGCCCTCGGGCATCCTGGCTCTAGGCAAACACAAAGACACTCTATACCCAGCACGGGAAGCGGTAGATGGACCTCCGACTGGACACAGACTCCGGGAGTGAGGGAGGGCCAACCCAACCATGCTTCCCTCGGAAGGGGAGCCAGTAATACTGGCCGGAGACAGGAGTGCTGAATGCCAACCATACCAACTCATGGGCATCCTGTTCAGGACAAAAGCCCCAAGGCAGGCCTAAGTCAAGGCTTGTACCAACAATAGTATTTTGACCTGATGTGACAAAATTGGAAAGGAAATATTTCATGGGACATTCATGAGTTCCCCAAATTTGAAGGTAACAAAACTGTTCTGTTGAACTGGGCGGGGGGGGAAGTCATTCAGATTTCATTGGAATTCATTGCTAGAACAATAAATCTGTTTGCCTTTGTTTTTCTCCTGGTAAAATACACGTATACCAAAATCTCTAGTGATCACGGAACACTACTTCATGTGCTTATGTAATGAAATCCTCCAAAACCACTAAATCTAGGGTAAGTATAATATCAAGACCCACTGTAACCTAAATCCAAATTATCCTTACCAAATACCAGAAAAGAAAGTGAACTTGATAAAGGCTCTTGCCCAGGTGATGGAATGGGAGAGGGCTAAGGGGAAATAAAGAGCTTGGTAGACCTCTGAGTATCTCACATTTTCTGTGATTCAAGCACAGTAAGTTTGAGACTGAATTCCGTGGTGACTGCTACTTCTGTGAGTACCAGATTAGCTGATGTGTGGTCAATGCAATTCCACAAGTGATTATCGAGCACCTACTAACATCTGGCACTGTGGTGGTCATTTGTGACACAAAATGATTACAACATCCCAAGAAGTTCACAGTCTTATGGAAGAGAAGGTGAGTGAACAGACAAAGCTGATGCCGTTTTTATGTAAAGTGAAAGAAATGTATAAGAGATGAATGAGAAGCCAATTCTAATTGGCGAAGTCAAGGAGGAGATGGCCTTTGCTCTGAATCCCTGAGGGTAAGAAGATGAGGGAATAAGTTTCCTGGACAGACAAGAGGAGGTGGGAGTCCCAGGCTGAGGAATAACAGGGCACAGTCAGGGGGCTGTGACAAGGTTTCCCATCTCTCCCCGCTACACAGGTACCTTTGTGGGTAAGGCTGGTGTGTTCTCTGCATATGGGAAGATGCCACATTCTCAGGGCATCCCACAGGATTGGCTTAAGAGTGACATCCAAGAGCTTCTAATTAGTCAAGTACCACAAATGTCTGTTTGTCTCCGAACAGTCCTACAGGCTGCTGAAAGTTTCAAGCTTCTAAAACTCTCATTTATTTCTAAAACTCTCATACATTTTCAATAAAACGCTAAATTGCACTTCAAATGAGACTTTATATATCTTTAAAATAAATTGAAACATTCGGTCTTCATTAGGACTAAAGTTTTGCCATGGCAGCTGAATTCACTAGGTTCCCTGATGCAAAACTTCACCAGGATTACCAGGGTCACCTGGTGCTGGTCATCTGAGAAAGCGGGAAATCGTGCTTTTCCAGAGTATCAGCATTCGAAGGCTCTGCCCATCACAGGCATCCTACTGGGTGCTCCAGAGACAGTGTCCAGCCAATATGAGGGAGGGAGGTGGGCTTCAGTGTGTGCCCCTGTGAACTACTTCCTGTGGCTGTGATGCAAATGGGCTCAGTCAAGCTTCCCTCAGTGCAGTCCCTGAGTGTACAGAAAGGAATCCTTTTCCTGGGCTGTGGGTCCCTGTGTACTTGAAGTATTTATGACTTTGAAGTTTCTTGAATGTAGGAATTAGTGCTTGCTCAGAAGATGGTCTTAAAGTCCTGAGACCCTAGAAGGGAAACTGTAGTAGACATTTCAGGTGGGGGCACGTTCAGAGCAGGTGTCAGCAAGGGGCCTGGAGCTGTCAGGGAAGGGCCTCTTGGGCCCTCAGCAAAAGTTAGAAGGGATCAAGTTTGCCTCTGGTCTCTGGCTGGCCCCTGGCCCTCACCCACAGGACGCTTGTCTCGGGTCTCATTCACATCTGGGTACCAACCAAGCCACGCCAGAATGACACCTTTGCCCTCAGTTTAACAGTTTAAAATCTCTGAGCATATTGAAAATTTAATAAGAAAGTCTTAATGAGTAAAAGTCTTCAAAGCAATAGAAATAAAGCTCTAATGGTGAAATACCAGGAAATGGAATTTACATTTGAAACCATAGGGCCTGGTTTCTGGGTAGTCGGTAGAGGGAGGTGGAAACCCACAGGCCAGTTGTACTTGACCCTTATTGACTGGCTTAGATTTAGGAAGAAAAACCACATTGGGTTTCAAGCTGTGGGAACCATCATGGCTGGCTTCCTCCCTCCCCGCTGGAGCCCTCATCCCCCATCCAACCTGGGTAGGAAGGCACAGAGGTCACAGAAGGTGGGCTTCACCTGCAACACCTTCCCCACCAGCCCACTGTGAGAACAGCTTTGGATTTTATTGGTTTTTAAATACTATCTTCCTTCATACCATTTTCTTTTGAAACCCATTTATAAACCATAGGGCCAGAATCTACAGTGAGGCTGATCAAATAACTTTCCTGATAACATATATTTTTTTCATCCCTCTGCCTGGGGCACTCTGGTGCCTTCCATGGTGTCAGCGGAGCACAGCTGGAGTCATGACTCCCAAATGGCAAGAAGGGAGGGCCCTGCCTCAGTGAGCCCTTTTTGTCTTTGAGACAGTGGAATCCCAGAGATGGCGCGAACACACAGTGCAGTCATAAACACAGCGGAGCAGAGACAGACCAGAGAGAGGCTGTGTGGCAAACAGAGCCCAGACGGGTGGCACCTCGGGGCAGCACCAGTATCAGCGAAGGTATAAATGCCTTGAAAAGACCTAAATCAAACACCACATGAGACAGATGAAATTCAGACAGACAGGAGGTGGGGACAGCGCTCCACTCCGCACATTTCTAGGATACTAATTCCAGCTGCCATGCGGTGCCTTTAACCTCCAGGACCTGTTCGCCTTATAGCTGAAGCTTTGTACCCTTTGAGCAACATCGCCCTTCCCCACCCCCAGCCCTGGGGAGTTTTTAGACTCCACAGATAAGTGAGATCATGGATATTTGTCTTCCCATGTCTGGCTTATTCCACCTACTAGGATGTCCTCAGGCCCATCTGTGTTGCCCGCAGGTAGCTATGTGAGGTGATGGCTGTGTTCATTAGCTTGATTGTGGGAATCCTTACATGAGGTATACCTACAGCAAACACCATGGGGTATCCCTTAAATTATGCAACTTTTGGCTGCACGGGGTAGCTCATGCCTATAATCCCAGCACTTTGGGAGGCTGAGGTGAGCGGATCACCTGAGATCAGGAGTTCGAGACCAGCCTGACCAACATGGAGAAACCCCATCTCTACTAAAAATACAGAATTAGTCGGGCGTGGTGGCACATGCCTGTAATCCCAGCTACTTGAGAGGCTAAGGCAGGAGAATCCCTTGAACCCAGGAGGCAGAGTTGCAGTGAGTGGGGATCATACCATTGCACTCCAGCCTGGGCAACAAGAGCGAAACTCCATCTCAAAAAAAAAAAAAAAAAAAAAATTTCTTTGTCAATTATACCTCAACGAAGCTGGAGGAAATAAAACGAATGAATGAGGAAGGACATACAGAAATCAACAGCAACAACACAGAGGAGAAAGACCAGAAGGGAGACACAAAGACCAGGAGACCAAGAAGGAACTTAACCCAAAGGAAAAGGAAACTGGGAGCCGAAGCTTAGTGAGGGAGGAGGAAGCAGGGACAGACAGTGCAACTCAGGAACAGGGTTGGGGAAAGGCAGAGAGACCATGAGCGGTGTGGGGAGGCCAGAGGACAACGTGGACTCAACATGGGTATGAAATACCTCGGGGCTGGGCACAGGGGCTCATGCCTGCAATCCCAGCACTTCGGGAGGCCGAGATGGGCAGATCACTTGAGCCCAGGAGTTCAAGGCCAGCCTGGGCAGTATGGCAAAACCCATGTTTTCTCTACTAAAAAATAGAAAAATTAGTTGGATATGGTGGTGTGTGCCTGTGGTCCCAGCTACTTGGGAGGCTGAAGTGGAAGGATCACTTGAGCCTGGGAGGCAGCGATGGCAGTGAGCTGAGATCGTGCCACTGCACTCCAGCCTGGGTCACAGAGTGAGAGCCCATCTCAAAAACACCAAAAACAAAAAACAACCTCAGAGGAGATTGCCTAAGTCCACAGAGCAAGAAAGGAAATTGGGGCAGAGTAAAGGGATGAGTTTCTTCTTTTACCTCTGGCCAGTGTGTAAGGATGGGGTGCTCAGAGTGGGTGGGGTACTTTGGGCTGATGAGGTCATGCTAAGCATGGCACAGCAGAAAACTGGAAACATTCTGGATCCTTGATAACACTGTTGAGTTACTGCATTAACCGATTCTGCAGCCAAACCTCTTTGAGGCTTATTTCTGTGGAAAATAAATCTTCTCATTGAGCTGAGTTTTCTGTCGTTTGCAGCCAAAGGGATCCTAACTGGCTGAGCAAGGCACTCATTATTCACTCGGTTAATCCATAGACTTACATCCAGTTCCTAAATCTAAACTTTTATAAAAGTTACTTATGGATTATTTAATAGTCATACTATTTGTAAAACATTATGGTAGAAAATGCTGTGAGATTATAATTACAGTTATAATTATAGGATGGAAGAATTACTTGTTTGAATTTATTCACGTATCATGCATTTCATGATCTCTTCCCCTGTACTCAGCACTGTGCCCTCTCACAAGATCATCACAGGCTAGTGACAAATGATCAGATACAAAAATATACTATGAGTCAGCGGAACGTGCCACGCTTTAAGGCAGACAAACATGCAGCTGGCCTATGCGGAGGGAGGAAGGACTAGAGGGACACGGGGACGGTTTTTCAAACCAGGCAAGTGAAGATGAGAGCAGAAAAAAAGAGCATCTTGTGCAAAGGCCCTGGGGTGAGTGACACTGTGTGGCCAGAGCATGGGCTCAGGGCGTGGGGTCAGGTAGAGGGAATGACGTTTGTTCTCAGCTTCACAAAGGGGCCACTGAAGCGTGAAGCCGAGGACGACAGGGACACACTTGCATTTGAGAAAGTTCTCCTGGCAGCAGGGTGCACAGCAGAGGAAGCAGATTCAGGGAGGTGCGCCTGTGACAGTCCTGTGGGGAAGGGCAGTGTCCTCATGAAGAGCAAACCGCAGTGGCCACAGTGATGGAGAGCAAGAGGCTGAGGGGGGCAGTCACGCTGGGAGCGGAACTTGCTGGAGACCCCCGGGCTGAGGGGAAGGAAGTGGGGCCGGACGTTTCCAGGACAAGTCCTTGAGTCCACAGGCGTCACCCCTGAGTTGCTCCTCCCCCTTCCTCATCCCTCCATTTTACCACCTCAAAAATCGAAATCGAAATCAAAATCGCTGAGCTTTTACACAGTTCACTCAGATGCTTCCCTGTAAATCCACAAATTCGCAAAACCGTCAGGTTTTATTCCAACATGACCACAAACATGGAAAAACAAAGACACTTGTAAATTATGTGAGATGAGAAAATAACACATAACTCTAAAAAGGGAATTTCATTTGCAAACGTTTTGTGAGGCAGAATCTCACTCTGTCCCCCAGGCTGGAGTGCAGTGGTGTGATCTCGGCTCACTGCAACCTCCTCCTCCTGAGATTCTTGAGTGGCTGGGGCGACAGGCGTGCGCCACCTTGCCCAGCTAATTTTTGTATTTTTAGTAGAGATGGGGTTTTGCCAGGTTGACCAGGCTGGTCTCGAATTCCTGACCTCAAGTGATCCGCCCACCTCAGCCTCCCAAAGTGCTGGGGTTACAGGTGTGAGCCACCACACTCGGCGTTCATTTGCAAATTTTTTTAGTGTTTGGTATAGTTTCACACCATAAATACCTCACATCCTTAAAAACCCACAGAAAAATACTAATATTCAAGAACTAACTAGAATAATTTTTTAAAATATGAGGAAAATGAGACCATAATTTTTAAATTATAATAATTTAAATAAGACTTGTGATAACGGAGAGCCAACGGTAGTACGTGAAAGCGACCGTGTGGGGCATACTTGGTTGTATTCATGTTTGTGACTCACTAATTATTAATCACTTCTCTCCCACACACACCTTGGCATGAATGAGTTAGAGAAGAACCATGGCAGGAGCCCAGTGTCATTCATCAACCCGGGTCCTCTGTGCATCTACCGTGCCTGCTGCTGTGGGCTGTGCTGAGCCTGGGATCTGAGGGGCTGGTCACAGCAGGGACTCCTGCCCTGACGGGCACTGTGGTCTCTGGGGTAGCACAGACAAGCCAGGGTGCGTTCACTCCCAGGCAGGAAGGGCTTTAGAGGGGAGAGAAAGCCCTACGGGAGCACCCAGAGGAGCCCTTAGTCTCGCAGATGACTGCTACATTCACAGGTGATGATGAGCAAGCCCAGCCAGATACACAGGGACAGGCGAGGGTGTTCCGTCAGGGACACTCAGGCTAAAGGCCAGTGAGAGCATGGTCCTGAGGAGGTCCATTTGGCTGCTGTGTGAGGGTGTGTTGGAGTGGGGACAGGGCAGAGGAGGGGTGCTAGGTCACATGGTAGAGAGCCCCACGGAGTTTACCCCGGAAGAGGAGGAAGAGCCTGGCAGGCTTCGGCAGGAGGATGCCATGAGCATCACCTGGGCGTGTCTGGAGAAGGATGTTTAACTCTGAGCCTGCTCACCTACTGCGCTCACCCCAGGACAAGCCACCATCCCCGCCCTGGGGAGAAGGCTGCATCCACCCCAGGAGGGTGACCTGGGTGTGTCCGGTAAAGGGTGTCTTAAGTCTGACCCTGCTCATCTTCTGCGTCCACTCCAGGACAAGCCACCCTCCCCACTCTAGACCAGGGTGGTCACCTGCTAGCTTGGCTGCCCATGGCCATTCCACATAAATCCAAATCCAATCCTCCACTTCGCTGCTTATAACTCTTCCAGGCTTCTTACTTTCTTGCCAGTGAAGTGTAATGAAACCCAAACTCCTTGTTCTGCCTACACTGACTCTGCTACAAAGACCCTGGGTCTTACCACCCACCGCCCATCCCGCCCTGCCCCACCCTGCTCCTGGGCTCCACCAGCCTGGCCTTCCCTTCATTCTTGGAACCACCAAGGCTGTCCCACCTCCAGCCTTGGGTTCTGGGTCCTTCCTCTGCCTGGGCCCCTGTTCCGGCTCGCTCTCAAACTTTGGCTTCCAGCTTGAATCAGTACCTCTCTGCAGAGGCCTTCCTGGATAGCCTATCTCAGACAGGCTTGAATCAGTGCCTCCCTGCAGAGGCCTTTCTGGGTAGCCTGTCTCAGACAGGGCCTCTCTCCACTACTCTCTAGAACACCTCATGCTCATTTTCTTTACAAAACTTCTGATAATATGTGATTCTTCTATTCTTCCTTTTCTCCTCGTCCTCTCTTCCTCCTCCTCCTTCCCCCTCATCCTCCTTCTCCTTCATCCTTTTCACCTTTTAAATGCTTGTCTCTAGTAATCACAATATAAGGCCCTGAAGGACAGGAACTTTAACATCCCATAGGCTGCTGTGACACAGAGCCCAGCACACAGCAGGCACTCCATGGATATCTTCTGCCCTTGTTGAATAAAGAGATTGGGGAACGAGGCCAGGAGAAGCAGGGTGTGGCCGAGGGGAAGTGATGAACTCCAGGGTTAAATTTAGAACAAACAGGATTTCAGGATTGATCATTTGAAAGGCAAGTTTCTACCAACTCCCTGAGATACACTAAGTTTGAAGATTTCAAGGACAAATAGCTATAGGCCAATTTAAAAAAAAAATGCTGAGAGGCTGTTCCAAAACCCTGACACTGCCCAGGTCTCTGAGAACACAGGATGGCCTGGAGAGTGAAGGAGGGGAGCTTGGAGGGGAGGAAATTTGGCAGCAACTGTGTCGAGCACCCTTCCTCTCCACCACCTAAAGGGCTGGGGAGGTGCCGCCTCTGTTGTTGTTGCCCAGGCAGGATGACTTTTTGGGGCCCCTTGGGGAGTGCTGATATGCTAGGACCAGGTGGCTTAGGTCTGGCATCCACCGGGACCATCTGGAGGGGAACGTGAGGAGGACAGAGAGGCTGTGTGGTGGCTGACCCTGTCCACGCAAGGTTTGTTGGCCAAGGACATATGAGTGCTTCCTACAGGCCGGGCCTGGGCCAGGGAGGGGCCATGTGAAGTCCTCAGAGACCCTGCCTGGAGTGAAGCCAACAGGAACCTCCAGGAGAGAAGGGTCAGGCTGGGGAAGAGAGGAGAGCAGTTGAAGGCCATTCTCTCCCCTCCTCTTCCTCACTCCTGGCTCTGGCCCCGAGAGGAACAATGAGCCCAGAGGAACAACGAGCAGGTGCCAGGTGGGGGGAGAGGGTGGTAGGGGACATGCAAGGTGGAGAGTAGGAGAGCAAGCAAGCTCGGACTGCAGGCTGCCTGCGCAGGTCTCTGAAAGGGACCCATCCTGAGGACCTGAAATGCTAACTAAGCGCTCAGAACTTAAAGTCAGTGTGGGCTGTCTGTTGTCCAAGAGTGGGAAGAAAAGCTGTGGAAAGTGACAGAGTCCTCACTGGAGAAGGGGGCGTTTGTCCCACTGGTGGACATTGAAATGTGTGTTTTGACCCAATCTCAAGACAGGTTTGTTCAAGTCAATGATGTGAGTAAGCAGAGGCGGGAACCAAGAAGTGGGTCCATATTTGCAGCATAAGACCCCGTGTCACAGCCGTGGGGGCCGCAGAGGACAGAGCCCACCCCCCAAAGTGGGAGTCCAGCAGGGTGCTGCACTTGGCCTCAGGGGGGGCTGAGGGAGGACCCCAGAACCCCCTGGATGAGGAATCGTGGTTGAACACTGGCGCTAAGCAGGGGGCCGGGGGCGTGGGAAATCCTCTGTGAGTTTGTGGCCACAGCCAGCCTTCGCACAGGGGCACGGCCTCGGTTCACCGCCTGTGTGAAGACAGCAGCATCTTGAGTTGTTGTTGCCCTAGGTGCCTAGCAGAAACAATCACAAAGGCTTTCTAGAGGAATCTGCATTAAACCAGGCTTCAAAGAAATCCCTCAGACACAGCTCCAAGGAGCGCAAGCTCACACTCGATGTGCGCAAAATCCACAAGAAAGCTGAAGTCAGGAGCACAGCCCGCAAGACAGCCGGCCGCAGACTCAGCTGTGAGCAGGCTCCAGCCACTGGACTGTCCAGGGGAGAGCAGTGAATGTCAGATTTGATAAGCTTAAGGAGATAAAAGCAAGACATGAAAATGCGATTAAAGACAAGAGACTCAAAGTGACCAAACAGATAAAAAAAAATGAACAATGTCGCTCTTGAAATGGAAAGACATGAATTACATACAGCTGAGCATCCGTACCGTTTATTAAAGAGCAAATTAGATGTAGCTGGAGACAGGCGAAAGACGGATCTAAAAACGACCGCGGTAAGCAGGAGCCTGTGATGGACTATACACTGGGAAGTAAAATATCTTGAATTAAATTTCTACCCACTGTTCAGATCCTATGACCTGACTTTGGCTGAAATTCTCTGAGTCTCTGGAACAGTGGTTCTGGGGCGGTGGAGGATGGGTCCCAGGGGACATCTGGCAGTGTTAGAGACATTTTTGATTGTCACAGCTGGGGGGTGCTACCGGCATCTTGTGGGTTGAGGCCGGGCACTGCTGAACACTCTACAGTGTACAGGACAGGCTCATTACCAAGACGTGCCCATCAAAAATGTCAGTAGTCTCTTTTCCTTCTGCTCAGTTTGTTTGTGAACCTAAAATGGCTCTTAAAAAATAAGTCTATTTTTAAAAATGTTGATGGTGAGGTTGAAAAAGCCCACTCTAAGATGAAAAGGGAGGAAGAAGAGGAAAAAAAACCCCTTTTCTCACTAGGTCATCACCTATGAAAACAGCAATTTCATGCAGTTAAACCAATATGTGGAAGTGCTTTATAAATTGTAAGGTGCTCAACGGAGTTATTCATAGAAATCCTAGAGTTTCACACAGAAAATTAATGAAATGGCTGGGAAGAGAGTTGACTCCCAAATATGAGAATTTTTATCTGAAAACTCCCCTATTAAACTGTATTGTGTTATGCAAGGCATGACCATGTGCCCCGCTGCCCAAACCAGAAGGTAAGACTTACCGTGACCTCCTGACACCTCCTTATTCCCTACGTCTCTAGTTACTGAGATTTGTCAACTGTGCCTTCTACATGTTTTCCCCATCTTGCCTTCTTTCCAACCCTGCCCTCCATAACACAGCGTGGGCCCTCCTCAGCTCTTGCCAGAAAATAGTAATTACTGGCTAAAGGCTTTCCCTACAAGCTACCTGTGGTCCTGCCACCAGCCTGATCCTTCTAGAAGCGAATCTGGTTCAGTTACCCCAGGGCATGCATAGCTCCAGAGCTTGGAAGCTTGGAAGCCGCAGACTCTGTTCTTCCTGGCCAGGCCTTCTTCCGCGTTGCGTTTGCCTCTCCTCCTTCCCCCAGGGCGCAGTCTCTGCTCCTGCCCCGCTGACTTACTCCTAAGAAGATGAACTGTGGTGTCTCCGTGACATCATTCACGCAGTGGCCACGGCTGTCCTTCCTGCCCGCTCTGCCTCTGCCCACTGGCCACATCTCCTTCCAGCATCTTCCAGACCCAGCATTGCTCCAGGAAGCCACACCGAGATCACTCCACCCCACAGGCCCTGTTGGGGTCTCTCTTGGGCTCCTCTAGCTTGCTCACTGTGCTGTATTAAAACTTTGGGTTCCCCTCTCTCTCCTACCAACGTTAAAATACTTGAGAAGCAAGTGTCTGTAGCGTTCCATACGTGTATGTAAACAGACCTTACTAGGATTATTTTCAGTGGGTTGCTGATTAGGAAGAGCTTTGGCCTACATTATTATTTCTGTGACACATTTATCTACGAAGCAGACACAGTGAACCCCCTTATGCGGCGAAGATGCTGAGGCTCTAGGAGATTAACCCAGAAATAAGGGACTTTTCCAAGCCTATACATAAATTATAGAGGAATTCAAAAGGAAGGGAGTTAGCAGGAAAGAGGAAACAGGTTACAACTATAGCAGGAAGGATTTCTGTAGCTTAAAAAGGAAAAAAAAAACCCCATCATAGAAAAATTTCTCAAGATCTGGCACGGGTACAAAGGAGAACATAAAATCTTTGCTAGATTTGTTTTAGCAAATTTTCATTGTTTAAAAATATTTCATAAACACCTATAGTATTTCAGGCACTAAATACCTCTACTAGAGATGAGAACTTGATGAACACATAAAAGCCAGACAGGGGGAGCTGAGAATAGCCCATGTGGCAGCCCCGGGAGCAGCGAGCCTTGTGGTGCCGTCTCCGCCTCCCCTCATCAAGGGAGCTTGGGAGGAAGCTGGGGCTGGGAGGCAGCACAGCCCTTCCCCGCTCCACTGGGCTTTTCCCAGTTCTCGGCAACCTGCTGGGTCACGTATATAGAGAAAGCCTTCCCGGCACACATGACAATGCTAGATAAAACAAGGGGGAAATCTCTTCTAACGAAGTGTGGCTGGTCTTCATTACAAATCTGCTTGGTCATTATAAAATGGTCATTTTATAGATCTGCTGGTCTAATGAAGCAGGGAAGAAAAAATGCAGGCAAAAGATGAGGACAAGGAGATATTGTGAGGGCGAGCACTGTTCTGAGCAGTGCCTGTCCTGCAGGCTTATGTGAGTCTCTGCCATCTAGACCAGAGGTTCAGTGGGGGGCCAAGCAGGGTGTGGGGTCGGATCCAAGTTGGCATTCCCATAGAGCAGACTCGACGGCGTGACCTTGGAAGAACCTCACTGTGAAGAAGGAGGCTTGCGTGTTCAGGTGGGAGTGTGGAAAAGAGCAAGGGGTAAAAACTGCCCTCTCAGATTTCTGCAGCTCACACTTCAGCCAGTTGGAAGCAAAATCCTCACTGCTAGTGTGGCGTGAAAAACTCCAGTCCAAACTTTTAGTTTTTAGAGATTCCAGATTGGTAGCACACAGAGGACCAGGCGGAGGCAAATGTAAGTACAATCAGGAAGAACATGCATTAAACATGTCTCACAGTTTAAACAGGAAATTCTAAGGGGCATGAGCTCGCAAATATAAATCACTAAATAATCACAGATACAAACTGTGGGCAAGAGTCAGCAGAGACAACAAATTGCAAAATCAGACCTGTACAGATAGCAAAGGTTAGGAATTTGTATAAATAATATATGTGTGTTCAATACATTTGAAAAACAGCAAGGAGGGTTGAAGCATTACAAGAAAACAAGAGATTATAAAATGACCATGCAGATTTGTAAAAATAAGTAAAACTTTAAAATTGAAACAATAATAATTTAAATAAAAAATTCAATAGATTGGCTGGGTGTGGTGGCTCATGCTTATAATCCCAGCACTTTGGGAGGCCGAGGTGGGCAGATCACTTGAGGTCAGGAGTTCAAGACCAGCCTGGCCAACATGGCGAAACCCCATCTCTACTAAAAATACAAAAATCAGCCAGTGTAGTGGTGCACACCTGTAATCCCAGCTACATGGAGGACTGAGGCAGAAGAATTGTTTGAACCTGGGAGGCGGAGGGTGCAGTGAGCCGAGATCACACCACTGCACTCCAGCCTGGGTAAAAGAGTGAGACTCCATCACAAAAAAAAAAAAAAATTCAATAGATCGATTAACAGCAGTTTGGACAAAGTCCAAGAAAGAGTTGGTAAAACAGATGTTGGATCTGATGATCATTGAGAGAAAGACAGAAATACAGGAAATATGAAAGGGGGGTTAAGAAAGATGGAAGATAGGAGGAGAAAAATCCCGCATGCCTCTGACTATTAGAATGAGACAGAAGAAACAAAGAAAAATAGAAAAGCACTATTCAAAGAGGTGAGGCAATAATGCAGAATTTTTCAGAGTAGATAAAACATACCAATCTTCATATTTATAAAGACCCCCCAAATCCCCAGGAGGATTCAATGAAAAGAAAACGATACCTAAATACATCATATTAAATCTTTGAAATACCAAAAACCGAAAAAAAATTCTCTCCAGAGCAACCAGAAGAAAAGACAACTTTTCTACGAATGAATGTTAATTACTATCAGCTACCATCTCAACAGCAATATTGGAAGCTGAGAGAGTGGAATAATGTATGCGATGTGCTAAGAGAAAATAACTTTAACCTTGAATTCTCTGTCCTACAAAAAAAAAAATCTTTCACAAACGAGGACAAAACAAAGACATTTCCACGTAAACAATCAAAGAAAATTCACTTCCAATGAAATTGTGTGGGTAAAGCTAGACACACACGAGCTGCATGAAAGTAAATCATTTGTGTATTGCATGATTTGTGGACTTAAGTTGGAATGATGTCTTAAATATGCTATTTAAAAATAGCATATACAGGACAGTGATCAGTTAAAACCTTCTAATGTTTTCATATTTTTCTGAAGATAAAGAGGCTTGATTACCTTTAGACAAAAATTCCATAGATTGGTTAAACATACATGCTAAAGGTAAGCATACATGCTAAAGTTTCTAAAGCAATCAATTAAAGGAATATAAATCCAGTGTGTCATTGCCAAACTAATAGAGGTCAAAGTATAGAACAAGAAAAAAATTTCAAATGATGATAAGAAAGCAGGAAAAAAGACACCTGGAAAAAGTAGGATAAGTAAAAAAATACCAACTGTTGGGAATGGCCACTGCCATGGGCCCTGAGTGTCACTGCACCTTCTTGCTGAGTATGTGAGGAATGTCAGGCACTGACCACTGTTAACCCAGGCCATTGCTCAGTGTCGCGTTTGCAGTGAGCAACCTTGGGAAATGAGGTAACATTTTCCTCCAAGACAAAAGCAGGCTTGCTGACCTCTTGTTAAAAATCACCAGGTTCCCCAAGCTCAGCTTTCCTCAACTGAGATGCAGTTTTACTGTAAACATAGAGTCCATCTAGGCCCCCATAGGATGTGGGGGGCAAAGGAGTCCTATGCAAATATGATACTCATGCCATTTTCTGTTCCTTGAATTAAAATGTCCTTTATCTCTGATCTTCCAATATCCACCAACTCTTCCAGTAGCTATTATTAGGCTAATTAGTAGTTTATAGGTGAGGCAAAATAAAATCCTAGACCATATACAACCTAAATAGAAATAAATCAAAATATGTAAAAAAATAAAGTCAATGTTAATGAGCTAAACTCTCTAGTTAAAAGACAAAGAGTGCCAAATAGGTTTACAATAAATTTAGTTATAGAAAAACATATATAACAAGATACATCAAAAGTTTCAAACAAAATAATGGAAATAGATACATCATGCAAAAAGTAATGAAAAGAAGTAACATTAATGTCATACATAGGATACAAAAAGCATTCATAGATATAGACAAAGCACTACATATTGATGAAAGTTTCAGTTCACCAGGAGGATACAATAATTCTAAGCTTACATGCACCAAATAATATAGCTTCAAACTGTATTAATCAAAAAATGACAAAACCAAAAGGAGAAATTGACAAATCCATTATTATTTAGAAAAGTTTTTGTCTCAATATATGTTTTGGGCCATTGTATATCTTGCTACTCTCATCTGGACGATGTGGTACCTGCCTTCACTTTTGTTTACCAAGATTAATACTGAATCCTCCTAAAGTTCTGACCTCCACTGTCAGTCCTTCAAGGATGCTCTCTGTGACCCCCAGACTTAGTCAGGTGCCCTGGTAGATGCTCTCAAGATACTAGGAATTTCTTAGATGGGAATACTTACTTAGGTGTATGTGTATGAGCATTTAATTAATGCTTTTATTAGACCATAAACCCTGTGAGGGCAGGAATTTTGTCTCCTTGGCAAACCACTATACACAGTGCCTGTTACTGATGGCTGATGTACTTAGAACAAATATTTGCTGAATGGATAGAGGAGTGAAAGCAGTCACTGAACTGGCAGCCAGATGGCCACTACTGCCTTTTTGGCATGCACTTTGTGCCACAGGATGGAAGTGCAGAATGAGAATTAACTTGTGACAATTGTTTCCCTCTCCCTCTTCTCCTCTCCTTCCCTTTTCCTCTTTTTAAGCCAGTAATTAGCACATAAGCTTGGGCAACTGAGGCAATAAGTCAGTAGCTCTAAATACTATTTTTAGGTTTGCTAAGAGCATACAACATGTACTATTCAAAAACGAAAAGAAAGGGAATTATCTAGTAGGGCACGGATGTTATATTCACAATGGTACATCCTGAAGTTCAACACAGGGAAAAGCCCACATTTCTTCAAATCAATGTGCATCCCATTTACTGTGCCTGCTCCCCCAGTCCATGACATCACTTCTTCCAGTTATTCTTGTGATTACATGCCCTTCTGGGAACAACTGGCTGGAAACTCTGGTGACTTTTCAGGAAGTTTGAGGCTCCAATCCTATCATCATTTTCCAGGAGCAACTGCTTTAGGTAAACCTCCCGGTATTCTCAGGGAAGGATCTGACTTAAGTTGCATGAAAGTATATTGCAAATGTGTTTTGGCTTAGACATATTTTAAATAAGGGCCCATACATATTAAAAAATAAGGAGAGAAATTACAGCCTAGGGGTTTGTGATGTCCATGTAGCATTAACATAATGAGTGCTGTGGTTTACTTGCATCCTGCAAAAAGACACCTTGAAGTCCTAACCCTTGGTACCTGTGAACATGACCTCACTTGGAAATAGGGTCTTTACAAATGAAATCAAGTTAAGATGAGGTCATAATTGGATTAGGGTGGCTCTAAATCCAATATGACTGGTGTCCTTATAGGGAGAGACACATACACACAGAGGAGTGCCTGGTGAAGGAGGAAACAGAGATTGGATCGAGGCATCTCCAAACTAGGGAACCAAGGATTGCTGGCAACACCAGCAGCTGGAAAGAGGCGTGAATCAGATTCTTCCCTACAGCCTTTAGAGGGAGTGAGGCACTGCCCACCCCTGATTTTGGAGTTCTGGTCTCCAAAACTGTGGGAGGACAAGTTTCTATTATTTTAAACTGTCCAGTTTGTAATGCTGTCTTATGGCAGACCTAGAAAACGAACGAAACTACTTACGCATCCTTTAAAGCTAGCTATTAAAGTTTCCTATTTGATAAAGACTTGAAAATGTAACAAGATGCATAATAGCATCTACAAGTATTTACCTTTCAATATGAAGAATGGCAAAGGGTGACCAGGCTGCCAATAAGATAAATTATGGAGCTGGAATCAGAGCCACAACGTTAGTTTTTGAATTACCAATCGTGTGGGGGAACCTGTTTAAGTAAAAGAACACTGAGAATGGGATCAGAACACTTGGGCTGGAGTTTCTGTTTAGCCGCTTTCTATATATTTCCCCTAAGCACTGGTACACCCTGTTCCTTCTGCCAGTCACAAACTCTCCACCTCCCCTCCTCTCTCTTCAACCTGCTCACCTCTGTTCCTCTCCTAGGCCTTGGCTCAGACTCCAGTCCTGGGAGGTCTGCCCTGGTTCCTAGGCTGGGTTACAGGACTTCCTGGAGGCAGCCCTGCCATGCTCACGGGAATGTGGCCCCCCTTCTCTGGATCCACCTGGAGATGGGGGACACTCCAGGAAACCTGGCCCCAGCTCATCATAGTCCATGTTGTACACACAGAGTTCTTGGCACATAACAATTCATTTTTAGCTCTAAATAAGTAAAGGTATGAATTAAACAGTAGCATTAACTTTGCCATAGTTTTGCAAACTCAAATTATGGTTTACATGTGTCAACATTTCAACTTAACCACAGATTATTTTGCCTCCCAATGGACATTTGGCCAAGTCTGGAGAAACTCGATTGTCAGAAGGTGAACTAAAGGATGCAAAGACAATCTGTGCGTGCCCCTCAAAGCTGCCAAAGCGGGCCTGGGACTGTAATTGCTCGTTAGAACAAAACGTTTGCTTCTAGGGCCGGTCCTCGGTGCAATTAGAGTTGTAGTGGTCAGGTTGTAAATCAGAGTTGATAGCTCCTATTGTTAGGGAATTTTGCTGTAGGAATTGGGAAATTTGCCACGGTCCCCAAGCACTGAACCCATGACCCAGGGCCGGCTTGGTTTCCTTAACCTTAGTGCCCATCTCAGTTGATCAAAGGTCATCTATTTCAGTCTCTCAGATCATGTGGAATCTCTTGATCGGTTCCACATGGACCAGCCTCTAACACCCTGGCTGAGGAACAGAAGCGGTGGCTGGGAGGGGGAAGTGTAGACCCAGGTAGCAGGGAGCCCCCCTGGACCCACACGCCCACACGGCCGTTGCCCCGAGAGCCAAACCTTCCAAGAGGCCCTGAAAGAGAAAGAACACAACCAGCCAAGCTTGGGACTGGACAAGCCAGTCAGCAGCACTGAAGCTTACAGGGCAAGTCCTGGGCCACGGAGTGGCCAGTCGAGGTAGCCTGGAGTCTTCTTTATTCATGACATTGCATCTGTGCAGCGCAAGTGCCCCGCCAGGAAGACCTGTTCCAGCCTCATGCCTCGGCTGGGGCCCCTGACACGCTCCTTCCTGGGGTCACCCGCGTCCCAGCCTGGCCTTTCTGGGCCACGGTGCAGCTCTCAGGGACCTTCTTCGTTTTACCAGGGGCTCCTCACACCAGAGCTTACCCCAAAGAAGTGAGCCCCTAAGCTCCCTCCAGTTCCTGGGATCCTTGACTCCTACCAAGCAAACCCTTTTGTCCTCACCCCTTTTGAATCTCCTTTGAGATCTCAGAGGTAGGCATCTCCTGCTCCATTCTAACTCAGGCCCCTCTCCCCTCTCCAGCAAGTTCTCCTGCTTCTCAGGCCGTGGTGGGTGTGGGCCTCTGTGCCAGCCGCTCCCCTGTGTGCCTTCGGCCGCCACTCCTCCCTCAGCTCCTCGCATTCCCACTCTGTCCTTTCTCCAGGCTGACGCCCAGCCCTCCAGACCTCCCACCCCAGTTTAGAGCCACAGGTCCCAAAGCCTCCGGGGTGTCCTCCAGGCACTGCCAGGGAAGGATTATTCCACAAGTATCTGTGTATCAGTATGTGCCAGAAATCGTTCTGAGTCATGCCGATCTCCCAGTTCACCATCTTTTTGACCCACTGTTGTCCTATTTTTTTTTTAACTCTAAACCGCTCAGTAAATGACACTGATGTCATCATGATCACAGTTCTTCAAATCATCCTGATTTCTCCCCTTTCACGGCCCTCCCAAGCCCAGCCCCTTATCCACACTTTGCATCCTGTGCGTTTGATCGCTCTATCACCACACGCCTGCCTCATCCCCATGACCGCAGTGGCCCGAGGCCCTGGCTTCATCTCTTCTTGCCGCGTCAGGGCAGTTCTCTGCTAGTGGGGGTGTGGGCCTCCAGGATTCCTCCCCAATCTGTCCGCACCGCTGTTCAGATGTGTTTTAAAAATTCAAGTCTGGTCAAGCCCTTCCCTACTCTACACCGTCAATTATTTCCTGTACTTTTAAGGATAAAGTTCACATCTCTCAGCTGACCACGAAAGGTTCTACATGCCCGTTCCACCTCTTTCCGTACCGCTCCCTGACAGGAACTCTTTACTACTGCTCTTATTTTAAATTATCCAAACGTAGCACATTTGAAAAATAGCCCCACCATTTAGCCAGTTTCCTCTCATCCTTTGAAACTTTGCTTAAGTTTTTCCAGGAACTTCCTATACACACAGGACACACATACACGCACACACACACGCAGATGCTCATACACACACATGCACATGCTTACACACACACATGCGCACGCACATACGCACACACACGCACATGCTCATACACACATGCACATGCTTACACACACGCTCACGCACATATGCACACACACGCACATGCTCATACACACATGCACATGCTTACACACACGTTCACGCACATATGCACACACACGCCCATGCTCATACACACATGCACATGCTTACACACATGCTCACGCACACATGCTCATGCACACATACACACACGCACATGCTCATGCACACACACGCTCATACACATACATGCACACATGCACATTACACATGCACACATACACACATGCTCACGCACACATGCACACGCACACGCACATGCTCATACACACATGCACATGCTTACACGCATACACACATGCTCATGCACACATGCACACACACATCATGCACACATGCACACACGCTCATACACATACATGCACACATGCACATGGTACACACATGCACACACATACACACTGCTCACGCCACATGCACACCACACGCACATGCTCATACATACATGCACACACACATACACATGCTCACGCACACATGCACACCGCTCATACACACATGCACATGCACATGGTTACACACCCATGCACACACATACACACATGCTCACGCACACATGCACACACACGCACATGCTTATACACACACCCATGTGCACACACATACACACACATTCACACATGCACAAGCACATGTTCATACACACGCATGCACACAGTATGCACACACACATGCATGTATACACATGCACACACACATACATGCACACACGTCTCCTCACTCCCTGATTTTTATGCTCTTTTTCTGAGGGCCTGGAGAACCTTGTGCATGCCTCCATCTTACCATATACAACTGCTGCACAATTTGCCTTTGTACCTGAGACTGGGCAAGAATTACTTGAGAGCAGAAGCCATGTCTCATCTGACAAACAGGCAGCTGGCATGGGAAGGGGACAGGCATTTAATAACTGTTTCTGATTGAACGTGTGAGTGAGTTCATGTATTCCTGAATGACCCGCCACTTTAGTATTTTCACCTATCACCGCCACGCAGCTGACTTCTTAATCTGTTTCCAGCTCCGCCCTCTCTCACTAGCTGGAATCCCCTGTCTCCAACTCTCTGCAGCCAGCTCCATCTGCGCCTCACTCCGATCTGTATTACAGTGATTACTCCGGCATCTGCATCTCGTCCTGAGGTCCTGAACTTTGGGACGGTACCGACCATCTGTGACCATCCGACTCAAAACATGGGTGCCTGGCACAGGAAGCATCTCACTCTGTCTCTCCTCACCCCCCTTATGCATTTCACCCATCACCAAGGCCCATAGAATCCACCTCACACCGTCTCACCAATTCTCCTGTCTCTCTAAGGCCACTGGCACCTCAGGCCAGCCCTACTAGTGGGCTCCTTCCTTTGCCCCTCCTCCAGTCTAGTCAATATGTTACCAACCCATTATCCCTCTCCACTGCTCTGCCCTTCAATCATCTGTAACACAAAATGTGACTCAATAAATTCAAGCTGCCATTCCAAAAGTGGCCTCATTTTTCACACCAGCCTCAAGCTTCATCTTGCACCACTCAGAGTCTGCTCCACACCAAACCCAGCAGTACCAGGTAGTATTTCCACATCCGCCCCTTGCGTTCCTGCCTCTGCGCCCGTCTGTGCTCCTGCCCCTGCCCTCCCCTCTTCCTTCTTCTTAGACCGTCTATCCATCTTTCGAGTCCAAACTTAAATAGGACTTTCGTTCATGCATTTCCTCATTTCCCATTAAGATAAAACTTATTTCTCCTGTGAAACCCTGAGCACTTTATAACTACTGCATTATAACTTGTGTTCTAACTAGAATCTGTTTCCGGGTTATCCTCCCTGTTAAATCCCATGCTAAGTATCGTAATTCCCAACAAAACAAATGAGCATGGTGCTGAGGGAATCCTCCTCATGGTATATAGATTTCCAGATTTTTAGGGAATGAGAGCCTAATGTCACCCTATCTGACATTTCTGAGGCCAATGGTCTTTTAAGGGTAATGAAGAATTATTACTATAATAATTCTTCGGGAATTATACCCTACTCATTCATGCAACCTCCACTCCCAGGGCAATGCCTTGCATGAAGGAGGTGCTCAGTAAAGGACCATGCAATGGATGGGATTGTGGACCCACTGAGCTGAAGAAAAACCAGACCCTGGGGGGTTTTCGTTCCACATCAAGCAGGTGAGCTTGTGTGCATGTCAAAGCTGAGACCACGGTGGCTTCCTTGGAAAGCATATAGAACCTGGCAGGATTGTTTTGCTACCGGGACTACAGGGCTCTCTTTCTGCGAACTTTCATTACTAGAGGTTTAAAGGGCTCGACAGCACAAACTTCAGAACTGCATGCCCAGCATTATCTCGATAAGTAGTGGGTCATTGTGGAGGGTAGAGAGAAGTAGTCTCTGAGTTAGTTTTATTAAAACAAATCTTTATTACCCTTAAAAGAACATTGGCCTCAGAAATGTCAGATGGGGTGACATTAGGCTCTCATTCCTTAAAAACCTGGAAATTTATATACCATGAAGAAACTTCCCTCAGCACCAGGCTCATTTGTTTTGTTGGGAATTACAAAAAAAAAAAAAAATGCACAATTAACTTGCACCACAAAATGCTGAGCCAGAGCCCCTCTCTACTGCGGAGGGAATGAGATAAGGCCTCCCCTGGGGTTTCTATTTTGGGGTCTCCCACAGGAAGCTTTTCATCACTACATTCTTATTCATAGACATTGAAACAATACTAGCATTTAATTTGCACCAGGAACTGGGGTAGCAAGAAGAGGGGGCATTCTCCAGCTGTCTAGAGGTGGGAGGGAGGGGGGTCCATGTTCAACGTCCTCTTTTCGAGGCCATCACTTTAGGCTGGAGGAGGGAAGGAGGGGGGTCCATGTTCACCGTCCTCTTTTCACGGCCATCACTTTAGGCTGGAGGTGGGAGGGAGGGGGTCCATGTCCATCGTCCTCTTTTTGCGGCCATCACTTTGGGCTGGAGGAGGGAAGGAGGGGGGTCCATGTTCACCGTCCTAGTTTCAAGGCCATCACTTTAGGCTGGAGGTGGGAGGGAGGGGGGTCCATATTCATCGTCCTCGTTTCGTGGCCATCACTTCCAGGTCAGGAAATGATGATGACTGTTCAGGCCTGTGTCCTGCCTTCACTAGGGCCAGCCAACAGCATCCATATTTTTGCAGTGTTGTGTGTGAGGGTGAACTGAGTCAGGCTTGCCCAAGCCTGGTTCAGGAAAACTCAAATTGTTGGCTTCAAGTTCACTCAGTTCTCTCTCTGTCTCCAGTCCTGGCTGAAATTCTAAGTGATTTTTTACTTCCGGAGCCATCTGTAAGAAAGGCTCTTCTTGGAACCCTGAAGACTGCAGGTCTCATTTGGGCAGGTGAGAGGGATTTGAGGTGGCTGAACAGAACCTATGAGGCTCAGGGTGGTTGGGTTTAATACTTTGAACCTGAACATACGAATAGATCACTTTTTAAAATTGCTTTCAGCACCTAAAATTATGGCCATGGACAGCTCCATGCAAAGGTCCCCTGACTGCAAGGGCCTGCCCCGTGATGTGGTCATATTACCCAGGCCCTGCCCGTCCAGCTGTGGAAGCCGGGCTGTCAACCCGAAAATGTCAGCGCCGTGCTCAGATCACTCCAGTATGTGAGGATCACAATTTAGATAAGAACCCAGATTTTTCGGTTTAAAATTGGTATTTTCTACTTTATCTCATACTTATATCATATATATATAAATTGGTAAAAAGCAGAACACATTCTCTACTTCTAGAGGCTCCATCTGCAAGCATTTGTACAATTCAGCAAGTACAGAAAAGTGTTGGATCATGTGGGCAGCAATTCAAAGATTTTTTTAACCAAATTATGCAATTATCTCAATGCTCAGGATTATGTAAGAGTATCTAAAAAACAGGTTATTACAAGCAATAAAATCAGAGATTTGCAGTTGATTGGTTCTTTATGTATTTCTAAACTTGGCAATGGGTCTGTAATACCACTGGGCTCTTTTGTTGCTTAGCTTAACATTTTTCAGAAGTAGACAATTCTTCACGGGAAGACGACGGAAATCCAAGGAAAGCTACGAAGGCTGTTATCAGAAAGAAAAATTTCCTCGAAGCACTTTAGCTGTCACTTTGAAGTGTTAGTGACATCCTTTGGCAGTGATTAAATGTGCCACATGCCACTAATCTTGTTTAGAATCCTTAAAGATGACAGCAGCCCTTACACAGGATGCTTCGATCTGATGACGATGGTGTTTATGCAGTGATGTGTGGCTCACGGGCACATATACAACACCATCAACTCTTCCATCTCATACCTCATCAGAGCTTTCCATCTGATCCCATTTGGAGAAGGATATCACACCTGAGGAATCCACATCTAAGCTGTTGCACTTGTATGCATTCAGGTGCGCACGCACTGTGGACACACACTGCACTATGCCTCCCAACGGCTGACAACGTGGAGTCGGGATGCAGGAGCATCCGCCTTCTCCAAGTGAGTTCTCGGCACTGCCATGCTTTCACTAGCCCTTTATTTACTTCTTCTACTAGACTTTGAACGCCACTGAGTGCTAGAAGAATTTAAGAATGTTAAAATAGATATGATGAGAATACTGTTTTTTGAACATCTTCACATATGAAGAGTAAAAGTCAGAGGATAGAGCTTCCGATTATCTCGTAGAAGAAAAACACCTTCACATTACATGTGGCATGAGCCATTCGGGGGTATTATATCTTCTCTTCTTTATTTGCTATTGTTTTCTTTCAAAGCATCTCACCAAGAACTCGCTTCCCTGTGCATTTTATATTCTGGTTTTCTTTCCCAGTTCACAATTTTATTCAGAATCTTAAATTAACTGTCCTTGGGAAGTGTACAACTAGTTTTACCCAAAGGATGGCTGAAATTGCATAGTCTTCAACACAAGATAAATTAACCTGTTTTCCTTTCGATGTTTCCCATGAGGAATTTGATCGTTTGCACCTTATTCTCTTCGGGAAACTTAGGAAAAACCACATGGAGGTTGTCTTCTCGATGGTACAACCATGAACTGGACACATTTCTTGACTTAATCAAGTTATGTCCTATTTTTGCCCGTATTGATCTTTATGTCACTGAAAACCAATGTGCACATTTGTCAGTGTCAGAGCACCCTCTGACCAACTCGACTCTGATCCCTTGTTGTTAAAATCCCACCCGGTGACCTGCTTGGGTTCCCCCAGCTAGGCGACAGTTGAGTCCTTAGTAATTTCAGACGGGGCCCAGAGATCATGGAAGAGATGCTGGTAGTGGTGAATTGTACCAAGATTTTCAAGCTCCACCTTAATCAGTGTAGAATAATGGAAGCTTTTTTAAATTCAGCAGGCAAGCACTATAATTAAACTCGCATGTCATCAATATTCCATCAGGGTGCAACTCAGCCGCCTGTCTCCCTGCCTGGTGCCTTTGGTGGCTGGGCTGTCTTCATCGTGCTGGGCCTAGCAGCAGGCTATTTGCCAGGGCACCCACTGTGGACACTCTGCCTTCCCAGGGTAGCCCTGGGCCACAGAACCTGCCACTAGGCATTGCCCATTATTCCACTTTTCTCTCCTAATGATTTTTTGTTGTTGTTCAGATGGAGTCTCGTTCTGTCTCCCAGGCTGGAGTGCAGTGGCATGATCTTGGCTCACTGCAACCTCCACCTCCTGGGTTCAAGCAATTCTCGTGCCTCAGCCTCCCGAGTAGCTGGGATTACAGGCATGTGCCACCATGCCCGACTAATTTTTGTATGTTTAGTAGAGACGGGGTTTCACCATGTTGGCCAGGCTGGTCTCAAACTTCTAGCCTCATGTAATCTGCCTGCCTCAGCCTCCCAAAGTGCTGGGATTACAGGCATGAGCCGCCCTGCCTGGCCCTAGTAATATTTTTAAGGAGGTGAATAATTCCCACCTACTTAACTCATCCCAGAGATTTAGGTCCAGTAGAGCCGGGCCCACACAGTTATTGAATCAGACACGAGAAGATGGAATCGACATGGCAATCAGCATTTAGAGAGGCTACTAAGTGCTGCCATCAATCACCTTCTCTTCCCAGAAAAGTACAGATGTCTCCCTGGATTTCTTATTAATAACCAGAAATACAGCTGTCCAGGCCCTGCACATATTTTGTATCACTTGATAAAAATAGCTAATAGCATTCTATCTGTGACTCCTGGTTTATCTCATAAACTAAATGGATGGAAAAGAGAAAGGAATGCTACTTGAAATCCCATCTCAGCGGCACATGAATTCCAGGTAGGGGCTCCCTGGTTACAGAACAGAAGTAGCTGAAGTAGCACACACAAGAGAAATATCGGAGAACAGAAAATAACTTCTAGAGGAATAATTTGTTGCACAAAATGCAAACGAAACACGTTCATTAATACTTACGTTTTATTTAAACCTATTTTCAAATGCTTACAATTGTGGATTTTAGGAGGCTGTGCAAAAATCATGAATATTTTTAATCTGTCTTAACAGGTTTCTCTCCCACCTCTCACTGTGATACTGAGCAGAACTCCCCAAAGAAAAATCATTTCTCAACTGTGAAACTAGGGAAGACTAACGAGATGTGATAGCACACTGTATTCTGAACGAAAGTGAACTATTCTTCCATCATATTGGTCAAGTTTTCAAAAACACCTATACTTCAGGGCGAACGATTCTCAACATCCTCTAACGAATGTTTGCCTCAGAACCATTGAAAAGAAAAGGTTTAGAATTAATGACAGAGAACAATGTACCCACAGCCGCATTTTGCTCTTTTGAAAATTAGATATTTTTCTGCAGATAATACTACAGAACCACAATAAAAGTTATCTTCACGATTTACATCTAGTAATGAACATGAAACAAGCACCCTCGAATAGCTGCATTGAGCATGAAAGGGCACGGGCTCCACTGCCAGCCGGGTTAATTCTAGATGGGCCCCACTGCCAGCCGGGTTAATTCTAGCAGATACTTCACCCAAAATGCTTCAGTGAGCATCAAACTGACACGAGCTCCTACACAACCACAATTTACTCACCTGAGATTCAGTACGCAATTTCCCCAGTTTCCCCTCAATATCCTTAAAATGATTTATTCTGCACAATTCCATCACAAAGTTTTTCACTTATCTGTCGAATCTCAACAATATTCTTGAATGAAGTATCCTCCAATTTTTGTTGCTGTTTAGACATTTACATTTGTGAACAAAGAGTTCGGGGCAGCTGCTCTGTAGAATGTTTCATAGTCTGGACTGATTTCGTGGTTTCTTCATAATTAGATTAGGGTAAAATATTTTTAGCTGCTGTACATCACATTAGGAGACCTGTCATGTCAACTTGCACGATTATGGGAGACACTTGTTTCTGTCTGCCAGGTCACCTTCGTAAAGATAACCTTTCCCATCGTAATTAATAAGTAGGATGTGGGGCAATAGCTCCTCAACCTTTCCCCTCATGGCTTTAGCACTTATAAAAAATGTAAAAAAAATTACCAGGTGTCCATTTTCAAGGCTGAGGGTGGGGAAAGAATCTAATTAACTTTGAACAGCACCTGGATGGCAGAATCCCTCTAGACACTGACAACCCACCCCAACCCCAAACTTTACAACTATTTCACCCAACTCTTTTCAACAGAAGTTCTCATTTTTGTTCATATATATTGAATATTCCCAAACTATTCAATTTACTTTCCACAGAAATTGCTTTTTAATTACTCAAAGTTCATCAGATTACAGTAATTAATGATCATACTTCAGTGTATCCAGGGTAAGACTGACTACAAGGTACATCAGTAGTTTACACGCCCTACAGGAAGAAAACAGCAAGGACACATAACAAGCATCACTGCACCACCCACACTGATGTTGGTGACAACGTGCAGACACAATATTTGCGCCCGGAGTCAGTGAAATGTGGTGAATGATGTCATGTGTGCAAAGTAGTACAAATAGGTCAGGGAACAAACAGAGCAGACTCCTGGGAACCACGTGTATCCCCAGTGGCTGCCAACTCAGGCCGGCCTGCAGAGGAGTCTGCCACAGCCTGGGCTGGAGGCTACACACCTGGCTGGTGGATCCGAGACAGAGCAGGGCGGGCAACTGAAGACCAGGCTGGAAAGGTTCTAGCTTCACATAAGGTACCAAATAAAAAATTAAAACTCTCCATCAGAACCAAGATGCATATGTCTTTCTTGTTATAATTCAAAATATCTCATAGCTAGTAAGATCTTACTGACTATAAAAGGTTGGAAACACACGAAGCAGCCAGGACTCCCACACTGGGCTGGTGAGAGTGTGAACGGGCGCCACTGGTTTGGAAAACAACAATCTCATCAGGTTGAAGATGTGCAGGCCCATGGCTCAGCGACTCCACCTCAGGACTACATGGAGCAGAGCCCCAGCAGGTGCACTCGGAGACAAGCCCAGGAATACCTGTAGCTGTCTTTGCAGGATAGCCACACGCCAGAAGTCACCACAATCTCTAGCAATGGTGGAAGGAACAGGTGCCCTGCGGTAGATGCACGTGGCAGAACACTCCACAACAGTGAGCACAGGCTGCCTGAGTGTGCACAGCACACGCCTCTAAACACAGGGGAAGCTCATGCCTAGAACCATGAACAAAGGAAGAGAGACACAGTGGAAGACCACTGAGAGCTTCCTATTTACATAAGCCTCAAAAACAGGTAAAACACAGCTTAATGCTTAGAAAATGCTACATGGGTAAAGATATAAAGACAACAAGGAAATCATTTACAGAGGGGTCTGGCGTTAGCGGTCTCTGAGAGGAGATGGAAGGGAGGGAGGGGAGAGGCAGGGAAGAAGAAGAAGGGGGAGGAGAGAAACGAGAGAGGGAGTGGGCAGGACGATGGTCTGGGAAATGCCCTTCGCCCCAACCCAAAGGTGTCTTCCTGTGTGAAGGGCTGGGCGGGGGTGGAACTCGGTTCACCCCAGGGGCCTCCCCTGCCCTGCCTAAGTGGTGTGGCTCGGACACAGGGGCATCTCCCCACAGGCCTGTGCCTCCTGAATGAGGAACAGCCATTCCCCTCCAGTAGGGACTGGGCAGGTGGGCCCAGCAAGTGCTCCTGTGACTCTACCTTCAGCTCCAGCCCTGGTCTCTGGGATGCGAAGATGGATGGAAAGACCCTATGAAGCAGCCTCGATTTCCCGGAGCTCCTAGCTGAGGTCGCGTACATCCACACAGGCAACAGAAGCAAGTGCAGCACTGCGCGGTTCACCTGCTGTGGAAACGGCAGGCCAGAATTCCCTGTGGGGAATGGAGGATGGGAAGGGCCCCGATCCCCAGCCCCTGGCTCAGGTAGGTGCCATCACCTCCCAGGGCTGTTGTCCAGATTCACTGCGATGCATGTGAAAGCGCTGGCAAACGGATGGCGCCCAATTAACAGAACTATTCTTGCAGCACTGGGGTTTGGTAAGACTCTCTCTGACTCAGAGAAAGGACGCAGGATGGCCGCCCTGTCCTTGGGGCCCCAAGCCCAGAATGTGAGTCTCTGACTCCCTGCCAGAGCCTGGTCGAGACCTTGAACTCTCCTAGCTGCTTCTCACCCAGGAGACGGGAAGAGCCCCCTCCCCAAGACAGAGACGGTGGGGAGCAGGGCTGGAGCTGCAGGGCACCAGCCGCACCTGGCGCCAGGTCCCAGGAGCCACACGAGGAAAAGGAGAACTTCCTCGTGGGCTAGGAAACCCACTGCCTGGGCGGGCGAGGGCATTTCTTTCTGTTTGGAAACACGCAGAATAACACGCAAAGTTAGAAAAGGGAATGAGAGTCCTTGTGAGGGGTAAATCAGTGTTAGATGATAATTGTCCTGCTTTTGACGATTTTCTAAAAACAAAACAAAACAAACAAAAAAAAGCTTTAGGGAAGCTTTAAACAGATACGAGGAGAGAAAAGTGTCTTATTTTCAACAACAAAAATGAAAGTAAATTCACCAAAAGATGGTACAGATGAAGCTCAAATATGTATGATAACAACATTCCTTGGTTGTAGAAAAAGAGGAATGCGTTCTCATTGCCTGAAACTAATGACACGGAACCCTTGTGGGAACCAGGGGACGGAGGTGTTGGTGAGCAGTTATTATGATGGTTAATTTAGGAAGTTGTAGGAAGGTTCTGCAGCGCATTCGACAGATGATTAAAAGGACAGGAGCCGGACATCTGGGCCGTGTGGATTCTAAGGAGAGTGTGCCAGGCATTGGAAGGAGAAGAACGGGAAGAGGCTGAGCCCTGGTGCCAATTTGCCTCAGAGGTGCAGGCAGATTTCACTCACTTGAGAGCAGGGCGAGCTCTGCTTTTGAGGCCAGAAGTCATACAAATGCGGACAAGAGGCCCGAAGACCGAAAACCCGAACTGCAGATGTGTTTCTGCAGAAAGGCTGGCTGGGAGGAATTCACTTTTCTTTTTTTCTTTTTTTGAGATGGAGTCTCACCCTGTCGCCCAGGCTGGAGTACAGTGGTACGATCTCGGCTCAACGCAACCTCCGCCTCCCGGGTTCAAGTGATTCTCGTGGCTCAGCCTCCCGAGCAGCCGGGATACAGGCATGCGCCACCATGCCTGGCTAATTTTGCATTTTTAGTAGAGATGGGGTTTTTCCATGTTGGTCAGGCTAGTCTTGAACTCCCGACCTCAGGTGATTCGCCCACCTCGGCCTCCCAAAGTGCTGAGAGTACAGGAATGAGCCACTGTGCCCGGCCCAGGATTTTTGACTCCTGGGCGTGATTTGTGTTGGGGGTGGCACCAAGTTGATGGCCTCGGTGAGGAAGCAGGGTCAGCCCTGCTGAGCCCAGGGTGCTTCTGTGACTATGCTGAACGCTGCATGCGACGCCCGACAGCCCTGTGCACAGCCTTGGCCCACTGTACGCAGAGATCACAAGGCTTCCCGAGCCAAACCCTTCAGGATCTCGCAGCTGCGGAGCTGGTCGCCGTGTCACTCAGCTGTCAGCTGCTCTCTCCTTCTCTGGTGTTTCATGGACACTTCACTTTATGCAAATCCCACAAACAACACAAGACAGGGGTGGGACAGCATCGGGGGTCAGAGACCACTTCAAAACCACGCACTGAAAACTTTTCAGACAAGGCCAGACTACTTGATAAAAGTCATCTTCCATGTCAGGATGTCCCGGGACACCCTGGCAGAGCCAGCCCAGGGCATGGGGAGTGGGAGACACTGAGAATGATAAAAACCTGCGGGATGGGAGTGCCAGGGTTCGCCTGTGCAATCCAAGAGTGGTTTGTGGTGTTGAAGTTGGCAATTCTGACCTTCCTCTGTGCAAGGGAAACTTGTTGAACTATTTAAGTCCGAGAAACTTAAGGCCCTAAACCCTCCGTGTTCCTCAACGGCATCGCTAGAGAGAGACTCTCTCTGGAACTCGCCCCTGCTCTGTACGAGACACATGGGTCAGCATGGGCTGCGGAGAGCTCTGGGCAAAGGGCAGACATGCTGGCAACCCATCCCGACATGTGACCGAGTAATTAGATACCCCGACCGATGACATCCACAGGCTTCCCCAGAATCATACATGCTTCTTTGGTAAACTGTGGCCCCAGTGACCCTTGGGAGGTGGTGAGAAGCTCCCCACGACAGCCCCCCTTTTTGTGGCGCTTACATGGGGATCACAGAGTCACCAACTGACTGTGCAAATTGGACAGGTGTCCAAAATGAAGCACAAATGAGCAAGAAGAAAAGCAAGTCAGATAGGCTAAAAAAATTAAGACAAAAAGTGCCATTTCCCAATTTCAGCCCTATTAATTAAAAACCAAAATTAAAACTGTGTGGAATCGCTCATTATGTTTTAAATTAAACACAGGCTGACAAAACTAATTGCACTAACAGTCTCCCCCAGCTGCTCCCTGCTGACCTCTGCTCAGTTCTGGAAGGCTCTGGGTGAGGGGCTGGCCGGGGAAGGGAGAGTGGGCCATTCTCAGGAAGACGATTGTCGCAGGACAGAGCCAAGGCCACTCAGGGAGGATGGGTTTTGTTGCTTTTACTTCACTAACCTGGAAAGAAATTATTTGCTTCCAAATTTTTTCTTGTTTTCTAAACAGAGGCTGTAGTCATAAATATGCATTTTATTGAACATCTACTCTGTGCAACGCATAGTAGCTTAGTAATAATTCCAGGGATTGGAGCATAAGGAGAAGGAGAGTCATCTGGCACCAAGAACTCCGAGTTGGGGGAGTCTGTGGTTATTTTTAGTGCTGCCACCGGTCAGCGGACACGGGTGGGAGCCAGTGCTGGACGTCATGGTGGCTTGACGTCCTTTGCTCAGGCTGGCCCTGCCGCTGCTGTACAGCTCTAACACTGACTGCGGGATGGGGGACCAGCGAACCTCGGGAGCCCACACCCTCAGTGACTGCATGCAGTGGTGGCTGCTCTCATCTTACTGGCTGGTTGTAAGAATCAAAGTAAATTAAGGATCGTTAAGAACTAATACATTTTTTGTATTTTTTTTTTTTTTAGAGACAAGGTCTCTATGTTGCCCAGTCTGACCTTGAACTCCAGGGTTCAAGTAATCCTCCCAGCTCAGCCTCCCAGCGTGTTGTGCTCACAGGTGTGAGCTACCACACCTGGCCAGTAATTAATTCTATAAACTGGAAAGTGTTAAATAAACATTTCCCATTAGGAGAACTGAGGAATTTTAAACTGTTTTAATTTTTTTCCACTACTTTTAATAGCTCATTATTTCATAAATTAGATGTATACATGATGCCACTTTTTAAAACTAAAGAATCCATAATTGTACTGCCCGTAAGTAATGAGTGCTATTGTTTTGGTCTATTCCAATGTGTAAGTCTGCCTCCTGTATCTCATTGTGTGTGTGTGCACGTGTGTGTGTGTGTGGGCATGCGGGTGCGTGTGTGCGTGTGTGTGCATGTGCATGTGTGTGCGTGTGTGTGTGTGCGCATGCGTGTGTGTGTGAGAGACAGAAGAAGGGAGGGAGGAGAGAGATTACTGAACAAATATTTGAGTGTCTGCCTATCACACAAGACATCATGCCAGGCATAGCCTTCCTAGGGACACAGTGACAACCAAGATAAACACAGCTCCTGCCTCATAAGCATAAATTCTATTTGAAGAAACATAAAGTGAATAATTACCTATGCAATTAATAGTGTAATCACAAAAAGGATCAGTATTTCAAAGAATCATTTGGGTTACATGAGAGCGTGTAACAGAACACCCACCAAACAGCCTTTACAGTATGTGCTGTTCTTGAGCCCAATCTCTTCCCTTAGTGCTGTCTAGCAGGCGCTTCCTCGGGTTTTCTGACGGCTGCATAATATCCTCCTTACGTGGGTGGCATGGTTTGACCACTCCCCCATTGATGAATTTTCTTTTTAAATAAAAAATAACACAGCACAGAGCATTCGTGAACATAAATCGTTAGTTAATACCTTATGATTTGCTTAAAATGCATTCCTGCAAATTGCAGTACTGAGTTAAAAGTCATAAAAATTTTGAGGTTAATGAGACATATGTCAGCTTGTTTTGTAAAAGGGTGAACCAATGCCTAATCTTACCTCATGTTTCTCAAAGAATGCCTGTTAAGTATTGCCCTTTAAAAACTGCCAATTTGTATGGCCAAAATCTTTTTCTTTTTTTCTTTTTTTTGCTGTTGTTGAGACAGGCTCTCGCTCTGTCGCCCAGCCTGGAGTGCAGTGGCGCAATCTCAGCTCACTGCAACCTCTGCCTCCTGGATTCAAGCAATTCTCCTGCCTCAGCCTCCCAAGTAGCTGGGATCACAGGTGCCCACCATCACGCATGGCTAATTTTTGTATTTTTAGTAGAGACAGGGTTTACCACGTTGGCCAGGCTGGTCTCGAACTCCTGACCTCAGGCGATCTGCCTGCCTCGGCCTCCCAAAGTTCTGGGATTATAGGCATGAGCCACCGCTGTATGGCCAAAATCTTTTACTATTTTAATTTGCATTTATTTGATTTGTAGTTATGTTTAAAATATTTGGTGGCTGTTTGTATTATTTTTCTACTTGTAAATTATGTCCAAGTCCTTTGCCTCATTTTTCCTATTGCAGAGTCAGGAATTTTCTTATTGTTTTCTAAGAGTTTTTGGTATATGACTGAATTAACTTTTTATCATAGCCTCCCTATATAATAAATATAAAATCTACATTTATATTTTCTAGTCTATTTGCCTTATCATTTTAAAATTTTGACATATTAATAGTTTTCAATATTTTAGTACATCAAATCAAATAGCTTCTTTTTTTGTGAGATTTTCTTTCCTTTGTGCGTGTGCTTACAAAGCCCTTTCTCTTTCTGAAATCGGTTAAATATTCAAGAGTGTTTTCTCTTTTTTTATAATTCAGTTATTTTTATGTGGCTCTGGCCCATCTGGAAGTTGTTTTCAAGTACAATATGAAGGGAGGAGCTTCTTTACCCATAGCCAACTTTCCCACGTGTTGTATTGAATAGTACATATCTCTCCCTTTATAACATAGTAAATACTGAAGAACTATTTCAGGACGTTTTACTCCAGTTCAATACCTCATTAACACGAATTCTTAATGGGACTAGTCAGATACCTTGCTTTGTTCCTGATTTAATGGGACAGTATTAAGTGAGTAAAGATAGGTGTTGTTTATCATATAATGAATATTTATTAATTTTTACCTACTTAATATTTTAAAATCAGAAACTGTCTAAAATGTTATCAAATTATTCTTTTTAATCTTTGAAGATTATCATAGGTGTTGAATTCTCTGCCTCATGTACATTTAATTCACTGGTATTCTTTTTTCTGGGATATTGCCATTCTAAGATTTGGCTGCTATTGTGGGGCGACAGTCTTTTCAGTAAGGTAATTTAGCTATCAATTGGCAGGCAAAGGACGTATTTGATGCAGGAGTGGTAAGAGATGGGTTGGCACAGGAGGTATGAAAACTTACTCCAAATTACAGACACTTTAGAGATCTGCTTTCTTTGGGGACATAAGAAGAGCTCTGCTTACAAATCCAATGCCCATGTTACAGGAATGCAGTTTTATGTTTGGAAAGTCTCTTAGCATTATGAGGGGTTACTTATGTTATGAACAGCAGTTAGTTTGCACCAGTTCCAGGAAAGAGATTCAATATGAAAATATGGACACGGATTCAGATCTAGTGTTGGGAGTATATGAATTTGACTTGTGTATCATATAACTGGATTCTCTGGTTTAGCTTATAAGCGCAATATTTCATCATAATCCAGTCAACCAAATGAACTATTATGGACTGAATTGTGTGCTCTCCAAATTCATATGTTGAAGTCCTAACCTCTGGTACTTAGACTGTGACTGTATTTGGAGAGAGGACCTTTCAAAGGGGAATTCCATTAAATGAGGCCTCGGAGTGGGTGCTTATCCGCTCTGACTGCTGTCCTTAGAAGAAGAGGAAGTCTGAATACACAGAGGCATCGGGGCGGCCTCTGCGCACGGAGGAACGGCCACGCAAGGACAGGGAGGAGGCGCCATCTGCAAGCAAGAGGAGAGCCACGGAAGACACCAGCCCCACCAAGACCTCCATCCGGGCTTCAAGCCTCCAGAACTGAGAGACATTAAGGGTCTGCTGTTTGAACTTCCCAGTCTACTTCTAAAAGGATGAACCAATCCATCGTTAGGGGAGCCTGAGCAGACTAATATGTTAACAGAAAATTGAGCTCTCTCTACTGTTTCTCTCATCAAAGACCAGAATTGAAAGGTGGCCAAGAAACAAACACCAATAGAAAATCTTCCTACTCTATCATCCCAGAAGGCAAGGATGAAAATCTTCACTCAGGGCAGCTTCGCTCTACCCAAGGGCTGTTAAATGCAGCTGGAAAAGAGAGCTCCCAGGAGGGCAGAAAAACCTGGGAGTGACAATGAACGTGAATCTCATAGTGCTCTGCAGCCCACCCCAGCCCCCAGAACCCAGGCTTTGCACCCTGAAAAAGCACAAAGCGCAGTCCACTTCTCTGCTGAGAGCGGGTTCTCCACCATGGCCAAGGAGTTCTTCAGGGACGATGCTACTCTGTGAGTGGCTGGATGAAAAAATATAAACAGGGTTATTCCCCTCTTTGGGTCTTTGGTCTGTCCCTTCTCCAAAAGGAACACCTTATTTTCCCCAACAGCGTGGCTTCCTGTCGAATAACTATTCCTACTATCCCTCTAAGAACATGCAACAGGGGAAAACACCTGCTGGGAACCTGCCGCCAGAGGCCCCACCCTCTCCCGGAAAACTGCTGAGACACAGTTTTCGGCACTGCATCCGCCTGGAGCTGACAGTCAAGCCTCACTTGATGCTAACGAGGGAGGAAATATGGTATCAGAAAGAGCATGAGGGTAAATGGCAAGACCTGAGTTTAAGTTCAAAATTGATTATTAGCTATGGGACTCTCCACAAACCACTTAGACTTGAGATGTCTCTGTTTTATTATCTGTAAAGCAGGGCCACCTCTACCCATCTCACAGGTTTTCTGAAAGTTCAGTCATGGTTGAAAGTGCTTTATAAACATTAGGTGTCATAGAGGAAATTTGTTAGAAGCGTTAATAACTTATGTGTCCATCTGCACATTGCACATAGGATACGCCATTCTTTTTAGCGTTGCCTTTGCAATTGATTTAATTTCCTGTGCTCTGTTCAGCTTCTGAGACCATAATACACATTACCCTGAAGTTTCTGTTTTCATTTCCATTGGTCCCACTCTAAGTAAACCTTGGCAATCAAAAGGGCATCATCCCTCCTTCTACAGAGCCTGGTGAGCTCACAGCTGGAACACTGCTCCATGGGACTGAAAATAAACACTTTAAGTTTCCAGGTGATAACTGTTGGTCATGGCCAATGTCAGCACACTCATTTAAGAGGCTCATTTTCTTAGAACCACTCACTGAAATATACACTCAACACCAAATGTGAGCTTCAGAAGATATTTTAAGGGCGTCAGGAAGATGAAACTCTGCCTGCCCCTTGCAGCACAGAGGAATCCACACACACAGACATTTCTACACACTCACACTTGTATTCTGCTTCTGTGTGTTTACATGTTGTTTCTTGTAAGAATAGAGATTGCAAAGCTCAACTTAAAAAATATTGAATGGTAACGTAAACAAATTATTAGGCAAACCACAGAGAATTGCAAAACTTTTGACCATTTTTTAGCTACAAAATTTCAGTTTTATACATTATATATTAAGAACCTACTGAGCAAGAAAATATTCTATTAAGTGGTATTTGCAAGAGATTATTCTAATAGAGGGTATGCTAGAAAAGAAAAGAAAGATGTTAAAACTGATGAGGCCCCTACTGGATTTGAGGTGCAGAGAGCCAGCTTTTGCCTCCTGAACATAGATAGTCCTCATGACTCCTTTAGGAACACGAGCTCCATTGGAAACATCTGGAAGTTGAGGATAAGCGAAAACAAGTCTGGCCAGGTGTGGCGGCTCACACCTGTAACCCCAATACTTTGAGAGGCTGAGGCGGGAGGATTGCTTGAGCCCAGAAGTTGGAGACCAGCCTGGGCAAAATAGGGAGACCCCATCTCTACAAAAAATGAAATTAGCCAGGCATGGTGGTGTGCACCTCCCAACTACTCGGGAGGCTCAGTCAGAAGGATCACTTGAGCCCAGAAGTTTGAGGCCACAGAGTGAGATCCTGTCTCATAAAGAAAGAAAAAAAAAAAAATTCGTTTCACAGTTAGTAACTGCAAAGCCAGAATTAAAATTCTGATCTGATCTTAAAGCCAAAATTTCAGTAAAAAATTGAAGAGATTTAAACTAATGAGGTTGGGAGGGCCGTTAGGAAAAGGACACTCTGGTCACGAAACCACCTGTGTCAAACTGACTTTAGCACATCCCTCATGGACCTGCTCTGCTTCCTGGGTCAGGAGCCTTGGTGCCCAGTGTTCACCGTCTCCAGCCCTCAGGGAAGCACCTGCCACATAGCTGGGCCTCAGTCAGAGCTTCCCACAGGAGTGGACAACAAAAGGACAGAGACAGCCCCGGGATCCATCCATGATTCCCCCTCCATGAGAGCTCGGGATGCCGTGTTCTTTTTCTTTCCTTCCTCTGAAATGTTCTTTTCTCTTTTCCTTTCTTTTCCTTTTTTTTCTTTCTCTTTTTTTTTTTCTTTGAGATGGAGTCTCGCTCTGTTGCCCAGGCTGGAGTGCAGTGGCGTGATCTCAGCTCACTGCAACCTCCACCTCCTGGGTTCAAGCAATTTTCCTGCCTCAGCCTCCCAAGTAGCTGGGATTATAGGTGCACACCACCAGTCCCAGCTAATGTTTTGTATTTTTAGTAGAGACGAGGTTTCACCATGTTGGTCTCAAACTCCTGACCTCCAGTGATCTGCCCGCCTTGGCCTCCCAGAGTGTTGGCATTACAGGCGTGAGCCACCACGCCCGGCCTGTGTGTTGTTTCTTAACAGCACATCCTTCCTACCTGACAGGGATATTATGTACAATGGAAAGCTACCCACCAAGGAGGCGTCTTCAGGCTCTTGGAATGACAGTGCTGCATGTGTCATCAGTGCATCTCTGTTCCCACCTCCATGTGGCCTAATTCGGGACATTCCTGCCTCTGGGGAGCATTATGGCTTCAGCTGTTAACATCCAGTTTGAGCTACCGGCTGCAGGCCAGAACCTTCATCATTTTATCTCAGTATTTAAGGAAAAGGAACTCTGTGGGGAAGGTTTCCGAATCTTACTCATTAAACAGTTTGCTGCCCAGGCACTTTCACTGATTAGAGTCTGCGGATGGCCAAGGGCACCATCACCTCCCCCAGTCCCGGTGGCCCTGTGTCCAGTGAGCCACCACATCCACCTACAAATATGTCCAGAGCCAGCCCTCCGCCTTCTCCCACAGCCTTTCCCCCGCAGCCCCTGCCCTGTCCCAGTGCAGCACAGAATTGCCGCCCTGTCCCTCTGACCCCCCGATCCCACACCCACCAGAACCACCTGCGCTCAGAACCCTTTACTGGCGTTTTGTTCAGGAGATCCTTCAAAAGCTGGACCCCATCTTCGTCTCCAGAAGGAACGTGCCACCCTCTTCCCGGCTCCTGCTCTGGAGAGTCTAAATTTTCCCTGACACACACTGACCCCTGTTTACACCCTGCCCCGCGGTCCGTCTCACTCCTCACTCCTTTCTTTGGAACCATCCCCCTATAGCCCAGCCGCCTCCATGGCCAGGGTGTGCACGGGCTCTCCCCTGACTGTGCTTCTCTGTTCTCAGGTATTGCCGATCACCATGTCTTTCCTGCTGGATGAGACACTTGTCTGGGGTAGCATGAGCTGCCTGGCTCGCTTCCTCTGTCAGCGCCCCTCAGGCAGCAGCCCAGGGTGGAGGGGGTGGGCAGAGAGGCCTGGGACAAGAAATGCAGCCTCATCGGATCCCTTTGCTTTCCAGAATAAGGATTTCATGCCCCACTTTCACAACACTGGACTTGAGAAAGTGGTGTCCGCACAAAAGTTTCCTTTTCGGTTATTCCTCCATCCATTCCCCAAAACATAGCAGTAATGAGTTTTCATCTTTATATACTGAAAATTTTACTAATCACAGGTTCCGGAATTTTGATGCCAGAAGACGCTTTAGAAATCTGCCAAAGAAGTCTGTTCTTGGGATCCCCGTTCTTCTTCTCAAGCAGTCAGAGGGGTTCCCACAATATTTAAAAATTTTAAAAAGTCTCTTGTCAATTTCTTTCCCAAGATACAACTAACAATAACAATAAAAAAGGTAGTTTTTCTTTGCTTTGGGCTAGAATTATATCAACTTAACATTGTACAATTAGTTGACTTACTTTGACCAGAATTTGATGGGTAGTTATATGTCTGAATAATACAGTTTGAAAAAAGTACCTTAAAATATTTTATTTAAAATAGTTTTGATATAAAAATTTTCAAAACATGGAGCTGCTGGTGAAAAATGACAGCGATCATTAGAAGGCTGAAATCCACTGATTTCATCAAATGCCTTTATTGTGCCTATGGAGAAACGGAGGCTCAGGGGCACGGGCACATTTGAGCTCATCGGGGGCTGGAGTCCAAGCCCCTGCACTGCGGTCAGTGCCATCCACACACCCTGAGGGGAACAGCAGCCACAGTGTCAGCAAGCTGGGACCCATTCCCGGAAGCACCACTGCTCCCTGCTAAGTTCAATCTCTGCAAAAGCAAGGACCCAGACCCTAAGTCATGGCCACAGGGATGTCTTGCCTGGCTTGTCTTACACGCTCTTCTTTGTCAAATACTCAGTTATTTATGAAAAAAAAAAATTGAACAAAAACATTAGAGATTGCACCATTGCACTCCAGCCTGGGCAACAGAGCAAGACTCCATTAAAAAAAACCCAAAACATTTGAGGACAGTGCTGGAGTACGAGAGGTTGTTTCCTGCCCATAACACAGATGGACAGCAACACTCCCTTGGGAGGTCCATTCTCCCAACAGAATCTTCTGTGCCTCATGCAATCACGTCTGCCCATACCACCAATGCCACAGGTCAGCCCTGTGCACCCCCAGCCAGGTGCCCCCAGGGTGGGGCAGACACCTCAACCCATTTGCATAAGGCGCCTCCTATGTGGGTGTCGTGGCATTGACCAGGAAGCCATGGTGATTTGCGCATGATCCCCGCAACCTGCACATCGGGTCCTGTTCCACTGAGCTCCAAATCTATCGGAGCACCTGGCCACCTGGCTCACAGCACTGATTGATACACGTGATAAATGAATAAAAGGATAATTATAGAATTGACTACCTAACTTGGTATAGCCAGCTTTATTTGAAATAGCTGCTGGGTATTTTTGCACTCACATAGGTGGTGTGCAAGTTACCAGAATGCTGAAAATAGTAATTTGTTAACGGGACAGTCAAGGAAGACAAAAACTACACACCTAAAAACATTATCTATTTATATTCTGCACAGAAGAACCAGCACCAATTAAACCAGCCTTCAGTCTCACAGCTGGCAGGGTGTTCAGGTCCTGCCTTCCACACAGAACAACATCTGCAGGGCTCACAGACAGAGGAATGCCTTCCAAGATACTAACTCACATGAAAGATTGTGAGATTTCATCCTCAGGTACACACACCATGGTGTGACTTACAGGAGCACCCCGAGTTATATAAGAGTGTCCCTAAATTGATGTTAAGAATACTAATGAAGGATGAACTGAGTCTCTCTGCAGCTGCCTCTGGGCTTTGTCTGGTGTGCCTATGCCCAATGTCACCCAAACCCAAAGAAGGGTTTGCAACAGCAGCTGCACAAAGCTGCTGGACAAAGCCAAATCTTCAGGAGCCCAGTCCCACCCTCTCCTTTGAGAAGACCCCCATGTGACTTCCCCACCTTTGTGGCGCATGGTATGAAGAGCACAGGAAAGAACGAAGGGACAGCAGCCAGGGCACAGATGCAAACTACTGTCAGAAACGTGTTCTCTTCCGAAAGACTCCAGAGCCGGTGCAACCCTCATTAGAACAAGCATCGGAGATGTGAAGTTTGCTCCTGAAGGTCTCCCAGCAAGCTGCAGGTGGCCCTGACCAAGCTGAGGTCACATGAAATGAGCCCCACTTGCAGAGCTTGTTCTGAACCTCGTTTTGGGGAGAAACTTGGTTGTTCATGGCACTGAGAAGGAAGCTGAGTGAGGATGAGAAAAGCCGCCTCCAGAGAGGCAGAGCTGGATCAGAACAAGGTGCAGCTCTGCTCAGCACGGCCCCCAGCCTGCTTCCTGGGCAGGAAATTCACATGTGAGATCCAGTTTCTGAGAGGCTTAGGAGCCTGCTTTGACATCACAATGAGGAACCCAATCATGTATTTATAGCTTAAATCAAGTGGAAAACCCCACATCAGCACAGGCTGCGATCTGAAGGGGCAGAGATTAGCAATCTAGAAATAGAAAAGTTATTGAAAGCCAATCTTCTCCCAGCTGATTGATCCGGAAATGACGGTAGGAAAAAGCTGAACTCACTTCAGAAGTTGGTGTCTAAAATTGGAGACTGTCTCAGCAAGGCCTGCCTGGGTCACGGGGTCCACACCATCTAGTGAGTGTTCTGCTGTGCATCAGAGAGAGGGGGCGGGACTGGCATCTTCCCAGCAAAGTAGGGGCCAAGGGAGCGCTCTTTAAAAGCAGTGGATGATGTCTAAACCCATCCATCTTCCCAGCACATCAATAATAATGTTCCACTAGCTAGTCAGGTACTCAGATCCTGACATTTGTCAGTTGTGTGAAAATGCTAGAAAGTACCATTTCAAATGCTAATATGTGTTGTTTATAAAATATAAGGATAATTTCACCAAAGAAGATATACAAATGACCAAGAAGCATATGAAAAGATGCTCAAAGCCAGTGTCACTAATCCTTAGGGAATGCAAATCAACACCACAAGCAAATCAACATCCGATAAGATATCCCTTCTCACCTGTTGGGATAGCTACATCAAAACAAACAGAGCATCATGAGTGTTGGCGAGGGTGCGGAAAAACTAGAATTCTTGTTCACTGCTGGTGGAAACGTAAAACGGTGCAGGAGCTCTGGAAAACAGTATGGCCATTCCTAGAAAGCTACACATAAAATAACCATATAATTTAGCAACTTTCACTTCTGAGTATATACCCGAAAAGAATGGAAAGCAGAGCCTCAAAGAGATATTTGTACACTCACATTCACAGCAGCATCATTCACAGTAGCCAAAAGATGGAAGCAACCTCAGTGTTCATTGGTGGATGGATGGGTAGCAGAGTGCGGTGTAGGCACACAATGGAAGGAAATGGTGATGCACATTGCAATGTGGATGAACCTGGAGGACATTATGTGAAGTGAAAATCAGCCGGTCACAAAAAGACAAATACTGTATGATTCCGCTTACGTGAGGTACCGAGAATACTCAAATCATAGAGACAGAGAGTGGAATGGTGGCACCAGAGGATGAGGATTGGGGGAAGAAAGAGTTATTGCTTAAAGGGTAGCATTTCCATTTAAGGAATGGAGTTCTGGAGAAAGATGGTGGCGATGGTTGCACAGCAATGTGAGTGTACCCAATACCACTGAACTGCACACTGAAACATGCTTGAGACGATAAATTTAACGTCACATGTTTTACCCATAATTTAAAATTTTTAAGTGTAAGGATAAATGTAACCACAGTATATGTGCATGATATATATATAACAGCACATAGTTACACATAGTTATGTTGATAATTTTTTATTCTATAACCTATATTTATCATTTTAAACTACAGAAAATACACCTAATGAAAATTACTAATTTGCCTGCTATTTTGTTTTAACATGCTTGAACCATAAGCTCAAAACACCTGTTGATACCTTGCGGTGCCCGCATTTGAATAAAAGCTAAATCCTTCTTATGTCTCCATAGATTAGATGTACAGGCTGGATTTCATGTCATTTAGTCAGCAAAAATGTCACAGGAAAGCAATTTCTCATAGATATCAGCTTTCAAACTTTCTACACCTGAGGACCACTTGGGTGGGTCTAAGAGAGTGACTGTGCACCCCAACCCCCTGCAATTGTGAAAACTCAGAATCATGAGCCAAAGAAGGTAACCAGGATAAACTGGGTAGAATCAGCCACTTTTGGAGAGAGGGGATCACACCTTTAACACTACAGCTAGGCGTTTTCAATGAGGTAAAACCTGAAGACAATCTGAATAATGAGAACCACAGCCCTCGGTGTCATAAGGAACCTTTCAAGCCAGTGCCTGCCAGACTCTGAAACTCCTGGGCCCTGAGCGTACAAAGAAAAGAGGGAATTCCTGCCCGCATTGTTGGTAGAAAGTAAAGACACAGATGCCGGAGGGGAAGAGCACAGCCCGCACACAGCAGGAGCTCATGAGATGTTTGGGGATTGATGGGCACATCTGCAGAACACAGTCTCCTCGATTAAAGCACTCAGCGTGCAGGGTGGGGCCAGGGAAAGGACAATGCCAGGTTCCTGGAGAGCTGGAGTGACCCAGATGAACAGGAGCAGGACTGCAATGCCACCGAGCAGTGCAAGCGAGGTTTGGTTTTCCGGAGCATTTGGAGAAACTGAAGGAAATGCAGAGTGAAGACAGCGTTCCTGAACACAAAGCAGGAGGCGTGAAGTCCCAAATCCAAGCCCACCCTCGTTCCTTCCCTGGTGTGGGGCCCTTGGCACTTCACCCCGCATTTCATATGGTGGGCCAGTGTCGAGGGCCCGTCGCTTTCAGCCGGACTGTGGCCTTTTCCATTCCAAGCCACAAGAGCGTCCGACGTGAGACTGTGCTTCCTGGCCAGGCAGGGACTTGGCATCTCAATGACTCAGGGCCAATCAGGAAAGCGGGAACCACAGCAGTTATTTTCACAGAAAGTGTTTCATATAAGGAATTGGCTGAGTAAGGCTGGAAGGCTGGAAAGGCAAAGAGGAACCCCCAGTAACCCCAAGATGGTAACTGCAGGGAAGCAGCTCCTTAGACCGAGGGAAGAGAGTGGTGTTGTGACAACCTGGGAACACTGAGAAGGGAGGCACTGCCCAGCTGCTGGGAGCCTCTCTGAAGGGGCACAGGGAGGCTGGTTCTGGGAAGTTGGCAAAATAAGTGGACATGGAAATGAAAACCAGAAACTGGTTCCAATAGCTTTTGCCAGAATTAAGAGGTTTCCTTTCTTTTTTTCTTTTCCCTTTCTTCTTCCTTCCTTCCTTCCTTCCTTCCTTCCTTCCTTCCTTCCTTCCTTCCTTCCGTCCTTCCCTCCCTCCCTCCCTTCTTTCTTTCTCTCTTTTTCTTTTTCTTTTCTTTTTCTTTCTTTCTTTTTTCTTTCTTTCTTTCTTTCTTTCTTTCTTTCTTTCTTTCTTTCTTTCTTTCTCTTTCTTTCTTTTCTTTTCTTCTTTTCTTGTTTTTTTCAGGGCCTCGCCACATCACACAGGAGTTCAGTGATGTGATCACCACGGGTCCCTATAGCCTCAACCTCCCAGGCTCAAGTGATCCTCCCACCTCAGCCTCCCAAGAAGCTGGGACCACAGGTGTGTGCCTCACCATATCTGGCTAATTTTTTATTTTTTGGTTGAGACGGGGTTTCACCATGTTGCCCAGGCTGGTCTTGAGCTCCTGGGCTCAAGTGATCTGCCCACTTCAGCCTCCCAAAGTGCTGGGATTACAGGCACGAGCCCCGATGCCTGGCCAGCATTAGGAGGTCTTCATGGGGACAGTGACAGGAATAGGAGGCAGAGCTGGGGGATCAGCACCTGTTCCTTCCCCCAGGCTGCCTGTCTCTCTGGCACCCTCTATTCACAGGGTGCATGGGGCAGCGGACATGGAACATGGACGAGGCTCCCAGCCCACCCTGCTCCCCCAGACCATGTGTAGAGGGTGGGTTTGGAGCTGAGAGAGGACAGCTCTGTAGTCAACACACTGTCTGATCCCAAATTCCTGTTCCTGGATTCTGCCTCGCCCTCGCCTCTGTTGGGGGTTGAGAACCTGCCCCAAGTCAGGTCCTACTGCGTTTTCATGATGGCTCCAGAGTCTCCCTTGAGTGCTGGAATCGCACGGGGCCCAGCACCGTTGGCTCCAAGGCTGTCTAGTAGGCTGCACTTCCAAGTCTCGCTGCCTTCTGGGTGTGGCCAATGCCCTGCTGCTGCCTCTGGGATCCCTGCTCCTCCCCATCCCCTGCCAGCTCACTCTCCAGCCTGACCCACCATGTTCGCTCTTGGTTTATCAGCTCATGCTTGTGATGCTTCAACCCGGTGGGTGAAAGACAAGATTCTGACTGCTCCCTGCCTCGCCCCCTCCTCATTCCTCACTGGTGATTCCTACCGAGGTCCAGGGCAGGCCAGGGCCTATGGGGAGACCTGCTATGGTTTGAGGGTAGCCACCCTCCTGCAAGTGTGCTAGCCAGGAGGAACCCACGTGGGGCCCAGGAAGTCCAATGGAGGAGTTGCCAGGGGCAACCACTGTGGATTGAGGGTTGCTCCTCCCTCTTGCAGGTTCAGAACTGCAACCTTTCCAGGGCATCCAGAGATGAGGGCACTCAGGAGAAGGGTCTTGCAGGCATGAGCCTCACAGAGGTGCAAATGGCAGTGCCAACACATTGAATAGGATGTGGAGAATGTACACTTCCAGTCACAGGAAAGCCCAGGTGCAATGTACAGGGCGCCTTTCCCTATGTAAAGGTAATGGGGAGTGGAAAATTGCACCAACGCACTCATCCTTCACTGGTCCGTGTGGCCTCGCCCTTTTCAGCAGCCTAGTGAGAGGTCCATGTGGTGAGGCTGTATGGCCTGCAACACACGCATGAGTGAATTTGGGAGTGATTCCCCACCGTCATCCTTCGGATGAGACCACAGCCCTGCCTAACAGCTGGATGTAGCCTCATGAAGAACTGCTGAGCTGCAGCCACACTTCTGCCCCCACAGCAATGGTAAGATAGTAAATGCCTCTTTTGTTTTTTAATGCCAGTAAGTTTGGGGGTAATTTGTTATGTACTAAAGGTAGTTAGTACACCTTGTAAAAAATCGAAACATACTATTTAATTCTGAGTAACATGACTGCCACACTTTGAAGTGATTAGTCTTCAGTGAGTATCCCTCTTAAAACATAAGTGTGACCTTAATTTTAGACGTCAAGATTATCCAGGTAAAGTGGGCTTTTGCATAACATTTAAGAGTATGACCCTCACCTCTAAGGGCCTTTGTATTCGCAATTTTGATTCTCATATTTGAAATGCGACAATTGATAGTTCCTACAGATGATGGGAGTTTCTCTACTCTTAAGGCTACCCTCAAACATCAGCTAAAATTCCACTGAGTGTCCAACATGTTATTTATTTATTTATTTATTTTTAGACAGGGTCTCACTCTGTCACCCAGGCTGGAGTGCAATGGCATGATGTTGGCTGACTGCAACCTCCGCCTCCCAGGTTCAAGCAATTCCCGTGGCTCAGCCTCCCGAGTAGCTGGGATTAGAGCCATGTGCCACCACGCTCAGCTAATTTTTTGTAGAGACATGTTTTTGCCCCATTGGCCAGGGTGGTCTTGAACTCCTGTCCTCAAGTGATCCATCTGTCTCTACCTCCCAAAGTGCTAGAATTCTAGGCATGAGTCACCATGCCTGGCCCCAACATGTTATTTAAATGCAATGTTCCTTTTGCCTGTTTTATCAGAGCCATGCAGAGTAAGTGGTCATTTTCTCAGACAAGTAGAATGATACTTCTGGAAAAGTTGAAGACAGTCATTAAAACTCAGGCTGAGGGAACAAGAATCTCATTTTGTCACTAGTCCTGGTCTGTTGTTATTACAGTAAAGAAGGCGTGTCTGGTAACCTCTCTATTCAGAATTGAACAAGACACGCCGACTTGTGGCTGCACTGGGTCGAAAGCATTTCCTGTTAACACCTGGGACTACTGGGTCTAAATAGCAGCAATCTCAAGGCGGTCATATTCACTGCCCCTGGAGCCCCCATGGTGTACTGATGCTGGTGACCTGTATATTGGAGGGGGAGCCGTTCCACCACATGACTCTTCTCATGATCAAAGCACAGACACTCAAATTCAACCACACCAGCCCAGCCAAGTTATTCCAATAAGAATAGACTCAACGCAGCCTCAGATGGCAAGGTCAGCAATCTGAGAGCGAGCCGCTGTGGATAATTTGTCAACATCCACTTTCTTCTCTGTGCTCTGAAATCTATATAGTGCAGGGAAAAATGCAAAGTCAGGGTGCAGATATCAGGCTGAGTCTGAAAACCTGATAATAGGGACCAGCAGAGGCTGCCCAGCACATGGGAGGGAAGGGTGGAGCTGGACACTGGCCAGTGGGCTGGCCAGAGCCGGGATCTCAGAGCGTCTCACACCAGTAAATCAGCAGCCTCAGAGATGCAAATTGGGTGGGGCAGAGCTCACCAAGGTTCAGATTCGCAGGAGGACAGCAGAGGATTAGGAAGGTCCATTCTCAGTTCAGAGGGAGGAGACCAGGAGTCTGAAACCTGTGGCCAAACCAGGCGTGTCTCCACCTAGTCGTGATTTACGAGTTATAAACAAGTGCACGGCCTCAGCATTTCCTGTGGGTCCCGCTAGTTGCTGCTGGGTTAGAGGTTGTGTGTATATTCTAAAGTCTGCTTGGAAAAAATGTACAGACACCAAGGAAAACCCTGGGTTAAAATGTTATCGGGAGGTTAAAGAGACCCAGGGCGGATATGAGGGAGGGACTGCTCCAGGTATGTGGGGATGGAGAACACTGGGGGAAACAGTCCCGTGCACACACTGAGCTCTGCATACCTCCTGCACCACAAGCGATACTCAACCAGAAGTCGCCAACATTCAGGGAAGAGAAGGAAAGCCGGCAGATACTATTCATCTGCTAGATTCACAGCAGATAACAAGCTTAACCAGTCAACCCACGGATGCTAATTAAAAAGATACGTAACTGATTTCCTGACATGTCCCCCTCGAGCTCCAGCTAGCACTGCAGAATGTTTCCGGTCATCGTCTTGGCTCTGTGGGTGCCATGGAGGCAGAGTACCCATCACTTTATTTGCAGGCGGCAATTTCAATTGGATACCTTCAATTCTTTTTCTTGGTTTCTAGATTTCTAACTGAGTCTTACCATCCAAAATAGTAAGAAAAAAATGCTTACTCCTCTACTGCGATCGTGTTTACGACGTTTATTTTCTGAGAGAAAGGGCTGACATTGTACTGGACAGAGGGCTGATCTCAGAGAGGGGGCGGCTCACGGGATGAGAGCAGTTGAGGATGCCACCATCCCCTCTGTCCCAGGGAGCCTGCTGCTTCTGTGTTTAGTGGGGACAGGAAATCCTTGCCTCCTTCACAGATATTGCCTCTCCTAAGGGAAGGAAGCCTTCCCCTTGGCTGAAAGAGAGGCAGTTGCCGTAAGCCTTAAGCCTCGGCAGAAGGAGGCTCCGCACTCTTCTGCATCCCTGGCTTGGAGCGTGGGTTTGATGTTGGCGTGGGCTTGCTGCAGCGAGCTGATGTGCAGCACGCTGACCTGCAGGCCCTGGGTGGGCACCCGAGCCCTTTCCCAGCCCTCCCCAGAGCTGCCCCTCCCTCCCCACTTCCTCCCATCTGCTATACTAGGTGCACACTCACTGTAAAGGGAGATGCAGAACCGCAGTCTCTCGCTGTCTGTCCCTCTGGCCTGTGTCACCTGTGTGCCTGTGGATGAAGGGCACCTTCTCTGCACTGTGGTGCTCTGAGCCACCCTCTTCCACATGTACACAGACCCGGGAAGGCCTCCTCTCAGGACCAGGGGTGCAGGCTGCGGCACTAGGGATCTCTGTGCTGTGGAGGGTCTTGGGAAGCACTGGTCCTGGGTGCAGAGCAGTCTTGTCCCCCCAGAGCTGTCATTCCAACTGCAGCTGCCATGAGGGGGTGCCCAGGACCAGACTGCGCTGCGGTCTGGCTGCCCAGTCAGCCGACAGGGACCCTGGAGGAGAAATTACTGAGTCACTGTCCTTGGGGGGCTCCTGGTGCCCTCTTGACAACTCTGCATGGCCCTACGGACTCCCAGCTGCAGAGCACCTGGCCCTGAGCCCATGAGGCCAGCTGCTGTTTGATGGATGGAGGGTCCGCATGGCTCAGGAGGCACAAAACAGGACAAAAGTTTGCAAACTCTAAACCAAACTTGTCCAAAGTGCAGCCTGCAGGCGGCACGCGGCCCGGGATGGCTTTGAATGTGGCCCAATACAAATTTGTAAACTTTCTAAAAATATTCTGAGATTTTTTGCGATTTTTTTTTTTTTTTTTTTTAGCTCATCAGCTATTGTTAGTGTATTTTATGTGTGGCCCAAGACAAGTCTTCTTCCAGTGTAGCCCAGAGAACCCAAAGATTGGGCAGCCCTGCTAAACTAAGCTTGCCGTAAGACACACCAAAGCATCCAAAATTTCCTTACCATTTGCTGTTAAAAATAGCTTTGATTTGTTATCCAGACCTACTGTGCCGTTCTAAAGAGTTACCATCAAATAAATATACATACAGAGCCATGAACATTTTCTCCTCAGTGAAATGTTCTACGGAGCTGTTGCTATCTTCACGAAGTGTGTCAACAGCCCAAAGAGAGCTGCGTCGCCGGGGAAAGAGAGTTCGGGCAAGATTGTCGATTCCTCTTTCTGATCAAGAAAATTGTGTACTGGTCCTCTTAGAGCCCTGGAGAGTCTGAAAACAGGAAATGCTGAGTTCCTCATCAAGACAGTCTTTTATAGCCATCCATGTCAATAAATAGATTATTTTTAAAAAGGAAAGCAACATAATGCATTCAGGAAGTTATTTGTGGGAACAGGAAACCTCTTATTTGAAAGAGTTATTGACTTTGATTGGGGACAATAGTGCTTTGAACATGGCAGGTGGGTGCTGGGCAGAGGCTGCTGCCTGGCTGAGGGGGACACAGGCGTGTTAGAGGCCCGTGGTGTCCATTCCGACGGGGATCACGCTAAACCATGGGACTGCTGACCTGGGAGCGGGGAGAGGCAGCTCTGGGGTGGTCTGTCTGAGCGACAGCAGGACACGCAACCCAGCAGGCACCAAGGACAAGAGGTCGCTATCTTTAGAGGGAGACCAGGTGAGGAAAGGGCTTGGGAATTAGGAAATACAAAATAGGAAATCAAGGAATGTGTTCAGAAGCTGTTTATGGGAATAAGAAAACTCTTACTTCAAAGATATGGGACATGAACCAGAAATAAGCATCATGATGATGAACACAGTGTTTTGTTTTTGTTTTTGAGATGGAGTCTCACTCTGTTGCCCACACTGGAGTACAGTGGTGCAATCTGGGCTCGCTGCAACCTCCACCTCCCAGATTCAAGCTATTCTCCTGCCTCAGCCTCTTGAGTTGCTGGGATTACAGGCCCCTGCCACCACGCCCAGCTAATTTTTGTATTTTTAGTAGAGATGGGGTTTCACCATGTTGGCCAGGCTGGTCTCTAACTCCCGACTTCAGGTGATCCACCCACCTGGGCCTCCCAAAGTGCTGGGATTATAGGCATGAGCCACCGTGCCTGGCGAAAAGACAACGTTTAAACTTCATATTTCTACGAAATATTCTGCCACCAACACAGACACATAAAGAGTGAGCTGCAGGGCACCAAACGAATCAGGTCCTGTGGTTCTCAGGTTCTTCTGCTCTCCTTGGGTTCCAGTGCCATGGCCAGGGCTTTCTGCACAGGGATCCTCTGCCCAGCTTGCCAGCAAGCGGAGGGCACTCACAGTTGGGGGCAGGGCCCAAGTCTTCTGCTTAAAAGAAAACAGGACGAAAGCCAAAGGGAGGAGGGCCTCTCCCACACATCATCTTCATGCCTGGGAGGAGGCCGGCCTCCCCTTCCCAGTGGGGAAGCCCCTGCAGTTCCAGCCCACCTACCCCTTCTCCTTCAGTTCCACTTTCTCTCCCACTCTCCCCCAGTCCAACCTGCCATCTCTCAGCCCCTGGTCCTGCCCCAATTTCCACGCTGTTAATCAGCTGCCTTTAAAGATGTTCGCGGCACAGTCGTACCTGCAAAGGTAACCAATCCCACAAGAGCAGAGAGGCTGTGACACCTGGCAAGGCCCTGGAAAATCCCCTCCCCAGCCCCAGCACGACGTGCTCCTGAGATCAGCCCTGCTGGGTGGTCCCCTCCACAGCCGTGGACACATGCAGGCTCCTTCCTTCTCGGTGGGTTAAGACATAAGGAACTCACCAATAGGAAACATGAAGATCTAGTAAAGTTTCCTCTCATTTCAATCCTATTTTGTGCCTGTTTCCAGTTCCACTTACTAGAATTCCTCAACACTGTCCCAATATTTGTTTTTGTGTTTTAGCACTCCTGTTTTAAATCGGGAGGAATGCTTTCACTTTTCCAATTATTCCTTATTTGTTTCATCCTGTTTGTTTTTTGGCTTATTGTGGCTATTGTGTCATATCTTCACAGTCTCTCTAGGTTTTTAAAGGTCTCTGTTCCCTAAGTTCTATATGCTGCTTCTGAGGTCACCATTTGTTTGGTTTTCTCTGGGCAGGTAAGGAAGCTGTCAATCGTCATAACAGAAAGTTGAGTGTAAACAGGCTTCGCCATAAGGGATTCACTGGCTCGCCAATGAAAAGTCCTGGGAGGCCGGGTGCGGTGGCTCATGCCTGTCATCCCAGCACTTTGGGAGGCCGAGAGGGGTGGATCACTTGAGGTCAGGCGTTGGAGACCAGCCTGGCCAACATGATGAAACCTTGTCTCTACCAAAAGCACAAAAATTAGCTGGCCATGGTGGCACACACCTGTAATCCCAGCTACTCAGGAGGCTGAGGCAGGAGAATCACTTGAAACCAGGAGGCGGAGGTTGCAGTGAACCAAGATCATGCCACTGCAGTCCAGCCTGTGCAACAGACTAAGACTCTGTCTCAAAAAAAAAAAAAAGTCCTGGGAGGTGCAGCCTGCACAACTGCCTCATCCACTTCTCTTCTCCTGAAGGGCTGGCCCTGCCCCAGGCCGGTCTCCCCTAGAAAGCATGGCCGGTTGATCTCCGGAAGCACAAGTCCACCCTGTGATTCCACGCCTCACCGTCTAGCGGCTCGGCTCCCTATTACACGGGAAGATTCCTCTTGATCTGAAGTCAGCCATGATCAGATCTCACCTAATCTCCATGTAGATCTTGTAACCAGGACCGTTCCAGCACACACTTCAGACTGTCCCCTCCTGGGGGTGTCCCTGTGCTGAGCCCTCCCGTGAGGCCGGGCATCAGAAAATAAGACTTTTCCCCTTGAAACTCCATAGCCATCTGCTTCATGTTTCCACAGCACTTACCACACTGTGCTGCAAACACTGCTCCCGACGTCTACATATTCACGCTCAACCAGATTTAAACTTCCTTCAATCTACATGTTTGTATGTATCCTACAGTACCAAACACAATTTACTACACTTCAAAGAGGCTCATGATTATGATTTGAATTTTTTCTCTTGTCCTTCTTGTTTTGACTGATTAATTATTGGAGAAACTGGAACTGAGAGAGGATTTCTTTAATGGTCCAGCACTTAGGAGTAGTGTGTCGTGATGTTCTCTTGAGAAAGCCTGGGCTTCTCTTCAACGGAGTTTTAGTTAACTTGGAGAAATCTGTTTCCAGTATGCTCAATTCTACCAAATTTAGGTGAATTTCTATATAGTTGTTTTGCGTATTTTGAAAATTTATAACCTTCAAGGGCTACCAGGTGTCTTCACAACAGAAAGCTTGAGGTAGTATTAGGATGGAAAGTCAGAGGTTGACACCTTCCAGAAAGATGGAACAGACGGACATGGGCGTAAAGCCAAGGTTAGGTTTTACACATAAGAGGCAGAACCGCCTGATTCTGAGAAATAGAGATATAAAATAGTAGAAGATATTATACAATACAAATACCTTCTGCTCTATGTAGTTAAAAATAAGAAACGTGTTCATATCAGTATTTTTTTTTTTTGAGACAGGGTCTCACTCTGTCACCCAGGCTGAAGTGTAGTGGCATGATGTCAGCACACTGCAACCTCCTCCTCCAGGCTCAAGCAATCCTCTTGCCTCAGCCTCCCAAGTAGCTGGGACTATAGGCATGCGCCACCACTCCCAGCTAATTTTTTTATTTTTAGTAGAGACAGGGTTCCACCATGTTGGCCAGGCTGGTCTCGAATTCCTGGCCTCAAGTGATCTGCCTGCCTGGGCTTCCCAAAGTGCTGGGATTACAGGCATGTATTTACCAACCTGAGTAGGTATTAATGCTATTCCATTTTTATCCTTGAAAAGGGGAAGGAAGATATTTTTGGATTATTCTAAAATTAAAAGTAAATTGTATGCTGTCTAGGACTCGCCACAGAATAACCTGGAGCTGTGTGGGTAGGTGGAGAGGCAGAGGGAGTGGACACATAAATAAAACAAGACTGGCCTGGTCTGGCAATTTCAGAAATTATCTGAGACAGATCTGTGGGGATTTACTACATTCTTTGCTTCCATATGTGCTTGCATTTTTTATGATAAAAGTCATCTTTTTTAAAGCAGGGGTTTAACCTCTCAAGCAAATGAGTGTGACCGTCACTTTTAAAATGCTTCTGATATTAAAATCACTCCCAGAACAGCATAAAATAAGTCATTTTTAAAGCTGGTGTGGGATGTAGCTGTGATCCTGGGAAAACATAAAGCTGGTTTCAGGTATGGATCCACACCTGTGCTGTGTTCATACCAACAGCCCAGCTCAGGAACATATGCCAGCCGTCAAGTTGTGCAACCGGCACCAATTTCTCCTGCCAGCCAGAGCCTCCTTACCTTCCCACCTTATTTCCGGCCACTTCCCACACGCATTCTTACTCCAGGTGGGCCTAAATCCTCTCTGCTCCTCACGAGGCTCTTCCATGCTTATCCTGGCTCAGAACATCTCTCATCCCCCTGACTGGGCCTCCACCCTCCACGAGGAACCAAATCGTGGGAAAGCTGGATTCCACAAGCTGCCCTGCAAGCCCCCTGACCGCAGAAGTTTGCCTTCTACAACAGCTTAGCTCAAAACCTTCTTTTCGCTAAATAAAGTTGTATTTTACTTCCACGCAAAATAAACAAAAACTCAGTTTTCTGCCTTCAATCCTTCTGTCTTTTATTTCACAGAAGGAACTTTGGTTCTCTTAAATAAGGCTTCTACTCTGCATGTCTTTCCCAACAGATAAGATCGTTTACGTCTACTTAACAGTTCTCAATGTTTGCTGTTCTGCGTCACCCTCAGAGTTACAGACTACTGTGACTCATGCCTGGAGAAGCAGCAAGGTGGGGTGAGAAAGGCCAGGTGACCTTTGTCCAACCATGGCTGGCAAGCGACAAAGAAAGCGGGCTCAAAACGTGGCCTCTGAAGTCTCGATCCCCTGCATTTCTGCTGCGCCTTGAGCCCCCTGTGCTTCACGGGGCTGGGCTCTCAACTGCAAAGCAGCTATTTTTGACCACAGATGAATTTCTAAAATTTGGCAAAAGGATTTAAAAACTCTAGAAATAGTGTGTATTTAGATATCTGTTCCCCAAATAAATTTGAGTATGACCTTTTTTGAACAGAAAGGCTATTAAGTAGGAGATGTTGCTTTTTAAGTCACAACAAAAAAATTATAAATATTGTCACTGGGGCGTGGTGGCTCATGCCTGTAATCCCAGCACTTTGGGAGACTGAGGCGGGTGGATCACTTGAGGTCAGGAGTTCGAGACCAGCCTGGCCAAGACGGCAAAACCCCAACTCTCTTTAAAAAAAAAAAAAAACAAAAATTAGCCAGGCATGGTGGCGGGCGCCTGTAATCACAGCTATTCGGGAGGCTGAGGAAGAAGAATCACTTGAAGCTTGGAGGTGGAGGTTTCAGTGAGCCGAGATCACACCACTGCACTCCAACCTGGGCAACAGAGTGAGACTTCATCTCAAGAATAATAATAATAATAAATAAATATTGTCACTTATTTTTGCCAGTGCAAATCTATAAAACATGAGATGAAGGATAATGTGTAGGACATGGCCAGAAAGAGCTTGAACGTGAAAGTGAGAGGTAACAACGTGCTAGCAGCCCTGGCTCGCTCTCGGCACCTCCTCAACCTGGCCGCGCTCCTCGATCTGGCCGCGCTGGAGGAGCCCTTCAGCCCGCTGGTGTGCTGTGGGGGCCCATCTCTGGGGCCGGCCGAGGCCGGAGCCGGCTCCCTCTGCTGGTGGGGAGGTGTGGAGGGAGCGGCGTGGGTGGGAGCTGGGGCTTCGAGTGGTGCTCACGGGCCGGCACGGGGTCCAGGTGAGCGTGGCTCGGCAAGCCCCACACTCAGCGCGGTAGGCCAGTGCCTGCTGGGCTTGATGGGGGACGAGCTCCCTCTGGGCTGCAGGAGTGCCTGGGCTAGGTGCGGCAAAGTCCCTCGGCAGTGCCATGAGAGGTGAAGCTGGCTGGGCTTCTGGGATGGATGGGAACTTGGAGAACTTTTCTGTCTAGCTAAAGGTTTGTAAACGCACCAATCAGCACTCTGTATCTAGCTAAAGGTTTGTAAACGCACCAATCAGCACTTGTCTAGCTAAAGGTTTATAAACGTACCAATCAGCACTCTGTGTCTAGCTAAAGGTTTGTAAACGCGCCAATCAGCACTTGTCTAGCTAAAGGTCTATAAACGCACCAATCAGCACTCTGTGTCTAGCTAAAGGTTTGTACATGCACCAATCAGCACTTGTCTAGCTAAAGGTTTATAAACGCACCAATCAGCACTCTGTGTCTAGCTAAAGGTTTGTAAACGCGCCAATCAGCACTTGTCTAGCTAAAGGTCTATAAACGCACCAATCAGCACTCTATGTCTAGCTAATCTGGTGGGGACTTGGAGAACTTTTGTGTCTAGCTAAAGGATTGTAAACACACCAATCAGCACTCTGTGTCTAGCTAAAGGTTTGTAAACACACCCATCAGCACTCTGTCAAAACAGACCAATCAGCTCTCTGTAAAGCGGGCCAATCAGCTCTCTGTAAAATGGACCAATCAGCAGGATGTGGGTGGGGCCGGATAAGGGAATAAAAGCAGGCCACCCCAGACAGCAGGGCAACCTGCTCTGGTCCTTTTCCACGTTAGGGAAGCTTTGTTTTTTTGCTCTTTGTAATAAATTTTGCTGCTGCTCACTTTCTAGGTCTATGCTGCCTTTGTGAACAGTAACATCTCAGCGAAGGTCTGCAGCTTCACTCCTGAAGCCAGCGAGACCACGAGCCTGCCGGGAGGGATGAACAACTCTGCATAGAAGAAACAAACAACTCTGGACGCGCCACCTTTGTGAACTGTAACACTCACTGTGAAGGTCTGCAGCTTCACTCCTGAAGTCAGCGAGACCATGAACCCACCAGAAAGAAAAAATTCCGGAAACATCTGAACATCTGAAGGAACAAGCTCCAGACATACCATCTTTAAGAACTGTAACACTCACCGCTAGGGTCTGTGACTTCATTCTTGAAGTCAGGGAGACCAAGAACCCACAAATTCTGGACACAAAAGAAGACTTGGTGAGGCCAGAGGCACAGTTCAAACTTCAGTATAAGTTGCAGAATCGGAAAAGTTTCAGCCTTGCTGCCCCTCTCCTCCCATTTTTGACTCTGGAAAGGCCTGTGAGGAAGCTGTTTGGCGTACCGAGTGAGGACTGCTCTTCTTTAACAGCAGCCGCTTGTCTCTCCCATGTGTTCTCACCCCTTCTGCTCTGAATCAGGCTTTGTTCCCTAGTGAAGCACAAAAAGCAGGAAAGCAGGGAAAATTGGAGAAGGTGGAAAGGGTGGAGAGGCAGTGCCAGAGCACAGATCTAGCCACAACGTGTCCCCTCCATCGCCTTTGGAAAATGCAAGGAAGGATGTACCAAAACTCTGCAGCTTACAACACTGTATTTTAGAAATTTTCTGAGTTTAAGAAATAGATGCCGTACCCCAAGACAAAAAGAATAAGTGGGTTGCACAATGGACTTGTACCATTTCCTGATACAAATGATGCTCATTTCCCAAGAAAAATATGAGGCATAGCCAATGGCCTAGGATGCATAATTATAAACCAACTCATTGCTCCACTGGAAACCACGCCCTGCTTCTAGATTCCGTCTTGACATAAGGTCCAAGTTTCTCATCTGCACCCTCCACATGGCATCTCCTACCCCTAATTCCTCTCTGACACCTGCAGCCACTGCTGACCAGTGTGACCAGTGCTGAGCGGTGGCCCCAGGAAGGCTGAGCTCTCTCCCTGCAAGTTGCGCCAGGATTCTGTGCCCCGAAGGGAAAACTGTTCCTGGTGATTCCCATGTCCCAGTTCCTTCCTCTTGTGATTCCAGATCACAGGGCCAGGCCTCTCCCTGGATCTACCCCCTGCCACCTCCCCCGCCCAAGATCTTGCTCTTGGTGGCCTCTCTCCCAGAGATGAAAAGTCCTGTCTTGACCCTTGTGGTCCAGGGCTGGGGCCTGACCCCCACAGCAGGTGCCCAGAATGTTAATGCCACCATCTTTTCCTGTCCCCTGCCGGGAATGCCTTGTCCACCAGCAGCTCCTGCTGAGATCCCTTGATCGGCTCCTTCTGTGAGTCTCGACACCACCTACCACCGCACTGTTCTCCCACGGAGATGACAGACAGCTTAAGTTTTAGTCTTCTGATGCCCAGCAAGAATATACAAAGAAAACTGGCCTAACCAATGTATTAATAGTAAAATCTGGTTCATTCGTAAGTAGAGTTCTGAGGGTTTTCAGATGCTGCTGTGATGTTTAAGGTACAGGCAATTTACCCAAGGCATGTGATGTTGAAATATGTTTCAGAATAAACTTCCGCATGAAAATTACAGGCAATAAAATGTACCAGCTTTCTCCTTCTTCATTAATGGAGGAACATAAAAGCTCAATTAAAAATACAGACTCGAGGCGGGCGGATCACGAGGTCAGGCAATCGAGACCACGGTGAAACCCCGTCTCTACTAAAAATACAAAAAATTAGCCGGGCGTGGTGGTGGGCGCCTGTAGTCCCAGCTACTCGGAGAGGCTGAGGCAGGAGAATGGCGTGAACCCGGGAGGCGGAGCTTGCAGTGAGCCGAGATTGCGCCACTGCACTCCAGCCTGGGCGACAGAGCGAGACTCCGTCTCAAAAAAAAAAAAAAAATACAGACTCATGCGTCACTTAGTTGTTTTTAGTCCTTGCAATTTAATAAAACATTGGTATTGAGGTGTCATAGGAAAATGGAAAGTTATTGCTGTGTTTCTGGCTCAGTAGCCGTGTTTGGCTTACATCATAAATCCAGAGCCGTGGGGAGTGTCTTTTCCCTACTTCATCAGAGCTTAGAATGCTCACAGGTGGGGTCCGGTGTGGGCAGCACAGGGGAAGCATAGAGAGGGTGAGACAGCCCTGGGGAAAGGCAGGGGCAGGGAACAAGCTCTGAGGCAGGGCCAACATGTCAGGTTTACTGCTGAACTCCAGGGTCTAGAATAGCATGAGAGGGAAGAGGGACTCCATAATTAGCTGTCGAATAAGTGGAATCCCAAGAAGAAAACTGGGTGGGAGTGTGGAGATAAATACTAGCAACAAACACAAAGAAAGCAAGGATTGTTTCATAGCCGGGACAAGCTCATTCATTGGAAACCATGAAATGGAACCTGTCTCCCCACACCCAGCAAAATAACAGCCCTACTGCCTGTCCTCAGAGTGCCCTATGACCACCACCCACCTCAGTAAAGAGACAGCCCATGCATTTGACCACATCCTAAGCCCTTTTTCCTCCTCTCTGTTTCTTCTCAAAGGCCAGGTGATCATGTGGGTTCCAGCTTTTATGACCACATTCCTTAGACCCAAACCACGCTAGGTAAGTGAAGGCATGAATGAAGAAATGCAACAAGAAACTAGGGGAAGGCCTACCAGCTGATGGACATCGGATGGGTCTCGCCGCTTGCCCTCGGTGAAGCCCAGCCTGAGGCCACAGTTGGCAGCTGTGCTTCTGTGGGAGAAGATCCAAGCCCTGCCCAGGGGTCACAACATGCAACATGACTCCTTCCACAGGGCAGGGGCAACCCCTTACCATGGAAACACATGCATTTCCACGACAACTCATACCTACATGTGCCTCTGTGTTGGAGAGTATTGCATATTGCAGATGTCCAAAAGTGCACAAAGTTTTAACTTTATAAATCACATGAAGTGATGCTCTCCCAACTCAGAGTTACATTTTGGCAAGAGCCAGAAATGTAACAATGTATTCCCAAGCAAGCAGTGAGTAAACAGGAAGCAAAGTGTTTGCTCCCCAGGATCAATTATAATCTACAGACCACATTCCCTCCACTCTAGAGACCTAGAAATATGTTTTAAAAGTATCTCATTCGTTTAAATTATGACTCTTAAATTACTTTATTTGTTACTTGTGTGGCCATTTAAATAAGTCAGATTTTACTGGGAATAAATCAATGATTCATCTAAGGACAATCTATGACTCAAATATTTCCCTCCATTAATCAATAAATGTTCCTTTTCCCAATGTGCTTCCCCGCCAAGGAAATCAATGTCTCTGGATAACTAGGTAGGCGCAAATATGTCAGAGCACAGCAGACTGAGAACACAGAAGAGAAACACATCTGGAGCTTTTCGCATCCAGGGCCTCACTCCACCGCCGATACGCTGGTAGCTGATTCTTATCCGACCACACGAGTCAGAATGCACGTGGTGGGTGAGGCTGGGACAGCCTAGAGAGACAGGAGAGAGCAGCTAGCGAGAGGTCCTTGGGGTGTTCGGCAGCTATGGTCTCTAAGGTCCCGGCCCCCAGACAGGCCTACAACAGCCACGGCACCTCCGCTTCCCTTCTCAGGGCCCAGAGCCCACCAGGCAGCAGCAAGGGGCTACCGTGCAGGAGTTCATCTTGGACTCTGTCCCAGGCACGCTCTTGTAGGAACCCAAGAGAACTGGAGGAGTCTATAAGGAGGTGTTGTCATCTAGATGCAGCTGGGGACAGAGATCAGAAAACAGGGCCCAACCTCCTCGGTGAGGTAGGAGACGGGACTTGATTCTGGAGGCAGGGTTCAGACACTGGACCAAACTGAGAACCTGCTAACACAGGGACAGAGGTCAGGGGATGTGCCCATCAGTGTGCCATGTCAGTTTACTATTGCCATGGCAACACCCAAGCATTATCGCCCCTTTTCATAGCAATGACCCCACAACCCAAAAGTTACTGCCCTTTTTCTAGAAATTTCTGCATAAACTGCCCCTTAATCTACATGTAATTTAAAGTGCATATAAATATGACTGCAGGCCTGCCCTGAGCTGCTACTTTCTGCCTAGCAGGTAGCCCTGCTCTGCAGCAGTCACAGAGCTGTAACACTGCTGCTTCAACACAGCTGTTTTCTTCCACCCTACCATCTGCTTGCTCTTGAATTCTCTCCTGGGCGAAGCCAAGACCCTTTGAAGGCTAAGCCCCAATTTGAGGCTCACCTGTCCTGCATCACCAGGAAGACTAGAGACCAAAGGCGGGGTCTCACTGGGTGCAGTCATCCTCAAGCCTTCACCCTGCTCTCTGCCCTCCTCTGCTCTGCCCCAGAGGCCCCAGGAATCCAGCAGACTCCATTGGATGTATCCACAGTGCAGCTCAATCCCCGAAATCCTCACCTCCAGCCCACATCAGTTTTACCTCCCAACTTGAACATCTGTCACCCTTCCCCCCGAACAACTTGATTTGTTTTCTAAGAGAAATTCTGAACCTACTTGTTAATAATTAAATGCCCTTTCTCCTTCCTTCCAATTTATAGTAAGAGAATGTCTCACAAATCTGAAAAGCAGCAAGAAACATTGTGCCAGAGGAGGAGCTAGAGAGGCTATCCTTACTTGAGAGAGTGTGGTCCTGGGAGCCACAGGTGGCTGCGGGGAGACCCTTGCAGGAAGAGGGAGATGTCACCGCAGGGCGGTAGCTCCAGAGCCCTGCGAGGGCCAACCGGCTTCCATGGAAGCGCCCCAACCTCGAAGTCCCCATCCAGTGGGCGGAGCTTAGCACTGCAGGGAAGCTCAGACATGACCCTGATGGAGTATGGGTGGGTGTGCAGGCTGCGGGGACAGAGGCCGAGGAAAGCTCAGGCAGGACCCTGATGGAGTGTGGAGTGTGCAGGCTGGGAGGACAGAGGCCGTGGAGGGCAATGGTTAAAATGATCTGTTGGCCATTTCTATCACTGTCCATCCCACTTGTCCTCCCTCAGACACTCGGGACCAGAGTCCAAGGATCCCAGACCTCTGACTTTCTTTCCGCCCTAGTTTCTTTTTTTTTTTTTTTTTTTTTTTTTTTTTTTTTTTTTTTTATTATACTTTAGGGTTTTAGGGTACATGTGCACAATGTGCAGGTTTGTTACATATGTATCCATGTGCCATGTTGATTTCCTGCACCCATTAACTCGTCATTTAGCATTAGGTGTATCTCCTAATGCTGTCCCTCCCCCCTCCCCCCACCCCACAACAGTCCCCGGAGTGTGATGTTCCGCCCTAGTTTCATGGAAGCGAACTGATGGCTTCACAGCCGTGCATCTTTGAGAGTTGTTGGAATATAGTTTCATTCCCTAGGATTAGGGAAGATCTTGGATTTGAATCCATAGACTCTTCCTGAGCTCCCACTGCATCCCAGTGTTTGAAAGAATTCCTCCCTGTGCACCATCACTCTTGACCCTCACGACAGTTCTATGGGCATCAAGTTTCTTATGGCAAAGAGCCTTGTAGGACTGAGGTTCAAGCCGGGTTCACACAGCCAGGTGCCTGGTGCCCTTTCTCCCACCACATCTCCTACCATCTCCTTGCCGCCTTGCTCCCCGGCTGAGCTGGGTCCATGCCTGTATCTCCATGGTATCTACATCACTGCTTTTAACTTCTGCCATCGAGTGAGCCCGCAGACAATGCACCATGGTGACGGACGATGGGCCCATGCCCTAGGAGGGAGGGGGACAGAGGGCGAACGAAGGGGCCGAGACGAAGGAGCTGTGAGGTCTTTACATTCACAGCCTCAGGTCTTAGGGCTAATGAGAACGAATGACTGGGATAACCCAGGTGCCTTTCCAGACCCTACGGAAGGAGCGAGAATCTTATTTGGCAGTGACACCAGTTCTACCCCACAGAGATGGGAAGAGATCAGGACAGCATTGACCTAAGGGCCATCCTATGCTTACGTAAGGTCGGTCCTGCTGAGTCCTGCTGCTGGGAACAGGAGTCAGGGTGCGTAGGGCACCAGGCATGAGGATTTGTCACTGGGAACAAGGATGTGTGGAGACCATGCAAAGCAACCCGACCTCTCCTACTGTGGGACCCTGTGGCCCAAGGTTATCTCCGTGTCACCTGGTGGGCTCCTGAGCAACTTTGTGCTTTTTTGTGTGCAGGGAGGTGAAATGACCCAGAACAAACCCTGAAATCCAAGCAGGTTGGTGTGACCTTCTGAAACCTCTGATGCCAAACCAGCACCTCCCAGGTACTCTGGAGCCAGCACACATGCTCGGCGCCCAAAGCCATGTGGCTTCTGCTGACAGGCCCCGGCCCATCAGTGCATCTGATCCTGCAGCCCGTGTGGCTTAGCTTTCCTTCTCCCTCTGCCCCGAATTCCCCATCCCTCACTGGCCCACTTCTGCTCATGCTTCAGCCTCCTGGCTTCCTCTAGGAAGCCGCCTTGCTCCCCAGCTGAGCTGGGTCCATGCCTGTATCTTCATGGTATCTATGTCACTGCTTTTAACTGTGCTGTGTTTTGAGGACCTGTTCAGGAGCTGTTTCCTCCACCAAGCCAAGAGCACTCACAGCAGCACCCATGGTAGGAACTCTGTGCATACCTGGTGGATTAACATGTGCCAATTACAGTGGGGCCACAAATCCAGGACAGCACTACCATTTCTTTCGCCCGAGGTTTGAAGGAGAAAGAACAGGGGTGAGGGGAGAATAGGCTCAAGTACAAGTCCGGAGGGACTGACTGGGTGTGGGGCAGAGGACCGCTCTGTCTGAGCCCATTCTCCATGCTATTGAGATAACCACATGAAGACACAAGCCAACCAAGGCATCTGCCCTGCCTTCGTGGACACCTGCGACTCTGCCGGGGCCGTGGAGATCCAGGCACAGACAGCAACGCCCCAGCAACTGCCTCCACGGTCTCTGTGGGGAGTAGCTGCATCGTGATCATCGCAACAGCAGCCACCGCGGGCAGAGTTCCTCCTGCGTGCCAGGAGCCATGGCGGGTGCGATACCTGCCTCACTTCGTTGACCCTGACAAGGTCACCGGGCAGGGGATCATTAGACCCAAATTTCAAAGGAGGAACACAGAGCTGTAGTCTGCACTGGATATGCACGTGCTTAGGTGATTGATAGCGCAAGGCACCATTACTGAGTGTCCGTGGTGCTGTGTATATATTCACTATTGAAAGAACGACAGCGGCGCCTCCCTGCCTGTGAGCGTGGCCTTGTTGCTGTTCTAGTAGGCGCAGGGGGACACCAGTAGAGGCCAGTTTTACACCCAGAAGCTAAAGAAAAGGAAGAGGTGGTTTAGAGGGAAAATTGTTGACTGAAGAATTCAACTATTGGGAGCCAGCTGACTCCGTTCTATTTATTTTTCTATTAAGATGGTTTACTGAATTATTTGAATTGCAGGAATCCAGTCATTTTAATTTGCTCGGATGTGGCTTATTGAACTTTGATTTTCTGTGCTGAAGAGCAAACAGAACGTTCAAACAAATTTAAATTGGGCACGTTTAAATAAGGCGCAGCGTTGCGTCGGCGGCTCTGTGTGGAGCGTTATCAGGATTTGCTCAATGCATGTGCACAGAGATGCAAAATTGCCTTCACCAGAATCAATCTTGGGTTATGTGTGGTCCAAAGAATGCTTCTAAGCCCCCTGCGGTAGGAGTGAGACCTAGAAGATATGGGCAATGAGACAAAGGCCCCCAGACCACCACTGGGGAGGGGGTTCTGTTCACAGGACGGGGGAGCCTGCTTGGGAAGAAGCAGGGACAGAGCTGGGCTGCTCTGCATGACACAGCGGGACAGGGATTGGCTGGGAGGAGATGGAGTGAGTATTCAAAAGGCAGGAGGAGGGAGACAGGGCCGCAGACCTCAGGGTGGGAGGGGTGTGTGGGGTGGGGAGGCCCTGACGGGTCTCTGGAAGGCGAAGGAGCTGACAGGGCTTCCGGGTTCGCTGTGGAGCAGCTGGGGTGCTCTTTCGTCTGCTCTGCCTGCCTCCGAGGTCTCTGGGTGTCTCCCTTGCTCGCTAAAGCTTGTGTGTGGTGGGTCTTTGAGGGGGGACTTGAAAAAGACACAAGCTTTGCCACTGGGACACTGCACAGGGCCCCCGCCAGGGTCCTCGACCTCAATTTCCCACTTGTGTCCCACCTGCCCGGCCCCCTCCCCTCATCCCTGGCCTTGCCAGGGGCACATTTTTACCTCCAGTGCGGCTGCAGAAGGAGCTGGCCACGGGTGGCTGGGTTCACAAGTCAGGACCAAGTGATTAACCAGGGCCACGTGTGCCCCCTAGCAATGAGCAGAACCATGGAGCAAAACAAAATCACTGGGTTTGGAGGATGAAAGGGTGAGAACCAGGTGGCCAGGAGAGGGGCACACAGTGTCACCATGAGGAGGTGACATGATCCCCAGGTAGGGGGTGGGAAGGCGAGAGCGAGAGTGACAGCGTCAGCGTGAGGCTGGCAACAGACAGCGTTGAAACCACAGTTGTGCATAGGGGCTAGGACGTGCCCAAGGTTAGCCAAACAACAGAAACCCCGCATGGGGGCAGCCTGGGAGCCCTCTTTCCACACCTTCATGCTCACATGAACCCATGTGGGGCCATCTCCTGTCTCAGTTTCCTCATCTGCAAAATGAGAACGTAATTGTGCTCCTAAAAAAATCACAAGGACTAAGTGAGTTATTACACGCAACGAAGTTAGAATGCCCTCACCATGCACAGCCTGAATGTAGAGCAAGAGATTTCAGTGGAGTGGAAATAAATCCACCCTTGCTTCAGGGCTAACTTTAATAGCATCCCTGAAAACAAAGGAAATTCTGAGTACAACGGGAACCTCCTGCCGAAGGCCAGCCCTGAGCAGGCCCTCCCCACTCGCCCAGCTGAGCACGGCTCTGGCCGCTCTGTGCCTGGAGGCTGCGCCGAAAGCGCTCCCCTACCAAAGCCCTCGCTTTCTCAGTGCCGAGCCCCATGTTTCCATGTGGATTTACACCACTGCTTTACCCCTGCAGAGAAGACTGGTTTCCTGTCCCAAAAACAGAACTCGTGACCGAATTGACACCAAGATGAACTCAAGGCCAGGAGCCCGGGATGAAGGTAGCATCCCAAGGCATTCCTGCAGCGTTACCGGAATTCTCTGCACACAGGCACCTGCCACGGATATGTGTGCGTGGCTTCCCAATACGATACAAGAAAAAGAGTAGACATGCCCGCAGTGGAACAAACAATACATATTTAATTGAATGAGGAAATAAGTGAGGATCCCAAGAAAACGGTGTTGCTTAAACTGAGCATGGCTGGTTCTGGTTTTTAGAACCTCCAGGGGATCCTGGAATCTGCTTCTCCCCGCTGGATTCGTAGGTGTTGGGCTCTGCTGGCCCTGTGGTCAGAGGCGATACCCCCCAGGCAGGCCAGGGGGTCCTCGAGGGACAGGTGTGGGAGACTGAGTGCAGGCATCTCAGACAGCTGCTTGAAGCCTCGGGCATTTTAATAAATGTCCCCCTATTTCATAGGCAAAAGTTTGGTGCCCCTGAACAAAACCATCCAACTGCAGCTGAGTGAAGACAGCACTGGCGGAAGCAGCTCTGTGCCCATGAGGGTTCTGCTCTGCAAGGCTCTGTGCACACACCAAGGACACCAGGACCAGAGAAAGCCACACGAAAGTTTTAATATTCGGCCCTCAGGCCAAGTGGCAGGAAGCAAAGCTGAGGCCTACCCGCCTCACCAGGAGGCTCCTGGTCCTGCTGCTGCGGCCAAGGAGTCCACACTGCGTTCCCTCCCCAAGGAGGTGGCAGAGCTGCACGGTCCCGCAATCCCGCCGCCTGGCTCCGGTCTAGGGATTGGGTGAGGGGCTCTGGGAGCCCTGGAGGTGGCCTGTCAGGGGAAGGACCAAGCTGAGGGGTGGAGGGAGGAGGGTGAAGATGTGAGGCTGCTTTGGGACCACATCACAACCCACGAGTCTGATGTGAGCACCCAGCATTGGGGTGATGGGGTCTTTTCTCCCACAGCTTTTTTACATAAATCCACTGCTCTGGGAGGGGAGTGTCCAGCTGTCCTTACATCCAGAGTGAGTCCTCGAGAGCGACCATTCAAACCTGTTCATTCCACACGATCAGGGCTAAATTGGTCTATTCCGTGACAGAGCATCCTAGCCCCAGAGGCAACACAGAAATACAGACATGTCAGCACAGAAAGGCAACAGGATTCCCACCAAGTGTCTATCACAAGATCAGACAGTCTGAGCTACCTGCATGGTTAGAATTATGCCTCAAGGTGCCCAACAGCTTTACACAGTTCTCAGGATTCTTCGAAGGGAGAAGAACTCCCTCTATGAGCTCGAAGACACGCGTTGGAACTCCAGGCATCCTCTGACACCTCGATGCTGCTCTGCGAGCCTTGGTTTTCCTCTCTGTGGATGGGGACACGTCCGCTCCTTGGGGGCAGGAGGGGACAGTGGCTCAGCTCTGCCGCTCCACAGTGAGACTCCCTGGGTTGTGTTCCTAAAAGTCCCTTCCGCTAGATAAGCCTCAGTTTCCTCAGCTATAAAACGGACGTGCACCATCTGTTTAGCAAACACTGCCCCTGCACTGTGGCAAGTCCTAGAAGCAACTTGTTTCAAATTTAAATGGCCACGTGTATAAATAAGAACCATATGCGTGCGTTGAAGACACAGATCTGTTCTTCTCATTTTTTCTCAGGGGAAATCTCTGACCACGGAGACCCTGAACAGGCATGCTGTGGACAGGTGTTTACAGGGCTTACTCTGTGGCATGCCATCTTGATTATAATGTTTTATGAAGGACATTAATTACATGAAAGCATTAAATAAATAATTAATGTGATCATCAACAGTAAACAGCATAATAATCAACAGCACGTAGTCCATATAATATATTCTTGATGGTTTTAAACCATAACGAAAATAGAAAATAAAAAACTGTAGGTTCTAGAAGATTCAGGCGTTGCCAACTCATCCCAGGAGACCTGCGCTGTGTCGTAATGTTGCTTCTCCTTTTATACCTGACTCTGCCATCTGATTGCCCTGAAAATTACGGCCCCAGGTTCCAGCCTCCACTAAGAGTGCTGCCAGGACTTGACCTCAGGAGTTCCTTGGATTCTTTCCTTCTCTGTTTTCACGGCCCGCATGCCAGGTTAGGCCCTCCTCATCTTATGACTCACTCACGCTATAACAACTTTCAAAACGATTTCCTGCTTTTAATCTCTCTCCACTCCAATCCAGCCTGAGACCTGCCAGGCTATTCCCAAAATAACTCTTCTCGTGTGTCACTCCCTGCCCCAGGCGCCCGACACCTTCCCCGCCAAGCTCTCTGTTCCCCTGCTCCTGGCTCTCCCTCCTGCACACAAGCGCATCTCACCTCCTGGTTTTCAGGGTACTGTGCTCAGCCGGGGCCTCCCCTGCTGCCCTGTTAGAAGCCTTCGTCCCTCAGAGTCCAGGGAGCTCCAACCCTCTCCGTGATGGTTCTTAACTTTACTCCACATTTTGACATGATTTATCTGCACCCCACCATTAGTACCATGTGTGCCATGACATACGTGACATTTTCTAAGGCCCCTATCTAAATATTTCATCTTCAAAAGGAGTGGAGGCTCCTTTGGTTTGAGGCAAAAGCATGTTACAAAAGAACAATGCTAACTAGATTGCAGGCATTTATGTAATGATCTATTTATCCATCTTCTATACGCTTACACAGGGGAAAGGAAATGAGAAATTGAAATGCCAACAAAAGAAAACAAAGACCAGAATGAGAGCTCAAGAAGCACGTGAGGCCGGGAGGAAGCCACACAGGCCACAGGCTCCTGGGCAGCTATTCACCGTGTCCCAGGAGCAGTCACCCATCAGCTGAAATCTTCCCTCTCTCTGGAGTTAGTTACAGGTCAGGGCGTCCTGTGTTGGGGGAAAAGAACTGCAGATGCACAAGCATGCATTAAAATTAAATGACATTGAAGAGGAAGAAAAAGAGAAGTGGACGTGTGGGTTCCCCTCCTCCCACAAGTGTCCCCTGTCAAGATGTGTTGTCTTGAGAAGATAAAATAAGGGAAGAACAGAAGAGTAAAAGGGGTAAAGTGAGGCGACAGAGAGAAAGGAAAAGTAAGGAAAGAAGTAGTCAGAAAAAAATAAAAGAAGCAAATAGCACTCATCCTCCTACCTCTGCTCAAGCTATAAACTAAAATCACCCCCTACTGACTATGTGCCCAAGAAGAAGGTGCTGTGAGAAAAGTGTTCTATCGAACCCAGGGACCAGCGTGTGCAGAGATGGATGATGGAAACCCAGCCACGGCAAACTCAAGGACAAGCGAGGATAACACTGGACGGGGAGCAGACGCTCTGCTCTGCAGAAAACTCTTGCAAGCCAAAATTTAAAGATACACACGAACAAAGTAGAACAAAGTAGAATAAACAAGGACAGAAAAAAATGAGAAAATTGGATGCTAAAAAAATCCTACTCTAAGTTGCATATTAAGTAAAATATTAAGAAATGAGGGAAAAAAGTTACAAATGTCATCCGTTATTATGCCAAATAATAACTAACTGGCCTGTTTGGCTTCCAGAGAGGATCAGGAACCATCTTAAAAACAAAACCAAACAACACAGCAGGCTCCAAAGTGCTTTTTAACAAGGTAAACAAGGGTACTTACTAACAATATCCCATAGAACTTAGAGAAGGCTTGGCGGAGGAGAGAGAGCATGTCGCCTAAGTTAGAAATGATGACGATTTTGGCCGGGGAGCCACACTGTCTTTCTCTTCAAGCATGGAGCATCTCAGTCCTCCACATTTCGGAGAGCAAAGCTCCACGGGAGTGTGTAAACATTCAGGCTAATTGTCACTCGGGATCATCCGAAAGTCAGGAGAGGGCAAGAGGCAGTTGATTGCAGCAAGGATATGACAATGTCACTTTTAGTAACTGACTCAGTCCAACACCTCAGAGTCAAGTGCTTAATATAGGGCTACTCTTTCCATTGGGTGGCAAGTTTAGCGAAATTGACCACCTGTTCCCTTGCAAGTCTGCCTGTCTCCAGCCTAAATCAGAAGGAGCGCCTGGCACCGCAGCTCGCAGGAGGTGCTGCAGCGATTGGATTTTGCCTCCTATCACTGCCTGTGAAATCCAGATGTTCTGGGACCTTCTCCAGTCCTGAGAAGGCTGCAGATCAAGCTGCTAAACACACGGAAGTGATTCTTGTTGTTTTTAATATCCTTAGTTATGTGTCTTTTCTGGAGATTCTATTTTTGTAAGTTTAAAACTCTGGTTTCCTTGCACATCAGCAGGGCCTCTACTAAAGAAATGGAAAAAAGGAGCGTGTGAGCCGTGCACGCAGAGTCCCGCGGCTCCATTGCAAAGCCCCAGGAGGACTCCCTGTTCCATATTTGTGGACCGCTCCAAGTCCACTTAGTCACGATCTCTTGCCCAGTCTGTGGCCAGGGAGATCTAAGGTATACTCAAATTGTTCATAAAATGTCTCCAGCAGTTTTTTAGAAGGGCTGCACCATTAATATCCCCCTTCCCCGCAATGTAACATGATGTTGTTTGCATCCTTGTGAATACAGTGTGCCCACCAATTTGAAACTCTAGCCGTGTCCACTAGGTTTTCGTCCTGGGCTTTCCCAAACAACAGCTTAATTGGAGTCAGCAATTTGAGAGAGAAAGGCCACAAAAATAAAAGCAATTCATAACAAGTTCCACTCACCAAGCTTAGACACACCCCTTAGGCACAGGTTACTCCTGTGGTTTGCTGGTGAAGGCCGGAACCTCACCTCTTCATTAGACGTCTCTCTGTCCCCTACCTCAAAGAAATTCCTCTCTCCCTTAACGATGATTCTCACCGTTCTGTTAAATGACAAAATTGATAAAATGTCTCTACTGTGCATTGTCTGACATTGTAGCTCATCAGGAATTTATGAGTCATTTTTGATAAGAGGATAATGAACCTCTTTATGACTGGGGCTCGCTGCCCGTATGTCTCCAAAGGGCTGGATGGTCCACATGCCCTCCGCCTCCCACACAAGGAGGTTATTTGCCATGTGGATATCCAGAGACTCAAGAAGGAATTTCACTTGGCAGATCATTTGACCAACACAGGAACCGGCTGCTTTATTTCCTGTTGAAGCACTCACCTGGGCCACAGAGGAGCAGGAATTAGACGGCCTGGCTGGCACTGCTCCTCCTTTAGGGGAACTTGCTGAGAACATCCCATATTGTTTGGAAGACTCTGTAGTCTCTTTCTGTTCACCCCTCTCTCCATTCACGGTCTTCCAATACAATACAGTCACCACTCCGATGATTCTTGATTCCTTAACTAAATTGTGGAGAGATTTCTAGTAACCTCCAGGATAAAAAATGTCTGAAACTGCCAAGAACAAAGCCTGGCCCCAGAAGAGTTCGTCTAATACTTTTTGAGGCTCTGACCACCTGGTAACTGGGCAGGGGCACTGCACTCCGAAGTCGCAGTTGCAGGATCCAGGAAGCTGATGCAAACCTCTCCCTACGTGGTGAGAACCCTTTACCTTCCCGTAGCTTTAAATATCACTCGCATTCTGCTAGAGCGATTCTGCGTCTCTAGTTGAATCTACTGTTGTTGGTGGGAAACATACCACAAAGCATAATTATCTGAGCGACCTGAGCACTTACTGCGTCCTTCCATGTTGAGAGAGAAAGAGAGTAATTCATTCATTTAAGAAATATTGATTGAGCATGCTTGCTGTTTCATCATCTAATGTATTTACCATTCCTCCCAGCTGGGTTTTAGATACCAATGTGATCCATATGCTATTTGCTTACATAATTCTGCTTGATCCATTTATTCAATAAATAGATATTAATCACTTAGGCTATAAGATCAGCTCTGGAAACACGGTGGTGAGGAAGAGAGGCTTGTCCGGCCACTAAGGAGCTAATATTCTGGTGGAGAAAATGTCACTAAGCAAATAACGACATAGACAAATCTATGAATACAGTTGATATGGCTGCTGTGCTGCGAGTTGCTACGTGAATGGACGCAGGAAGGCTTCAGCCCAGGTTGGAGAGACAGGAATGTCATCTCTGAGAAAAGGTCACTAACTCTGAAACCCAAAAGGCGGGTCCAGATTCTCTAGGAAAAGAGAAATGTGCAGAGCAGCCCACACGAAGAATACCCAATGGCAAAACAAACACAACACGAACAGAACAACCCCCAGGAGCAAACCCGGAGCCAGAGACAAGCGCAGTGTCATTAAGAAGACCCACAAAGATGTACATGGCCAGAACTGGCCAGAAAATGGGGTAAGCCCTTGTTTAAAATTTTGAGCTTTATCCTAAGTGCAATGGAGGTCTTGCAGGGTTTTAATTAGAAGAATGTATTTTTCTGATTGTGTCTTTTAGACTGGGTTCCCCAATCCCCAGGTCTCAGACTGGAACAGGTCCGTGGCTTGTTAGGAACCAGGCTGCACAGCAGGAGGTGAGAGGCGGGCAAGCGAGCGTTACCTCTCCAGCCTGAGCTCCACCTCCTGTCAGATCAGCAGCAGCACTAGATTCTCATAGGAGCATTAGACTCTCATAGGAGCTGGAACCCTATTGTGAACTGTGCATGCAGAAATCCAGGTTGCACAGTCCTTATGAGAATCTGATGGCTGATGATCTGAGGTGGAACAGCTTCATCCCAAACCATTTCCCCTCCCTGCACTCACCCCTCTTCCATGGAAACATTGTCTTCCATGAAACCGGTCCCTGATGCCAAAAAGGTTGGGGACGGCTGTTTTAGACTGCACAGCAACTGACTCTGATATGGGGAACAGCCGGAGTGGGATTAGCAGCTAAGAGGCTCCAGCGGCTCTCCAGGAAACAATACGCTGTCGCCTGCACTTAGGCTGTGGGGAGAAGCAGCCCCACGTGAGATCTGGGTGGTGGGCCATCAGCTGGGTGGGGACTGAATCAATACGGGGGTGATCAGAAATGAGAGATGGGAGATGCTCATCGGAAACCTGCATAGGTAGATGGAAATGCGTCATTTGTATTCAGATGATTTCTCCAAGTTTATCTCTATCCCGGACTTATCTTCCAAGCTTCAGACTAATATCTGCACTCTCTGGTAGAAACCTTTTTTCTAATATTCCCCAGGAAACTCAGTGAACATGTCCACAGTTCAAATCATTGCCCCTGAACCATCCATTAAAACAAACAGTTCCTCCCCCATTTTTCCTTAACCTAGCAAATGTTCATCAACTGAAATGGTCCATTTTCTGCATCAACTTGACAGGGCTGCACGGTGCCCAAATACTGGTCAGGGTTATTATGAATGTGTCCATGAGGGTATTCTGGGAGAAGACGAACGTTTAAGTTGGTGAATGGAGTCAAGCAGATGCCCTCTCCAATGTGGGTGGGTCTCAACCAATCAGTGAAAGGACAGAACAGAAAAGCCAACTCCCCCACAAGTGAGAGGGACCCCTTCCCACCTGGCTGCCTTGAGCTGGGGCAGCAATCTTTTTCTGCCTTTGGACTCAACCTGAAACACCAGCTCTTCCTGGGTTTTGAGCCTTCCAGCTCTCAAACTATACCATTGGCTTTCCTGGTTTCAGGCTTTTGGACTCAGACTAGAACTTACACCTTGGGCCCTCCTGGGACTTCAGCCTGCCAACTGCACAGATCTTTGGACTTGTCTGCCTCCATAGTTGTATGAACCAATTCCTTACAATAAAATCTGTGTGTGTGTGTGTGTGTGTATGTGTGTGTGTGTATTTGTATGTGTGTATATATTGTATGTGTGTATATGTGTGTGTGTGTGTGTATACAGATATAGATATAGATACATATCCTATTGGTTTTGTTTCTCTGGTGAACCCTGACTAATACACCAGCTAAAGAAGAAATAATATTGTCTAGGGAGAAGGTAAAGTTAGAAAAAGACTCATATAAACTATAGGATATCCCCACATTGTAAATAAACCATAGTGCAACCCAAGAAATAGAAATGAGAACGGAATTTGACCACAAATCAAGTAGGCTGGAACTGTGGCAGAACGTCCCCTGGGCATGCAGCCACCTGGCTGGAGATGGAGACTACATTTCCCAGCTCCATTCTGCCAAGTGTAGCCATGGGGCTAGGTTCAGATCAATGGTATATGAGGGAATCGATGAACTCCCAAGGAATCTCCATAAAGATGAAGCCACTATCCTAGACTTCTTCCTTTTCTGTTTTCTGAAGGCTGAAAATCAATTTGAAAATGACCCAGTTTAAACTCTGCAAACAAGAACCACACCCTAAAAGATGGCGGAGTGAGAAGATGGAGGGAACCTGGGTTGCTGGATGACCTGGTGGAGCAGAGCTTCCACACCAGCCTGGACTGTTCAGCTCCGGGCCGGATCACAGGAGGGAGGCTAATATCTCTCCTATTTAAGTCCCAACATTCTGAAATCTCTTTGCTACAGTGTTTGGCTTGTACTGAACTGAAACAGACATGGAAACACACACACTGGACTAAGCAACATGGATGGATGGCCATTTCCTCGACTGGAACAGAAGGCACGTCTGCCTGCTCTGCTCACTTCTGTAGCCCCAGAGAATGGGGCAGGATCTGGCACGGGGAGGACTCAGTGACTGTGTGTGGAATGAATGGATAGTGGAAGAAATGCAGACTGGCACTAGAAGGATGTTGAAGAAGTGGGGAAAGAGTCGATAGTTAAATCTCTTTATAAGGATTTGCTGTGCAGAGAAGAGAGTGACTGTAAGGACTGGGGTCCGGGTGGGATTCCTGTCTGTGCCGTGCAATGGGCATGTGTGTACGTGGGTGACATAGGAAATGCTGGGGCGTATTTCCACAAAAATATAAAGACTCCAACAAGAGAAAGGACTGCGACACAAAATAGAGTGTTGTAAATTTCCTGGTATGTGTAGCAGGTGAAGTACTTTCTTCATATCACCAGAAGGGAAGAAGAAGAGGATGGGTGGGCATACAGGAAAACCTGTTGGGTCACAGGCAGGAATTTTAGGATGTATCTGAGTGATGACTCTTAAAAAACTTCTGTCTGGTGGGAAGCAAGGTCAGCCTCTGGAGAGAATGCTGGCCAGTGGAAGTCAGGCTGAGGTCAATGGAGAAGGTTTAAAACAGTCATTGTGGAGTGAGAGCAAAGTGAGTATAGAGCTATGGTCAGAATAAAGGGAAGTTCTCAAAGGCTGATGAGGTTGGGTACCATGCATTTTTATAGTAACCATCTGCCCAGTGTGTGTCTTCCCCAGGAACTGTCAGGTATTAGACAGACATGAAGAACAGGAAACACTCGACTTCTTCTGGGGCTGCGATTTTCCCCAATGATCAAAATTAAAAGACTGAAGGGCAACTTCCATTGAATATTGCAATAGAGTAGTTACTGCCTCTCTGTTGGAGAGGGAAGAAGCTGCTGGCAGGAAGGGCTGGTGGACGAGGTGGCAAACTCGTCAGCGGACAGGAGGTTCTGATGGGACAGGCATCTGCACTGTGGCTTTTTAACCAGCCTGGTGGGAGGACGGGAAATGGAGGCAAGAGAATGTGCTCAATGATTTTGTCAATTAGAAGTGATTAAGTTTCCAGGATGACAAAGTTTAGAATGACGGCTAATTTGGAGTAGAGAAAAACATCACTGGAGTTGAGGAGGCAGAGGAACGAAGAGGTCAGGTGGTCAGATGTGTTTTTCAGGAGGATGTGGAAGATGCCAAGTAGATAGCAGGCATGGTAGTGATGAGGAAGACTGGCATGGATTCCAGCAACCCCTATGAGTGCACCATAGTAACAGGTGGAGTAGACGACAACTAAGAGGAGAGGAGGGGCGGCGTCATCAGATTGCATGAGATTTAAAGAAGCAAATGTTTGTCCAGCTAATAGAAAGGCTGTGGTCAGAAAACTACCTGAAGAGGAAGGATGACCTGGCACTCAGGTCTCAGGGGCAAAGAGAGAGCAAATTGCTTCCACTTGAGAGGATCACAAAGGAAGTGGGTTCTCAGGAGCCATCAGATCCTAGTTAAGGCAAGCAAGAGGAATCTTGACAGAAGAGTCAAAGGTAAAGGCTGATCAGAGAGAGGGATGGCCAGCAGACCAGTGCTTGGGAGGGCAACTGGAGAGACAGGCCTTGAATGTGTGGAAGGAGGTTGTCCCTTGAGTGGTGACCAGGACAAAAGGGGAGGCCAGCTTGGTCGACTTTGCTCTGCTCATCTTGCAGGAAAGCACCCAGCCAGGGACACTCTCCCTTGGGTTGATAAATTATTCAGACGGCTGGGACTCCATCTTTTATCCCTGGGTAACCAGTTGATAAAGACACCCTAGTGTATTTTCCTGACAGGCTGCTGAGGTTAACGAGGTCAGTCTGATACGGCTGGATCTTTATCAATCCATCAATTGTTTCTTTTGTAGACACACGTAAGCTGTCATTTTAACCAACTCTTGCTGAGAATAGATTCTTACCAAGAATGACCATCAAGTCCATGGCTTTGGGACGTGCAGAAGGTATTGCATTCTGGCTTTTCAAACTGGGGCCTCATTCAGCCATCTACAGTCTTCTGATATTTTTACAGTTCACAAAGTCATGGATTGAAATACACAGCTACTCAATAAGGAGACTTGCCTGAGGCCAGGGGACTGGAACCACAGTGAGAGCAGAAGAGATGTTTCACATTTATAGGTTCTACTTTCTCTTTATGATTGTTGCACTGTGTGTTCCCAAAGCAGGAATGCTGGGAGGCCTGGAATAGGTCTTCTGAGTCCTGGTTCTGCCACTTGCTAGCCCTGTGACCTTGAGAAGCCCATGGGGACCCCAAGCGCTGTAATTTCTTCATCCAATGAGTGGAAGTAAGCCCCTGACACTGCTTACCTTACAGGTTGCGGCTACGGCTATTCAGAGATGAGTTGTACATGAAATACATCATGATTCCATGTATATACGAGGCACTAAATCATTACTGATATTTTATTGTTCAAGGTGTAACATAAGACAACATATATATTAACCTTAACAGTTAAAAATTTCTTTGGCCTAAATTGGGGCTGATGATATCTGATGCTATAGTTAGATGTTCTTTCATGTTCTCTCATCAAACACACGCTTTCACCCTGGTGTGTTTGCTTTTCACCTTTTGCACGTGTCCTTTTCAAAACTATCCCTAGGAAGCTGCTGGTTTGATTATATTGGGTTTGTATTGGGTTTGTTAGAAAGTAATTTCTCCATTTTCCTTTTCAATTAGGACTACGTAAAATCACATCATCTGAAGTGTGTGCTAAGAACGTCCCTAAACCCTTGTGTGATATTTCTCCTTCTGAGCCTTGTGCTTGCTAATGCCTGCTTTATAATACCTTCTCCCTGAAAGCTTGGGATCCATTTAACTCTGCCTCCCTCTCTCTTCCTTGATGCGATTGTTTCCTTCAACTCTTCATATGCCTTCCTCCCGACAATAAACCTCTCCAATTTCCTTTCTTAGAGGCTTCCACTCCAGGGTTCAAGGACTTTCCCGCAACTGCATGCCTTCTTTTAGAGGAGAAGGAGAAGGAGAAGGGGGACGGGGAGGGAAGGGGAGGGGAGGGAAGGGGAGGGAAGGGGGAGGGGAGGGGGGGGGAGGGGGAGGGGGGGGGAGGGGAGGGGGGGGAGGGGGGGGAGGGGAAGGGGAGGGGGAGGGAGGGGGAGGGGAGGGGAGGGGAAGAGGAAGGGAAGGGGAGGGGGAGGGAGGGGAGGGGGAGGCAGGTGCTGCACACAGCACAATTGGGTCTAATTCTCCAATATATCTGTCCCTTTTGAATTGAGCTAACTTTTCTTTTTTCTTTTTGCACCTAAATGATGAAAAAATTTATTCTGCGTCAAAATATCTGGAAAATGAAGCTGCATTTGGGGGACATTATACATGAGGAGTGATCCATATATGGTGAGTACAAAACTCAATTATAGAACTATTTCTTAGCTAGTACCAGATACTCCAAATTACAAATGCTTAAGTAAAAGTAAAATATGATTTGCCATATCTAAAGGCTAGAAGTGAAATATGACAAAATTTAAGCCAGCAGATATAAATGCAGCACCTATGTATATATTTTTACAAAGTCAAATATTGGGGAAAAAATCAAATATTGAGAAAAGCTCTGGCCTTAAACACATCTCACCTGAAATCCAACCAGAAAGCCAGTCCATGATTTTAGCCATTTTAATTCATTGTATGAAAAAAAAAATTATGAATGCTAGGAGAATCCAGTGAAAAAAAGGGCACTTTTTTGGGTAAAACTACAAAAAAAAACTTGTTTTCTGAGAACATTAAGGAAAACACTTTAAATCATTTTCAAAATGTCTAATTGATACGATCTTCAGAAAAACATTATCTAGTCCGTATAGAAATTCTTCTTGAAATAAGAATGAGGCAGAGTGATTTTTTTAAAGGGTTATATATACAAGTCCTTTAGATCAGTGTAACATGGCTGTGATCATCTTACAACAAAACTCAAAATCAATTCAGAGAGCAGCGTGGCCTTGGAGACCAGCCACACCCAACACAATTGTACATACTGGGCTTTGCTGTCAAGTTAAGGAGTGAGGAAATGAGTTCCGTATCAAAGGTCGTATGTTCTCACAGTCATTCAAATTACATCCCAAAAACTTTTCTTGTATTCTCTATCTTTTGACTTTTTTTTTCAAAGAACTGATTGCACAGTGTACAGAAATCCTGCTATACTTTACTACTTTAGGTGGAGTCTAATTTTTTTTTTAATTTATCAGTGCTTAAAAATCTCCAAAATAGCTTAGTGAGGCTCATGACAGTGCTGGCCACATGGAAATGTTAGCCTTTTGTTGCCTTTAAACACTGTCACACCATCTATGACTGTCCCATTGGTCTGAAGTGTACTGGCAAACTAAACAACCTGTAAGACAAGCTAAAGCTTGCTTTTTGCCAATCAGTTGAAAGTCCTGCATCTCTTCACTGATTCGCTTTCTTTAGGTATTGATATCAAAAGCACAAAGCATTTATTATGCATTCAATCATGTCGCTAAACAAAAAACTGAAGTCTCCTGAAGCCATTTAAACCAGCTGTTCCAAAATCTCCTGACACCACCTTGTTAGTACCATCAGAAACTTTCTCAACTATAAATGAAAGAATAAACGGTAGTGCTGCTCTCCAGATATAAGGCACTGCTCCATATCTTTGAACATTTGATTTGTTTTTAACTAATAACTGTGTCAAAAGCCTCAAAAAACCCTGAAATTAATTTTCCAGCTTTACTGTCACCAGCCAGAAGTAAAATTCTTAATTTGCCTGTTAGCTGATTGCTGTTAAATTTTAAATTTATTTTTTAAAAAACAGTTGGACTTCCATCATTATAAAGTATATAAAATTTCCAAAAAAAAGGAACAATTTTGCTTTTCTTTGTATTACTGAATACCTGAGGTAGTTGAGTGAAAATGCATGTTTAATACCCCTGTCAACACCATTCAGCACTTCCCTTAGGTTACTCATGTTAGCGTTAAGTAAAAATAAAACTGAGAACAGTTTTTCTGTGCTAATGGCTTAACGTTTAAGTTCCTGTGATAATTATTCTGATCCAATTTTAACAATTGGATTTAGGAGCAATCTACTTGATGAATTTAGTGAAAGCATCATTAAGCCAGTTTCTGGCATTATGGGGGAATATTAAGAAGAATTAGAATATTTGTTATACTGTGAGACTACAACAAAGGAAAGTGCAGAGCTCTTCTCTTTCCCTCCCTCCGCCACCCTTTTTTTGTGTGTTTGTTTTAAAGCTGGGTGTCATACATTTCAGAGAGCATAAAGTATACATTCTCACAGAGACAGGAGTTCAAAAGTTGCCTGGTCCTCAGAAACAACTGGCTAGGTAAAAACTTGTGCATGTGATTCTGGATAGGGGGTCGGTGCCCATCCGTTGGTTAAGCAATCTGTCTTTGGTTTGGCATCTGCCTCTGTGGTGGGCTGGTTCCTGAGCCTTTACTTCTGTCTTGACTGAGGTGGTCCACTTTGCAGAGCCTTCTGTTGTTGGTGCTGCTTTACCTGAGTCAGAATTTCCTGAATTTTTCTCTGGGCAACCTGGCAAGCATAGAAGTGACCAGTTATTTTGACAACCACTTGGTCATTCTCATCAGGTGTCTGGTCACAAGGGACAACAACTTCTGCACTTGACAAATTCTGAAGTTCATTCACCGTTTTGCCTCCTTTTCCAATAACTCTGCCAGCAGCAAAGGATGGCACTCTGATATGAGCTTCAAGTTTCACCTCTTCTTTAGGACTAACAAAGTTTTCTTCTTTAATTTTTCCATAATTCTTCCCTGAGCCTTGAACTGAGCCTCTGGTGGTCCAGTGATAATCACCATCCTCACTTTAGCATCTGGCGCTTCCCCTGGAGCAATCTTAATTGAAGCTCCAGCAAAGCGAGAAAGCTGCTTGATGTGCTGGCCCTGCTTGCCGATGATGGCACTGACCGATAGAGCCGGGATAAACAGATGAACGGTCTCCGTTTCTGATTGCTCAGACTGCAGGGAGGTAGGGAGGAGTCATGGCTGAAGAGGGCTGAGGTGGGAGGTGGCATCCCTGAAGTGGGTGGTAACAGACCCAAGGCGTTCAGATTTAATCCAGGAATTCAATGTGCTTGAAGAGTCATAGAAGCAGTATCATTTTCCTAAGACTCCCTGATTTTCTTCATGATCTCTTCCTCAGCTTTGGCACGTGTCTCAACATTGCCTTTAACTGTAATGGTGCGTTCTGGATTATATAGCGTCAATTCCTGCAATGGAGATATTGTGATTTTAGTGTCTGTGTCTTGCTCAATTTTTTTGAGATTTCTTCCTTCTTTACCAATAAGATGGCCAACAAAGTTATTATGAGCTAAAATCTTCAAGGGGATCTCTTCTGTGAATTTTATATCTTGAGCTTTCTTGTGCATAATCTCCAGAATAGACTTACAAGCCGCAGAGGTGCCTTCAGGAGTAAAGAGGATAGTAATCGACTTCTCAGCAGCCCCTGCATTTTCTTTACGGTGGACATCGATTTTAGACTGGGTCTGTTTGGTGATGTTCCGAATGGTGGCACCTTATTTTCCCATGATGGTTCCAACAAATTGGGTGGGAACCAGCAGGCGCAGAGGCAAATCACATGGTTTCTGCTTGGACACGGATCCTGGAGACCCCTGCCTTGAGGAGCCCCTCTGCCCAAGCCCCCGGCGACCTCGGGGCTGCAGCGAGGGGCTTTGCTGGGCGGCCATTTCATCAGGGATATAGGCTACTTTCAAGGTGAAATTCTCTAACTGAAATCCATTCAGTTTGTCTAGAGCTTGTCTAGCACTTGTCTAGCTCGGTCCTTACTGGAATAGGTTACATTCCACAACTGCAGTTTCCGAGTCAGTGTTCACGTGCGCACAGCTCTCCACCACTCCATACTGGACTAGTAAACCATCCAGCACCTCCCACTGTAAGTGAGGCGGGGTATTTCGTATCTGAAGTTTCCGAATCCTTTGCCTTTTGGGGACCGAGTGCTCAACTTCTATGGGTTTCCCTTGCAGTTCTATTTTACCTGAAAGCGCCTCGATGGCCTTGAGGGCCCAGCTCTCGTCCGGGTAGTCCACAAACGTGTAGCCAGTCTTCACCAGGAAGGGTCCCTACACGGGGATCTTGGCGTCCTTGAAGATACTTTCTAGGTCCGAGGGGGCGGCGTTCTCGCTGAGGTTTCCGATATACAGTTTGTTCATTGTGAAGAGTGGTTGTTTAAACAAAATTAATGAGAAAAACGAAAATTAAAACCACCCACTGTGATGGATGGATCCAGCTGGTTTTGTTCCCCTCGTCTTCTCGCCTTTAAAACACACAAACACAGTAAGAACCAAGCACAAGAACGAGGAGAAAAAAATCAGATCCGAGGCTTGTTTTTCCTTGTCTAGATATGTTTTAAAAGAGAAAGAAAAGAAAAAGTCTAGCTACAACCCAAACGCATCCACCAGTCTTGAATTGAGCTAACTTTTCACAGTCATTTTTTAACCATAATGCTCATCTACCAAGCAATACAGGGGAAGTCGTGTTCATCACCTGTTATAATTTTATTACCTGCAGAATGCTTACTTGTGTATGGATGTCAATGGCTACATGTATTGATTAAAACTCCCTTCCCAATTATGTTACTATGGGAACAGCTAGACACATTTCCAATGTTAATTACCTTTTGTTACACCTGGGTCACATTAGCAGTCACTTTGCATGGGAGGGGTGCTCGCTGTGTTTGGATTGGCATTCTGCCTCCTACACGGGGTTCAATTGACATTAGCTGAGACTATTTTCTAATTTAAAGAACATGCATATTGTCTTCATTATTAAGCCTAGAACATGATTTTCTCAGGTTGCCACATCAATCGGATAGAGATGCCGTGTAGTTTATAATCAAAGCTAAGGCAGCTCAGCAGTGTGTTACATCTAAGAGGCTGACATATAGGAGAGATGTCATTTCCTTCTTAGTCTCCATCACTAAAAATATCTTTTTTTCTTCTGAAGTGTTTCTCTTGGTTGCTCAACATTTCTTCACAGAAGGAATATAAAGGAAATAAAGTGATACATAGCAGGTGCAATCACAGAAGCAGGATTTTGTTTAGAAGAATGCAAGGCTGCATTGACTGTGATTACAATTCAGAAGAGCTGCAGGTGCCAATGTCCTTTCTGCAATTCATTAACCTTATATGTACCTTTCTACTTTAAGGGATTTTTTTCCATTCAAGAAAAAAACAAAAGGAGAATGGAAAAAATTATAGAAATATGAAATGGGATTTACAATGAAATATAATAATTTGCCTATTTTTCTCAGGTAACATATTTTATAAGACAATTTCAATTCTTCCAGCTGTTGTCTTCAGAAGAGCTTAAATATAATTCTGAATATTATTTTCATTTTATAAGAAGATATTGGCTCACACTTCTTGCAGAAAGCTGAGGAGCCAGAACTTGACTTCATATAACAGAGGTGAGAGTTATATCTGGAAAAGAACAATTCTCCCCCCAAATTAGGACAAGTTCAACAATATCCTAAATCACAGTGATTTTAAATACTCCTCATGCTTATAAGAGATTTTAAAATAAAACAGCAATCTGTGAGGTGTTGATAACATGCAGTATGTAGCCAAGGTGACCCAAGGTCAGTGTCTCCTTCTAGATGTATCTGCAGGTTGTTAGCATTCACCACCCACACACCTGGCCCAACAGGAGCACTGACCAGGCATGCGCATACTGCTGATGAAATGCAGCCTGGTTTGCTCCAGGGCACATGTTTTCTAAAACACATGTGTAACTGATAGACTTAGTGACTGACTAGGTGTGAAGATAATATAAAAGTTGCGCTAGTCATGAGCCAATTTCTCTGATGCACTCACGTTTTAAGTCACCGTGTGACAGCAGGTCTGTGCTATTAACACAAAGGACTGTGACACAGGTGAACACAGCAAGACACCGGCAACACACTTTGATGCCTATCGGCCCCATGTTTCTTCTGCTGGTCCTGTCTGGCCATGTGTTTGGGTTTGAAAGTGTCCAGATTGCCTGGTTCTCCTGGATCTTCACGCAAAAGAAACAAGCACACGATAGTGACCTGGAACACTCCTCGCTGGCATCACAGCATTTTTGCAAAGCCTGTAACTGTCCCATCTCTGCTCTGGGCTCCAAGGCTCAGCCCTCTGATCTTTCCTGACCTGTCCTTCCCCTAGGCTGCCTTCCTCTTTTTCCTTATTACAGTAAAGTTCTGTACGTACTGCAGCATATTCCATTTATTGGGAATTGAATATATTTCTTCTATGCCAGGATTTAAAATTAGGATTGTTGTTATTGTGGTTTGTGCTCCGGTTACAGAATTTCTAAGGTTTGGGTGTTCTATGCCAGCACCATATTTTCACAAAGCCTTGCTCTCTGCAGTGGGTGATTTTGCACAATGCAAACTTCTCAGGTACTTTCTTCTGAGCTCCAGGTCCCCATATCCAACATCTACTCAACATCTTATTCTGAGATGTTCACCTCAAACATGTCAGAATCAACATGTCAACATGTCAATACCTCTTGCAGGATTTCCTAACTCCACAGATGGTATCCGTCCAATTGTGCAAGCCAAGAGCAAGGCGCCAGCTGGGACGTTTCCCATACCCAATCTATCATCATGTCCCATTAAATTTTACCAGTAGTGTTTCTCGAATGTGTCCACTTCTCTTTGTCTCTGCTGCCACCTTTATCTTACACCTGGATCACTACAGCAGCCTCCTCCCTGTCCACAGCAGTCTATGAAACACTGATCTGAGCAGATCACCACCCTCCGCACAGACCCTTAGGAAACTAGAAGAAAACTCGCTCGACTTGGTAAAGGCAACATTCCAAAAACATCCAGTAAACATCACACGCAGTGGAGAAACTTTAAAATCAGAAGCAAAGACGCCCATTAACATCACAACTGCTTAGCATCATATTAAAGGTCCTTACAGACAAAAAAGAAGAAAGAAGCAAGAAGGAAAGAGTCAGAAAACAAAATAAATTAGTGGTATAAGATTTGGAAGGAAGATAAAAAACATCCTTATCGGCAGATGACACAATCCTAGACATAGACACTCCAACAGAATAGAGACTATTAAAACTAAAGAGAGTTCAGTGATGTTGATGGATTTACAGTGGGCTTAAAAATTAATAGCAATTCTCTTCACCTACTGATACAAACTGAATGTTTGTGTCTCCCCTAACTCTTATGTTGAAATCTAATCCCAAGTGTGATGGTATTTGGAGGGGGGTCTGGGAGGTGATTACGTCATGAGAGCAAAGCCCTCATGAATGGGATTATAAAAGAGACCTTATGAAAGAGACTCTAGAGAGACCCCTCACCCCTTCCACCACATGAGGACTTGGCAAGAAGGCACTGGCTGTGAACCAGGAAGCAAGTGTCCACCAGACACTGGACCTGCGGGTTCGTCGATGTTGGACTTCCAGCATCCAGAACTGTGAGAAACAAATTTCTGTTGTTTATAAACCACTCTGTTTATCGTTTTTCATCACAGCATCCCAAATGGACTAACACACCTGCAATAACCAATTACAGTTTTTATTAAACTTACGTGGTGAAATTTTATCAAATACCTCTCTGTACCAATTGAGAGGACCACATGGCTCATGTTGTTATCAACAAGAAAAGATAGGCAACCCAACCCAAAAAACAGGCAAGGAATGAAAACGGTTCACAGCAAGAGAAATGTAAATGACTGGCAAGTATGTGAAGAGTTCCTCAACTCAGTAAATGTAACCAGAAGAAATAAAATGAGGAGATGACACTTCAAGCCATCATATTTATAAAATGTAAAGGCACCATACAACCAAGAGTTGGTGAGCGTGGGAAGATATGGGGCCTCTTGCAGTTCTTCTGGGAGCGTCCCCTGCTGTGACTGCATGGAGAACACTCGAGAAGTCGTGAAGATGAAGAACGAGTATCATCTGTGCTCTTTCCATCCCATGCTGCATAGCCTGGAGACCCCAGACCTCTAGCCCTCCACGACTGGATGGGTACCCAGGCAAGGGGACGGCTACTTAGGCAGGCTTTACGCACAGTACCCAGGGGGAAGTAAAGTCCTGTGCCAACTGTCTGTCCAAAATGAAATATCACAGGCACAGCCTGTTACTGTGTATCTTAAAGGATACCTTCACATCTAAGAATATAGAGAGGGTGGAATCGGGAGGAAAAGTAAAACAGTATTAAACAAGAAGAGTCTTACTTTGAACAGTTGTGCTAGAGTTCCTTGAATAGTAGTAACAAAACTCTACATAGGAGGTTTCTGAAAAACATTAAAAGAGTAAATGGTCTTCAGATTTATTGGTGGAAGGGTGACAGCCATTCAAATGGATAAGTTCAATTTAGGAGTGAATATTACTCAAAATAGAACAAAGTCCAACATCCCTATAATTAGTGTGCAGGAAGAAGAAAAGTACCCAGCAAACTTGAGAGTAAAGGCTGATCAGAGAAGAGAGTTAGCAGAGCAGGCAAAGGAAGAGAAAACCAGCATCTGCTAGATGCCTCCCTTGTGGCAGCACTGGACGGATAACCCTTTGTGCAATGCCGTGGTTGCCGGGAAGGAGGCAGCTCCACTCTCTGTGCAGGTGGATGGCAGCCCTGCAGCACGCAGCCCGCAGAGCAGAGCCAGGTTAGAGCACAGTTCCATCTCACCCACACGGTTAGGGGGTTCCAACCACATGGCAGGGAGACTTTCAGGAATAAGTGAAGGTCGGTTTCCAAAGTGCAGCATGATTCTTCGTAAGCAAATATTGTTGATTCATTACAAAGGTAAATAGAAAGAGTTTCAATGGAGCAGTGGGGAACAAAACCAGGTGACTGGGTGGTGGGGAAGTGGCAGAGGAATGAAAATGGCTTATAAATTAAGGATAGTGAATATCTGGGCACGTTTAAAGTTATCGATGACAGTAATGGAAGGAGTGCAGAATCAAGGCCAAGGGTCATTTAAAGGAGGAGGTCCAGACAGGTGCACCTGGATCAGATTGGGAGGTGACTAAAAAAGTGACCTAAAGTGTATAAATACATTACCCTAATTATGGTGATCATTATTACTTATCTTCAGAGAGTAATCTTTCTTTCTTTCTTTCTTTCTTTCTTTCTTTCTTTCTTTCTTCTTTCTTTCTTTCTTGTCTCTCTCTCTCTCTTTCTTTCTTTCTTTCTCTCTCTCTCTCTGTCTCTCTCGCTCTCTCTCTCTTTCTTTTTTCAGGGTCTTACTTTGTTGCCCAGGCTGAAGTGCAGTGGTGCGATCTTGGCTCCCAGGCTGGTGGCCTTGACCTCCCAGGCTCAAGCAATCCTCCTGCCTCAGCCTCCAGAGTAGCTGGAACTACAGGTGTGCACTACCATGCCCAGATAATTTTTGTATATTTTATAGAGACAGGGTCTCCCTATGTTGCCTAGACTGGTCTTGAACTGCTGGCCTTAAGTATTCCACCTGCCTCAGCCTCCCAAAGTGCTGAGATTACAGGCATGAGCCACCACAACTGGCCTGAGAATACTTTCTTTTGCTAATATTGTACAACCACAGAAAAAAGGAAAATATTCTCTGGTAGAATTAAATCTATATACATACACATTTATTAAAATATTTGTGTTTTTTATTGGATCTAGAAAAAAACTGATTTAATTCAATGTATTTTTGTCACTACGTATTAATTCTGTTGGAAACATAATAGGATTGAGCTTGATGTCAAATAACAGAATGAAATCACTTTTTTTTGCATAAAGGAACATAAAGCCATTTATTGACCACTGTTCACAAGTATTTACAATAAAGTAAACATTATACAGTTGGATAACATTCTGATTACTGCAAAGTGGTTTTCCTGGCTTTTGAAATCACTTTTAAGAATAGTCAACTTGGATTTGACACAGAAAAATCTCAACTCTCAAAAAGCTAAGCCACACCAAAGAAACTGCTTTATCAGGATATTGAAAACATTTAGGATGTTAAAAATAATTTCAGTGTAAACAAAAACGCTTTCTTCCTTGCAACCTCCATTCCTCTTGCCTTGGAACCCTGGCAAAAGCTAAGAAGTTGGAAGACATTCCAAGACGTTTCGCAGGCCCTGAGAAGGTACTTACACACCCACTGAGAGTTCTCGTCACCAGGCAGTGCACACTGCTAAACAGGCCTTTACCAGTAGTATTTACAGTTACAATAAATAACTTTCTCTAAAGTTCTACCACAATGACTTCCTTCTCATACAATTGAACTTGCTCACTTTCAAGTGTAATTTTATTTTTGAAATACGTACTTCTGAACAAGTCTCCACCATTAATTTTCATGGGCAATACATGATAAAATAAATGCATTGTACCACAAATTGCAACGTATTAAGTTCTGTGGAGTAAGTGAAGCCAGTCATGTAGGCAACTGGGAGAGATATGAAACAGAAGTGACACACTGCTCCGTGTTGATATTCAAAGTAGAGAAACAAGGAAGAGGTGCGAGCCACAAGCTGTGAGCCTGCAGTGGGGTTCCATACTCATTCCCCCAGCCAGGTACTATAGGCTTGTTTTAGCATGCCCCTTATCCGGGTTGTGCCTCAGTTTCCTCCTCCTTAAAACAGCACTGAAGTTCATCTCACCTCTGCTTCCCTCACCGGTTGTCATAAAGATGTAACAAGATAATGGATGTGGGGTGCTTGTTAAGCTGGGCACGCGTGTAGAAAATCATTACTTTTATTAATGGAGGAATAAGAACAATAGTCCCAGAAGTCAGAAATAAAGACACAACATGTCCTCAAAATATCCTTAAAAATGAACACATGGGCTGAGTGAGGTGGCTCACACCTGTCATCCCAGCACTTTGGGTGGCCGAGGCAGGAGGATTGCTGGAACCCAGGTGTTGGAGGCTGGCCTGTGCAACATAGTGACACTCCATCTGTACCAAAATACATACATCAATAAACACATGACCAAAAAGAAAAAACCATTTGATGGCTTTGCTTTATCCTAATCTTAAATCACATTGTTGTTCTTTACATCATCTTTTTTCTTCATAAAAGTCAGAATCTCAAAGGAAATTGGTCAAGATCCTGATGTGCAGATGGGTTAAGAGGATTAGTAAATGTCAAATAACAAAATAAAAAGAAGAAAGGGATGAAATTAAGTCCTGGCACATTCCTCAGTTAGTTGTATTTCCTCTTTCTGGCCCAGACATCTCCTGGATTTATAGGTGCGTAAATGTCCCTTCTCGTCACCAGGACAGCTTTAACTACCATCAAGAAGTATTTTTCAAATAAACACTTCAGTCTCTGTGTCTGAAGTGTTTATTTGACTGATCACAACTGAGAACAAATTAGGGGTTGACAAGGTTCTATTGTGGGCAGAACAACCGTGATTTTCTAAATGGAAGCACATCTTTAAAACTGTAAGAGGGTTTCAGTTTTCATGTATGCCATATTCTATTATCGAACCAGAATCTTCACTCTAAAGTACTCTGCAAAATCCTGATGGAATAATAATCAAATTGATGCAACTTAAGTTTAATCCTGTTTACTTCTTAAATTATCACACAATGTCTTTTTTCCCTATCCTTACAAATCTCATGGTTTACCATTGAAAATATATATGTATGTCAATTAAAAAAAAATACAGTGAAATCCCTGAACATCTGAGAGATTCCATTCAATTTTGCTGTTCTTATTAAAACTTATTTCAAGTCTGGAGTATTCAAAGTAACACTTGAGTCTTAATCTCTACAGCTGCTTTAGCCTTTAGTCAGTTAGATCTGACAGATCATCCTCAAACACTGCTCTCAGCACCCTGGTGTCCTCCCAGCACAATGTACTTTGTTCTGTACTCTTCAGTATATTTTTCGCAAAATGATATGTATAGATGCATGCACGAGTGCATGTATGTGTGTGTATGTGTGTGTATGTGTGTGTATGTGTATAGTGTTTGTGGGATATATGTGTATGGGATGTGTTGTGTGAGTGTGTATGTGTGTGTGTGGTGTGTGTTATGTGTGGTGTGTATGTGTGTTTGCATTGTGTGTCTGTGTGTGTGTCTATGTCATCAAATACTATCTCTTTTGATTACATCCTGGAGGTGCATGTGTTATGCATCCTTCTTCTCTTCCAGGAAGAGGAACTAGGCATGTATTTCCCTATTCTTCCCACTAAGTACAACTGGAAACCCTGGACGCTTCACGGAAGATGACTGTGACAGGTGGAGAGAAGAAGGTAGGATGGCTCAGTGCCTCAGGACTTGAGGAACGACCTGGTGGAGAATTCCCTGGGTTTTCCTTTGCCTCATGTGTACTAGACCTGGAGCCAAATAAATCAGCAACCCAGGAATTCCAGCAGGCACAGACAAAATAAAATCCCAACAAAAGCCTCTAGCCACAGGACCAGGGAAGGGGCAGAAAACTCTTAGACGATAACTGCTCTACTTTAGCCAAACGACACAGAAAAACCTTGGCCCACCTTCACCCATGCCAGTAAAGGCTGTGTGGGTGGCCTAGAATTCCACCCTCGTTAGTCTGTAAGGAGGTGCCCCGACATCCCCCCAGGGGTGGTGTCCGCTGATGGTGGTGGACAGTGAGGACTCTGACCACTGCCCAGGGGTAACAAGGCCATAACTCTTCTTGGGATTAGTGGAGGCCACACAGGGAGCTGGAGCCTCCACCCCCACCAAGCAGGAATAGCCCCACAACTTCCTTCATTGCAGTAATGAGGTGGCACCCCCACTTCCTAGGTTGGAGTCACGTGAGACCCAGTCTGTTAAAATAGAAAGCTTATATAAGATCCAGAGTCTCATAACATAGTGCCCCAAAAGTCTAGGTTTCAATTTAAAAAAAAAAATCACTAATTACACAAAGAACCAGGAAGATCGCAAACAAAAAAAAAAAAGATGCCAAACCAAGATGACAGAATGTTAGATTTATCTGACAAAGATTTCAAAGCAGCCATGATCAAAACGCTTCAACAAGCAATCACAAACCGGCCTAAAACCAATGGAGAAACAGAGCCTCAGCTAAGGAATGGGAGATATAAAGAAGAACCAAATGGAAGTTTTAGATATGAAAAATACAAAAACAAAATGAAAAGTTCACAGACTGGGCTTAATAGCTGAGTGGAGGGAATAGAGGAAAGAAACAGTGAAATGAAGGATGAAACAACAGATGCTCTCACCTCAAAACCCAGAGAAATAACAGCAGCGTAAACCCAAAGCAAGCATAAGAAAGAACATAAATAAATGAAAGGAAATGAGGAAAGAAAGAGAGAGAGAGATAGAGCAGAAATCCATGAAACTGAAAACAAAAACAACAGAAAAAACCCGTTAAACAATGAGCTGATTAAAAAAAAACATGACCAATAAAACTGACAAATCTCGGCTGGGCGCGGTGGCTCACGCCTGTAATCCCAGCACTTTGGGAGGCTGAGGAGGGCGGATCACGAGGTCAGGAGATCGAGACCACGGTGAAACCCCGTCTGTACTAAAAATACAAAAAATTAGCCGGGTGTGGTAACAGGTGCCTGTAGTCCCAGCTACACAGGAGGCTGAGGCAGGAGAATGGCGTGAACCCTGGGGGGCGGAGCCTGCAGTGAGCCGAGATCGCGCCACTGCACTGCAGCCTGGGTGACAGAGCGAGACTCCGTCTCAAAAACAAAACAAAACAAAACAAAAAAAACAAACTGACAAATCTCTTGCCAGACTGATAGAGAGAGAGAGAGAGAAGAGACACAAGTTCATAAATTACCAGTATCAGGAATGAAACAGAGAATCACTACAGATCCTGCAGACTTGGCAAGGATAATAAGGGCGCACGATGAACGCCTCTACACACAGATTTGATGAATCAGACAGAATGTGCATAGGGACGCCCACCCTGCGGGTGCAGCCTGCTCAGGAGTGGCTGGGCCTAGGTAAGAGGTCCACACGGGTTTCAGAAAGAGGCTCAGGGTTACCGGGGGAGGAAATTCTGGCTTCCCAGGTACCCAGAGAATGTTTTTGGAGGGAAGGCTGCAAACTGTGGACAGGCACATCACCTGACCTTCACAGACTCACATCCTGTGGTGAGGGCAAGGCCAGCAGCAGGCAGAAGGAGCTCTCAAATGCTCAGGGTCAGGGCAGGGGCCCCTCTGGTCCAGCTCTAAACACTGCTGCATACAGATGGTTTTTTTCTTGCCATTGCCAATGAGATAACACTCATTAAAACAGAGGACGACTAAGGATCTGGAGTCAAGAGTTAGCAGCCTTCAGGAAGGCTTAGCAGGCTTTGCAGCTATTCCTTTCACTAACAAGTATCTGTGAGGGTTCTTGCTATAACTCAGCATCTGGGCCAAGCATGCAGTGTGGGGTTAGAAAGAGATGCATGGACGGGCTGTGGCAGCCTGGGGAGGGTGTCGTGCACCTGCGGAAGTAGTGTGAGCCTCTCACGCCACAATGAGGTCACGGTTCCCCTGCACTATCTCTTGATGTGTGATGTCCCACCGAGGCCCACAGGTGGGCTGTGTCCCTCGATGTCTGGAACATACACTGAGGTCACAGGGTTCTGCCTTCCCGGCGCCCCCTTCTAGATGTTGCCACATGGTCAATGGATAAGCAGACAGCACCTGAGTAGCCGCTGAAACACAGCGTCTCTCCCGAGCTTTCTCTTCCTTAGTGCTACCTGCTCAACACTGCCTGTGCCTCATGTCTCGCTCCTCTCTCTCCTGAGTGGGAGCACAGGGAGAGCACTCTCTGAAGCTCTGGGTTCCTGACAGCATCGTTAGAAATGAAGCCAAAAAGCGCAGGCACAGATCAGGAGAAAAGGGTTATGTGACCCCTGGAAATGACACGTCTGTCCCTGGAGGTGGCGTCCTTCCCCATGCCCCTTCCCAAGGTCAGTTTCTGACGAGCTTCCATCACCTCCTCTGCCGGGCCACCTGTGCCTTCCCACCACAGAGCTCTGCCCCACGCCCCAGAACACAACTCACTTTCTCTCTTTTCAGGGCGGGGGAAACCCATCTCCGGGGTGACCCACGGCCACTTGGATCTCTGTGTATCAGAAGACCGGCGCCAGGCCCACAGCAGGGTTTTCACACCTGAGGAAGTGGAAGGGGTTTTTGTTTTGTTTTGTTTTGTTTTAATGAAGTCATGCTTGATTAAATAAAATGAGAGAAAAGTAAATTTAAGGAATTGTGAGGGAGAAGAAAGAGCAGATTGTTATGAACAGTTGGCGGGATATCTGTGCAGATAGACAGTGCACAAAAATTATAGGACACAGCTACTGATTTTTTCTCTGTTCTCTTTTTAAAGGACCAGTGCGTAGATATCTGGGTCACAGCCCTGGGGAGAAATACAAAAATACTCACGCATGATATGGAGGGAAAATAAAGAATAGAAATATCCAGGAGTGGCTGAAAACACATGAAGAACAAACACAGATGCACGATTTATGTGTCCTGGAAGCAAAACCATTCCTTGCCTAATGCAGCCATTTATTCAGTTTTATTATTCTAGCAAGTAAAAACACAAAACTGAGCTTTGTGAAATATCTGGAGGGAAGCAGAGGAGGAAAGTGCTGCCTGTGATGTCCTGAGGTCAGCGCTGGCCACGTTATCTGCAGAGGCGACTGGGGTCATGGTGTGAAGTTCCATCGTGGAGGAGGCTGACAGGCTTGTTAGTGCACCCCTCACAGCCGGCGGTCACCACACCCTGTCACCCATGTTAACCTATCGCCACCACAATCACCCAGTTCCAAGTCCCAGTGCTTCATACCTCAGCTTTCACAATGGCCTCCCCGATCTCACCTTTCTCTATGGGTTTATGCCAAGAGCCCGGTTGGGTTAGGCTTCCCCACACCCTGTTCCAACCATGTCCATCTCCCGGCCAGCCACCAGTGATGAATTATTCCTTCCTGTGACTTCGAGCCTAATCCCAGCCCAGAGGGTATCAGGCAGGGTTACCCCCAGCACACCGTGGGGATGGGAAGCGGTGCAGGCAAGTGTTCTTTCTGTGCTGCTGGTTTGAAACACAGAACACATTCCCACACAGAGACAACAGCTTGAATTGTGCTTGGGTTCTCATGAGAAACACAGAAAAGGCATTTGACTCAGAGCTGAGCCCTGGTGCTCTTGTTCTGGGTCCTGGGGAGAGACAGGTGTGAGATGGAGGCAGTACGAGGTGAAAGAAAATAGTTATTTACTGGTTCCTTATGGCTGAATTGTGTACCCTCAAAAAGATGTGTTGATGTCCTAACCTCTGGAACTGTGAATGTGATGTGACCTTATCTGGAAATAGGGTATATGCCAATATCAGCAAATTAAGACAAGGTCACTGGGGTGAGCCCTAACTGTGCCCAACCAGTGTCCCTAAAGGAGGAGAGACAGAGACGCACAGAGGGAAGACGGCCACCTGGAGACAGGCAGAGGCGGGGCGATGCGTCCACAAGCCAAGGAGCACCCGAACAGCCTGAAGCACCAGAAGCAAAGAGAAGGGCCTGGAACAGGCTGTCCCCCCACGCCTCAGCAGGAGCCCACCCTGCCACACCTCCAACTCGGACTTCCAGCCTCTGGATGGGAGAGAACAGAGTCTTGCTTGGCCACGCAGTTTGTGGAACTTTGTTTACCGCCGCCCCGGGAAACCAATACCAGGTCCCAGGCAAATTTTGTCAGAAACGCAAGTTGGCTTTGGCAGCCTGTGCTGGGCCTGTATTCTGGTCTGTTCTCTCTGCTGCAGGCCAGGCCTCAGGCTGTACTGGGCACCCTCCCTTCCCTTCCGGCCTGTGCTCCTTCATCAGCTCGCCCTGAGGAAACTCCTTCTCCAAACACCAACCCACCCAAAGCAGGGGGCTGAGGAGCAAGCCTCACCAAAGCCTTCTGCCTTGCAGACGTGAGAAAGGAAAGGCAGTAGAGTGTGGGCAGGCGGAGCACTGGAAGGCCCCAGAGACTGCAGAGCACCCCTCCAGGCAGCCCAAGGCGGGAAGCAAGCCTGGCACAGCCCCTCCTGGTGGCTTCCCTCCAACCTGGCTGGGTCAGTTAGTGACTCCACTGCAGAAGGAGCTGCGTCTTCAACCGCAGTGCCCATGGGAGGCATGGATGGTAGCTGCCACCATAGAACCCGGGCCTTCTCCCTGCATGGGGCACCTGAATTAGTCTGACCAGGCTTCCTGCCAGCTGCCTCTTAAAAAGGAGTAAACTTATCCAGGAGACAAAATTGTGGGGATAGCCAAAAAATGCTGGGTGAGAAGAGGAATGAGAGACAGCTTATCCTAGCAAATACTAAAACACGATATTAATAATAGCACAAAAAGGCAAATTAATGGAACAGAAAAATCCAACAACAGATGCAAGCACAGCTGTGCATCACTTAACAATGGGGATACATTCTGAGAAAGGCATCATTAGGTGATTTTGTTGCTGTGAGAACATGACAGAGTGCCCTGGCACACACCTAGGCTGTCTGGTGTAGCCCATGGATCCTAGGCCGGAGCCTGCACACACATGGCTGCGCTGAACACTGGAGGCAGCTGCAGCACCCTGGTCGTGTATCCAAACATAGAAAAGCTGGGCCAGGCGTGGTGGCTCATGCCTGTAATCCCAGCACTTTGGGAGGCCGAGGCAGGCGGATCATCTGAGGTCAGGAGTTCAAGACCAGCCCAGGCAACATGGTGAAACCCCGTCTCTACTAAAAATACAAAAATTAGCTGGGCATGGTGACGCATGCCTGTAATTCCAGCTACTCGGGAGGCTGAGGCAAAAGAATCGCTTGAGCCCTGGAGGTGGAGGTTGCAGTGAGCCGAGATTGCACCACTGCACTACAGCCTGGCTAACAGAGCGAGACTCCATCAAAAAGAAAGACAGAAAAAAAGAAAGAAAGAAAGAAAGAAAGAAAGAAAGAAAGAAAGAAGAAAGAGAGAGAAAGGAAGAAAGAAGGAAAGAAAGAGAAAGAAAGAAAGAAAGGAAGGAAAGAAAAAGAAAAAGAAAGAAAAAAGAAAGAAAGAAAAGAAAGAAAAAGAAAGAAAGAAAGAAAAGCTGTAAGTTCTCACCTCAAGTCATTGTAAGGTTTTGGAAACAGACTTGAAGCAAAATGACATATAACTAAACCAGTTTTATCACAGGTTAATTGATGTCAACAAGAGTTAAATTCCTGCAGCATATTTCAAGTCACAAAACCATCACCGAGCCTCTAAATAAAGACCAAACCGCTTCTAATATTGAACATGGAAATAAATGTAAGCTATGCGGACATTTAAGAAAAACAGAAAAACAAATAAGACAATGATTTCCCACCAACTCCAAGTCAGGGTCTCAAGACGCTGGAGCCTGTCCCAGCAGCTCAGCCTGTCCTGCGAGGCAGCCCCTATCCTGGCCAGGACACCATCCCAGCGGGCATCAATTTTTTTCACATCAACACTGTATTGAAATGACATTGAATGAAACCATGTCATTTGAGGACCTGCTGCACAGGTAAAATACCATATTATACTCTTATGGGACCACCCTCAGATGTGCGGTCTGCTGGTGACCAAAACGTCCTTCTGCGCTGTACGGCTGCATATCTAAGAGGTTAAGACATCGTGATTTGTGAAGTCAGAATGGAAAAGGGGGGTTATAATAACAAATTATTCGTTTGGAAAAAATAGTTAAATCCCTCATTATACACCTCACAACCCAAAATGTCAGAAAAGACAAAAGCAAACGTGTGAAAATTTAACACTGAAGTGCTAGAATCAAGTAAGGGTGATCATTTATGCCATCTTTTGATGGATACAACTTTTCCAAGTGTAAAGCATGACTAAATTTAAAACTTTCAGATGTCAAAACACTGTAACCGAAATTTAAATAAACTGCAAAAACAGGTTTTGTGACATGCATGCAAAGCATCAGTGCTCCACGTACAGAACTCACACAAATGAGGAAGAGAACAAGGACCCTGCTCATGGCTGTGCGGAGGATCCGGAGCCAGAGGGAGCAGGGAGTGAGGATGGAGAACGGGCTGCTGGGACACATGTGGGAGGGAGATCAGGACACAGGCTGCGAGTGGAGGCCAGCGCTCACCTCTGCAACAGAGGGAAGGAGGTGGAGTGTGTCTGTAGGCAACTGGCAGGTAAGGAAGAGGAGTCTGAGTTCGTCCGAGGCTCAGGTTTTGCAAGGGGGTGGAGGCATCGCCATTGCTGGGAACAAGGAGCAGAGCCTTGCAAAGAGGTTTCCAAAAACAGTGAACATCTGGGATCATTGCTGTGTATTCCCCTCAACAGAGAGCTGCAGAATGGCCCAGGTGCTCTGTAGGAGATGGAAGAGAACAGGAACCAAAGACCAGCCACAGCTTGGAGGAATGGTTGCCAAAGAGGCTGGCGCTGGGCACACACTGGCACCAGGAGTCTCTTCCAGCTCTGCTCTGCCACCCTGAGAATGGGAAGAAGGCCAGGGAATTTTGCAGATGGAAGCCAGGTGAGGAGAGCTGGGGTTCCAAGGAAACTGGGACGTTAACAGGGAAGAGCTCAGCAGACCACTGGCAATGACAGATCCCGCAGGTGAAGCTGGAGCAGCGTGGGGTCAGAAGGGAGTGGGGCGCACAGCAGATGCTCCATCCAGGGCGAGTTTTAGATTCCAGTGGTAGTGCATATCTCTCTAAGATCCAGAGTGCACCAGAAACACAGGTCAGCATGCTGAAATGACCCAGAAATGTTACGAGGGTAGCCTCTCACAATTAATTGTACTTGAGGCAAGCCCATTTGGTATAGATTTTTCGCCGATGATTGTTTTATTGATTTATTTGTCATTTTTCTTTTTTCTTTTTCTTTTTTTTTTTTTTTTAGATGGAGCTTTTGCTCTTGTTGCCCAGGCTGGAGTGCAATGGCATGATCTCACCTCACTGCAACCTCCACCTCCCAGTTCAAGCAATTCTCCTTTGTCAGCTTCCCGTGTAGCTGGGATTACAGGTGCCCGCTACCACGCCCAGCTGATTTTTGTATTTTTAGTAGAGACAGGTTTTGCCACGTTGGCCAGGCTGGCCTCAAACTCCTGACCTTAGGTGATCCACCTGCCTCGGCCTCCCAAAGTGCTGGGGTTACAGGCGTGAACAACTGTGCCTGGCCCTATTTGTCATTTTTCTATGAAGACAAAAGCAACTGTGCATATTTACCTTCACTTTCCCTTAAATAGCTTTCTGAGCTCCAGGCACAAAAGGAACTAGCGAAGGTCTTATCTAGCACAGGGCACCGTGCAGACCGGCAGATAGCAGTTATCAGAGGCTGGCATGAGGGGAAGTTAGTCCCCGCGGTGCTGATTTAGGCAATAATGCTCAGCCTTATATGCCAGGCTGTTTGAGTTTCCAAGGCACCCCTAAACTAACCCATCAGGAAGGAAGAAAAGGCTTTGGAGATCATTTTCCCCTTAAAAAGACTAAGAATTCCATGTTTGTTTGAAGAAAAGTAATAGTTCTAAGGCCATATCAAAATCTAAACCAACACATATTGACTTTTTTATCATACAATAAAATGCAACCGTATCTGAAAATACAAGACATGAGTATTTGTACACATTCTTTTTAAAGTGGTTAAAATAACTTGGCCCCAGAACATGAATTAATGAGGACGTGCATCCGAGAAAGTAGCACATACTTCAATACAGACGTATCTGTAAATCTCGCCCGCTGGTGTAAGATAGCTGCCCCGTACATGTGCACAGAGGTGACATAAACTTGGCAGGACTTTCAGATCGGTTATGACTCAATAACTGACCTTAACTTCATGAAAAGTGAGATCCCAATATTTCTAAACACACCGAACAACTCTTTTGCTTGTTCATAAACCTAGAGAGGGGTGGAACAGGCTAATTAGGTTAAAAGTCTAACCATTACGTTTTTTCTTATTTGTGTGTCTGTACACAGGCATATATGAGCAAGGATTAAAAAAATTAACATTTAAAGGTTGTTGACTTCGACAGCAAGGCCAATATACTTGGCACCAGCCGGCAAACTTTTTCTCTACATGTACAGGTAGCAAACATTTTTGGGGCCACACAACCTCTGTCAAGCCTGCTCAACCCTGTCTTTGCAGGGGAAACTGCCACAGACAACACGTAAACGAATGTGCGTGGCTGCGTTCTTAGAATGCTTATTGGACATTGCTACCATTTAGTGAGCTCCTCTTATGTGCTTGGAATGCACTATTTATAAACTCTCAAGTTGGGAACATAATATTAATTACATTATTCATCTTCCAAGCTCACTAAAAAGAATAGGTTTCCACAAATACTTATTTATGGACATTGAGATTTGAATTTCATACAATTTTTATGCATCATGAAATCTTCTTCTGACTTTTTTCCAACTATTAAAATATGTAAAAATCATCCCTAGCTCACATAGCCAGAATGTATGCAAGGTTTGATATCAATGAGAGCTTTAAATGAATTCACGCTTGTTTGGAAAGACAAGTAACCTGCAATCTCTCCTTCTCTGCCATTTTAACTGCCTTTGAACAACACATGTCTGTGACGATTTATCTATGAAAACACGTCTATGTTGCATAGTCTTCTTAAACCCCACGATGGATACTCTGAAACTAACTCAGCGTTTGATCATGCACTATTAAATGTCAAAGGAATGATTAAATGAATGCATCTCCAACTCTACTCGCTTATCATTAAAACATTCATCCACGGAGGGATAGTCAGTCTCACTAGTTTCAGATTGAAAGCCGACTACTTTCGGCTCAGGAGCTGCAAGGGAGCATGATCATCAGTCTTGCATTGATCCCGACAAGCATCATCCTAGTTATGCTGATTACAGTATATCTGGGAGATCTTATAAAGAATGTTCATATTATAATTTGCAAATGCTATGTGCCAACTTTCAACCAGAGTTTCCAGAAGGAATTTCATGGCAAGTTTCTGAAAGAGCGGCAGCTTTGAGATATGTGGGAGGAAGAAGTTAACTCTAAACCTTTAGCTGGCTTAAATTCCTAATTCGGAAATCTTAAAGCCCCAAAATACCCTGAGTGCTATTTCTTATAATTTCTGTTAATAAGACTTTCACTTATGTAAGGAGCTCACTACAAAGAACAGGTTTCTAATCATTATAATAAATGGAGAAATATGTCACCTAAATAAAAGAATGGGTGGCTGATATTGAACACAGAATATCTGCAATGCACTTCTTTTCCCCAAAGGAACCCAGGAACCCAGATGAAAATCCAAGGCTGTCTGACTGCAGAAACAGAGCTGTCAGTCACCACCTAGAAATCTCTCCCCAAAAATAAAAGTGTAAGACAAAGAAAGGCATTATCAAAGAATCTAGGAAGTCCTTGTGTGAGAAACTAGCACTAAATAATTCACTTTTTGAGATAGTTTGAGCATATTTCTAACTCTAAATAAAGGGAAATACTTGGTCATAAGAAAAATGACCTCTGTGTTTTAAATGTCTAGTTTGTGCCTGGCATTTTACATTTATATCAAATCCTCATTATGGACAGAGTAGCCCATTCCAATCACCCTTATTTTACTCAGAAGGAAACTCCGGCACAGCAAGTTTGATTTGTGCAGAGTAGCAAGGCCGCACCTGCCTTGCTGTCACTAACTCACAGTGAGCCTAAAACCTCCCACGAAGCAGGGATGAGCTCCTGTGTTTAATCTCAGATAGTTGAGGAGAAAACCCTTTGAGAAGCTGCATGTTTAATACTAAAGGGTGATTTCACAGTTAAAAGTCATCTTACATACACTTCATAGGAAATGGAAATGACCCCACTAGTCTGTGTACCTTTTAACACCTGAGTTCACACAAGCAAATGCTCCGTTGTTATTTTACAAGTTGACCAATTTCTTAACAATTTCATGAGGATCTCTACTTGAAATCTGTCAATCAGAGTGGTGTGTCTAACGAAATGGTTTAACATCAAAACATCTATGGAGAAGGACAAATAACATAAGAAAGGTGGAAAGGCAGGGGACATCGAGGGTGCGACTCAGGGTCTCCTTCGCTTGGAAGGGTTTCCTAAAACGACTGCAGCCTCCAACAAGAGAGTGAAAATACCAGAGAGACAAAGTTCCATCTGACAACACTTAGAATTCATCTGATGGCCAGGACCCAGGAGCACAGGCCTAGCCCAGACACGGTCCTGACGTGGCCATAGTCACGGCTGTACCCCCTCCATTGCCACAACCCTCCCTTGCCAGAGATTTCACCAGATGGTGCCTAGTAAAAGAATTTAAAAACTTCTAGAATATCAAGCTTTCCAAATGGCTCCTTCTTAACAGAAACTTTCTAGTTTCACGAACAAAATCACAGATGAACATGCCCCACTTTGTAAAGCTAGGCAGCTTTCCGGGCAGAGCTGGGTGATCGCGGTGGGTCTGCGTCTGGGCCCCTCCTTCTAAGGCCAAGCCTGGGGGATGGGAAAGATGCACAGCTGCTTCAGGAGCATTTCACCCAGTGGGCGGGAGGCAGAGTCAGCAGAGCTGGACTTCAACAGAAGCCCCCGCCCCACCTTGCAACCTCGCTCATCAGCTCAGCTGCTTCCCCCAGGAGGTGCCAGCTCAGAGGAGGAGCCAGTGCCAGCCTCGGCCCCAGATCCAGATCCTCTGACTCAAAAATAGCCTGATTCCTATCGTGCTTCCCCACCAGCAGGGATACCACCATTTGTGCAAAATATTTAGGTACATATTTCACACGTGTAGACTCATTAAAATAGTCCATTTTATTTGGAATGTCATAGTGGAGTAAACATAAATACAGTAGGAAAATATAATCAGAACCAAAATATTATCAGAATATAATACAATCAGAAAAATTAAAAATATAAGCAGAATAACCCAGTAGGTGAAAGCAATTTGCATTTTAGGAATTGGTGAAGAAAGTGGAGTGTGACTCAGAAGGTCCAACTGTCCATCCTCAGTTCCAGCCCTGTGTTCCAACCCCTGCATGACTCTGCCCCAATTCAAAACCATGCTGGAACATGAGTTTGGAGACTGGAGATCCCACATGCAGAAGGAGAAGCTGAAGACACTTAAAGTGGAGCAGCGTTTTGTAAGGCCGGGCAGACACGCAACACAGCAGGTGAAAGTGATGAAAAATGGAGGAGCCGCAGGGGGTGGGAGGCAGGGAGGGCTCCCCTTATTTTATTGTATTTTCCCTCTTTTGGTTGTGAGGACAGTCCATCCTGGTTCTAAAATCACCGTGGCCCACGCCACATGGAACCCACAGGGCCCGCAGCCACAGAGGCTGGGGTGGCACTTCCAAGACTGGTGGCTGCAATGGGAGTGGAATGCCCACCTGGCTTTGGGTCCGTGACCCTCACTAGCCTATCCCTGGAGTTCTGTAAAAAGAAGAGCCAGGACACCTTTCTGATGGGGCTGCCCGAGCTTGTTGTGGATGCAGAGCTGTTGAATTCTCCAATCCCATTCTCTGAAACGCTTGATACACGTGCTTCTCCACGTGAGGCAGATGCCTCCCTTTTTGAGATTCGCCCTTCAGTCTACTACTTAGACTTTACCTTCAATGACACTTCAGTTTCCCTGAGCTTCAATCGCTGCATTTTCAGTCCGTTCCTCTCTGCATTTCTGGAGTAATTTCGGTTACTCTTTGCACAGCTCCCTCTCCGAGTCCCCAGGACTCATCACAACTCGCGAGACACCACCGCCTCCAAGGTCTGTCCGTGCCTACGCTTGGCGACTATGACAACCGTTGAGTGATGCAAGGTTTGGGGCACTGCAAGGACTTAGAGAAAGCTCTGTAGAGATTGCAGTAAAAGAGCCCAGAATATTGTCGGAGTAAGGCCCAAGTAAAGTTGTCAACAAGTCAGGGCAGATGTAGCTTAAATGGACCCCCGCCTGATGGGAAGGCTGGGCTGGGGCTGGCAGGCTTGGGTTGCCCCTGCCTTGAACGTTTCCCAGCCCTGCCATCCTGGCTCAGTGCCCAGCCTCTTGCTCAAGTCCCTGCTTCTGGAAAGTAAAGCACTAACTTTTAAGGACCAGCTGAGGTGCCGCAGTGAAGAAGGTGGCCTAGGCCCCCCAGATGGTGTGGGAGCGACAGAACACGAGTGTACTGCCTTCCTCATTCCCGGGGGGCCCCACACGTGTGCACCACCTTCTTCACCCTAGGGGGTTCCCACACGTGTGCACTACCCTCGCCCCATGGGTTTCCCACACGTGTGCACCGCCTTCCTCACTCCAGGGGGTTCCCACACGTGTGCACTGCCTTCCTCACCCCAGGGGGTCCCACACATGTGCACCGCCTTCCTTACCCCAGGAGGGTCCCACACATGTGCACTGCCTTCCTCAGCCGGTGCCAGGGGACCCCCAGTAGTATCAGGAAGGCCGTGCCAGTACGTCCAAGTGGCAGCCGGGATCCAATACCAATACGTAAATACAAACAGAAGCGAGGGCACTGTTTCTCAGTTGGGTGCACTGTGATTAGAAAATAAAGTCCGAACTAACTCTACAGTTAGGAAATGACTGAATTTTTCCCTGAGTCATAATTTCCTTTTTCTTTTTCTTTTTTGAGATGGAGTCTCGTTCTGTCGCCAAGGCTGGAGTGCAATGGCATGATCTTGGCTCACTACAACCTCCACCTCCCAGTTCAAGCGATTCTCCTGCCTCAGCCTCCCGAGTAGCTGGGATTACAGGCATGCGCCACCACGCCTGGCTAATTTTTGTATTTTTAGTAGAGATGGGGTTTCTCCATGTTGGCCAGGCTGACCTTGAACTCCTGACCTCAGGTGATCCACTCTTCTCAGCCTCCCACAGTGCTGGGATTACAGGTGTGAGCCACTGTGCCTGGCCCCTGAGTCATAATTTAAAGTACATTTTTGTAATATGTTTCATGGACACTTAAAAGGTAAGTATAATCTATTTTCAGTGTGTGGATTTCTCTCTTTCTCTGCATATATGTCATACACATGCACATGTATGGACATATATGTATGTATGGGTATATCAAATATGCTATATTAAGTGTGTATATGTGTGTGTATATAAATATATTTGCCTCTGATTTGTGGTATCCTAACAGCAATGAGTTAAAGTTTCCTAACTTTGTAATACTTTTTCTTCTTGTATTTTCTGCAGTTTTTGCTTCATAAATTTTGACGCTGTTACTTGATTTATGGAGGTCCATGGCAGCTAGCTCTTTGCTGTAGACTGCGCCTTTATCATTATTCTAAGGGCCCTTAACGTTTCTTTGTTGGATTTAACCTTGCTTGTTATTCATATTGAAAATGATATTTAAAAAAAAACACCAAAATCCTTTTATACCATACTTTTTGAGTTACTCTTTCACAGACACATTATTTAAGATGCATTTCTTAATCCAAGTGGGTCATCTTTGCTTCTTCCCTCCATCTGAGAACTCTGTGAGGTGTGCTCACCCCACGTATGCTTTGTGACATGGCCACGGCCTCAGCTTTGTCACCATACGTCACCGCACAGGTCCTGGTTCTCCTGCCGCCTGTTTCTAATCTGTGGCCATTTGGCCTGGTTTCCTAGCTCTATGCTGAGTGTGCAGGTTCCTATTCTTTTAAAGTGGACCATCTGTAACTGGTTTTAAGAGTTTTATGATCAAAACAAACATCTACTTCTTGATTCATCAGCTTTACACAGGCTCCTGTCATAGCCTAGTCTGAAGGACAAGTTAGCTCACGCCCTCCCTCCCTCTCCACTTGCATTTTTGGTTTATTAGATTATAATCCTTTGTTTTTCCACCCATTCGATACCTTTGTATTGGACTTCTCAAGTTGAAATGCCCTCTGCTGACTCTGCTCAGAGTTGAGGAAATGAAAACAGACTCTTCCCACCTTAGCTTCCACTGCTCTAGCTTTTGTTATGTTCTCTTCTGAGAGCAAAAATGCCAAAGAATAATCCCACGTTCTTTGGCTTTAGTTTTATATTCAAATAGACTTTTTCTATGTTTCATGGTTTTTCCATTTATCCCTTGGTTTCCTGGACTGAGTAAAAAAAAGTCTTTTTTTTTTTTTTTAAAGAAAGGCTTATGTTTTTATGTCACTCCATTATCTGATTTTTCTCATATTTAAAAATGTCTCAATTTTCTTTCTCCTTGAAAACAACCTTAGCTCTGTATTAAATCCTCATGGATTATGTCACGTGGTGTTTTTCTCTTTAAAAATTCCATTTGGAAAAAAAATGTACATATTATAATGACAGAGACTAGGTAGGCGCGTGACAGAAGGAAACTGGTCCACCAGGTGTCCCCGGTCACCACCCCTCACCCTCCCCTTCAGCCTCCCAGCCCAGCCCAGCCTCTTTCTCCAGCCTCTGAGAGCCCACAGCAGGTGGACAGCTCCAGGCAGTCAGGGGCAGCAACCCTGGGAGCCACCTCCGTGGGTGCCTCGAAGGGAGGTGGAGGAGGTGGGCTGCACGCACAGAACCAAAGGAGTGTAAAAGGACAAGGAGCTGGGCGAGCTGGTGGAGGGTGGGGCAGGCCCACGGGGAGACCCTCACTCCACCCGCCTTCTCTTCAGATGCTGGGGACGGGAGTGAAGCTCTGAGTTTCTGTTTGCACAGCTTCCTCGGGCCAGCCTGGACGTTCCCGACCTGCCCCACACCACAGAGACTGGCTCCAGGTATGCCGGGCAGGGAGGCTCCTGGCGGCCCAGGCCCAGAGGGAAAGCAGTGTCAGCTGAGGGGTGGGGAGGAGGCAGAGGGCGCATCATCTGTGATTCCCCAACTTTGAGAGGAGCTCACGGAGGCGGCTTTTGGGGAACCAACAGATTTACTAAATAGCACCATGCTGAATTTGAAACAGCCACGCCCTAGAAGCTGATTAGAAAAGATTGTTTTCAGCCCAAGAGTAAGATATAAGAATGTGCTGTGAATCTTTATGATTCCGTGAAAACACGTGGCTTTTAAGTCCTATAGAAATGCCCTTAGGCTACAACATGGAAGTTTTTTTTAAGTTTAAAATCTTACTTCACATAATTAGTTTGATAAATCTACTATTTATAAGCAAAGTCCTAGCCACTGCCATCTGATGTGGTAGAAGAATAAACTGAAAAGCAGACAGTACCTAGGACAAGGACAGACCAGAAGCTGACGGCTTGCAAGTAGCTGTGGAAGATAAAGAAGTAGCAATCCTGGGGAGGGGCTAAACTCCACTGGGGGAAAGTTCCATTCCACCTCCGATTCCTAGAGCTGCAAGCACCAAGTTGACACAACACTTAGCAAACTCTTAGTCACCTCCCGAGAGCCCAGACCCTGCAGCAGAGGCTTCTGTCGCCAATGATAGTTCCCCAAGTCAGAGACACGGAAGGGAAATGAAAGAAGGACACGCGTCCTGCCGCCCACGTCAGACACACGTCCCTTGCATGAAGAACTTAAGACGTTTCTGAAGTGACTCACCGATCGATCCAAAATATATAACCGTGATCACCTTAAATCACATAAACATGATCACCTTAAACAGAGAACTGGATCTCGTGCACTGATGCTGCTGGCAGCATTGGAAAGTGACTCTTAAACTTGAGTTGTGATACTGGATTCCATAAGCTTCTGTGAATTCTTGTCAAAGCTTTAAAACTGAACACAGCAACAACTCTAGGTGATGAGTGTTTGGCAGATGAAACCTCTCCACCTGGGAGGTGACGGGTCTCAGGGAGTGTGTCTGGCAGGTGGGGAGGACTCCCAGGCCTGGAATCTACCGTCCTGAGCGCTGTCTCCTCTACGACGTAAGCCAAACCTGATTTCCGTGAAGAATTTTCCACTCGCACTCATGAAGACATGGCCATTCCTAGGTATCTAGGTGTTCCTCAACTGATCAGAAACTTACACGACTTTATCAGAAACACTCTGAGATGTACACTGTTGTGTTCATTCACCGGGACCACATATCCCAACAGTTCCCCATAACCTGGGGGTGGTTTCTTCTAAGGGCATTTATATAATTAGCAGCTAGCATCCTCTTTTTCAGGCAGCCGTAAAGACCTGGTACGACAACAAAACACACCTCACATGTCCTTCAACAGGCCGTGGACTCATTCTGCTGATGTGTGAAAGAATTGAAAGTAATGCAGTTTACATCCTATTATTATATCGCATCTTATAATTATAGATCATACTTAAACACACACACACACACACACACACATACACAGCTGTAATGCAATATATGCTGTAACGTATTACCAGTTCCTGAGGTTTGGAAGATGGGTCAGGAAGGTTGTGATGCCTGGTGGCAGTGCTGCTCCTAAAACAACACCAGGGCCAGCACCCGGAACGTCAGCACCCTCAGGTATCAGCACCCTAAGCACCAGCATTGTAATGTGCCAGCACCCTAAGGTACCAAAACCCTCAGGGACAGCACCCAAAGCCACCAGCCCCCTAAGGTACAGCACCCTAAGCACTGGCACTCTAATGTACCAGCACCCTAAGGCACCAGCATCGTGAACATTAGCACCCTCTGGTATCAGCTCCCTAAAGAACTGCATCCTTAGCACCAGCACTCTAATGTACCAGCACCCCAAGGCACCAGAACCCTAAAATATCAGCACCTTAAGGCACCAGCATCCTAAAATATCAGCAGCCTAATGTGGCCCCCTGGCCTGGTGCAGTGCTGCTAGATAAAGGGGTCGGGAATTGTCAAGAGGCAAAGCCATAGTTTGTAAAAAAAAAACAAAAAAAAACAGCAGCTTGCAAAGCTGAAAATCAAAGGCCAGACTACAGCTTCAGGAGCTGAGCACCAGTGACCCTCTGATAGGGCGTTTGCCACCCATGAATTCAACCAACTGAGGACCAAAAATATTTGGGAATAAAACCAGATGGTCATATCCATACTAAACGGACTTTTTCCTTGTCATCATTCCCTAAACAATACAGTATAACAACTGTTTCCATAGCACTTACCTTGCATTAGGTATTATAAGTAATCTAGAGATGATTACGGAATACAGAAGGATGTGCTTAGGCCATGTGGAAATACCACGCCATTTTATATGAGGGGCTTGAGCGGTGCAAATGTTGGTATCGACAGAGGTCCTGGAACCAGATGCGGAGGGGTGGCTGTACTGGGTGGGTGCTCATCTGTACGAATGGGGAGGACTGGCCAGGGTGATTCAGAACAATGTTCCCAGGCCCAGTCACTCATCAGACCCCTGACCCTCATGGCAGAGACCCAGGTTCCACATGGCGTGGGAAATTCCCAGGACCTGGACGCAGGGGTCCCCGGGGTCTCATGAGCCTCCAGGGTAAGAAACTGCTATCCCAGGGAGCGTTGCAGTGGCTAAAAAAGAGTCACCCATGGGTACATGACAAGCATATTCTTCTCTCTTCCAGTTTGGGCCCCTTTACTCTGGTCTCTGAGCCACGTTTCTGCAGTGCTCAGGGAAAGGGTGGACGGCTTCCGTCAGCTGACTCAGAGAAGCCCTCCTCCCCGCCGGCCAGACCCACACCCTCCAGCACACAATCCAGACAAATTGCTTGACCAGAGGAAGCTGGAAATTATTAGTGTTGTGTTGATTTTACAATAGAATGTAGGATCAATACCACATGCTTACTTTCTCACTTCTAAAAAACGGTATGGTCTCAACGCATACAGATCAGCTCTTGCTTTACAGCTGGAAAGAGCTGGGCATGGGGACTGCCTGGAGGGGTTGGGCACCTGCCAGGCAGGTCTTCTGTGGGTGATGCCCACGACATTCTTGGAAACAATCATTTTAATGTGCTAAAACTAGCATTTCTCTACACGTGAGGTGGAGGTGCATCCCTCCTTTGGTTTAGTTTACTTCAGCATTTACTTGGTGTGCTGCCCTTCACTAGCCAGACAGACCAAAGGAGGAACTGACTGCTGCAAAAAGTGACCACAGTCTGACGCATGGAGTGCTCCCCTGCGGAAGTGCTCCCCCGCGGAAGGGCCGGGCTCAGAGCAGGTGCGCCAGCATGCTCTTCCCTCTCATCGCTCCCTCTAGCCCTCCTGCCAGAGCTGCTGAGTAGCCTAGGCAGAGCGTGAAACAAAATTGACATCCATCAGCCAGACACCCCCTTCCAGCTGTCACCTCTGCTGCCCATTCACAGAGCAAGCAGTTGAGGGCCCTTCATGGCTGCCTACAAGCCCTGGTGCAGGGAACGCACACTGCCTCAGGCAAACAGAGCCAGCCACAGGGAGTGGGACATCAAAGTCACCTGCCATTGTTCAGGATGTTCTTTCTCTTTTTGTGTGTGATGGGGTCTCACTGTCACCCAGACTGGAGTGCAGTGGTGCAATCATGGCTCACTGCAGCCTCCACCTCCTGGGGCTCAGATGATCCTCTTACCTCAGCCTCCTGAGTAGCTGAGACCACAGATATGCACCACTATACCCAGCTAATTTTTTTGCATTTTTTGTAGAGATGGAATTTTGCCATGTTGCCCAAGCTGGTCTTGAACTCCTGGGCTCAAGCAGTCTGCCCACCTTGGCCTCCCAAACTGTTGGGATTACAGATATAAACCACCACGCTCACCCTGAAACATTTATCTTGAAGGTCTAAGAAAGCAATGTTTTCCTCCGGCGTAACTTGATTATGTTCTCTTGGCTTTTCTTGATATGTCTGTATCGTTCAATGCAACCAAGAAACTTCCCATGCTGTTAGTAAGGGCCATATATTTCCCTGATCAAAGTACAGTTTTCTTATTTATATTCCCCTATAATGTAGTGTGTGATAACCCTGGACACACACTTCCTGTGTGTGATGAAATTCAAGGGCCCTTCTCGTTTGACTGCCAGGTTGTCTAAATGGGCTTCCCATGAGGAGAAGCAATCCCACTGCAGGAGGGGTTTCTCCACCTTTTTTGGTAACTGGTCTAAAGAAACAAAGATTTTATGTTTCATCAAGATAATTTTCTGTGTTGCCTTTATTAGATTTTCTGATTACTTGGAAAAACTGAGCTTTAGAAGGATTAAGATTCTTACATTCCTGTAACTTTCTATATTGCTTTTGAAGGCTTTGATCATCACCCTGGTTAACTGAATAACTGTTATTTTACAGTGACTTGTGATTCTGTCCTGATCAACTGTTTTGAATCTTTTGATATCTTTGGCACATTTCTCCAGAACTTTTATCTGGTAAATTGTATGGGAGACATTGTCAAATGATAAATTATATGGGAACTTCTTTCAGTTAGTTTGGTTTATGAGTTATGGGCATTTATGGGTATGTTATTGATATAAATATTCTAAAAGTTATATAAATTCATAAAAATATGTCATCAGTCATAATTTTGATATTGTTAAATGTTTTATAAAATTATTATTATGTAGATATGTTATTGTGAATATTCTGATGATTATATGAAATTTGCAAAAGTCTAATGATCCTGACATGACACTGTCAGTCATAATTCTGATTGTTACCTTGGAAGGCTGCATGTCATAGAAACAACTAAATATTCTTTATTTAAATTGAAAATTTTCATCAAATTTTAACCATGGCTATTCTAAGTTTTTGTCATTCACAGCTATTGTTCTAAATTCTCCTCTATAAACATTTGAAATCAGCTCTAGTCCAAAACCACTTTTCATGAAAAAGACTCTAATAAATATAGGTACAAAAAGAGAAAGAAATAGTACAATTAATCAAAGAATATGCAAATCTATATTCTGGTTTTGTTAAATGGTTATCATGTTTATTTTCCCCCAATCTGGGAAATTTGTTTTGATGCTGTTAAGTATGTGCTGCTATGAAGAATCTGTAGTATCCAAGTAGTCATCCGGTTGAGGTGTTTTTTTAGGTGCAGGAAAGGCAACATTAGAAAAAAATCTCAGATAATGATAATTAAAAAATAGATGCCATCCGCCGGGTGCAGTGGCTCTTGCCTGTAATCCCAGCACTTTCGGAGGCCAAGGCGGGCAGATCACCTGAGGTCGGGAGTTTGAGACCAGCCTGACCAACATGGTGAAACCTCATCTCCACTAAAAATACAAAATTAGCCGGGAGTGCTGGCGCATGCCTGTAATCCCAGCTACTCGGGAGGCTGAGGCAGGACAATTGCTCGAACCCGGGAGGTGGAGGTTGCAGTGAGCCGAGATTGCGCCATTGCACTCCAGTCTGGGCAACAAGAGCAAAACTCCGTCTCAAAAAAAAAAAAAAAAAAAAATCCATCCAAAGTGTGTTTTCCAATGAAGAGACAAGAATGTTCGCTGGGCCCTACGTTTATTCCTTACAACTAGAATAGTAGAAGCTGCCGCCTGCCCTAGTAAAGATCCTCCTAGCCATTAGAGACAATCAGCATTGGTCTTGTAAATGCAACCAAGTAGCTGATTTATGATTAAAAGGGGGAAGGAGGGGCATGGGGGGGCAAGAGGGGGGCAAGGAACTTGTGAGACGAAGTAACAATGTCAGAAGCCATGTCCGTTTCTTTCTGCTTGCCAACATCATTTCACAAAACCCCTGATTCTGTAATGACCTGTAGCTCTCCAGAAAGATGCTTTGAAGACAAAGCAGGACCGAGCACACAGACCCCCGCGTCTCCTGCTTGAGAAGCTCCATTCCTCAGGAGGTAAATGACACTGGCCTTGCCTTTTCCTACACATAACCTCTGATGAGGTTAGCGGCAATGCTTCTGTAATCTGCGACCGGATGTACACTTACGCCCAAACCTGGATGTGAATTTGCACGGACTGAAGCTCCACCACCTAGATAGAAGCAGTGGGCGGAAACCCTGTGTGGGGCGGTCCCATGGAACCTCTCTAAAGGACTCCCCCCGGGCCATCGCCTCAGTCTACAGTCCTCAGCAAGACTCCTGAACAAAACTAACTTTAATTATTTAAAAGCCTGATTTGGTCTTTAGTCAGCATTATTTAATAAATAGTCTTTAAAAGTACAAAAGTAGATGGAAAGGCCTCATAGCAATTTTTTGTTAGTGGTGGCTACTGAGGAGACGGGGAAAGGGATGGGACTGGGGAGAAATAACAAAACTGGAATACCTTTCCCCGAGACCTTAATTCCTTTTTCTTTTCCTTTTTGTTTTACCAATAAATAAATAAATAAATAAATAACCAAGAAAAATACTTTAAAACAATGTGTCAAAAATAGCAACATCAACCTGGCATCTGTTAAAGTCTTCCTGCACTTCTGTATAACTTCATGATTCCCCCAAAATAGACCGATAAAAATACAATTTAGAAGTATTTCTTTCCATTGGGATGAAGTATTCTCAGAAATATCTCAGAAAAGTCCACCACGAAGCCAGTGGCACATGGGGTCTGATTATTGGAGGCTGTTGGAGAGAGCTGGGTCACCAAGCCGCACAGCCCAGGCCTTGATCTTTGCCTGTCCACCTGGAGGGATGTGACCCCCATCAGGCTACAAACATCCCAGGACAGTGAACTGGGAATCATTGAACCTTATCACATGGGCTTGCTATGGGAGTTGACATGATTTGAAACACAGATGCCCACTCCAAGTCCATTCAACAGCCATCCACCGCATCCAGACTGTTGAATCTTCAACCAGAATCAAAGAACGGAGCCGCCTTTGCAGGGATTGCTGACTAGGGGATGGAAGCGCAAAGAAGCACGGAGCTCCCACAGATGATGTTAGGTGCAGAGATGGGGGTGCACCCAGGGCACAGCACAGGGGCCCGGTCAGAGCCTCTTCCTACCAAAGGTGATGACAGGGGGAGCTGTGAAGGTCACCAGAGGCTGAGTCTGGTGGAAGGAGGCAGGGAACAGCCAAAGTGAAGGCCGCTCTGGTTCAAGTTGGTGTTCAAATAAAAATAAGTTAAAATAAAACAAAAGACCTGAAGTGAAGCCTGCTGGCTTAGAGGAAATGAGGAACCAGAGCGTCTGGGATGTGGGGTGGGAGGCAGGGGTGCACACTTATGCATTTGCCCAGTTTTGCATCTGATTTCTGGAGGTTTGGGACCCTCTTTGCAGAAGCTTTCACGAGCCTAAGGGTGAGATGCTCTGCCCCCTATGGATAGAGCGTACCCTGTACTCAGGGCCATGCCAAACCATTGCACATCATTTTGAGCCTTCAGAACATGATATCAGATCATACTTGGATATCACATTATCGGCCAGAATGGAAGGGAGTACTTTTGAAAGCCTAATAGCCCTAGGCTTCAAGAGTCCTGTGGACGGCACTGTCCCCAAAGTCACAGACCCTTTATGCACGTGTAGGACTGATGCCGCCACTGTCAGTAACAGCAGTGGTGTTGGCCATCTTGATCAGTTTATCATGTCTTGGAACTCATCCTTGAATTAATTGGAATGTTCTTTTGCATTGTCGTCCAGGAAATTTAGAGGCCAACAAGGGCAGGATCTACTCCCAAAAAGACATAGGGACCCTTATAGTACAAGTTTTGGGTACTAACCCCATGGCTGACCTTTCTGATCTTTCCTCATTCTAATCTTATATTCCTTCTTCTCATCTCATTTTCTTCATATGATAATTTTAATTTTATCATCTTGTAGCATGTATTTATGGAAGCCAATGCCAGTCTCTTTAGGAAAAAGGTTTGGGAACACGGAGGTCACTAGCACCCCTCATGGACAGTTTCCATGGAATGTCCCAGGCACAGGTCACATTTCAGCGGGTTCCGGAGCTCACTCCAAGTGGGGAAGTGGAGGCTGCCCTGGTAGGTGCCATCCCTAAACTGTTTGGGAGAGAAGAGGAGAAGTAAAAGGAAGGTTTCTGCGTTTCTTTGTTTATAAAGCAGATATGAGCAGGTTTACAGGCTGAATAGAGTAAACCAATAGAAAGAGAAATGGTAAAATGAAAAACTAGATTTCTAAGGAAACTGTAGGGTGTGGAGTAGGATCACCGCTAGGGTGTGGGAGCAGAGGACTGAGGGGTGTTGACCTCCAAAAGCAAAGGTGCATGCAAGCAAAGAGACATTGGTAAGAGGGAGGCAGGAAGTTGAGGTAAGCTGATAGATTGCTTCAATTTTCCCCAATAATAGGATACGAGATCACCTGTTTAGAGATTGGGACGGGCCCCGAGGGGAGAGAGGAAAGTTAGGTACGGCCCCTGAGAGGCAAGGGAGCCAATGGCGCCTGGCAGGAGGTTGGGATTCATGGCTAGCAGCAATTCTCACTCTTCTTACTAGTTTATAACACCCATTAGCAGAACTCAAGCATTCTTGCCTCGTATACCTCTGTTTCTCTCCTTAGCAGGGGTCTAAGATTTTGACATCCACCCTTTGGAGTAAGGGCTTAAACTGAAATGAATTCTAAATTCAAGATTTTCTCCCTAAGGGCCACCTACCCAAATGGAAGATCAATAGGTTCTCTTTTCCATGTTCAGGTGCTAGGAAATAAATGTAAGTTATCAGCAATTCATCACCATCTTACCATCCAATGGTATATAATTACTCTGTGCTCACAAGCAGCGGCTGATATTTGTGAAGTAATTAGGAGGTTCCCGGCAATCATTTCTTCCATGTGCCAATTAAGACACTCAGCCATTGTTCATTAAGGCCGTTAAGAAAGTCAATGAATTTAAGCACAGGTCTGTGGGGCCTGAAGCACTGCAAGAGTCACTGGGGACATGTTTATTTTCCCTGCGACAATGTGCCTTATTCAACATGAGAGGTAACGTGTGTGGCTGGGGCTGGCATACCTAAAACCATGGAGCTGGTGCTAAGCAGCACTGTGCTTTATTTATAAATCACTTCCTCCTTTGGGGGTACTTAAATATTTTTATAAATTTGTCTCATAAAATGTTAAACATCCTCACCTTTACCATGACAGTGTTTTCACATACAGAATGAGAAAATATCACAGATTTTGAAAGTTCCTATCCTTTTGTTATGGCCATCAGTGAAACATTATTCAGTCAGAAAGTAGTCTCAGTTTAGAAACTGTAAACCTTTCTGTCTATAGACCTGTGCTGCCACTTAATTTAGATCCAATTTCTGAATTATATCATTCACAAAAAGACAATCTTGGATTAAGTTTCCATCAAACTTGGAGAACTCTGAGAAGGTCCTAAGCGTGTCCATGCTAGAGAAGCTTTGGCAGGATAAGAAGAGCTGGAAGGGGCATCCTCCTGCCCAGCCACTGCACTTCAGGCTGTGCTGCAGAGAAACTTCTGCACCCATCAACAAGGAAATATGTTTACAGCAATTATTTGCAAAAGCAAACAAGGTGACACAAAACAAAACAAAAAACCGAAACAACGTGAACATCTATAGTAAGAATTGACAATACTCTCACGGTGGACTAGTCTCCATTTAGGGCAGCAGTCCCCAACCTTTTTGGCACCAGGGACCGGTTTCGTGGCAGATAATTTTTCCATGGATGAGGGTAGGGGACAGTTTCAGGATGATTCAAGCACATGACATTTATTGTGCCTTTATTCCTATCCTTATTACACTGTAATATATAATGAAATAATTATAGAACTCACCATCATGTAGAATCAGTGGGAGTCCTGAGCTTGTTTTCCTGCAACTAAACGGTCTCATCTGGGGGTGATGGGAGACAGTGACAGATCATCAGGCATTAGATTCTCGGGAGCGTGCAACCTAGATCCCTCGTGTGCACAGTTCGCAATAGGGGTCAAGTTCCTATGAGAATCTAATGCTGCTGCTGACCTGATAGGAGGCAGAGCTCAGGCGGTAATGCAACTGATGGGGAGCAGCTGTCAATACAGATGAAGCTTCACTCACTCACCTACCACTCACCTCCTGCTGTGTGGCCCAGTTCCTAACAGGACATGGTCTGTGGCCGAGGGGTTGGGGACTCCTGATTTAGGAAAACACTACAACAGACAACTCTGAAAGGCTTCGTAAGAAAGAGGCAGCACAGTGGGTGATTTATGGGTACAAATATGATCCAACTGAATAATGTACTCATTGTTAAAAATAGGTGTAGGTTCCCAAGTGATAAAGACCATGGTAAAATTTCTGGAACAGTCAGACCCCTCGACCAATGCAGAACAGCTGATTTTCTAGTTATTTATAACCGAAGTAAGGCTGAACGTATACAAGTAAGTTGGACATAAAATCTACTTGTGTGATATTATCTGTTTCAACATCAGAAAATTATTGGGGCTTACAGAGCTGAGGACATTTGGACTTTACATCTTACATGATAGAGTTGAAGTTATTTGTCTCAAAGCATATTGAATCCACTGGGTCACTTTGTTCTGTTCTTTCTTGGATGCTACTTCAAAGCAGTGATCTCCACTGAGATTTTCTCAAGAGTCCCGTGGAGTCATTCTGTATAGCAGGGGCACACCGTAACTGTGTGTTGCCTGAAGACTATTCTCAGGTGATTTTCACATTAACCCTTTACTTCTGCCACCTTGCTATTTGCCACTTAGTGTCATTAACAGATTGGATTCCATAATGCTTCCCATGTCCTTTTCTTCCTATTCCTTTTGATTTTTCCAGTAAAATATATCCAAACTCAAAGGAAGGTCCCAAAATATCAAGATTCCATGTCTTAGGGAAAGTGAAGATCATTGCATTTTTTTTCCTGGCAACAAAAAATCCACTCTAAAGTGTGCAAAACTCTAAGATACCATCCACAGTTCATCCTGTCCAGACAGCGGGCCTGCATCCATGAGGCTGGCCCGGGGTCGCCACCCACCCCACCCTGAAAGCTCTATGGCCTGTGTCAGTGTATCAGGAAGTGAGCTCTCCTCTCAACTGGAAGCAGGAAGGCGAGAGAGGCTGACTGATGATGGGAAGTTCAGGGGGAGCCCGAGAAGCCTTTTTCTTCCAGTTGTAAAGTTCATGAATCACCACCCATCTGCCAGTTGTGATGGCGAGAGGAAATGAAAATAGAATATCTCCTAGCAGAATTGACAAATTGGAAAATCCCTGAAGACATGTACTCCCAGAACCATAACCGATGAAGGGGGTGGGGAGGAAGGGGCTGGGAGGGGAGAAAAGGGGGCAGGAAGGGAAAGAGGGCGGCAAAGCGCGTGGAGCCTAAGCTTTTTTACAGACGCAAAAAGATAGATGCACATTCTTTGTCAACCGTCACAAAGGAGGTCCTTGAGTTTCAATTTCCCTGCAATCCTGGCTAAGAGACACAATTTTTAAGACATTCCTCATCAGTTGCCAAATATTGATTATTCTCTGTTTAGTCTACAATGAACCAGATCACACTTGTAATATTATTTAGAAGCAAATAAATCTGCAAGGCTATTGGTGTCTCTCCCTAATAAATCGTGTGGCTGCCATGACCCTTCACCCCAGCGGCAGCCTGGTGTGATAACTGGTAGGTAACCAGTTTGCTTTTTACTCTAAAAAGTGCTTAATTGTCTCCCTTAGATTTGTAGGCATGCGTAGCCAGACACCTCGAGAAATGACTCATGCCTTATTTATAATCAGCATCAAGCAGACAGTGAAAAATCTATAAATTAGAGATAAGCATCACACTCCAGAGGTATTAAAGAGAATTCTAAACGTCTCCTTTGCAAATTGTTAAATTAAAAACAGAATGAGCTTTTTCACAGGAAACTACTACTGACTCGTTTTAAGCTTCTAAGACATTCACTGAGGGGCCCCTCCCAGCTTCCCAGGCTAACGTCAGGATAATCACCCCACGTACCTGGGTCATGGATCTAACTCCTGTGATGCTATAAAGGACTCTGGTGACGGTTCTGAACTTGACAAATGCAGTACCCAAAATAGTATATTCCCTGTTTAGATGAACTCGAAATTAAACTCAAATCCCTTTGGTGATTTTTAAATCTGTATTAGTTATTTTCTCATAAACAGAAATAACTTTGATTATGAAAGGAAGCTATTTCTCATTGTGAAAGAATAGAAAATACAGAAAAGTATACAAAGTAAAATAAAAATGTCATGCCATCGCTCAGAGAGAATCCTTTTAATGTTGTTTACATCCTCCTAGAATTTATATGCATTCATACCATATTGTACTCATTTTTAAATTAAAGTATGATTTTTGTTATATTACTGTCTCATGACCTGTCTTTCGCATTTAGTACATGTGGATATTTCTTCCCTATCAATGAACATATTGAATGCTAGTATTTTATGGTTAAATATTCCAATCCTGTATGAAGGTACACATAGGTTATCTCCAGTTCATTATTATTATTTTAAATAAAATGACAGAAAGAGTAATTATAACTCAAACAGTCCTGAAAGCCACTGTTTTGGAGGAAGTCCCCCAACATTTGGAAACCCATCCAGTGAATTCCCCAGTTGGTCACCCAGTGGTCTGGAAGGCAGCAGGGAGGTGGCTGGGAATTGGGGCTTTGAAGGAAGACCTTGGGGGGACGGCCCAGGGAGAAGAAAAGGGTCTAAGGCCAAGAGCGGAGACCCTACAGCAGGAAGGCCAAGGTGGACCCTCAACACAGAGGAATTCATCATAAGGACAAGGACCGAGAATCATGGGGGCAGCCACAGCTGACACTCACAAGGAGATTGCACAGTACCTTGGAGACAGACACTGCCTTTCAAGCCCGGCGTGTGTAATTGTCTTACTAGGTTGACTCATTTAACTGTCCCCATGGCCCTGGACATGTTACCAGTATTGTTCCCATTTTACATGGGAAGAAAGAGAATATGGCTTTAAATAAAAATGACATCACTGGATACCATGACGTCTGCCAGGAAGACAGCAAACTTTCACATAGAACTGGAAAGATATCAATCCACGGAATTTCAAAAGAAAAGTATTAATAGAGAAATGTTTGAGTCCAGCATCTGCCACTAAGAAAATTTCCAGAGACATTAGAGGCCATCCATCATTTCCTGCCAATGGCTCTTGGGAAACATTCCCAAGCTTTACACAGCAAGTGTGTAGTTACAGCCTAGATATCCAGGTGTGCATGCCTGCAAGATGAATGCTCCTGAAAACACCTACAGGTTTCCAAGTGTGGACAACTGAATACAAATGCTAGCAATATTGCTTCACTGAAAATTGTAGAAAAAATCAAGAGTAATTCTTAAAGCCACAGGGAGGGTGGAGAAAAACATCCTAACATCAGAAATAAAATTAAGAATTAGCGGATATTTATAAAATTCATGACAAGCTAAGTATCTGCAGTGAGTCACTCAGATTTAACTTGTCTAAACTCATGGCTTTGACAATTTTAACATTTCCTCTTTTCTTTGATATTTCTCATGGTGCTATTCCATATGTAAATAGTTTTAAATCTGCACAGTGCTTAAAGCTAGAATGCAAAAACACTTTAAGCAGATAAACTTAGAAATATGAACTCTAAGAAACACACTAGGTAAGGATCCCTAACTAAATTACTTGAGCACAGCTGCTAAGTGAAAGCACAACCCTAGACATTGTGGAAACCCTTAAGCCTCCCACTAAGGGAATTCCCATTAGAGCTCGTCTCTAAAATCCGGGCCCCGGCGTTTCTACTGTGAGCTCACAGGGCAGGCTGGGAGTCTGTTGGCTTCACTTGGAGGTTTTGCTCAGTGTCTAAGTCAGGCAACCGAACGAGTAGAGCAGGTATGGAAAAGATAGGAAAAGAGGGGCGTTGTGTGATTCGGGAATATCAGGTTAAGGGGGCCCCACAGTCATTGAGACCAATCACCCTCTGCAAATCCCTCTGTGCCAATGCAGCCTCCACCTAAAAGTCTCCGGTGATGGGAGAGGCATCTCCACGTAGGAGCCACTCGATCTTTGAAAGTTCTGGATTTGAAAGAGCTAAGTGTGCACAGGGCTTGGCTCCGTGCAGCTTCCACTCGTGGTCCTGTGGTATCAGGAGGGTAGTCGGGACAAGCCCAACCCATTTCCGTAACACAGCCAAGTGTTGAAAAGCCTGCCTTCTTACTGTGTTCTTCCTCTCATGTGGATGACGCCAGCACCTCCATTGTTTCCTACAGGGCCTGCTTTAAGTATTCATTAAATATTTATGGGACACCTACCAGGGCTGGGCCTGTGCTATGTGCACACGCCAGTGCCCAGGACCCTGATGTCCCAGTGGGTGAGGAGCAGGTCCCTGAGCATTCTCTACGAACATGCTCTTCGTGGCTTCTTGTCCTTAGAAGACAGGATGTGGAGTGCACACAGTGACTGGGGTGTGGTCTGACCACCAGAGACACCTACCTCGTGGTAGCTTCTGCTGCACCCTGAGAAAGCATCTGGATTAAGTCTAGCACTGTTAAAAATTATGATTCAAAATGGACAAGCTGCCCAAATGCTTATTTTGAAAATAATGTTCAGCCTATTATCTGTTTACTAGTGACTGGGGGGCTCTCAGTACCTAAAAAACAGTTAAAATCTATAAAAGTAGCAGAAAGGAAAACAGACTCCTCAAAGATGGGCTGTGCAATTAATCCATGGAGAGCCTTTCTATCAGAAAAATGAAATTAGACTCCTATATTATTCCATATACAAAATCAAATTGAATATAAGAATTTAACATTAAGGAAAAACAACCCAGTCTTTATGTTCTTAAGTAGGAATAGGTTCTTTAAAAAATTCAAAATAAAAGTACAAAAATATTGAAAGTTAAAAACTTTCTTTCTGGCCAGGTACGGTGGCTCACGCCTGTAATCCCAGCACTTTGGGAGGCCAAGGTGGGCGGATCACGAGGTCAGGAGCTCGAGACCATCCTGGCTAACAAGGTGAAACCCCGTCTCTACTAAAAATACAAAAAAAAATTAGCCAGGCGTGGTGATGGGCGCCTGTAGTCCTAGCTACTTGGGAAGCTGAGGCAGGAGAAGGGCGTGAACCCAGGAGGCGGAGGTTGCAGTGAGCTGAGATCGCGCCACTGCACTCCAGCCTGGACAACACAGCAAGACTCTGTCTAAAAAAAAAAAAAAAAAACCACTTTCTTCCTACAAAAGAACTCACACATAGACAAAGTTAAACACTGCAAACTCTTTGAAGATGTTTGCAGCGTTTGTGACAAAGGATTGATTTCCAGAATTTATAAAGACCATCAGCAAAAAGACAGTAACCTAATGGAAATATAAACCAAGGGTATGAGCTGGCAATTCACAAACAGGAAAACCAAACTGTCCAAGTAAATATTTGAACAGATACCCAGCCTCACCAGCAACAGGAAAATGCAGATGAATATAGTCCATGCATTGCATGGGCAAAATGTTTGAAATATCTGAAAGCATCAAGGAGCCCCCCATTGTTAACAGAACTCTCAATAGAGGGTAATTGGCAGTACAAACTGGAAACGCACATATGTCTCGACACGACTCCATGCCTACATGCAGAACTGCCAGACACGTGCAGCAACGTTCAACAGCCCAGATGCAGAGGTAATGTGGGTGCCCATCCGAAGGGGTACAGATAAGCAAAATCAGTGACACCTGAAGGAGAAAAGGCGGCTCGCAGAAAAACATGTACAGTATAATTCCATTGATGAGACTTAAACACACAAAACCTTTCTATGCACCGTTTATACACATTGTTTATGCATGCATTGCTTATATGTAAAGACGTGGATAAGAAGGTTTATACACCGAATTCAAGCCAGTGGATGGCGTTGGTGGGAAAGGAAGGGGTGGTGGGTGCCACTGAGAGCTCTACCAAGGGAACGTCAGCTTTATTTTAACATGACCTGAGGCACATGGACTAAATGTGATTCTGGCTCGGCAGGGACTCAAATGTGATATCTAAGTTTTGAGTGTCGAATGTCAAATCATCCTCTGCACTTTCCCATATTTAATTTCCTGCCACATCGAGAAAGGGAAAGCACAAAAATTAAATAAATATTAAACTGGCACTCACGTGGATAATTTAACAGCCCCTAATTACAGACCAACTGATTGAATTAGGGTCATTAGCGCCCTGGTGTCCTTTAGCACTGTGCTGAGTGGTCACCCACTGCTTATGTGTACCCTAAGCATGCAAGCCACGAGCAGTCATACCCAATCGGTGGCTCTTCACCAGCCCTCCAGGGCCCCGCCTTCAAGGGCCAAGAGTGAGGTTAACCGAAGGGACAGAAACCCCAGAAAATTGCTCTCCTGGGAGTTCCATCTGGGTGGCCCCATTTCCAGCATTCTTCTGCTGTCACCGTACCATCCCTGACAGCTGCCTCAAGAAAGGCCAGGCCGGGCACAGTGGCTCGCGCCTGTAATCCCAGCACTTTGGGAGGCCGAGGCAGGCGGATCACCTGAGGTAGGGAGTTTAAGACCACCCTGGCCAACATGGTGAAAGCCCCGTCTCTACTAAAAATACAAAAATTAGCAAGGTATGGTGGCGGGCGCCTGTAATCCCAGCTACTCAGAAGGCTGAGGCAGGAGAATCGCTTGAATTTGAGAGGCGGCTGTTGCAGTGAGCTGAGCTGAGATCACACCACTGCACTCCAGCCTGGGTAACAGAGCGAGACTCCATCTCAAAAACAAAAAACAAAACAAAAAAAGACAGGCCAACAGCCCTGGGCTGAGTGCCATTAACATTGAAATAAATAGGGCCCCATAACTAACGCTCTGCATAGATTGTGTGCACAGGGCTTTTCAAACGTCTGTCCACACACAGGAGTGCTTGGACAAAGGCAGCTCAAGAAGAAGTCTCTTCAAGAAGAAATGCTGAATTCTCTGATTTCTCACAAAACCATTTATTGCTGAGGGAACCCTTGGTGTGGTATCCTCTCCGGTGTGGGTCTCAGAGCTGTGTCATAAGAGAGACACAGACCTATGATTCTAGGTAAAGGAGAAAATGCATTTGCATGGCAAAATGCAAAAAGTAATGCCAACCCCCAACCAAATCCATGAGGATTTCCCTTCTGCCTCCTCCTGACACAAACACGGGGAGCTGTGGCAGTTCTCCCTGCGGTGGCCACGGGAGGGGTGCTGTACTGCACCCTAGGTCATTCATCCGCCTCTCATTCCTGCAGCATCCTTCCCAGCGACACCTTCCTCTTCTGTACTTCTCTCCACTGCACCTACCAACATGCCACACTGCATACTTTTTATTACTCATAATGTCTGCTCGGTGCATCATTTCATTAACTCTTAGTTCCATGCTAGCAGGGATTTTTCATTATTTTGTTAACAGGTGAATGGGGCACTCTGTGTTCCGTCCGTGCCTGCAAAACACTGAGAAGCCAGACACACAAACAGGCCCCGTAGAATGGGAGCGTTCCCATTGTGGAGGCACAAGTCGCTCTGACTAACGGAGCTGAAATAATGCAAAATCACCCACCTACCAGAGAGCAGAACGCTTCCCAAGATATTTGTCACAGAGCTAGAAGACTGGTGTCAAAGCAGCTAGCGCACTTCCCCAAAGACACTCTGGAAACAAAAGAGGACAAGAATGGCCTGCTGCAACACACACACACACACACACACACACTAGCATTTATGTACTTGATTTCTGCATCTCTCTAGCAACTGGCCCAAGACCCTGGAGCCGAGGCCAGCTCCGTGGCCCCCACCAGCCAGCGTTAAACTTGCAAACTGTCACCCAAAACACGGCTCACAAAGGAAACTTCACAGCTCACTCTCCTTTTGAGGGTGGGCTATGAAAACTCACACTGCGGGACTTCAAACTCATGGTGCCCAGCACAGGCCAGGGCCCTGGTGCCATTCCCCCAGGAGGGGCTGGAGAACACTGCCCTCGTGAACATGCCCACAGAACGCCCAGCAACCAGGCTGAAGAACAATCCGAAACCCAAGCACACCTCCAATTTCAGCGACCTTAGCCACGTCACAGCTTTTCATGAGTGTGTAACATGAAAGGCACAGTTGGGCAGATGCTTGAGGCCACACACACTTACACATCAGCAGAAAGTGCTGGTCCTTGGTTGCTATAACAACAGTGCCACCTAATCTACAAAGAGCTTGGAGGCCTCTCCACACCCTGGGGAGCTACCGCCGTCTCTTGTAACCCTTTGGTATATTGAGACATGCACACACTGACACGGGCATTTTAGGACATTTTTATGCCCCTGACTGCGCCATGCATCCTGCGAGAGGGATTCTCTGCCTTCTCCTCTTTAACTTTTCACCCATAGAACGTTAACAAACCAGGCCCACGGCAGACAGGCCTTTGGCTGGTGGTCAGTGCACGGCACCATCCCTTAGCAGCAGAAACAGAGTGAGAAAATGAGACGTCTGAATATTTTCCCTTTTAATCCAGCTTTTGGCACTTTCCGAAGATCTGTCTTTCCTGTCAACCACCGAATGCAGTGCTGGGGCCCTGAGCCATCCCTCCTGTGTCTCAAATTCATACCCTGAGCACCTGAGTATCCCCTAGGAAGTTCTGTCTCCCATAGACAGGGGTAAACACCCACCCGTGCTAGTGTGGTCACTCCCTTCCATTCCACACAGCACTCTGCATTCATGAAATTCCATCCACCGACCTGGATTTTCCTTTTCAAAAAGTCTCTGAGGACAGCCAGCCCTGTGGATGCAGTGGCCTCCGGGGGCTGGTGGCAGGGTCCCTGGCTCTCCAACTGGGAGGCAAAGGCACCGGCCTCGGCCAGCGTGTGCCGGGGTCCCCCGTGCCCCTGGGCCATGCTGGCCTCGCTGCAGACCTGAGACGCCGCCCCGCGCCTGGGGAGTCCGAGGGGAATGGCAGCGTTGCTGCCAGCTGAGGCCTCTGGGGGTAGGCAGGGTCCCGGGGGCCTGCACTCCTTTCAAAACACAGGCTCTATGGTGACAGACTTAAGAAAAAACCGTGCTGGGCCTCAGCCCCCAGGGACTGCCTCGGAGGAGCCTGCGCTGCAGCAGGGCCCAGGCTGGAGAGCCGCGCACCCGTGCAGCAGGGCCCAGGCTGGAGAGCCGCGCACCCGTGCAGCAGGGCCCAGGCTGGAGAGCCGCGCACCCGTGCAGCAGGGCCCAGGCTGGTGAGCCGCGCACCCGTGCAGCAGGGCCCAGGCTGGAGAGCCGCGCACCCGTGCAGCAGGGCCCAGGCTGGAGAGTCCCGCACCCGTGCAGCAGGGCCCAGGCTGGAGAGTCTCGCACCCGTGCAGCAGGGCCCAGGCTGGAGAGTCCCGCACCCGTGCAGCAGGGCCCAGGCGGGAGAGTACCGCCCCCGTGCAGCAGGGCCCAGGCTGGAGCGCCGCGCACCCGTGCAGCAGGGCCAGGCTGGAGAGTCTCGCACACGGGCCCAGGCTGGAGGCCGCCACGGCAGCCCACCCTGTGGGCCAGGCCCAGGCACCCCCGAGTATCCTCCCGCGCTGCCCCTTCAGACCTCTGCGGCATCTGCTTGAGGGCAGGCCCCGGGAGAAGGGGAGATGACACCCGGGGGCATGCAGGGCTGGGCTTGGCTCTGGATTTAAAGCTGCACTCCACGTCCCCGGCTCCCCGGCGGCAGTGGGGTCGGGAGCCTGCACCTGACTCCAGTTGAAGACGCTAGGGGTAGCACCCTCAGTAGTGGGCCCTCCCTAAAGCTTAGGGGGCCTGCACCTTCCCCAGCTCTGGGAATGGAGTCTACTTCTGCCTGCCTTTCCTCATGGGTGTACTGGGCTGTATGAGTCAGCTCAGGCTGCATAACAAATAACAGAGGCTCGTGGTTGAAACAGCAGACATTCACTTCTCACGGTTTTGGAGGCTGGAAGTAGAGATGAGGATGTTGGCAGGGTTGGCTTCTAGTGGGACCTTGCTTCTTGGCTTTGGAGACAGTGTCCTTCCCCCTGTCCTCAGGTGGCCCTTTCTCTGTGTGTGTCTGTGTGTCTGTGTCCTAATTTTTTTTTTTTTTTTTTTTTTTGAGACAGAGTTTTGGTCTTGTTGCCCAGACTGCAGTGCAGTGGCGCCATCTCGGCTCACTGCAACCTCTGCCTCTTGGGTTCAAGCGATTCCCCTGCCTCAGCCTCCTGAGTAGCTGGGATTTCAGGTGCGTGCCACCATGGCTGGCTAATTTTTGTATTTTTAGTAGAGATGGGGTTTCACCATGTTGGTCAAGCTGGTCTCGAACTCCTGACCTCAGGTGATCCACCTGCCTTGGCCTCCCAAAGTGTTGGGATTACAGGTGTGAGCCACTGCACCCGGCCCTAATCTCCTCTTATCATAAGGACACCAGTCAGATGGGACAAGGGCCCACCTTCAAGACCATTTTACCTTCATCACCTCTTTAAGGACCCTCCCTCCCAATACAGTCCCATTCTGGGGTCCTGGGCTTAGAGTTCCAACATACATTTGCGAGGGCACAGTTCAGCTCATAATAACAACAGAACCCCAAAGCCTGGGTTTCTACCCATTATTCACTCAGAGAACAAGAGGGTGTGACAACAGTGCCTGGGCACTGCAGCAAAAATGCTGAGAGCTGGCAGCTGCATGTGCAGCACTGTTCTACCTACCTCGGGTGTGTGAGGCCGAGGAGACTCTCAGGCCTGCCAAAACTCCCTAGTGTGTCATGGTTTAAAAATGATCTACCGAAACGTGGAGGTTAGAATCCATCGTCTCTACAACCGGTGACTCAGAAAATAGAGACTAATTTGGAAAAGAGCTGTCAGGCCCAACAGAATATTAATGGTGCTGCTGCGGTTGCCCAGTGAGGACACGAGGAACGAAACACAGAACGTCACTCGCTCACATCTGAGCCAGCGGCGCTGCTGTGAGTCTCTAAGAAGGATCCGTGTTGCAGCTACTGAGACACGCTTTTTCCTGCCCCGGTCACCTTCCGCCTCTACAAATGTCTTTAGGTGGTCCTTTCAGCAAAGAAGCCAGTGGACAGCTGGGTGGCCAGTGCCTCGGGACGCACACAGCCAGCTGGAGTATGCAGCTCTCCCCAGAGCAGGCAAGGCCGTGTGACAAGAACAACACCGAGTTTTCCTCTGAGCTCCTGCACCCCTGCATCCACCAGTCACGTGACCGGATCCAAACTCACCTGTTGAGGCTAATTTCCCATTTCAGTATCTGGGATAAGGACACAGGAAAACTCAGCATGTGCTTTCCTCTTCTCACACAGTCAACTCAACACTGACACCATATGTTGGAGACCTATCAAAGTGTTTATCCTACTCTGTACTCTCAGGCAATACCACATTTCACCTGCAGTCTCCACAGTGCCTGGGGATTTCTCCCCAGTGGCAACCAGTCAGTTCTGCACAGACACCAGCAAGATGTCATCTAATTCAATTCAAATTCCGACGCTACCTACCTGGAGATAGCCTCAGATTCCATAAGTGGAGGGCTCAGTCCCAGAAGACCACCCCTCACTTCACGTGCCAGTTGCAAGCCCCAGGTTGTGGCCTGTGCTTTTAACCAACTGGCTATAAATAGGGGTTCCTATAACCCCCTCCTCGTCTTCAACTAATTTGCTAGAGCAGCTCACAGAACCCAGGGAACCACATTACTAAGGTTTGCTGGTTTGCTCTAAAGGATATTACAGGACACAGATGGGCAGCCAAATGGAGACGGACATGGGGTGAAGCATGGGGAAGGGTGTGGAGCTTCCATGCCCTCTGGACAGCACGACCCTGCAGGATCCTCCAGGTGTTCAGTCATCCAAAGCTCCCCAGCCCCAGTTCTGTTGGATTTTTATGGAGCCTCCACTACATAGATGGGCTTGATCAAATCATTAGCCATTGGTGATAAGCTTGACCGTCAGCCCCTCTCCTCTTCCTGGGGGTTGGGAGTGGGGATGAAAGTCTCAACCCTCTAATCCTGCCTGTGGTCTCTGGGGTGACCAGCCCCCATCCTGAAGCTACCCAGGGGCCCTCAGCTACCAGTTGTCCCATTCGTGCACAAAGGACCCTCATCACTTCGCCGATTCCAAGGGGTTCAGGAGCTGTATATCGGGAAATGGGAAGAAAGAGCACATATATGTATTTTGGTATCACAGATACCAAAAGCTGGGACACTGCCTGCCTCACGGATTGTCAGGAGCACTCAACCATAATGGAAGAATGGCCAGTTGGAAGACACCTTCGAGGCTGTCTATTTCAAACTTTTGCACACCGACAATGTTCCACAACATCCTTCACAAACGCACATCCGCATGTCTTAGCGACGCAAGCCCCACTCACAGATTTCCAGCTTTGCGCAGCTGTGTGTGGTCTCCCCTCCTCCTCCCAAATCTTCCTTCCCCCTGTTCTACCACATAGACTAAGGCAGGAGGCTGGGCAGGGGGAAGGGGGATACTGAGTGAGGAAAACACAGAGGGTGGTGGAGGTGGCCACACAGTCAGCATAGCTGGTGTGCTCTTTACAGCAAGGCTTCAGAGCAGCGCTGGTGTGTGCCCGGATGCTGAAGATGAACTCCCGTCCAAGCTGCCTGACCGTACTCCCATGGGTACGCCTAGCTGGGGTGCTTCCTTTCCAGTGCAAACAACCTCTGCAGGAGACAGGACGGCACAGGGGCCTCCTCCTGAAGCTCTTACAGCAGATTCTCAATCTCTGCAGCTGTGAGAAGGCAGTGGCTGTGTATGGACAAAGAGCAGACACAGGCACTGTGCAGAGGGGTGTGTGCTCGACATTCTGCCCTGAGTTGCCCATGCCAGTGAAAGTGCCAACGGTCCCTGTAGATCTGCAGGAGCCTGGAAATGTCTCGTTTGTCCCGAGGGCAAATGCTGGACAGGGCGCTGGTGGACAGGGTGAACGAGACTTATCCTGTCACTTTTGTATAGACTCTGTAACTTTAGAACCATGCAAAGAGATTACCTCTTAAAAATGGAAATTAGCAGCAACTGTAGAGGAAGCTGCTCAGAAGAGTGTGGCACGTGCTGTCTTCAGAAGGCCAGGATGAGGGCAGCCCGGGAGGGAGTGCAGGCCAGGCTTCGGGCTCCATGCTCCCACTGCCAGCGCCACCACCTCCCCAGGCAGGAGGAACAGCTAAATCCTGAAAACTAACAAGTAATGGGTGTTCTGCAGCATCTTCCACCGGCAGAAACTCCACTGAGTGTCTCAGCTAAATGACTCCATCTGATCCTTGCCACAGGCTAGTGAAGGGGACCCTTGCTGGGAAAGACGCTGGTGCAGGGCTGGAGGATGCTGGGCAGAGGGGGGAAGATCAGCCTCCATGGGGGCCCCACCTCCTCGGGCCCCCCATCCCCTTGGGCCCCACCTCCTGGGGCCCCCCATCCCCTTGGGCCCCACCTTCTCAGGCCCCCATCTCCTCGGGCCCCCATTTCTTCAGGTCCCCATCTCCATCCTCCTTATTGTCTGCACTGCCTGGCTGGGAGCCGCAGCGGGAGCCTGGCCTCCCTTCCTCCTCCTCCCAAAGCTTCCTTCCCCCCATTCCACCACACAGACTAAGGCAGGAGGCTGGGCAGGGGGAAGGGGGATACTGAGTGAGGAAAACAGAGAGCGCCGTGGAGGTGGCCACACAGTCAGCATCAGAAGCAGAGCTGGCATGTCCCTTCTGAGTCCAGCCTGGCTTGAGTCAGCGGGGAGGGGCAGGGAGGAAGGGGCCTTCCAGGGAGAAGGCAGGGCCTGCAGCAAGTGCCCCTGAGGTGCCCATGCCAGGAAGTTGGCTTCCTGGAGCCCCGCTCTGTGCTACTGTGAAGGGCGGTTCCACCCGCCTAGGTTTTGTTAGTTCTGTGAGCCACACAGGACTGGCGTGCACTGCAGTGCTGCAGAGACATCGGGCGTGCTCCCTTCCTGTGTCCTCAGCTTCTCCCCTGGGTGGGTGCTCACCAGCCCAGGGCCCCACCCCAACCCTCGAGGTCCCTGGGATTCCCTGAGTTCTCACCAGCCTTGGAGGCCCCAAGTCACCCCACACAGTGCACGCACATCTGTGACACACTCCTCCCACACAGTCTCCCTCAGCCCCTCTTGACCCTCCTCCTCCTCAGACACACGGCTTCCCGGGGCCTGTACTTGTCAATCCCCAGACATCCCTGGCTGCTTCCTACATGCCCAGGCTCTGCGCTTGCTGGCCCAGGAACCGCCCTCCGTGCCTCTTCTGGCTGTCACAATGGGGGTTTCTGCATCTGTGCTGTCTCCCCTTCTACTGTGGCTGAGGACTGCACGTGCCACCCAAGCCCGAGCTCCTTGACCATCCCTTGTGCCTAGAACATGCCAGGCACGCAGCACACATGAGTGTCATTGGTCTGGGACGTTGCCACGGAAGTCTCCAGCCCTCATGCATGAGAAAGAGAAGAGTGACAAGGACCATACTGAGGAGGTCAGGAACTCTGGCTGAGAATTGGTCTGAAGCAATGGAATTGGGAAATTCTCCAAATCCAAGCTCCGCTCCTTGGTGTCATTTAGAAACTGGCTGGGGGCTGAGACATCCCTCTTGCCGCAGAGACTGTGATCATATTCAGGAGGAAAAGCACAACTCTCTGAGGGGGCAAGTTCTATTTGCCTAAACAGAGGTGAGGCTGCTGACACTCTAGAAAGTGTGAAGTGTGCTTTTGTGACCGAAGCTGGCCTCTGCATCCCCTAACTCAGCATCTCACAAAGTTTATAACCCTCACGCAGTGCCCCCGAGCTGCAGGTGCCGGCCGGCCTCCCGGTTCAGCAGTGAAATAGTGCTGTGAGATCTTACAGCATTGAGATCTTACAGCATTACTTCCGCAAGTCAGCTGGAAGTTTTGCCAGCCCCGTGCTCCTTCCTGAAACCTCAAAAAGCCTGCTTCCAAGCCGCCTGCTTGTTCTTCCCAAGGTGGAGGCAAGACCAGCGCCCTCTGGCCAGGCGCGTTCAGGAAGGGGCAGAGATTACACAGGAATTCAGATGAGTTCCAGGGAACGCAGCTGCCGGGGTCCCGTCAAATGTACAGTCACAGGAGGGCTTCCCCTGAGTTGGCCCTGAGTCAGCCAGCTGGGCTCTGGTCTGCTCTGCAGCAGGAGGCAGCTGAGCAGAGCCTGTAACCCCTCAGGGGTGGCAAAGCGGCACCGCAGGGCGTGGAGGAGGTGCAGGCCGGCCAGCCCAAGACGGATAACAGATGGCGACAGGGCCTTGGGGCTTGGCTTCGCTGCTGGCCTAGGTGTCTGGAACGGCTGGGCTGCCATTGGAGCCGTGGAAAGAGGGGTCCCAGTGTCTGAGCTTGGAATCAAGGTATTCGCAAATTTTCTGCTCGAAGCCCCACAAGTTGCCATTTTCCACCACAGCCAGTTGGATCGGACTTTGCACCATTCGCATCCCAGTGAAGTCCAATAGTTAGCCGATTTGGGGATTCTATGCAAAGCCAAACAGTGGCACAGACTCTAGGAAATCTACAGAATGAACAGAACATGTCTTCATGACGATTCAAGGTCAGGCCCTGTGGAGCAAGGACAGCATGGAGCTCAGAGGCCAGAATCCATGGAGCTCAGAGGCCAGAATCCATGGAGCTCAGAGGCCAGAATCCATGGAGCACAGAGGCCAGAATCCATGGAGCTCAGAGGCCAGAATCCGTGGAGCTCGTGGAGCTCAGAGGCCAGACTCCATGGAGCACAGAGGCCAGAATCCATGGAGCTCAGAGGCCAGAATCCATGGAGCTCAGAGGCCAGAATCCATGGAGCACAGAGGCCAGACTCCTTGGAGAAAGGGGGCCCAGAAGACAAAGGGACCAGCACAGGCCAGCCGAGGAGTACCTGAGACCTCAAAGGCGACACCAGGTCCATTTGTACCTGGGTATCCTGGGTATTCAATGCCTCATGTGCATTTGTTAGAAGTTAGATAAAATCAATGCTTATTATTTTAAATAAAGACATTGTTTCTAACTATTTTAATCATTAATAACCTGTGACCTTCCAGATGGGCCAGCCTAGCAAATTGGGCGGTATAGCCACAACCTGGGTCCTCTATGATATGATGAAGACATCACACAGAGTAAACAGCCTCTGAAACGTAGGTCTGTGAAGCGCATCCACAGTCACCGAAGAGTGAGAGCAGAGTACACATCCTTTACCAACCTCAGCTCCACATTCAAGAGCGAGGGGACACACCGAAGTCGAGAGAGGAAATTTAGAATAAATGGAAAGAGAAACCTTAAGAGACAGAAAGGCAGAGAGAGATTTTTCAAAATCTTATTTTATAATTAGTAAAAATATGGGAATATAGTCACTTCAAAAGGTGACATTAGCTAAAAACATTAATGGGTTATTAAATATTTAATTTAATTCAAAGATGATAGACCCATAATGATGATTAAGGTTATTATAGAAGAGGATGATTCTTGGTGTTAGAGGTCATTTACTCAAACCCTTGTGTTTTAAAAGAAAGAAAGACTGAGACTAACAGAGCTAACTGATTTCTCTCAAAGGTAAAGCACGGATCAGAACCTGGATCTCCCACCTGCTGTCCCCACACCATTTTGTGTAGTTATTAGCCTCTCCCTCTGACTCTTCCCATAGTTTTGTGCTTGTTGCTGCTGGTTTCCTGGTAAAATCTGCATCAAGTAGATGGATTCTTGGGGTAATGGTGGCCCACTCCCTAACCACTGTGTTAAGCCTTGTATACTCTGCTGAGTAGGTAAATATTTTTGTCCCCTAACTCTGCACCTGGATTTATTTGCTGTGAAACGCAGGGCCCATTCCTACCGACTATAAGCAATTTATTCTGTGGGCTTAGTTACTGCAGAGGGCAGAAACAAGATACCACTCCCTTTATGTGGCATTAAAAACAAACTCCTCTTTGCCGGTGACCCTGTTTCTATAGGAAGTGTGTGGTTTACTTAGAGCAAAGGGGCTGGCTGTCCTGCCAGACTTAAGCCAGATGTAGGGCTCCATCTATCTTGTTCATGGTTTCACCCCAGTCCCCAGCTGGTATAACTGAAGCACCCAATGAAGAAGAATCTATGCAAGGGAAGAACAGTCCTCCTCAGGCTGAACAAGGAGACGCCACCTCTGCTTATACAGCAGCACATAACTGACTTTCTCTGTCCATTCTTCAGTAAACTCCTTAAAAATAAAATTTTAGTTATAACTTCACAAAATTAACCTCTGTAAAGAATCAATGATATACTTTAAAACATGTGTAATGCTGTTGGAATTTTTTTCTTGTCTTAAACACAAAATGTCCCGTATTTATATAAAAATCACTGTGTTGACCTTTTTACATGTTCTTCCACAGCTATCTATTAATACGATGACATCATATTGTAAAAACAAACACACACAGCAACTCAGATGCGTTTGATAGTAAAATCACACAGCAGTTTAAAAATTCATCCACAGGGACATAGAGTTAACTGTTGTTATTATGAAAGTTTGTCACCTCCCTACAAACACATCCTGACTGTTACTTAGATTGTGTTAATGTGTTGTGTTATTATAATAAAGCCTTTATTGCTACACTTATTGTGGTTGTTAAACAGTCATCAGCAACTATGAAACTGGGAAAATGCACTGAGCTGCGTTGCCCATGAGCTATCACGGTTCATAATGAAAACAGATCAAGAGCTCTGGGACCCTCTACAAGAAGACACCCACTTCCCCGAGATGTCAAGAGAGATGACTGTCAGAAACGTACTAACCCAACACAAGCATGATGAGGAACCCAAATTCTGGGAAATGCCCTTGGCCATGCTTGAACTTGATCTGTAGCGCTCTCCTGTGCTGTCCGTCTTCCCGTGAGAATCCAGCCCCGAGCCCCAGCCACACAAGACCTCAGTCTGCCTGAGGCCCAAGGTGCATGCAGTGATGACTATGCCTGGGACCGCCTCGGTGCCTGGAATGGTTTCTCAGACGCAATTCTCATCTATTTTTGCATTTCCCACATCACGGATGTTGGAAGAATCTTGAATAAACAAAAGCTACCAGTTTTAAAAACAACTGACAGTGTTTTAAAACTTAGACTCTGTTATTATTCAGGTGTGGCAGGGCAACAGGTCAGGAGACAACTGTCAGCGAAAAGAGAGTTTGTTACTCACAGATCCCAAGAGAGGGGGCCAAGCCCTGGGGACCACTCAGGGATGCACTGAGCCTGTCTGGAGGCAGAGGGGTGCAGGGTTGCCTGGGCAGGGGCCTTTCGCGTGGCTTCCGGGGAAGGAACAGGTGAGCCAGGGTGAGCCTGCATGGGACTGGCTGGTATGGGCAGTTCCCGTGGGCGCTGCTGCACGTAATAAAAAATTACGGACACCGTTCCCCTCAGTTGTGAAAATACACTTAGGAACAGAAACATTAAGTTTCCTTGGGCTCAAACACACCCTCAAACACAAGATAAATTAAAAACAAGGCAAACTTCAGCCAGACATGAGGACCTGTTGTTGGCACTGCTCCGAGACCTGTGTTCATGATCTGTGCGATTCCACTCCGCCCAGAAAACAGCTGCCCCTGGCTGCCCGAGCTCTGTCACACCCGTGACTTCCCAGCAGTAAATAAAAACTGCCAAGCTCCCTGGGACCCCATTTCCCACGAGCCCTCCCTTACCTTTCTGAGGAACAGTCTCTGCAGCTTCTTGTGTGGCAGCCTGATCATCATGACGCGCTCCCCAGGGCCCGGGGGCCGGGCTCCGCTTGCCGTCCAGCCATTCTGCCAGGGCAGCCACCACTCCTTTTATCACCTCCTGGGCTGCTGTGCCCACCCTCGTCACCAGGTATTCACCCTGCACACCTCCACTTCCCTCCCCTCACCCCTCTCCAGGCAGCCACAGATTCCCAAGCCAGGAGTCCTGCCCCTCATAGGCACCAGCTGTGAGTTGAAAATGCTCTGGCTGCAGACAAAACCCCTGCTTTGCAAACTCAGAAGCAAAGGAGAGAAGCTGAGAAAACCTCAGCCCCGAGGCTGGCCATCTCCTCTGATGCGAATGCGAAGTTACTCTTGCTGCTCTGAATCCCAGTAGGCTGGAACACAACATCTGGCAGAAGCCAGCAAAGCAGAAGCATCACTTAGAGGCAATCAAATGTCAGAAACCATCAAAGACACTCTGAGGGGCAGGCCTGAGGTCCTCCTCAATGCACACCTGCCCACCTGCCCATAGCCAGGCTGGCAACGTGCCTTAGCAGTGCATGAAAAGACACTTCGGTCCTTCTCTGTGTCATTTAAACTGAAAGGAGGAGGCAGTGGTAGGAGGAAGATAAATGAAAATGGTTGCTTATTTCTTTAGGTGGCGCTGGGTCAATGAATGCACACCAAGGGTGCGAGGATGGCATCACCCTGTATTACCCCTCCAGATGATGCCTCCGCCGCAGAGACACAGGCACATGCAAGTGCATGCACATTCTCTCTACAACCTTTTCCCGGGCTAACTCGGAATATGTCCTCTCTGGCTAACATAAACATTTGCTTTGTTTTCCTGATCAAAACGGAATTCCCATGTTTCCAGAACATCAGCCCCTTTCTTGCTTTCGCTTGCCATGGAGCTCTGCCTTGCTTCCGCCAGAAGCGTCCAGGGCTCTGTGTGATTGGCAGCTGCTGAGTGCAGGTTCAGAGTCAGACCCAGGACACTGGTGGAGTTTCCTTTGTTTACTGGTATAGCTTCTTGTTAATACATAAATAGCCTTCTCCTCTGAAAACCTACAGATGCAACAGAAGAGACCGACCAACTGACAGTCGCCTTTGAGGTGACAGACAATAGAGGTCACAGCTAAGGATGCAGGTGTGGAAATAAACAGATATAAAACCATAGCACATGAAAAGAAGGAAGCAAAGGCAAAGAGGAAATTTAAGACTGAAATGGATAGGAATGACCTTGATTTAGGGCAGTGCAGTGTTAAAAGATGGGGCCCTGTCCACCCCTTCCTTACCGCAAGACATTGAGATAGAGAATATTTCCTTCCCAATCAGACAGAAATAGTTGAAGTGCAATTGTACTTTCTCCAGCGGTTGCTATTTCCGGAAACGGGTTCTACCAAAACAACTTTTCACCCATTTCGTGGCTTCCAGAGCACACATGGCATATGTTCTTTCCCTTGGATGCAGAGCTGATTAAAACTCATTTATCCCAGGTCAACGTTGCATTCGTGTGTGTGCGTGTGTGCGCGCGCGTGCATGTGTGTGCCCGTGTGTGTGCAGGTGTGTGTGGTCTACACGGATACATACATACTTCAGGTAAATAACAACTGAAAGCAGCTTTGGTCAGTCCTTCTGAGGGACTTTCTAAGGGATCATTTTTATTAACCCTGCTTTCCACTATAGGAACTTTATTAAGAACTTATAATGTAACATTTTTAGAAACACATGCCATACATCTGCCATTATAGACACATTTTTTCTATTCTGGAGCCGTTGGCAAATATTAATTCTAAGCAGAACGGTCACACTTCTGAGCTGTTACTTTGAGAATAGAGCACTGTTTGTTCACAGGCCAAGTTATGGCAACAGAAGAAAATGCCTCTGTCTTCCAAAATTTCTCAATTACCTTTTGCTACTTTTGCTGGCCCAAAATAATAACAACGGGGAGATTAATAGAAAATAAGGCTCTTTCTAGTCTCACCAAATTTCGTATGCGTGATTTTATTTGGGTCTCAGCACTGCTGGTGTGTTTCAGCCTTGACTTCTCTCTGTCAAATCATCAGGAGCTTTAAAACAATCCCAGTTCTATTTCTTTTCCCTAAAATACATCCACATCCACATTCTACCCTTTGAAAATGCTGGAATCTTAAAATACATGTGCAGCCTTTCACAGAAATAGGCCCTCCTGCTTCCTGGAAACACACTGCTGGCGTCTTCTCACACCGTCTACCGCTGGCTGCAGCCTGAGCTCCTGCAGAAGATACAGCCAAGCCCAGTCCGTATCTTCACCCAGTGGTCAACGCAGCGCCGTTCCCACCATTGTACAGAGAGGTTTGTGCTTTGTGAAGCCCTACTGCAGGGGATTTCTGAGTGTCGAAGGAGGACAATATAAAATATTGTCCTGAAAACTTAACTCTGTGGTCCTTCAAAAATACTTTGTTTTAATTTAAAAATATGTAGTATTCAGGCTTGATTGAGATTTAGAAATTTTTACTAAATTTTTGTTTGAGGGTGTGGTGTTGGGGCCCCGGTATTGTTTCAAATACACAGGAATAAAAACAGAAGGTTTCTTTTTGCTATCCGTACCCTATTCAATCGGTTGGCAAAGATGTGTAGCTCATGTAGGGCAATGTTCCCAGCTTAGGCAAAGCAGGGGCACCTGGGGAATGGCGATTTGGAGAGAGGAAAGTGGACTCATTTTGGTGAACAAATATTTCCTTACGTAATTTTGCACACAGAGTAAAATTAAAAGGCTTCTTAAGAAATTGTGTTTACAATTGTGTAAACATCTTCTTTTAAGGATATATTGAGCTGGTCTAATCCCCAAAGGAAAAATACCCGAGTCAAACAAAGCAATTGAACTACATCGAAGACGAACTCACCAAAGCGATCTACTGAATGTCAGGGTGATAAGATCATTGCACAGAGTACGTGGGCACCGCCCCCGCCCCCATCGCGGTCTGGTTTGAGACTCTGAGGACTCCAGGTTGATTCTATCATTCCCAGGAAACTAGCACAGGTTAGATTAGTGCAAGCCACGGGAAGGCTTGAAAATGGCTTGGCCAAAAATGCTCCTCTTTCCTGCACCACATATTTTGCTGGAATCGCTTAAAATAGCCTGCTCACTGGCAATCCCTCTTCGCATTTCCAGCCTGATGGTGACGTGCATGGATACTGAGTTGGGAAAGGAGAATCGGATGGGGGAAATGGAGACACAAAGGGTCTGAACAATCCTCACCTACAGTCTTTTGGTTTTTGGTGTCTGTATTTACAGTTATCCTAAATGCAATTCAATCCAAACTTCCTTAAGAATTAAAAGGAAATTTTCCAGGACTTGGTACTTTTGAAAGTGCATGAGCAAAATAAATCAGGCCTTTGGTCTCTGGCTGTATGGTGGTCATGTGAGGGCTAGTGGGTTTGCAATGGAAACCTTTCATTTTTAATGGCGTTTAATTGCAGGTGGATGTGAGTTTGTGAACTGAATGTTGTCGTGGTGATGATGGCAAGAAATTGCCTTTATTTATTTTTGAGACCGAGTCTTGCTCTGTTGCCCAGGCTGGAGTGCAGTGGTGCGATCTTGGCTCACTGCAACCTCCGCCTCCCGGGTTCAAGCAATTGTTGTACTTTAGCCTCTCAAGTAGCTGGGATGATAGGCACGCGCCACCGCACCCGGCTAAATTTTGTATTTTTTGTAGAGACAGGATTTCACCATGTTGCCCGGGCTGGTCTCAAACTCCTGACTTCAAGTGATCCGCCCGCCTCAGCCTCCCAAAGTGCTGGGATTACAGGCATGAGCCACCACATCTGGCTGCCTTTTATTTTCTGCCCTGGGAAATCATCATGACAATCTTGGCTTACTCATCTACCAAATACATTTTTAAAGACATTATTTTGAAAACATCTCTGGCTAATTGGTGAAAAGCAGCTATTACTGTGTATTGGCTACGGCTTTAAAAGCATTGCTATTGTTGTCATGTGAGCATCCATCTTCCAGCAGCAGAACCAAAATGCGCACACAATTCAGCCCAAAGAATAAATAACCACGACACAGCAGAAAGCATCTGTTTCGTGCTTCCATTAGACCATCAGCATCTCAGCCTGGAAGCAATATTTTGTGTCTTCCTCTGAAAAACCTAGTAGTTCACTTCCATATCTTTGGACCCATAGAGAATCAGACGGATGATTTTAGCCGGTGTTGAAGACATCACTGGGAGTTAGTTGTACCTTTCCCCTTCCTAGGCCCCGGGGAGATACGAAGGTGGGACCGCATGGCTGTGTCCTCCCCGTTGGGAATGGAGTGTAAGGGAAGTGTCTGCTCGCATTTGAGGCAGTGTTGAAGGCACAGGTTATCCCCTGCACCCCAGTCTCACGGCAAGAACAAAGAGTCCAGGGAGGGTAGAGCTCCAGATGGGGCGGTCTCGTCTCCCAGCCCCCTGGACCTCCCAGAACGTGGATGAGGATAGCCCTGCCCGTGACCTCATGGGAAAGAAGCCTTGCAGACAGGAGTGAGAAGCAGGCCCTGTCACGTGGAGGCCCTGGTGTCACCACAGAAGTACACGGTCTGTCCCATCTGGACCAAGACAAGTGGCAGAAACCTTAGGTACTGGTTTCACCAAAAGGAAACTGAGGCCCAAAGAGGCCACACATCCCAGGCACTAGGACAGTGGTGTCCCCGCGTCCTCCCCTCCCTCAGTCTCCCCATGTTTTACCACATTCTCCCTCAGACGCAAAACCGAATCATGGCCTCTCTTTACCACTCAGCCATGTCAGCTCAACCTTAGCACCGTTCAAGGCAATTGGTATGCATGTGTGTGTTCATGCAGTGTGCATGTGTGTGTTTGTATGTCTATGCGCATGTGTGTGTGTGTGCATGTTAAACAGAGGAGGGAACATGAAGTTCAAATTCCCCCATGGCACCTGGCGTAGTCCCTGGCACATGGAGTGTGTAAAGTCATGTTCTTGAGTGAAAGCGTCTTGGGAAACTGGCCTCATTTTACCTTAAGGAGCTGATCTCGAATCACTCAGGATCTCGCACCGGGCTGTAAGCCGGCACCAGAGTTACAACCTGCTGTGCACCACGGTCCCTGAGAGACTCAGCCTCACATCAAAGTCTGTTTGCTCCCAGTTCACAGGTAAATAAATCAACAGCTCCACGAAGAAAGAATAGCACCTTCCCATCCTGTCCACTCCCAGGAAATGACCTTCGCTTCTGCCCCGACTTCCAGGAGCCAACAAGGAAAGGGGAGCAAGCCATGAACCTGAGCCTTGCACCATGAGATTTGAGGCCTGTGAGCACCGAGGCTACTGCAGAGCACAGGTGGAAACACAGGTACAGAGGTGACTTTCCGTAGGTCAAAGAAACGGTTTCACATGCTTCTGTGATAACAGCTGCAAGCATGAATAAAGTTCCGTTTTCTTTGGAAGGCATTGATGGTTTCAGCAGCTCTCCTCAATGCATGGATAGCAAAAATATAGCTACTATAAGGTGGGGTCTGTGACTTATTGTAATTACATTTCAAACAGAAAGTCTTAAGCTAAAAATATTTGGGACCCAGTAACTGAGAAGTCCTAGCAGCAGTATCAGGATCATAGAAGGAACCACGTTTCCTGCCTTACAGGTTCAGTTTCCAGGCTTAGCTGAAGGCTGTTAGATGGCATTCGCTTAGCATGGAAAAAGCAAGGCCAAGAATAATTTTAAATTCTTTTGGAGTCATTAAAGGGTTACATTAAGAAAATGGAAAAATGTTATTTCCACAAAATAAATTGCAAGAGTAAATTATCTTTGATTTCAGCAAATGTCTGCATCATAGAATCACAGTTAAGACCCTAAAGCCACATGGCTCGGTTCAAATCCATGACTCCCCTACTTGGCTGTGTCACCTGGTACAACTTAATTGCCTCTATGCTCTCATCTGTAAAATGGGAGAGAGCGGCAATGAGAGTGACTACTTCATCTGGTTGTGAGGGTCAAACGAGGTTGCATTGTAAGGTGCTTAGAACATAGTGAGTATTCTGTAACGATTTACCAAAGAAAAGCAAAGGAAAAACAGGAGCAAGAAAGGGAACCCGGGATTTCCTTGGGGGAACAACCTTGGAAACCAAAAGTTAATTAAGAAAGAGCTGTCAATTTCTTTACCTCCTCCCTGTACAGATAAGAGCATTGAGAAAAGGCATTTTGTAAGTAGTGAGGCACCACACAGATGAACGGCGACCTTGTTAGTTCGCTGTTACAAATCAAGTCCCAAGGGCCCCATGATAATAACCAACTGCAAACGATCCCAGCAAAACCAGAGCTGGGCCTGCCCGTGTACCTCGAGAAAGAGGGCCGCACCCAGCAGTCCTTTAAAGATCGTTTTCAGATCCACGACGGCACGACCGGCCTTGTCTGTGTCCGTCACCAGATGCTGAATTGTGTGGCAGACACAACACTGTCCGTGACCTGCTGTAAAGCAACTTCTGTTAGGGTTCTTGTTGTGCAGCTAGAAAGAACGCGAAGTGTTTGGGGAGTTGTGAGCTTGAGGAATTGCCATGTGCGGGGCTTCTGAGTGCCCTGTGCCTTGCATCGCTGCCGGCTCTGAGAATCACGCGGTGCTGGGACTCCACTCCCGCTGGGGAGGGCGTGAGTGAGAGGGCTCAGAGCTCAGAGCTGGGAAGACCCCTGGGATGGCACACCACAGTGTGGTCAGGGTCATTTAAGGCCAGTGACATTTTAGTGATGGGCAGAGGGAAGGACAGAAGGGGGCGCGTGAAGAGGAAGACTGTGAGGCGGGAGGAAGGGTGGGAGGCTATGCCCAGGGTGGCCGAGGAGCAGGTGCTTCCTAAAGGAAGGCGTTGAGAATGGCAAGCTCTGAGGAGGTGCTGGAACGCAGGGATCAGGTGTAACAACACAGGGCCCGCACTTCCCTCCTCACAAGGCAGCTCAATGAAGCCGAAGGAGTGAAATCCAGCCACAGTGAGAAGGCGGGCAGGGGTGGTTTCAGGAAGGCTGGAGAAGGCCATGCCCCAGGCCTAGGTGGGGAAGCAGAGTGGGGCAAGGAGCAGGGGGTTGGGAAGGGGTCAGGGTCCCTGTCACTGACCACATTGAGTGTGGCTGCACTTCCCCAGGCACAGCCGGGTGCCCTCACTCTGTGAAAAACAAACCAGAAGGAGCCTGCAGCCAGGAGCCCGCAACCCCTGACAACGCGAGGAAGACGTGCTACAGGGACTGGGACAGCGGCCGCCACGGTGACGCCTACAGCCATGCAAGCACCTGTGTAAACACATGCTACAGTCACATGCTACGTATTTCATGCATTTACACACTACACAACGTGTGTGTGTTCACACACATGTGTATCAACACACATATGCAGGAAGGACCAAGCACTTCCGCAGCCTCGACGTTCTCTCTACCGAGTTCTGTCCTCTCAACATACGCCCACGGAGGTGGTATGACCTTCCCAAGACCAAATGGCCAACGGGGCGACCCCGCCTGGGTCTCTCAGCTCCAGCCCGGGGCTTTCTCCTCCCTGCCAGCTCCAGGGCAGGTGGCAGGAGGAACAGCCACCGTGCTGAACAAGGAAAGGACCCAGAAGTTAGGCCATGTGAAGAGAGCCACAGCCCTGGAGTGAGCCTCCATGTGGCCGGCCAGCATGGGTAGCGTGTGCAGCATCTCTGGACTCATAAACAGTGCTCCTGACACTGGACTCCACAAAGTCGAGTGCCATGAGAAGCTCCCAGATGTTTCCAGGGCTGCAGGTCAGCAGGTGCGCCCAGCACACCAGCCCTCAATTAGAGGACGCTCTGGGACGCGTGGTGATGACCCACGGCCACGAGCACAGCCAGCCCTCCTTAACTGTGGCCCCTGCACCTGCTCCCATCTCCAAGATCCCTGCTGCCCGCTTAGCGTGTGGTGAAATAGGCTCCTTATTGCACCCACAGCTCAGGGATGGGCGCAATACGCTCCAAGACATAGAGGCTCAATAAATCCTGGAGTAATAACAAGATAACAACTTTGTTTAACTTTTAGTAGATTATAAAAGATAACCGTCATTCCCTATAGCTCTTATTTTCTGAGGCCTTGATGTAGAAAGTGCTGGCTTAAAGTGGTGTAGAAGGTGTAAGATGTGGAGCTGGCATTTAAAGAAGAGAATTCAAAGAGCATCTTACTTTTTTGAAAGACATGGGGCTAAGCATCACATTTTAGATGCACAACTGAGCAATTTACTTAATTTGTTTTGGGCTTCATCTCCTCATCTGTCAAATGGCAATACTAATAGTAATATAAAGAAACAGTGATTATGAAAAATTCGCTGGGGTAATGGCAGGCACTCAGTGACTACCAGCTTTTCTGAACAGGGGAAGGGAGGTTGAGTATACACTCTCTTCACGCTGACACAGTCCTCCAGCCTGTTACGAACAAAACACTTCCCACTTTCTAGTTCACTGAAGGTCAATATCATAATGGCTGTGATTATGATATGAGAAATTCTCAGGGTAAATTACCAATTCCAAACAAAACATTCCCTTTGGGTAGCCTGAGGTGTATAATTATCATGATGACGTCTTTTGGGTTGCATTGGTAAGTGGCAGTGACTTGTTTCATTAATGGATTGAATATTTCTTTTCATGTCACTGAATAGAGGATACCTTCAATTGGTGAAATTGCCTGAGATACAAGACTTATCCACGTTACTAAACCCAAGATATATTGAATAACTTAAATCTGTACCGTATCATCACCCAATGAGTATAGTGCTATTTAAAAAAATTTTAGGATAAGCTGAGCCTTAACTTTAGGCCTATAATTTCAATTATATTTAATTTTCAAATATAATTATTGTACTAGTAATATAGATTTCTTCGGAAATTATTTAAAAAATGAAGAAAATAAAAATTACATATAATTGTACAACTTAATGAAAAGCCTTGGTAATTTTTGGATTTGTGTGTATGTGTGTTTTCCTTTCAAGCTTTTTCTAAAAATCTTGCCTGTTTCTATGGGAGTTAGGAGGCGGGCTATAGCTGAATATGATAAAACTTTGGATCTACTTTTTTTTCCCCTAAAATTAATGTTTGATTTTTCTCCAGCTATCCCAAAAAGACATTTATAAGTATGACCTCAATCAAAGGATTTTTCTAGCTCAAATTCTAATTCTGACTACCGCACTAGTTTCTGCTGAAGTGCAATGCACAGATTTTGAAAGCCCACCCAGTGTCTCCACTAACTACAGGAATGAAACGGAATTTGTCTTTTCAGCGGTTGTTTGGGGATGGAACGCAGAAGAGCACAGAGGTTCCGAGGTGCTCATTTTTAGCTGCAGGTATTTCCTTTTGCTGCCACCCCTGTTCTGGAAGCTTCCCTCAGCACCCCACTCGCCCCACAGTGTCTGGACCCAGCTGCTGGCCCTGCAGGCCTAACGTGCCTCTCCTCCCTCGCCTTTGTTTACAAGTCCAAGGAATGTGCCTCCCCACCCCCGAACCCTGCTGCACCCAGAAGTCTGCACCAACTCACCGCCAGGAGAGTGAATGAAGGTCCCTTCCGACCTGGGGGCTGCCCTAGCAAAGAGGAAGGGCTCAGCTACCTGCGGGAAGAGCCAGCTCCACCGGGGAATTTTTGTCTCTGAAAAGAGACTGAAGAACCAGACTTTTGTATTTTATTCCCTAGATTCTGCCCAGTTTTTAATGTAGCCTATCACCTCCCCATGAGCAACGCCATCAAAAAGCAACATACGGCTGCGACTACCATCTCACACGCTTCAGTATGCAAGGCAGAGGCCCGGAACGATTTGATGAAAAAGACAGAGGAAAACAGAAAAATCACTCCTCTAGCCAAGACGACAAAGGCCGCGCGGATCAATGTGGTCCAGATCAATGCGGTCCAGAGGTGAAAGCGTGGTTAGAGGAAGACAAAAAGGAAGGAGAAGCCAGCTCGCGCTCCCTTCAGGATCCTACTCGGAAAATTAATTTTGTGACTCAGCTAAGGGCTGCTGCTGTCACCCAGGAACCCTTCAGACTGGGCTCCACTTGCCAGCAAGCCTCAAAGGGACCCAGGAAGGGCAAACACACACACACACGCGCGCACGCACACACACACACGCACACACACACTCACCCTGGTGTCAGGCAGCCGGCCGCCACAGAGTGTGTGCGGGGATTGCTAACCACGGCAGAGCCTGCTCTCACTGTTTGGGTGCAAACCTTGGGAGTTTTATTGTTCCACGACCGTGGAGTCTGCTTCTGCGTCCCCACATGTAAAATCGCTACCTTGGCCACAGCTGCACCATAATAAGAGTGCTCACATTTCTGTCCTTCCAACAGCAGGAAATCTGAGGAACAATTACTTTTTCTTTGTTCAAGTCCCACCCAATCGATAGATGATGGATCAATGCAGCTCTGTAAAACAGGGCATATGTGTTCACTTCAAAGCCGTAAGAAAAGGGAAGAAAGAGGAGGAAACCCAGAGAAGGCCTCAGCGGGCAGCAGTGGCCCTGGACGAGCTCCCCCCATTCTGGTTGAGGTTGGGTATGGACAAAACAAAACATCCTCCCCTTGGAACTGGAACCTCCTTTGTGTCTTTTCTAAAAGTCATTTTTTTATAAAGGCAAATAAATAAAGAGTGAAATCATGATGGAGAAAGAGGACACACAATGAGCTGTGAAACTAGAGGCACCTTGCAGGACTTATTTGGCAAAATCCATGAAAGACGCTGACTGCTGTGTTAGTGCCACCAATGCTTCTGGGACCGTCCTGGTGAGCGGCCCAATGTTCCTTAGCCAAGCGGCAGGGGCACCTGCCTCTGCTTCAGAAGCTCAGTCTGTGTTAGGAGTTTCAGCAGGAGACTGGTATAACAATCTGCTGAACACCAACTTTTGTAGAGTCTTTTAAAAAATATGTACAGAGAGAGGTGGGTAGGGAGGGAGAGAGAGAGGAAAACAAAACAAAACAAAACCAGAATGATTGGCAGAGGGAGAGTTAAAGCCTTCACTTGGCAATCACTGCTGCCTTCCTACCTTGTCAGACTTCTGGGCTGCTCCTGGGTGATGCTGTGTAAGATCTGATTTGCTTTTTTTATCCTGAACCTACGGGTTCCTGCCTATCAAATTCAAGGTGACTCTGGAAACACTGCCAGGAGTTTCACCTGCTCTGGGCCTAAAGGCAGTGGAGGGGATTTTGCTGGCCCTCAGCCCACAGAGACCCTGCGGCCACATGGCTCCGGGGCTCTCCCATGCTTTGACCCTAGGATGTGACTGGACACAGGGTCCTGGCGGAAACAGCCGCTCTCCTGGGAACACTTTCCAGTTCCAACTGTGGCACTTACGGGTAATGCCTGTGCCCACCTGGCTGTTGATTTAGGAAGGAACGACTCTCCAAGGGCACCCACACCCTACCCCGGCCCTGAACTCAGTGTGCAGCACCCACCAGACCCATGGTTGTGCCATTGGCCCAACGTTCACTGCTATGACCAAGACAGGAGAAACACCCAGTATTGGAACGCATCATCTTTATGTGGAGTGCCCGGGCTAGGTGTGGATTAGGATGATACAGATAATAATAAAACTTTTTCATTTGCCAAGAAACACAGTTCATCACACATTTGGATAAAGCCACATCAAGTTTCGCTAAGAATCACCAATTACAGCTTGACTCTTTTTTTCTTGGACAGATTATGGACCAGACTGACAAGAGATTATGAGAAAGGAACAGAAGACTGTGTTCCTCCAACCCCCGCAGACCTTGTTTGCTGAGTTGATTTAAGTTAGGATGTAATCCAAACTGGGATTCAGGCATTTGCCTAACCCCTGAGCTGCAATAGTCAGAACCAGCTTGAGATTCTGTGTGCCCACCCCTCACCTTTGCACGGCTGCCATCAACCGTACAGTTCAAAACACAAGTTCCACGTCCAATAAGGAAACTCAATTCACGCAAAATGCGTTCAGAACCAGATAGTAGTACCACAAGTATGGAAAAAGTAAAACAGTGGAATTCAAATGTCAAGCATTGTGGGCAATGGAATGCAGTAGGGAGCTCTCTCCCAGGATTTGGGACCACCTAAAACCAGGTGGGACTCAGGCTCTCCCGTCAGGGACTTGCAGGCCCCGGCAACGGGGCTGAGAAAAGGCGGCCTCATCCTTGTGCAACGCCCTCCCTGGGCAGCTCCGAGGGCCACCCACCGCCCAGCAAGACCCCTGTGGCAGAGCTCATGCTGTTCTCAGAAGACCTTTTTAACCTTATTATTATTATATTTTTGCTTTTTAGCTTCAGGAAAGCTGCCAGAAAATCAGGAGTATTTTTGTTTCACATGAATTACAGTGTAGTTTAAGGTATCAATGTAGATGAACATAAGCTCAACCAGAAACCAACTTCCAATGACCCGTGTGGCACCTACGAGGAGCAGGCCCATCTAGCCTGCTGTGACCGCTGCAGAGGCACGGCCCCAAAGATGATCAATCCCACGGTGTCACAACCGCACGTGGCGTGACTACCAACTCACTACATTTCACCTGAGTGTTGCAGCCCAGGGCACTGAAAACAGCCATTAAACCATCTTTAAAAATATCTTATTAATAAAGGTATTAAAACCAGATAGATGCTTGAAATAGGAGAAATCTACCTCCATCTAAAATTATCTTTTAGTCCTAATTCCTAGGAAAGCTGTTGCTGAGCCGCACACACTAGAGCCTGACGGCTGGTCAGCCACCAACCTGCAAACCCCAAGGGCAGACACAGCCCCAGGCAGCTTCCGCACCCCATGTTTGCCTCGCAGTCATGGCCCCCTTCTGCCTCTGGTAATTTCAGCTTATTTTGAAGGCACATCGTAGTTTTAAAAGGAATATTGGACGTAAAGTGATGCACAGATTCAGAATCAAACTCAAATCATAATGCATGGCAAGATGACATCCTCAGTTTAGCACGCAAGGCAGCCCCTGCTGTACAAGGACATTACTGCACAAAGCACTCAGATTCCCCACAGGATGCCAAAAAATTCACATTTTCCTGTGGAGTGGTCCAGCCTTCTAAAAGCTCTTCACAGCTTGCCTTGCTGGACTCTGGGCACCGTGAAACAACTCAATAAATTGAAAAAGACTTCATGTTTAACTTAAAAAAAAAAGTAACTCACATAAGCATGGAAAAAAACAAACCCATAGGAGTGCTTCTTACCTCTGCGGATCCAGCTACCTTTGTCTTGGAGGCAGCTGAGTCACTTTTGCCCTGCAAAAATGGAAACGAAGAAAGAATTCCTTTAAGTCACAGGACATATTTACAGCGAGCAACTTCCTTAGCAAGGGCATTACTACCATACTCACCAGGCCTGTGAGCTTTTTGTTTCTAAACATTAATCTCCACATAATTTTAAATAATTGGAGGAGTTTCTTTCGCGTTCAGGAAGCCCTGTAGTGAAGGCCTACAGAAGAAAGGAACTTGCGACTTTTGTGCAACTTTTAAAATTTAGCCAAAGGAAGTGATGGTGTTCCCATCACCAACCTCAAACCTCAACGGAAAGAAAGTCACTCTTTCAAGCTCCAAATGTACAGCATTTATCTTCCGAGCTGCGCATCAGTGACAAGCAGGCAAATGCTTTCAGGTGACTCTAAACTCTAGTCTATGGAAGAGGCTCATTCCAGCTATTTTAATCTGTAGATTTCATCTTCACCTGCAATACGCTCCATACACCTCGTTAAAATTCCACTCATGCTTGGTCCCAGGGCTTAAACCCGGAAACGCATGTGTCCAGGAGGCCTTTCTTCTTCCCAAGCCTCTTTTTGGCCAGCATGTTTTGGAGGTGACCGGAAGATTTTACTCAGCAACGTGGTTTAAGGACTGTTGAGAGCAGAGACAATGGCCACCCTTTACTGCTGCACGTTCAGTCATGTAGGGGCCACATTTCCATTTTCTACTTTCTCCTTTAGCCTTTTCCTGCCACATTTCTCTTCTGTTCTCTGTTCCTTAGCTCATACCCACTGAAATATAAGAGATGAAGGAGGAAGCCAGAATTCAAATGAAATCTCCTTTGCCCCTACTGATGACTGCGGTTCAAGTGTCAGAAGACAGAACATTGGAATCACCATCTAAATGAAATGAGAAGGCTAACGGGAGATGCCGGCGGCCTCTGCTGCCTCACATGGCCCTCGGTTGTCATGAGTCAGCACAGCTTTGGGGCTGGCTTCTCCTGAGTGTGCCATGAGGAAAGGGGTCCAGCGATTCTGCCCTGAGAGAAACCCCTACACTGCGGGTGCCCATTCTCACCTCAGCCTACACCGCCTCTGTCCTCCAACACAGCTGACAAACGGCCAGTTTATCAAGGTGAGAATCATAGCTCTGTGTGTTTATTCTTGTTTTATGTCCCCAACTGGACAGTAATTAATAACTGGCAGGAATACAGTTTCTAATGCTGACTTTGCCACTTGTTTTTGCCATTTATGTACCTGTTTGTATTGTACTGGGCATGTATGGTGAGCCTATGTGGGGTTTCTACCCAGCAGCCCTTCTCCCCTCCTAGCGAGCGCTCCCTTTCTTTCTATGGGACACTAGCTCCATGGAGTCCAGGTGGGAATGACCCCAGCCCCCAGCCCCCCACCACCGGGAGAAAGGCCCTAGCAGGGCTCCCGCAGAGCCATCAGCCCCCTTGTCCTGGGATGGCCAGCCTGGCAGATGACCTAAGTCTGGGGTGTGTGCTTGCCCTGCCTTGGAAATGTGCCTGCCTGAGAATGGAGTCGAGCAAGGAGGAAGAGAAGTTCAGCGTCCTGCTGACAGCTTTGGACCCTGGGATTCAGACCCACCAGAAACCATCTCTTTTCAATGGTGTGAGCCAACAAATTGCCAATTTTAAGAAGGTTTGATTCTGTTTCTATAACTTGAAAAAGATGGTGAGACCTGATGGAACATAAATGACGCTTTTACAGAAAAATACCTAATAGCATGAAAATCCCAAACGTGCCACAATGTTGTGCCTTCGCCTGTCACCTCATTCCACTCCATGACCTACTCTCAGGGCAACCAGCTTTTCAAAGGAAGTGCCCCACAGATGGCGCTACTAAGCCTGGCCGTCGGGACATACCTGAGACTGTGCATCCAGGGTATGCGGTGCTTGGGGTCCCCCATAAAAAGACACATTACTAAATTTTTCATATTGTCTTGTTTAGAATCACTGCCTGTCTTTCCCTTCTCACTTCCTGGACTCTTCTACCTTGCAAACAACATTAAGAATGTTGTCAACTCCCCTGAATTAAACAGGGGAATCTGGAATGACTTGGACATTAAATGAGGATTCTCCAGCCACTCTGCAGCCACGCTATCCCACCCCTTTCTCTTCCTCCTAACTGGCCCCCACACCCATCCTCTCTACACCATGGTCAGCCTGCTGTGCGGGCTCCACGTCTGGGCCAACCCTGTGTGGGCAGAGAACAGGGGCAGCTTCCAGCTCCAGGAGGAAATCCCGGCTCCTCTACTACTCCTTTCCGATCTAGGACACGAGAGGAGAGGACTCCCCTTACAAATCCCATCTCCTCCCCTGGAGCATCTGTGACTGTGCGGGGTGGAGAAGGAGGCAGGGACAGGAGTGAGGAGAGGGGGAAGAGGGGCCACAGGAATGTCCAGTGTGCCCTAATGAGGGGCTTTCCATCACAGGGGAGTCAGAGCCCCCACAGGAAATCCTGACTCCTCAAGCAAACCACTTTTCTTTTCTTTTCTTTTCTTTTTTTTTTTTTTTTTTTTTTTTGAGGCAGAGTCTCGCTGTGTCACCCAGGGTGGAGTACAGTAGTGCAGTCTTGGCTCACTGCAACCTCTGCCCCCCAGGTTCCAGTGATTCTCTTGCCTCAGCCTCCTGAGTAGCTGGGATTACAGGCGCCCGCCACCACACCCAGCTAATTTTTGTGTTTTTAGTGGAGACAGGGTTTCACCATTGTCAACAGGGGAGTTGACAACATTCTTAATGTTGTTTGCAAGGTAGAAGAGTCCAGGAAGTGAGAAGGGAAAGACAGGCAGTGATTCTAAACAAGACAATATGAAAAATTTAGTAATGTGGCTTTTTATGGGGGACCCCAAGCACCGCATACCCTGGATGCACAGTCTCAGGTATGTCCCGACGGCCAGGCTTAGTAGCGCCATCTGTGGGGCACTTCCTTTGAAAAGCTGGTTGCCCTGAGAGTAGGTCATGGAGTGGAATGAGGTGACAGGCGAAGGCACAACATTGTGGCACGTTTGGGATTTTCATGCTATTAGGTATTTTTCTGTAAAAGCGTCATTTATGTTCCATCATTTATGTTCCAGGCCAGGCTGGTCTGGAACTCCTGACCTCAGGTGATCCACCCACTTTGGCCTCCCGAAATGCTGGGATTACAGGCGTGAGCCACTGCACCTGGCTGCAATCCGCTATTGTCCCCTTCCTCTTATCTGTCCATCCTGTTACATACCTGTGACCACATTATCGTCGAAATACATTTAACATGAACTTATTATCATCATGGCTAGCTCCACCAGGAAGAAAAAAAAACTACCGTTGAGACGACATAAAACACTTTGTGCAAATGATCGTCCTCTGGGGTATTCCATGAAGAGGACACTTGTCAAATAGCCAAGCATGCTTGCAGAAAGTAAATGGACATGGTCAGACAAATGATTTTGTGTGTTTCATTGATTTGAAATAAACTATCAGAAATTTCTAAACAAATACTCGCCAACCTTTTGGAAAACAATATGGATTGAATCTTTTTTTTAAAGTCTAGAAAGTGACCCAGTGTTGTGGGAGGAATGTGAAAGGCAGACATCATTGCTTTCATAGCACTTGGGGTCGCAGTCTGGATGACCAAGCTTCATTTGATCCTCAGGGGTCTTTTACGATTGGACTGTAAGTAAAGCTGACAACCAAATTTTATAACACAAAAGGTGTTCGGCGTGCTCACAGCACCCCTGCTTACCAGATGACAGAATATCTTGAAGATTGTGCACATTCCTCAAAAGACACATTTAGACGGTCATGGTCAGGCAGTTGATAGAATCAATATCAGCTATGAATTTCTCAGTGAAATTAGTGCATGGGATTCTAGAAAATTGGACACTTTCAAGTGGCGATGTGGCTGGAGTGGTGCAGCTGTTTTTACCCAGCGAGCGTCCTAGCATTGGTTATTGTGGGTCTTTGAGAATGCTGTGACTGTCCCTGCTCCTGCCGCACCCATCCCAGCACCACGCGGCTAAGCTCTCCCAAGATGCTACCGCCCATGGTGGGGAGCTCAGCCTCCCTAGCAGCCAGCCAGGGTTTATTTCCTGGCACCAGAACTTAGGCAAGTCACTAGACTCCTCAGCCCCAATTTCCCTGTTTGTACAATTGAGGAAGACAGTTCCTTACACAGGGGTGGTGGGAGAAAGAAATGAGCTGGCCCATACTGGGCTCCCAGCAGACAGTAGCCATCAGTGAACATCAGCATGATGACGATGTGGGGAAAATGAAGGCGTTCCCAGATTACAGCAGCATAAAGGACCCCAAAACATCTCGCCCTTCTTTGAGAAGGCTGGCATGTGTGCTTCTTGTCTGTGACCTCTGAGGAGTCGGATCCCCAGGTGCTTCAATAGCTCTGAGCTGTCCTTTATTTTGGATGAGCCCCATCTTCCAGCTTTTAGGGTTGGGAGGGCAGAGGAGAAACGGCAGGTGGCACTGGGGATATTTTTACACAGAATGATGTGACCTGCCCAGTCTGCACCTGCGCTCAGCATCATCAGAGTTCCGTTTCTTATACATAATTAGGCTACACAACTAATTTTACCATTATACCATTTTGAAATCACATGGGAGTTACCAAAATGGTTAATTTAAAACGGTTTTACCCAGACTTTGGGGGGCAGTCTTGATTCTTAAATGGCTTTGATGGCTTTGATAAACACCCTGGACCCTTCCTCCAAAAAATACACACTCATTGAAAGCCCTCCCCCGCACCCCTTCGCACCATGCACAGCCCTCAGGAGCTCCACCTTTGGTTTTGGGGGCGTCTCTTAAGTGCCCAAAAGTTTCCCTCGCAAATTTACACATCTACCACTAGATGGAAGCAGAGGACACAGCAAGTGAGAACACTCGCAGGCGCGTGCAGCCAATGAAATCCTGGGAACTTGTTATATTTTGTTATAACAAACAAAATATAGGCCTTGGTTTTCTTAAATCTTACTGATGTGCTCCTGGAAGAAGAAAAATGCTAATTTACACAGGGTCCACGTTGTAGGAAGGCTGAGTTTGGTTTCCATGACCCCCGACTCTCCATCCGCTGGTGCTCAGCTCTCCCCACACCTGCCAGCTTTATTTGGATTTCTGTCAGCTCTGAAGTGTCAGCTACCTGAGGCTGCAGCATCAGCCAAGAAACCGTCTCTCCTAGACGCTTGCTGGCTTCAGGGCTGCAGCCTGGGGATCTACTCTAGATAAAGCGCGGTGGATACGCACACAGACACATGACGATGCTGTCCACCCACCCGCATGTCTGAGCTCTGGGATTCCATGGCTGCAGCTCGGAACTGCGACGGGGCACAGACTGAGCACAGGCAAAGGTGCACAGAGAGGACTACTCAACACAAAGGATAATGTCCTCGCGATGGAGGAACCACTGTGGACAGTTAGGAAGACAGACACGCGTGGAGGGCCAGAACTGGAAGTGACGGTGGGCATTGCTGGCTTTATCTGATCACTGGGAAGGGTGGTTGTGAAAGCCACTGAGGGTGTGTGCCTCTCCCCAGCCACAGCGGTGCTGGAGGGGAGGCTGGGGCGCTCACCACTCTTTCCTCTACCATCCGGCTCTGGGAGCCAGGTCCATGCAAAAATACGTGGAGAAAGTACAGCTTAGAGGACTTCTACTTCCAGCAAGACGCCAGGCAGACATGACCGAGAACGATCTCGCTACACCCACTAGAAGTGGTGGATAAAACAAACCAAAAAAAGGCGGTTCAACGAAAAGCTGAGTTGTAAGAAGGAAGGATTAACCCACAGGCTCCAGAAATGAGGAGGACTGGAAGAGAGAGAATCGAGTCCCCTCACTGACTCTGAGCCCGTCCTGGGGGCATTTTCAGTTTCTGTAATCTTCCAGGTTAGATTTCTTGTTTTTGTGTTTTAATTTTTTTTAGATTGAGGTGAATTTCACATAACAAAATTAATCGTTTTAACATGCACAATTAGGTGGCATTTAGTGCATTCACAATGACGTGTCACCAGGTAATTCCCAACATCTGCCTCTTCCACGCCCATGAAGCAGTTGCTCCCCACTCTGCCCTCCCAGTCCCTGGCAACCAGCAATCCGTGCCGTCTCTGCGGGTTCACCTGCTCTGGGCATTTGGTATAGACAGAACCGCACAGCGTGGGGTCTTCTGGGTCCGGCTTCTTTTGCTCTGCATGATGTGCTCGAGGTTCGTCCATGTTGCAGGGTGTGTCAACGCTTCCTTCCCTTTTGTGGCTACATAACATGCCGTTGTGTGTTTACACCACAGTTTGTGCGTCCACTCATCCATTGATGGACATGCGGGCTGTCTCCATCTTTTGACGACTGTGCATTGTGCTGCTATAAACAAGTGTGTGCGTATTTTTATTTCAGTACCTGTTTTCAACAATCTTGGGTACATACCTAGGAGGGGGTCAGCCATAGCCTTTCATGTGCTTCTCCGACATTGGTAGTTCTCTTTTGGAGAAATGTCTACTTAAGCCCATCGCCGATTTTTTCATTGGGCTGGTGGTCTTTCTGTTGTTCAAGCTTGGGTTTTAACATGCTGGAGATACAGGGAAGGAGGATGGGGCGGCCGTGAGGGGAAGAGCTGGACCTGAGGTTGCTGCGGGAGGCCTGAGCAGGGAGCACAAAGCCTGCACGAAAGCCCAGACCAGCCAAGAAGAGGACGGGAGACATCAAACTCGCCCCGGGCGCAGGTTAACAGTACATGGATTTTACGTCTTCTCTGATCATTGAAAATGCCAGGCCTGTGCCTTCCATGAGTTTGGGTGTGAATTCATAATGACAAGGGTGGCTCAGGGGAAGTTTAATGTGACAGCTGGTCTGGTGCCAGGAACATGCCTAAGTCACAAACCCAGAACTCCGCTGAAGGGACCACCTGAAAGGGGACCACAGTGATGGGGAAAGCACACAGAGAGGAAGCGGCCTCTGAGTGCACGCACAGCCAGGAGCCCCAGAACCCAGGCAGCAGGCCACCCTGCGCGATGCACAGAAGACACACAAAAAGGCAAAACTGGAGCCAAGAATTCCAGAGAACAGATGAACAATATTCGGGAGTATTAAAGAAGTATAGTTAAAAGTTATAAAATCATAAAGAACATAGTAAAAGAAATAAATGTAAACAAGTTGGAAAGAATAAATTAAAACTGCTATGGTTCACAGATAGTATAAATCTCTACAGAATCCAAGAGACTCTACAGAGAATTTATTAATTTGAATAAGAGGGTATGGAAAGGTTAGGGATGCAAAATGCACAAATCTTGTGGCCCGCCGATTTCACACTGACGTGTCTAGACAGGGAGTGTAACTCTGGCACACACTGATGGGGAGACAGGTGCGAGCTTTCTCACTGGCACTGCTTCAAAGATCAAAACATTGAACATAATCTAACGGTTCCTTGGTGGGATAGTGGAAAAGTAAAGTATGGCATTTTTCCTACCGTGATATTCTCTACAGCCCTCAGGATGGTGCAATAGAGCTCTGTGATCAGCAGGGGTCGATCCCAAAATTTCGTAAGGAGCTGTTTTTAAAGTAAGCTTCGAAAGCAAAGAGACTGCCTTCCACCCAGTAAAGATTCGAAGCACACCTGTAATTTACAGATGCTGACTCTCATCGACTGAACTGTATCCTCAAAATTCCTGTGTTGAAGCCCTGCCCCTGCATGTGGAGGCCGTGAGTCTGGAAATGCTCAGGGACCCCCGGGCTTCACAAGATGACTGAGACGTTGGAGGAGGGGCCTGGGGGCCTATGCTTGGTGACCCCAACCCTTGGCTGGTGGAATAGGGGAGAGCCCAGGGCTAAGGGAGAGGAAGAACCGGTAACCCGTGTGCTGGAGCCGCTCCGGGGCCTCAGTCTAGTCAGGATCCAGATCACACAGCCGTGATCGTCCACATCCCGTCCACAGAGCACGGGCTCTGTGTCCTTAGGTGAGCGTCCAGGGTGTTTCCTTTCCATGAGCAGATTTGGCTCAACTCATCCTCCTCTCACCCCAGACTCTCACCAGGCAGAAGAGGAACTGGATGGCCGACTGCAGAAGGGACCCATGAAGTGAGGGCGGCCAAGAGAAATAATGGCAAGGCCGGGGCTAGGGTCACCGACGGCCGCTGGAAAAGGACTCACCAAGTCCCTCAGCTCGCTGGAGACAGCCAGTGCTCTCAGTGGCAAACAGTGGGGTGGCAGACTGGGAAGGGGATAGTTTTTTTTTTTTTTTTTTTTTGAGAGGGAGTCTGGCTCTGTCACCCAGGCTGGAGTGCAGTGGCGCGATCTCGGCTCACTGCAAGCTCCGCCTCCCGGGTTCACGCCATTCTCCTGCCTCAGCCTCTCCGAGTAGTTGGGACTACAGGCGCCACCACGCCCGGCTAATTTTTTTGTATTTTTAGTAGAGACGGAGTTTCACCGTGGTCTCGATCTCGTGACCTCGTGATCCGCCCGCCTCGTCCTCCCAAAGTGCTGGGATTACAAGCGTGAGCCACTGCGCCCGGCCGGGATAGTTTTTTTTAACTCATCCCAAGGATACCACCATATTTTTTAAAGTGCCAAGATGACAGTGCTCCCCCTTTTCTGTGGGAGCTAGGGAAAGGCCTTCTCTGCTTTTCTTCATGGTGGGGGCCTTGCTAATTTCTCGGGCAAGGGGATGGCTCACAGCGGGAGAAGTGCTCCTTGGCAAGCAATGAGTAGAGTCACTGTGACCAAGAACAGCATAGTTCTAGGCTGCATCACGTACCCCAAAATCCATGCATTGAAGTCCAGCCCCCAGTGCCTGGGAATGTGTCCTGATTGGGGAAAGGGCCATTGCAGCTGGGCTTAGCTGAGAGGCGGTCACCTCGGAGTACGTGGGCCTCGTCCAATACGACAGTGTCCTCAGAGGCACAGAGACAGGTGCATGGGGGACGACGGCCACCTGGCCATGGGGAGAGAGATGGGGAAAGGACCACCAGCAACCATGAAGCCAGAGAGAGGCCTGAGCAGAGCCTTCCTCACAGCCCCAGCGGGAGCCAGGCCTGTGGCACCTGGACCCAGGGCTTCTGGTCTCGGGACTGTGAGGCGACCAACCTCTATTGTTTAAGTAGCCCAGTCTCGGTGCCTTGTTATGGCAGCTCTGGCAAATGCGTATACCACAGAAGCCAGAGGATCCCTTCATGGGCCCACCCAGAGGAGCTGGAGAACCAGGCGAAAACATCATTCAGTGTTTAACCAAGGGGAGGGGTCAGACTTGAAATATGAGCCAATCCCAGGTGTCGAAGGTCTCCTGGTGGTCTGTTATGGGCATTTAATATGCTATTTATAGTTTTCATCTGCACCTGTAGAAAATACATAATTTTCTCAAATTGAGACTCAGGGCAAAAGTGTGTCTGCAACATTGCAAGTCAGCCTAGTTGGATTACACAGATGTGGCCAAGACCTTTTAAAAATACCTTGTAACACCCCAGGCTGAGCAACCAACACTCCCTAGTGGACTAATGCAGAGCCACACTGCAATCAAGTTCATCGCAATCATGACTACTCCGATATTCGGACACTTCGCTGGCAGAAAGGGACTATTTTACCGACTCCTACTAGAAGTTCCAGTTCCCCTCCCAGCCTTTAAGGACTACAGATCTCTCTAAAGAAACAGTATTGCTGGGTTGTAAATAAAACATCACTCCTCTAACAGAAATACAAAACATGTTGGACCTTTTTTCCCTGCTTAAACGTATGAAGGTCATAGCTTTAGAAAGAACAATCAACATATCAGGTTCTTATTAAGTGTATTTAAGACGAAGGTAGGTCATTATCAACTACTTTCACAAAGGAACTAGGAACCATATTTCACTCTTATACAGAAGTTGGCTGTGCATTTTGGGGATTGTTCAAGATGACTTCTTAACGTCAGTGGCTTCTCCCTGTCACTTGGACGCTGTTCTCACACCCCCGGCACGCTCCCAGGAAAGACTAGCCGACTTGACCCCCTGCTGAAGCAACACAATTGGGGTCACAGCTCCCAGCAGAGGCAGGACTTCGCTCTCTTTGGGTCAGAGGCACCTGGAGGGGCTGCCACAGAACTACATGCCCCCACCCAGGTCAGGCAGGTTCACCTGGAGGGGCTGGTCCAGGACTGCATACATGCACCTAAGTCGGGCAGATGCACCTGGAGGGGCTGCCCTTGTCCTGTATGCACTCACCCAGGTCAGGCAGGTGCTTGGTAAACAGGCCCAGCTGCAAATGACAGAGGAGGCCAAGCAAACTAGGAACCTTCCTGAGGACAGATGACGGAGCTAGGAGATGGCATCTCTGAGATGCAGCAGGGACTTGCACCAGGAGCCAGGAGCCAGGCAGATGGAGAAGCAGGCATGGTTTAGAGTCCAGAAGGCAACGCTTCTCCCTCAGAGCTGAGTATGGGCGGAGTGTCCCAACCACCAGTGGCGACATTCTGAGTGGATGACTCTGTCGTGGGGCCTGTCCTGTGCATGCTAGGACGTTCAGCAGTATATCTGGCCTTGACCCACTAGTGGCCAGTATCATGTCCCCCTGGACAGCCCGAGTTATGAAAACCAAAAATATCTCTAGAGGCCAGGCCTGGTGACTCACACCTGTAATCCCAGCACTTTGGGAGGCCAAGGTGGGCGGATCATCTTGAGGTCAGGAGTTTGAGACCAGCCTGGCTAACATGGTGAAACCCTGTTTCTACTAAAAATACAAAAAATTAGCCAGGTATAGTGGTGGGTGCCTGTAATCCCTGCTACTCAGGAGGCTGAGGCACAAGAATTGCTTGAGCCTGGGAGGAGGAGGTTGCAGTGAGCTGAGATTGCTCCACTACACTCCAGCCTGAGCAACAGAGCAAGACTCTGTCTCAAAAAACAACCACCGCAACAAAATGTCTCTAGACATTGCCAAATGATGGCCCTGGGTTGGGTGATGCAAAATTACCCCTGGTTCAGAAGCAATTGAGTCTTTAGAAGCACAAATCCAGCCTGTCTGGGGTCCCGAAGACAAGTCCAGCCTGTCTGGGGTCAGCTATAGGAGAAGACACACCCATGCACCAGGCTGTTAAACAAGGTCCTAGCTGTGCTCTCAGGACCGATCAGAAGCCAGCACTGAAGCAGCAGCACGAGGTTAGAGCCACCAGAAGGAAGCGTGACTTGATCCCGAGGCCCGGATTGCTGAGCTGGGCCTCAAGTCCTCCCTTGGCACCAGCAGAATTACTCGAAAGCCTGTGCCTGCATCTTAGAGGCAGATGGCTACAGCCTGCTCTGGGAGGGAGCGGACGGCCAGGAGAGAGCCAGGGCCCTGCCTGACGTCAGAACTGTCCACCCAGCCCCAGCTCAGCCCGGGTGTAACAGAAGCCAGAAGTGCACCCAAGGTGCAGGCAAGCAGGGATTGTTCAGCACAAATGTACTCGTCGGTTCTAACTTACTCAAAAGCTGACTCAGCAGAGTGCTTCTTCCTCTGCTCTGCGTGATCATGGAGGCCTCCCCAGGACTTGTGTGATCTCTCTCAGCCAATCACAGGCCTCTGGCCCCAGGATAGCTAACTTGTGTCCACTTGGCTGTGCTGTCGTACCCAGTTGTGTGGTCAAACACCAGTCTAAACTTGCTGCAGGGTATCTTTTAGGTGTTATTATTATTATTATTTTTGAGACAGGGCCTCTCTCTGTCACCCAGGCTGGAGTGCAGTGGAGCCTTCACAGCTCACTGCAGCCTCGACCTCCTGGAATCAAGCAATCCTCCCACCTCAGCCTTCCAGGAGCTGGAACTACAAGCAGGAGCCACGTGATTAACATTGAAATCAGCAGATTTGAGTAAAGTAGATTACCTTCGTAATGTGAGTGGGCCTCGTCGAATCAGTTGAAGGCCTTAAGGGAAAAGACTGAGCTACCCTGAAGAGGAAGGAACTCTGTCTTCAGACAGCCTTGAGACTAGAACATCTACTCCCACTAGAATTCCCAGCCTGCTGGTCTGCCCTGTGAACTTGAGACTTGCCTGCCAGCCCCACAATTGTGTGAGCCAATTCCTTAACAAAAGTAAATTGCTGTCTCTCTCTAGATAGACAGATATAGATACAAATGACCTAGATATATGCATACATACATATCTAAAACTTCATATATACACATGTACACATATCTAAAACTACATATATACATGTACACATATCTATAACTGCATATGTACATGTGCACACCTATGCATAGCTACGTATACACATGTGCACACCTATCTGTAACTACACATATATGTGAACACTTATTTGTAATCACATACGCACATGTGGACACCTATCTAAAACCACATATACACATGGGCACATCTATCTATAACTACATATATACACGTGCACAGTTACCTGTAACCACATATGCACACGTGTACACCTATCTATACCACATATATACATGTGCACACCTATCTGTAACTATATATATACACACACATGCACACTTATCTGTAACCACATATACACATGTGCACACCTATCTATAACCACATATATACGCATGCATGCCTATCTGTAACTACATATATGCACATGCACACTTACCCGTAACCACATATATACAAGTGCACAACTATCTGTAACTGCATATATACATGTGCACACCTATGCATAACCACATATACACATGTGCACACCTATCTGTAACCACATATGTACATGTGCACACCTATGCATAACCATATATGTACTGTTGGAGGCCGGAAAGAGTGAGGGTCGTGATCAACTCAGTATACCACTGGAGGCTATATGAGTAAGCAGAAAAACTGTTTCTCATAAATGCAGAATGTTGGCAAACTGACAAACTGCCTCTGCCACCCAGAAGGAATGCTGAGGGCAGTCACGCCCCAAGCACGGCGTTTCTTGTGATTAGCATCTGAAGCCTGTTAGCAATAATATGAACCTGTGATCAATTAAGCAGCTGACCAATCGTTACCTCCTCCTCCCTGCTCTTGTTACCCAATAAATACGAAGGGCTGCGGAAGCTCAGGGGCTGTCTTTGCTCACTAGAAGCAGGGAATTCTCTTCTTCTTCCCTGGTTCCCTTTCTTTAAAACAGTTTCTTTTGTCTTAAGTTTTCATTTCTATGTTAATCTCTTTATTCAGTCTCATAATGATGGTCTCAAGTAGTAACCGTGGCAGTCAGCCACAATGTACATGTGTACACCTATGCATAACCACATATACACATGTGCACACCTATGCATAACCACATATACACATGTGCACACCTATGCATAACCACATATACACATGTGCACACCTATCTATAACTACATATATACCTATGTATGCATGTCTATACATGAGACCAGAGAAGTCCCGGAGTGCTCTCCATGTCTCATCCGGGACAGAGGAAGCATTCTACTGAATAAATTTATGAATAAGTTTGGCTTGCTGAGTGCATTTGTGATGAATAATCCCTGTTTGCCTCACTTGGCATGTGCTTCCTGGCTTCTGTTGTGCACGGGCTGGGCTGGGGGTGGGAGGACGGTTCTGATGTCAGGGAAATCCCCAGCCTGCCCTGGCCGTCAGGTCCTTCTTAGAGCAGGTTGTGGCTATTGGTCACTCTCTGTATACACATGTCTGTATATGCGTAAATCTTTCTGTGTTTGTGTCTACCTCTCTGCCTGCATCTTTTTAGATCTGATTCTTTGGAGAGCACTGACTAGTACCATCCCATTTGCTTGTAAAGGCAGTCTCATTCTGAAATAAGACAATCTTCCGAATTCTTGATGTAAGCCTCTGCCTGTCTGGGACATTCCCCGGAAAGCAGGGGAGGGACTTGATGCTTTTTTCTCTTCACCCCTCACGTGCCACCCCTCACTAGGCTGCCAAGGCAGGTTACCCCATTCTGTGGACCTCAGTTGCCTCCCCAGGTCGCTGGCTCCAGGCTTCAAAAGATGTCTATAGGGCAGGGATTATTGGCTCTTTCAGTTTATGGGAGCTGTTGCTCCTTTCTTCTACTTACTTAAGGGTTTATTATTTTTTAAGTAATTACTTTCCAATGGACCAGAAAACACCTGAACGATAGCGACTAAGTTCAAGGCTTGCTCCACGCCAGGCACGGTGCTCCTGCTTCGAGAGCTCCACTCACGTGGTCCTTGTGAGAATCTGAGCAACATGAACACCGTTTTTCAGCTGATGAAACTAAGACTGAACAAGGTTAAATAATTTATCCAAAGTCACAAGCTAGTAGTTGCAGAGCCAGCATTTGAAGTCAGACTTAGCTGAATCCAAGCCCATATTCTTAAGCACCACAATTTGCTTCCAAGCATCCTGTTTCTATAAAGCACTCAATGGTTTTACTACAATGATCTTATTTATATGAGACTTAAGTCATTCAAATATGTTTTTAGGACATGTTAGTATAAAGACAAGGTATTGCCAAAAAGATTTTTTACCTTTCTTCCTTTTTGTTCTAGAAAGTCAATAATGAAATCTAACAAAATAATAATAAAAATAGCAGATAACAATAATAAGTAAATAACATTTGGTTTTATTTTCTTTTTAAAAATCTAAGAAAAAAGGGGTTCTGACAAATGTGACCAGAAAACCATACAATTCAGATATCCTTTTTCAACAATTATTTATGGGCATTTCTTTTTTTTTTTTTTTTTTTTTTTTTGAGATGGAGTCTGGCTCTGTCACCCAGGCTGGAGTGCAGTGGCACAATCTCGGCTCACTGCAAGCTCCGCCTCCCGGGTTCACACCATTCTCCTGCCTCAGCCTCTCCGAGTAGCTGGGACTACAGGTGCCCGCCACCACGCCCAGCTAATTTTTTGTATTTTTAGTAGAGACGGGGTTTCACCGTGTTAGCCAGGATGGTCTCGATCTCCTGACCTCGTGATCCACCCGCCTCAGCCTCCCAAAGTGCTGGGATTACAGACGTGAGCCACCGCACCCGGCCTATGGGCGTTTCTTGTTATTTGAGAAAACTGAGATAGGAACAGTGACTCCTCCCATCCATTTACAGTCTGGAAAGCTGGTAGCACAGTAAGTTTTCAGTCCTTCTGTGGTGAACAGCCTCCTTTTCTTTTGCTAATCATCATGGAACAGGACTAAATATGAACACATGAGTGGCAGCCCGGCTCAGCCAGCCCAGAAAAATTTCTTTAAAAATGGACTTGTCTAATCAACCTTAACTCCAAATACAGAACATAAGGAAAGAGAATTTATAAATCATGGTATTAGCAGTAAGAAAAGCAAACCAGTTAAAAGGAGTTAATAGAGAATAATGATTGTTAATATGGCCATGAAAATCGGAGAAAATGGTGACGAAACTGATTATTAAAGTAGAAAAGGTAACAAAGTAATTCATGAATGATATCACGGATGCAAAAAAAAAAAATCCTGATTACATCAACAAAGATTTGTAGACAGTTGGGAGTAGTATGGAAGGAAGAATGTAAAATTATTCTTTTTTCTAATTTATTTCAAACAGTGCTAGGTTAATAGATATTGCCATTTTGTAGTAGTATAAATAAAAATGCTACAATTATACTTTTAAAAGATGCATACCTTCCACATCACAGGGGGAAAAAAATGCTTAAAAAACATCATAGCAAAAGTGAAGAAAACTGAATTAAATTATGTCAGGTTAAATTTTTAGTAATTGTGTACTTTAGTACTCAAAAGTAGTTTAGTTCAGGTGTTTTATGCTTAATTTTGGTTACTTTCATCAGTAGAATAATAGATATAATTCCAGTTCCACATTTTTGATCCTCATGACCACTAGAGGGCAGAAGAGAAAAGTACAAGAGGCCGGAGTTCGGTCAAACGAGCCTGATGCCATTTTGCAATGTGGGTTTTAAATGGCCTTCCCAGCCAGGAATTCTGATTCGTGGTAGACACAACTGTGTCGGTGTGCCAATATGTGTATAGAAAACTCAATCCAGAATTTAAATATTTTTCCTAAATTAGGCCTTAAAATATTATTTTGCATAAAACGAGATGTAAAATAAGCATTTTTATATAAAAATATCCAAATTATTTAACCCAATAACTTCTAGAAGTTTATCCAAAGATAAAGACCGATGTATGTGGATGTTTATCATAGTGTTTTTTTATCATGATGTATAGCTGAAAATTTACCTAAGTAATCAACAATAGAGGATTGTACTAATAAATTATGGCACAGCGATATGATGGAAAACTCTTTAGCTGCTTTTAAAAATATTTAAGAGTTTTGGGGAAAAGTTATGAAACGTTAAGGGAATATTATAAAAAGTATGATTTGATATTTATGAATTATATAAATTGTGTTGATTTAAATATAGAAACATATCTAGACACTGATGATAAAAATATAAGTCTGGCTGTGGGAGTACAGATATAGAAGTAGAAATGTTCCCCCAAAAAAAGGTCACAGTTGAAAAAAATATACCCCCTGTTAAAAATTATTGTCTCTTCTTTGTTACATTTAAATTTATTTTAAGCATTTATACCTTTCACTGGGAAAACTGGCTAGCCATAAGCTAGCTAGAAAACTGAAACTGGACCCCTTCCTTACACCTTATATGAAAATTAACTCAAGATGGAGTAAAGACTTAAATGTACAACCCAAAGCCATAAAAACCCTAGAAGAAAACCTAGGCAACACCATTCAGGACATGGGCATGTGCAAAGACTTCATGACTAAAACTCCAAAAGCAATGGCAACAAAAGCTAAAATTGACAAATGGGATCTAATCAAACTAAAGAGCTTCTGCACAGCAAAAGAAACTACTATCAGAGTGAACAGGCAACCTACAGAATGGAAGAAAATATTTGCAATCTACTCATCTGACAAAGGGCTAATATCCAGAATCTGCAAGGAAGTTAAACAAATTTATAAAAAAAAAAAAAAAAAAAAAAGCAACCCATCAAAAAGTCGGCAAAGGATATGAACAGACACTTCTCAAAAAAAGACATTTATGCAGCCAACAGACATATGAAAAAAAGCTCATCATCACTGATCATTAGGTATTATGATTAGGCAAATGAAAACCACAATGAGATACCATCTCGCACTAGTCAGAATGATGATCATTAAAAAGTCAGGAAACAATTGATGCTGGTGAGGCTGTGGAGAAATGGGAATGCTTTTATGCTGTTGGTGGGAGTGTAACTCAGTTCAACCATTGTGGAAGACAGTGTGGCGATTCCTCAAGGATCTAGAACCAGAAATATCATTTGACCCAGCAATCCCATTACTGGGTATATACCCAAAGGATTATAAATCATTCTACTATAAAGACACATGCACACCTATGTTTATTGCAGCACTATTTACAATAGCAAAGACATGGAACCAACCCAAATGCCCATCAATGATAGACTGGATAAAGAAAATGTGGTACATATACACCATGGAATACTATGCAGCTATAAAAAAGAATGAGATCATGTTCTTTGCAGGGACATGGAGGAAGCTGGAAGCCATCATCCTCAACAAACTAACACAGGAACAGAAAACCAAATACTGCATGTTCTCACTCATAAGTGGGAGCTGAACAATGAGAACACTTGGACACAGGGAGGGGAACGTCACACACCACGGCCTGTCAGGGGTGAGGGGCAAGGCGAGGGAGAGCATCAGGACAAATACCTAATGCATGTGGGGCTTAAAACCTAGATGACAGGTTGATAGGTGCAGCAAACCACCATGGCACATGTATGTCTATGTACCAAACCTGCACATTCTGCTCATGTATCCTGGAACTTAAAGTAAAATAAAAAATAGAAATAAAATAAAAATCATCCATTCTAAAAGAAATGTTTATACTTTTGTATATTTTTCTCATTTTCTACATTGTAATATACTGTATTCCTTTTAAATTCAGGGAAAAAAGAAATACACATTATGTGGTATTAATAAAACAAAACCTGGACCCTCTTTGGTCTTTCAATGTCTTAAAATCATAAAGCCAGACCCATTTGTGATATATGGATGCTGATAGTTGAAATGAATGTGCAAATCTCAACTGTATTTCATTTTGCTGTTCTATTAAAGCTATCTTATTATAATAGAAAAAAGAAAAACATAGTCTTTAAATTAAAATAACGGAACACATACAAACACAACTGCTTTCACTCAAAAAAATGACAAGACACTGAAACTGGTCCCAGTGGTCAGCTGAACATGACCATGTGGCATTAAAGAGCCAGTGCCCAGCAAGAGTGACTTTCTTCTTGAACCTGACAGCCGATCGCAGGTCTGCATCAGACAAAACCAGATCCTTCATTCTCTAAGCTCTTCTGAATTTTTCAGGATTTCACTTTCCTTGTACAGGGCAGGTAATCACTGTGGTTAGAGGTTGTCAGGGGTCCCCTGCACCAAGCTAAGTAATGAGGACTGCGGGTGAGAAAGATGGACTCTCCCTGGAGGGTCCCAGTGATCACAGCTGGGCTCCAGTGGGCTGCTGCCCCAGCAGGCTCAGGTGCAGTGTGTGGGCACCGTGGTGGGATGCTCGGACCACAGGAATCAGGAAGAATTTTCCATAAAAGGTGGGGCTTGAGCCTGGACTGCAGATGGGAGCAGAAAGGTGTCCCTGGCTGAGAAAGGAGAACAGGAAGCATCCAGGCCGTGGGCTGAGCTGTGTCCTCTGGACCAATAGTCAAGGATAAGGGAATGGCTTCCAGCTGCTGTGGGGACCCACTTGGAACCCCAGGCACTATAAAGATTATTTTAATCTGAAGACATTTGAGACTCAACAGATGCAGAAAGAAGCCTTCTCAGAGCTTTTCTTATCTGACCGAAAGCAGCAACTTTCAAGAAATGAGGACTGCCATTAATTCCCTCCTCGGGGAGCCTTCTATTCCTACGGGGGAGACTAAAAGAAAGCCTATGATAAATCCCCGCTCTGAGGGAGTTGTAGAGCCCTGAAAAAGACAAAAAGACCACTCATGTCCATATGGACAAACATTATCACAAACTTTCTTATCTCCCATATGGCCCCCTAAAAATCTGGCTTGTCGGCTGGGTGCGATGGCTCACACCTGTAATGTCAGCACTTTGGGAGGCCAAGGCGGGCGGATCACGAGGTCAAGAGATAGAGACCATCCTGGCCAACATGGTGAAACCCTGTCTCTATTAAAAACACAAAAATTAGCTGGGTGTGGTGGCACGCACCTGTAATCCCAGCTATTTGGGAGGCTGAGGCAGGAGAATGGCTTGAACCTGGGAGGTGGAGGTTGCAGTGAGCAGTGATGGTGCCACTGCACTCCAGTCTGGCAACAGAGACTCTGTCTTAAAAAGAAAAACAACAACAACAACAAACTCATTTGTCTTTCCTGAAGAAACCCATTGCTCTTCCCATTGGAACCTCTCTCCTCTCCCTTTCTCTACTAAGTTGGTTCTACAGACCCATATTCAAACCACTCCTATGAGTTGCTCAAAACTACACAGTCCTGAGTGCATGAACGTGGCACACTTACATGAGTCACTCGCAACTACGCAGTCCTCAATGCACCCATGTAGCACACTTACGTCAACTCTTTTCTCCTAATCTGGCTTTTGTCCATTTACCTTGGAGGCTCCCAGGTACTGAACCTGAGAAGGCAAAGCTTTTCCTCTCTACACTGCATTTCATTCTCCAGGGCATTTGAGAGCAGTTCATGAAGGGTGGCTCTCACACCCGAGCAAAGCAGTCACAACAATGGCTTGTCAGTCTAAGCATAGCTGAGGATGATGTGGAGACAATCCCTGGGTTGGGAAAAGTCCGTTTCTCCAATCCCAGGCTCTGCTGCTGCATCTCTGCGTCTCCTTCATCAGGCACTCTGCGTCTCAGGGAGGGAGGCACTCCACATCCATGCTGGGGACATTGTGGAGGATGGCACGGGCAAGGCACACCTCACAAAAGATATGGATGCCACTGAAGGAGACGATATTATTTCCAGAAATATTTTTTTTAAGAATCAGTGGCATGACACATAGTTGATCCTTGAACAGTGCAAGAGTTAGGGATACCCAGCTCCCTGCACAGTCAAAAATCCATGTCTATCTCTAGACCCCCAAAGCTTAACTACTAACAGCCTACTGTGGACTGGAAGACTTACTGATAACATAAACAGCCGATTCACACGTATTTTGTATGTCATATGTATCATATACTGTATTCTCACAATAGGGTAACTAGAGAAAAGAAAATGTTATTAAGAAATTTATAAAGAAGAGAAGATGTATGCACCATCCATTAAGTGGAAATGGATCCTCATACAGGTCTTCATCTTTGTTGTCTTCTGGCAGGGGGTGCTGACCAGAGGGAGGAGGAAGGCTTTGTGTTGCTGTCTCAGGGGTGGCAGAGGTGGGAGAAAATCTGCATATAATTGGACAAGTGCAGTTCAAACCTGTGTTGTTCAAGGGTCAATGGCAATTAGTTTTTATTAGAAAAAAATATATCGATGTGGAGAAGCCCTTGAAGGAATTTAAGCATAGAGCTGATTGATAGGTGTAACCACCAGGTCCAGACAGGCCAGAGCTTGAACTCAAGTTGTGCTGGTCAAGGGAGGTAAAAGAATCAAACCTTGATGACCAGAGGACACTGGAGTAAAAGGCAAGAGTGAAGAAAAAAACCTTGATTTGTTACATGGTGAAAAGAAGCAGAAGAAACATGGCACCTGAATCATCGACGTCACTACCATTGGTTGGTCAGGTAGGCCCATGAGATCAAACATAGCAAAATCGAATATGAGATAATTTGTACATTTCCATTCCACCATTTGCCGTCAGTGTTTATCCCATGGTAATTAAAACCAACTGTAGCTATTGAACGATGGAATTTGCTGGTCAAGCTCTTCAGAGTCCAATGTCACCAGCCTTGGGGTGGCCCTGCAAGTCCCTGCTGTGTCCATTCTGTTGTCACTGAATGCAGAAGGTGCAGCCCAGCTCAGGGATGAGTTACAGCCAGCCTCAAAACCTAAGCATCTGAGACAGACACTGAGGATTGTTTGATGAGCCCTTAACTACCAAAGGTGGACAACTCTGCTATTAATATTAATATTTAGCACCCGAAAGGAGCATCCTGATGCTGAAAGAGGGCATTAGGGAGCTTCCTCACCGAGCCCCAAACAGCGTCTCTGCAGATCTGAGCGCTCCCTGTTCCGGCTGCAGGAGGCTGTGTTCAGCCTGCTGGGTGCTGGTCCTGCAGCTGGGAAGTGACCGTCTCCACCACAGTGGTCTTCAGACTGGGGTCAGTGTACATGCAGAGACCATCTATGGGGCACATGGCATAAGTATTTTTAAAGTAATCACTTATCATTTCCAGCTCATCAGCTCTTTCCCAAAAGTGATATCTGCCTAGGAACTTCTCTGGCCAATCCCTTTCTCAGACCCCTTTACAATCTCCTGCCCCCTTCTCCACAGACAGGTGCATCTTGGACCTCACACCCATCCCAAACCCCTCTCCAGGGTGTGTTCCTGGTGGTGGCGTCCTCCCCAGAGCACAGCGCCAGAGAGAGCGCCCCTGTGAATATCAGCAGCCGATTGTACCCAGTGACTAAGGAAGACAGCCTTCAGCAAATGCGGCAGTTTCCTATTCTTTGCTTTCCATAAAATTGAAAGAGAGCCTATTCAAGTTGTCAGCTGAGAGAGCTTTAAAAACAATCTTGTGTAACAAGCACGAGGTGATTTTTGGCATACAACTTGAAAGGAGCTCAAAAACCAGTGACATTATTATAGCAAATCTTTTTCCATTTCCATCTTTCATTCCCATTTATGTGAACAAGTTTGCTTTAGCTCATAAAAATGAAACTAGAGAAAATCTCAGCGCCAAGCCTGTTTTAGGAGCACCCCATGGGTCTGTGAACCTGGGCAGGGGCCCATCCCTAGCATCGCTGATATTGAATTTCTAAGATTTTAATTTTATAAGAGTCAATTTTTTTAAAACTATTTAAATTTTAATCAATCATATACTGCTAATAATTATAAGGATAATTCAAAGAAACAACGTTTAGAGTCTGTGGTTACAGAAAATTACATTTAAAAAAATACATTCAATTTATATACAGATTTTTTACTGTAAGAATACAAAGGTGATGAATAAAGACTTTTAAGCCAAAAAGTATACCTATCACACTGGCATAATATCCTAAAGGAGTAGTTAGAATGGAAATTTGAGCTTATGGAGAAAAAGGAGTCACAAAAAAAATTGCATGCTCAGAAGGAAAGCATTTTCATGTATTTTTTTTTTTTTTAAAGGATGAGGGTGGTTGTGAAATCATTATGGTAATTGGATTCCAGCGGAAACACTTAAGAGTAGTGCGAGAGTTTTATTTTGGAATATCAATGTTTTGAAAGGCCAGAAGATATACCTTTTTCAACTAATAAATCTTACTTTTAGCTGAGTATTTTTTTTTATTTATTTTAATAGTTTTGGGGGAACAGGCGGTATTTGGTTCCATGGATAAGTTCTTCAGTGGTGATTTCTGAGATTTGGGCGCCCCTGTCTCCGGAGCAGTGTAGATGATGTATAGTCCTTCATCCCTCACCCTCTCCCACCCTTCCGCCGAGTCCCCGGTAACAGGTCATGGCTGCGACCTCTCAGCAGATGCACTAAGCACAGGCCCCAGGCCTGGCTGGTGGGGATTTGCTCAGAAGCTCTTCGTGGAGACCGTGGGCTCCTTTTAAACACCAGGTATTTTTTTGTTTCTGGCAGTCTCCAGCCTAATACATTCATTTGAATCCTGGAAAATAGATCACTCTGTTTCAATTAGGCCAACTCCTCAGGAGTTCTAGAAAAATATTTTAAGCCAGTGACTCATCGAAGTCCCAGATGACAGTACACTCTGGGGCAATTAGGGCAATGTACCAGGAGTCCGGCAAAGAGGTTTCCAGTGACTCTGACACGTTGCCACTGTGTCTGCCCTCAGCCCCTAGAGCACGGGGAGGACATGGGGGAGCAGCCCAGCTCCCAGACAGTTCTGCGGCACAGTCTAGGGCTCTGCATTCTGGCCTCCTGCCACACCCAGGACGCTGAATGCCATGGTGTGTGTCCTTCCACAATGCATACACTGGAACACAAACGTCAGTGTGAAGCGTTAAGAAGTGACTAAGTCATGAGGGCCCCATCCTTATGAATGGGACTAGTGGACCTTATAAAAGGCCCTTCCACCTCCTGTCATGTGAGGACACGGCACTTAGCCCCTCTGGAGGACGCAGCAACAAGGCTCTGTCTTGGCAGCAGAAATGCGTCCTCACCAGACACCAAACCTACAGTGCCTCGATCTTGGACTTCCGGCCTCCAGAACTGGGAGAAAGAAATTTCTGTTATTTATAAGTCACCTGGTCTAGGGTACTTTGTTACAGCAACCTGAACAAAGACAGTTGGGCTTCCTTTACCTGAGATCATTTTAAACACCATTATCCTCAACTCAATCATATCCTTAACTCAAAGAAGATATTTGATTTCATGGCAGGCACTGGAAATATACGCCTTTGGTTTTCCCTGTAATTGCAAAGAAAATTTATATGTAAAATAACTGAAACAGGACTCCTCATTTTAGCATTTAAAGCAAAAATCTTTAAAGTTAATAAAACTTCTACTCTACAATAAGAATTGTATAAATGCCAAAGTTTTGGATGTAACAGAAATGAGAGTGATACTGAGAAATTCTCTAGGCAGTCATGGAAATAAGAAGACAAAGAAAAAAATTTAAACCGGGGTATGCGCACTTTTGTAAATGGTTTTGCTGCAAGTGCAGTGAGGAGTTTTGTAGCGATTTAATTGTGTCTACTTTTATAAAAATTTAAAGCATTTAAAAGAATCTGATATGCTAAACTCGTGAAAAGTTTAATTGATAAAGCTTGCAATCAAAACATAAAACATAAAGATAGTATCCAGGGAGAAAAGAGACACAGCTAAGTAAAAGCGGAGGAGGTGGGGAGAGGAAAAGAATCTAAAGGAAAGGGAGGTTTATTTTATTTATTTATTTATTTATTTTATTTTATTTTATTTATTTTGAGATGAGGTCTCGCTCTGGTACCCAGGCTGGAATGGAGCAGTGCAATCATAGCTCACTGCAGCCTCCAACTCATAGGCTAAAGTGATCCTTCTGCCTCAGCTTCCCAAATAGCTGGGACTACAGGTGCATGCCCGGCTAATTAAAAAAATAATGTTTTGTAGAGATGAGGTCTTGCTGTGTTGCCCAGGCTGGTCTCCAACTCCTGGTCCCAAATGTTCCTCCTGCCTTAGCCTCCCAAAGTGCAGGGATTACAGGCATGAGCCACCACACACCTGGCTTGATGTTTAATGAGTCGAATTTTATTCATTTGGCTATATTCAAGTTTTAAAAGTTAAAAATATTTTACCTTTATTTAAATGTTCTGCATACATATATTCATGCACATAATTTTAAAACAATGAGTATATTTGACTGCAAAACTTCATATTTTGAGAAATCAAATGAGTTAAATTTGTAAGTTCCTTGCTTTTTAGTTGTGTGAATGGTTTATAATTGACTAGAGAAAAACAATTGAGAAGGAAATTATTTAACAGTGTTTAAGATAATGTAAATTCAAAAATCTGAGAGGAAAATTAAAAAAAAATTTTTTTAATCCCTCCCTAGGCTGGGTGTGGTGGTTCACACCTGTAATCCCAGCACTTTGGGAGGCCAAGGCAGGCAGATCATGAGGTCAGGAGATCGAGACCACCCTGGCTAACACGGTGAAACCCTGTCTCTACTAAAAATACACACACACACACACACACACACACACAAATTAGCCAGGTGTGGTGGCGGGTGCCTGTAGTCCCAGCTACTCAGGAGGCTGAGGCGGGAGAATGGCGTGAACCCGGGAGGCGGAGCCTGCAGTGAGCCGAGATTGCGCCACTGCACTCCAGCCTGGGTGAAGGAGCGAGACTCCGTCTCAAAAAAAAAAAAGCTTCCACTGGTAAAGTGTGCAAGAAGCAATCTTTTTAAAAGTTTGCTCTTTGTTACCTGAACAGGTTTGTAATTGCATCAAATGTATACAAAAATTGATGACTGTAAGTTTCACATAGTCCCTAAACCTTTCACCAAAACAGGATGCTGAGCTGATAAACTAATAACTATTTCAGAAGGAGTTTTGTTTTGGGAAACAAAAGCCCAGCACAGGCTGGAATACAGTTGCTGGTCCTCATGCCCGGCTCACAAGGTAAAGTCAGCAACCCACATGTTATGAGGCCCAAACCTAGAGTTAATCTAAAGGCTTTAGAGTCCTGGAATCCCGTGGCAGGAGTCTAAACGACAGGCAGCTAGAGTTAAATTACTGGCCTCTGCCAGGACTGGCCAGGAGGCCAAATGCTTAGCTGACTAATTTGGATTTCAGCAAAACCATATTCCACACGTGAGACTCTCAGTGGATCTGTCAAGCAGGAAACCCCACAGAGACTGATTTTGTGCCTGTGTTATTCGCACAGTCGCCATGGAGCGAAAAACTGGGAAGCATGAGAAGTTTTAATTTACATACAATTTAGAAAATTGCCTCTTAGATATTCCATAGCTATGTCTCTAAGCCATTTTTTTTTCATTCTAAAATGGAAATCCCCTTGGGGATAAGCAAAACTGGCTGAAAATTGCTTTTAAAATGTTAGAAAATGTAATGTTGTTATGAAATTGCAACTGAAATGTGCTAATGTCTTTTTCAGTCTGCTCTAGTGTAACCCTAATAATATTGTAAAAATATGAGCCTATAAAACATTCTTCACTTGAAATTTCTGTGAGGTTTCTGAAGTCTGATGATTCTGGTTATTGATTTGATTGTATTTGCCAATTTTCTTAATTCATAATTCTATAATTTTAAAAGACGAGCAATACAGTGTGAAATAATAATTATAACTAGAATAATATATATAAATTAGTAAAAAAAAAAATACTTAACTAGTAAAGCCAGAGTTAACATTAAAGCTTTCTGTTACAGATAAATAATAGCCCACAGGCCCATAAAAATAAAGTTCAATGAGAGGTGTAGGCATTATATAGAGCATTATATATTTATCTATATATGTTAGGTATCATGTATTTATGTGTTTTATATCTCCTATTGTTTTGTCCATTAATTTTTAATACAATCAAAGATATTAAATACTCAGTGCATTCACATTCTCTGGTATCTCACTGTGGGGAAATTAAAATTTATTCTCTTTTTGAACATGAATGATCTGTACAACTAGACTAACAAGACATATGATCTGGATTGACAAAATTTCTAAAAAGCATTCCAAATTAAAGCTTTCTGTTATAGATAAATAACAGCCCACAAACCCATAAAAATAAAGTTCAATGAGAGGTCTAGGCATTACATAGAGTATTATATATTTATCAATATATGTTAGGTATCATATATTTATGTGTTTTATATCTCTTATTGTTTTGTCCACTAATTTTTTAATACAATCAAACATATTAAATACTCAGTGCATTCACATCATCTGGCATCTCACTGTGGGGAAATTAAAATTTATTCTCTTTTTGAACACAAATGATCTGTGTAAATAGACTAACAAGACATATGATCTGGATTGACAAAATCTTTTAAAAGTATTCCAAAATACTTAGATTTGAACTAAAGAAAAAGGAATTAATAGAGGCATCTCAAAAGAAAATATACTGACAGATTAAGTAGTCAAGGCAGCAGGATTACACTTTTTCTCTCTTTCCTCTTGAGACATTATTATTAAAAAGAAATACAAGAAAGTTTCTGGAAATGAAAGAGCAAATGCACTATGAATCTGTCTCTACTTAGACAACAATTGCAATAGAGTAATTATTTTGGAACTCTGGGGTCTCTTGAAGGCTTACATCTCACAGGGGATGTCTCGAATGATAAATTATGGTTACATTTGGTCAATTTTACCTCTTAGCATAGTAACAGTTACCTGCTCTCCACCCCCAGCCCTCTATCAGGCAGCTGGGCAGTTGTTCCTGTAGCAACCTGCAGGGAGCTTAATAGGCAAAGAGAATACTGTCCCCCAATGACAAGGGATCTGTGCTCTGATCACAGATTGCTGCTTCTGATCACAGAGTTGCACACAGAGAGGCTTGCTATCATTGTTGTTGCACCTCCCCTCATTGTTGCAAGGCCCTCTCCTTCCAGCTGAAGTGACTTCCAGGAGATTTAAAGAATCAGCACATTTTTTCCACTTTATTTTTCTTACCTCCTCCCCCAACTTGGGGGCCAGATGTTGAAGACCAGCATATTAAAAAGCAACTGCATATGCAGGGAAAATTACAAAGCAACCATGCATGCCCAGGGAAAGGCACAGACTCAGAAAACACTTGCAAATATCTTAAGTCTACATCTCAGTCTGATCCTTGACACAGAGACAGCCTACAACAATTTTTTAAATGTTAGCAAATCCTGAGGAAGGAGAATCTGACTTTCAGAGCTACCGTATTATTAGATTCCAATGTCCAGTTTCAAAAAAAAATCACAAGACATACCAAAAAACAGGAAAGTAAGGCTCATTCAAAGGAAAAAAATAAACCAAAAACTGTCCCTGAAAAAGACCTGACGGTAGATCTACTAGACAGACTTTAAAACAACTGTCTTAAAGTGCTTGAAGAACTAAAGGAAGACATGGAAGAGCTTTTGTGTGAACAAAATGAAAATATTAATAAAGAGATAGCAAATCCAAAAGAAGCCAAAAATAAAACCTGGACCTGAAAAGTACAATACGTTAAATTTTAAAAATCACTAAAGGGGTTCAAAGGCAGATTTAGGCAGGCAGAAAAAAGAATCCACATATTTAAGGATAGGAAAATGGAAATTAGTCATTCTGAGGAACAGAAAGAAAAAGGATTGAAGAAAAATTGAACAGAGTCTAAGCTACCTGTGGAACACCCTTAAGTGAATCAACATGTGCATTATAGGAGTCACAGAATGGGGAAAGAGAGAAAGGGATAGAGAGAGAATATTTAAAGAAATAATGGCTGAAAATTTCCAAAATTTGATTTAAAAGACATGAATATTAGCATCCAAGAAATTCAACAAACTACAAGCATGATGAACTCAGAGACTCACACTAAGACACATTATAATCAAACTGTCGAAGAACAAAGGCAAAGAGAATTTTGACAGCAGCAAGAGAGAAGTGACTCATCACATACAGAGGGGTCCTCAAAAAATGTGAGCAGATTTCTCATCAAAAACTTTGGTGGCCAGAAGGCAGCAAGTTAATATATTCAAAGTGCTAAAAAATTAAATTAAAAACACATCAACCAAGAATTCTATATTCAGCAAAACTGTACTTTAAAACTGAAGAAGAAATTAAGACATTCCCAGATAAACAAATGCAGGGGGAGTTTCTTATCATGAGACCTGACCTTCAAGAAATGTTAAAGGGAGTCCTGAAGATTGAAATGAAAGAAAGAACACTAGACAATAACTAAAAGCAACATCAAGGAATAAAGATCTCAGTGGTGGTAAATATGTGACAATTATAAAAATTAGCATAACTCCAACAATGATGTGTAACTCCACTGTTTGTTTTCTACAAGAGATTACTGCATTAAAAAAATATTAGTTTATGTTTTGGGACACAAAATACATAAAGATGTGATTTTGTGAGTTCAACAACTGAAAGAGGTGGTAAAGGGACTGCCGAAGAAGCAAAATTGTTGTATGCTATTAATGTTATGCTGGTACAAATTCAAATCACAATGTTATGATTTTATAATGTTAAATTTAGTCTCTGTGTTAACCACAAAGAAAATTGCTAAAGAATATACACATATAAATTTAAATGTTTTACTATAAAAATCAACTAAACACAAAAGAAAACAGCAATGCAGAAAATGAGATAGAAAATGCTGTAATATAGAAAACAAATAGCAAAATGACAGAAGTAAGTCCCTCCATACCAATTATCACTTTAAATGTAAATGGATTAAACTCTCCAATCAAAAGACAAATATTTGCAGAATGGATAAAAAAGACATTATCTAACTAAATGCTGTGTACAAAACATTCATTTTAGATTCAAAGACACAAGTAGCTTAAAAGTAGAAAGATGGAAAAGGATATTCCATGCAAGTTGTAACCAAAATAAAGCAGAGATTGCTATACTAATATCAGACAAAATAGACTTTAAATAAAAAATGGTTACAAGAGGCGAATAAAGACATTATATACTAATGAACTCCCCAACACAGTAAGAAGATGTAATAATATAAACATTTATGCATCCAATAATAGGCCATCAAAATATATAAAGCAAAAAAATGACTGAATTGAAAGGAGAAATAGATAATTCTACAATAATAGTTGGATACTTTATACTCCACTTTCAATACTGTGTAGAACAACCAGACAGAAGATAAACAGTGACGTAGAAGACCTAAACAAGAAAATAAGCCTACCAGATTCAATAGACATATACAGAGCACAATACCCAGTAAACAAATTTCTGTAAACACAATCTTACCAAGACTAAACCACAAAAAATAGAAAATCTAAATAGACCGATAACTAGTAAGAAGATTGAATCAATAATAAAAAATCTACCCCCACCAACACACACACACAAAAAAGCCTGTGACCTGATGGTTTCAACAGTGAATTCTACCAAACATTTAAAGAAGAACTAACACCATCAAACTTTTCCAAAAAACTGAAGGAGCAGGGAGATCTTTCTATCACTCCATAAGGCCACTATTACCCTGATACCACAGCCAGACAAAGACACTACAAGAAAATAAAACTATAGGCTAATATCCTTTATAAAATTGATTCAAAATCCATAACAAAATACTAGCAAACCAAGTTCAACAACGTATTAAAAGAATTATACACCATGACCAACAGAGATTGATCAATGTCATTAACAAAATGACAGGGGAAATCTTCAGGATTATCTTGATGCAGAAAAAGCTCTTGACAAAATTTAACACGTTCTCATGATTAAAAACACTCAACAAACTGGGAGTCAAAAGAAACTACATCAGGATAATAACCACATACATAAAAACTCACAGTGAGCATCATAGTCAATGGTAAAAGACTGAACAATTTTCTCTAAAATCAGGAACAAAGCAAGTGTGCTTGCTCTTACTTCTCCTATCCAACATAGTACTGGAAGTTCCAGTCAGAGGAATTAGGCAAGAAAAAAAAAAAAAAGGTATCCAACTGGAAAGGAAGAAGTAAATTTATCTCTGTTCATAGATGATATAATCTGATATGTAGAAAACTCTAAATATTTCACAAAAATATTAGAATTAATAAACAAATTTAACAAACAGCAGGATACAAAGTCAGCACACAAAAATCAGTCACATTTCTAAATAGTAACAATAAACAATCAGAAAAGAAAATTGAGAAGACAATTTTGTTTACATAGCATGGAAGAGTAAAATACTTAGGAATTAACTTAACCAAGAGATGAAAGACTTACATAGTGAAAACTACAAAACATTTCTGAAAAAAGTTAAAGGAGACATACGTAAATAGAAATACATCCCATGTTCATGAACACTTAATATCACTCAGATGTCAATACTATCCAATGCTATCTACAGATTTAATGCAATTCCTATCAAAATCTCAATGATTTTTTTTTGCAGAAATAGAAAAACTCATCCTAAAACTCATGTGAAATCTCAAGGGACACCAAATAGCAAAAAAAAAAAAAAAAAATCTTGAAAAAGAACAAAGCTGGAGGACTCATATTTCTTGATTTCAAATCTTACAACACAGCTATAGTAATCAATACTGGCATAAAGACAGATAAATAGACCAATACAATAGAATAGATTACAGAAACACATTCTCCTACATACGGTCAAATAATTTTCAACAAGTGTGTCAAAACAAAAAGACAGTCTTTTTCAATGAATGGTGCTGGGTAAACTAGATATACACATGAAAAAGAATGAAGCTGGACTCTTATCTAATATCATACACAAAAATTAACTCAAAATGGATCCATGAATGACTTAAATGCAAGCCTTAGAACTATAAAATTCCTAGAAGAAAATATGGGGCAAAAGCTTCATGACATTGGATTCAGCAATAATTGATTTGATAAAATATAACATCAAAGGCACAGGCAACCAAAAATATAAATGGGACTTCATAAAAATTAAAAAATATTGTGCATCAAAAGACGCTATCAACAGAGTGAAAAGGAACCCACAGAATGAGAGAAACTATTTGTAAACCATAAATCTGGTAAAGGATTAATATCCAGAATATAGGGAGAACTCTTAAAACTCAACAGAAAAACAAACAACCTCATCCAAGATGGACAAAGAACTTTAATAGTCATTTCTCTAAAGGAGATATACAAATGGCCAATAAGCACATGAAAAGATGCTCAACATCACTAATCATTAGGGAAATGCAAATCAAAACCATGAGTTGTCCCCTCATACACATTAGGGTGGCTACTATTTAAAAGAAAAAAAGCAGAAGATAACAAATGTTGTCAAACATATGGAGAAATTGGAACCCTTGTGCATGGTTGGTAAGAAGGTAAAATGGTGCAGATATTTTGGAAAACAGTATGATGGTCCCTCAAAAATTTAAAAATAGTATTATTATATGATCCAACAATTCTACTTCTTGGTATATAGTCAAAGTAATTGAAGGCAGGGTCTCAAAGGAATATTTGTGCACCAATATTCATAGCAGCATTATTCACAAGAGTTAAGACATGGAAGCAACCCAAGGGTCCACTGAAAGATAAACTGTGGCACATACATACAGTGGAATACGATGCAGCCTTGAAAAAGAATTTTAAAAAAGCCTTGAGGACATGATGCTAAGTGAAATAGCCAGTTACAAAAACACAAATACTATGATGATTTCACTTATATGAGGTAGAGTAGTCAAAATCATAGAGACAGAAGTACAATGGTGATTGACAGGAGCTTGGGGGAGGTGAAATGGGAAGTTATTTTTTGATGAGGATCGTTTCAGTTTTGCAAGATAAAAAGGGTTATGCTATGATGGTGGTGATGGTTACACAACAATATAAATATACTTAATACTACTGTACACATTAAAATGGTTCAAAGAGCAAATCTTACATTATATGTAGTTTACCACAATAAAAAAAAATGAAGAAAAAAAGGAAATACTCTTCTCTTTGCAATATGGCCAATGTACAAGAACAGTTCCCAGAATTAGCTAAATAAATAAATAAATAAACAGAAAGCAACCATGAGAGCAAAGCTATATGGCTGTCCCTGATCACTGTGGCAAGCACCTGGGTCCTTCCCACAGCTTCGCCCATCCCGTTCCATGCTCTAGGGCTCATGTGCACAGTGGAGGGAAGAGACAGCCTCAGAAACATCGGTTTGCCTCAAGTTTAATCCACATTTCTCAAGACTTTTGTCTGATGTGTAATATCTGTACAGTTTACAGTGTGGGAAAATGTGTTAAAACAATTACGTCCAAGAAACCAGCACCTTGGACTGTCTTCTAAATTTAAAAGTGGGTTTCACTGTGTCGCTCACAGTAAACGTACCTAAGCATTGCCTGTACTTTCATTTTCCCCCGAGGTTCTACAGAAGCCTGCTCTTCCGGAAGAGCTGATTCAGCGGCAGTTTCAGAGAGTGCTGTGGGCACTGGGAGCATCCTCGTGCTGCTGGCATGAGCACCGTTTCCACTGCGGGGACAGCAGCCACCTCACAGATGTGCAGCCAGCAGTGATTCACGCTCACAACCCCTGCTTGGCACCCTCAGAGCACAGGAGCAGTCACAAAGGAGATGTAAAAACTGTCACAAATTGTCTAAAATTCATAGTGACAGATTTTTAAAGGGGTGTGGAGCCATCACTTGGACCTAATGATGTTTCATGTACCCAACAAGAAGAGTATCGTGAGCTCTTCTCATTTGTATACCATAATATTATCATATTTCACATGGAAACACTAAGAGACCCATAGACTAATGGGGTGGGGGGTTAATGACAGGAAAGTAAGGTTGCCTGAGGCAAATTCACTTTACAAAAAACAATGACACATCTCCATCTTAGCAAAAACCAACTAAAAACACAATACAATTAATGCATCCGTCACAATGACAAAATTGTGCAATATCTAGACACTAACTTAGCAGAGTCATGACCCCAGAGACTGTCAGGCAGGGACCTTGACTTCTTCAGCAAGTTTCACACATTCCTCATGCCTCGGTCTTCCCAGGAGAAAACGCGACCAGCGTGTGGTGCCTGCTTCCCCGCCACCTGCCGTCCCACTTCTTTTCCCCATTTGCTGATTCTCTGTCTCCAATTCCTCTCCTCCTCACCTCTCTGGAGCTCACCGTCACCCAGGCACTTGTCCCCACCCTCCCCCAACCCTAGCTGTTCTTATCAAGGCCCTGGTGACCACCATGTGGCTAAATTTAATCATCCATCCTCAGTTCTCATCTTTCCTGACACTCGTGATCATTTCCTCCGTTTTGAATCGTCTTCTTACCTAGCCTTGGGCATCAATCCCTCAGAAAATCCTGTTGACTCTGCCTTCCAAATATACCCACATATGAGTTCTTTTTTCCACTTCCCTAGTGACCTACCTCTGGTCCAAGCAGCCACCACCTCTGGCGGGGAGGGTTGCAGGTCTCCCCACTTCTGCCCTGCTCCTTCTCCATCTCTTCTTAACACATGGCCAGGGCGATCCAGTGAGGGCAGAGGACCGCTCCCACTCAGACCCCAGGGGTTCTCCATCTTAGTCTGAGTAGCAGCCCTGTTCCTACTGGTGACCTCTGCGGCCTCTCCCCTGCTGTTCTCCCCCGACTCGCTCTGAGGGTCACGCTGGCCTCCCACAGTCTCCCACCATCTGCACGCAGCCCAGTGTGCTCCCGTCTCTGCCTGGAGTGTCCTGAGCTCAGGTGGCTGCAGGGCTCACATCCTGGGCTTCCTCAGTCTTCATTCGTAAGGCCTTCCCTCAACACCTGTTTAAAATGACAGCTGCTCCACCCCCAGCTTCCCAGTACCCCAGTACTGCCGTACTGATTTCTGCCATGGTACTCATCTCCTTCTAATGTTCCATACAATTTAACTAATGTGGCAGCCCTGGGAGTGCAGAGCCCCCACCCCTGCAGGGGAGCACGATGGACCCATGGCTCCATTGATGCACCTCTGGATGCACCACCGTGTTCACAAGGCCAAGCTCCCCATGGTGCTCCCTGGACCAGGCTGGGACAGGTCCATCACAGGGATACACACAACTCCCCAGGGAGTAACTTTTCACCCAGGACGCCCTGTTGGCCTGGACAGACCTTTCTTGAAGCTGAGACTCTCTTACCCCTACCTTTTCTTGCCTTTTCTCTTTCTCGCAGATGTTGGACCTGCAGCGTGGTCTGAAGTCTCTGTTTACTCCCTCTCCAAGAAATCTCCTGCATGTCCAACTCTACCTGGTTTCTGCTCCTCAGTGAGTGTGAGCTGTACAATTGATGATTATTACTGTTACTGCTTTGTTCATGGTCTGTCTCACCCCACTAGAGCATGAACCCACCAGGGCAGAGGGCTTTGGTTTTTTCCTGTGCTTTCCTGGTGCCTGGAGCAGGGCCTGGCTCATAGCAGAGATGCAGTAAATCTGTGCTGAATAAATGTCTTACGTATTGAATCAGATAATGCATTTTAAAAGCATGCCACCTAGTCTTGCACAAAAGAACCACGTGTTCAGTATTGGCCATATTTACACTAAAAAAAGTCAGTTTCCATTAAAGAAAGTTAAAATATTTAAGTAAATAAAAACATAGATGGTGTTCTTGGGGTAGGGGCACACTTTAGCAGTATCAAGTGTAGTCATATAAAATGTAAATGTCAGTATCCCCAAATTGTCTACAAATTAAATGCAATTCCAATCAAAATTTTAGCTGGATGTTGAGACATTCATAAATTCATGCTAAAATTTGTTTGGATGAATAAAGGTCCAGAAGTAGCCTAATTAACTGTGAAAAAAACAGGGTACAGTGGGGAGACTTGACCTAGTAAATATAGACTGGAAGACACTAATAGTGATGATAATAGTAATCTTTTACAAGTATGGCACTGGTGCAAAAACAGACAGTAGATCAATTAGCCAGAGTAGAAAGCTCAGAGACAAACCACATATACACAGAAGCTCAGCATCACAAGTCAATGGGGGAAAGGATGAATTTTAAATCGGTGGTTTCAGGAAAACTGGATTACTACATGAAGAAGATGAGGGCACATTCTTTGTAGCACCGTGTGTAGCAGGGGAGTCCTGGAAGGCTAAAGACCTGCAAGTAGAAATTTAAACTCTAAAGCTCAGAAAAGATAACGGAAGATTATACTTCTGTGACTTGAGGACAGAGAAAGATGTTTAAATGAAAACATCTCCCTAGAAAATATGGATTTGACAATATCAAAATCTAGGAGTTTTGTTCACTGAAAAACAAAATGGACAAAGTTAACACATGGCAGATAGGTTGGGAGGTGATATTTATAATTTTGAAAAACATCAAGGGACTGATATTAAGAAAAACAGGGAAAGTCTGTGAATCCAAAGAAAAGACAAAAAGAAATCAAACAGAAAAGTTGCATAGGATGTGGCCAGGTGAGTCTCAGAAGAGAAAACCCAATGGCTAACATGCATATAAAGAGATGGTTAAAGTCCTGTCAGAGAAATGCAAATTAGAACAACAGTGAGACACCACTTCACACAAGTGTCAGACTGACAAATTAGGATGCTGCGTGGTGCTGGGGACTAAGGCAGGCACAGGAACACAGGATTCCGTGAGCTGCAGGTGGGTGCGGGTGGCACAGCCATGGTGGAAGGCATCCTGGGATGTTTATTCAGATTAAGAACAGGCAGCCAATGACTCAGAACTTCATTCCTGAGAACGTGTTCAATGCGGGCCCATGGATGCATGTGAGGACACTCATGCAGCCTTACTCATGGCCATGTGATGCTGGGGGAATGAACAGGCATGTGTATTAGTCTGTTCTCACACTGCTATGAAGAAATACCCAAGACTGGGTAATTTATAAAGGAAAGAAGTTAAATTGACTCACAGTTACGCATAACTGGAGAGGACTCAGGAAACTTACAATCATGGCAGAAGACAAAGGAGAAGCAGGCACCTGAAGACAGGGCGGCAGGATGGAGCGAGTGCAAGCAGGGGAGATGCCAGATGCTTCTGAAAACCATCAGATCTCGTGATAACTCACTCACTGTCACAGCATGAGGGAAACCACTCCTGTGATCCAATCACCTCCACCTAGTCCCGCCCTCGACACATGGGGATTATGGGGATTACAATTCAAGACGAGATTTTCGGTGGGGACACAACCAGACCATATCAGATGATGTGTGGGTGCATGGAATGCTCTGGAATGTGTCACAGCCCCTGGCTATAAGCAACGGACTGGGGAGTGCAAACTAACATGGAAAGATCTGAGCCCACGAGGATATTTGCCTCTTTGTGAAGGGAGAGTGAAGGCAAAAAGGAGGCAAACAGATACATAGAGAGATGCATTAAAGATGAGATGTGCCTTGAACTGAGAGTGTGACTAACTCAATCCTATGCACTTGAGGCTAAAAAAAAAGTATCTTAAATAGCTGAGAATCACAGGTAATCAATGGCATCACCTCCTATGATCAGGCTTTGTAAGTTGCCTTCATGGGTCGAGGCTGTCTTCTTGTCCAGCCCACGCAGGCCTGTTACCAGGGTTAACCCGAGTCTAGGTCCGGATAAAAGCCTATATGTGGAAAACTTCATGGGATCTCCTTGGAATCCATTCTTGGCAACTCACAAGGTCACCAAGTACCACGGATGAGAAGTTTGGACACACATCAATTTCCTGCCTAAGCCCAGGCTCAGGGAATAAGCTGCCTCTTTCTGATCCTCAAAACATAACAAGGACCAAACGCAGTGTACCAAGTGGCTCCACACAAGATCGCAACCACATGAGACAGCGACAACTTCACACAACTCCAGGAGGGTCCATCTTCCCTCGAGAAGCCAGGACTGGACAGAGCAAGTACCCTGAGGCCCGCACAGCTGGCAAACAGTTGATGTATCTTCAGACAGCACAGTTTCTTAAGGACCAAGACTACGATGACATCACACTAATTCAAGAAGAGAAAATAAAATCTTGAAAAACTACTTAAAGTGTAGGTCAAATATACATGCCATGCGGGTGCTCCAAGAGATGGACAAATTGATCTTATTGATCATATTTTTATACCTTTAATTATATTTGCTTATCTCAGGACCCACTCGCTCTAGAGCCCCTCAGGTGCCCTCAGCCAAGTGGGACTGGACTGACCGCCAACAGCCCTGGTTCCCTGTTGGCCTCAGACAGAGCTTGCCCAGAATGTTATTTTCTTGGCTGTGTTTTCAAATTGTTGTCATGTTTATCCTAAGGTCATAATTTTATTCTGCCTCATAATTTTCCATCTGAAGGGGCTGCCCAAAACCTAACTACATGCCTAGGCAACATAGCAAGACTCCATCTCTACAAAAAACTAAAAATATGAGCCAGGTGTGGTTGTGTGCCTGTAGTCCCAGCTGCTCCAGAGGCTGAGGTGGGAGGATCACTTGAACCCAGGAGTTCAAGGCCACAGTGAACTATAATCATGCTACTGCACTCCAGCCCGGGCCACAGAGCAAGACCTAGCCTCAAAAAAAACAAAATAAAAATAAAAGTGTTTTATAGGTACAAAAATTCTTCTTAATCTTTTGATCCAAGGAAAGCATCCCCTAACCTTTTAAAATAAGTTCAAAACAGTATTTTTGCAAATCTGAGTGCAGTCTGATTTCTACTAAAGTTCCAAAGTCTTGGTGAACCACCCATTCTTCCTAATCAAGTTATCATATACATAATTACTAGAATAACAGTTCTCAACAATTAAAATTCACTTAACAAGAAAATTATATTGAACACAATACATTCTTTCTCCAGTGACTCCAGAGCCATCCGAGGATATTTCAGTGCCTCGTCAAGATGTTAATTATGAAGCTGAACAATAGTTGCCGAGTGCACTGAAGATTTTAAATGAGTTCGGGAAACTTCTTGTGAAACCTGGCTGTCATCGTCTCATCCTGGAAAACGAGTGGATAAAAGCAAGTGGGTCGGTTGCAGTGGCTCAAGCCTGTAATCCCAGTACTTTGGGAGGCCAAGACGGGAGGATCAACCTGAGGTCAGGAGTTCGAGACCAGCCTGGCCAACATGGTGAAATCTGTCTCTACTAAAAATAAAAAAATTAGCCGGGAGTGGTGGTGGGCACCTGTAATATCAGCTACTCAGGAGGCTGAGGCAGGAGATCGCTTGAACCTGGGAGGCAGAGGTTGCAGTGAGCCAAGATCGAGCCACTGCACCCTGGCCTGGGCGACAGAGTGAGACTCCATCTCAAAAAAAAAGAAAAAAAGCATCCAGGCTCCCAGATGTTGGCGGCTCCCTCCCAGCCCTGCCCTCCTCCCACAGCCCCCTTGCCTCCCTCTCAATTCTCAGCTTAAATGTCACTTCCCAAGAGAGGCCTTCCCAAGGGCTGAGTGTGGGGAGATGTCCCTGTTAGGCTTTCTCTCAAAGCCCTGCAGGACCCTGTACTTATTTAATGCAATGGAAATCCTCCACATGGGGTCTGTGTTGGGCGCGTGACCTCCCATACCCACGGCCACGTGGCCTCAAGCTCCCACTCTCACGTGGAGCCTGACCCTCTTCCCTGCAACTTCACATCTCACTCCAGGAATAATTTTATGCCAAAAACTTAAAATATTTTTCAGAACCTACTTATTTGCATGTTTTCTAGTGACCTCATGAGAAGATCAATTTAGCAGCTTCCCACATTTTTCATCTTTGAGATTCACAGCCACATTACTGCAAACTATGTTAAGGAATATTTAACAGGTTATAAACTACAGCAATCCCACTCAAGATTAAATAGCACCAAGACAGTTTTCTACAGAAATCGGGAAACTCTCCAGCTCTCACTGAAAATAATGCTAAGACAATTCAGAGTCAAAAAGGCCTCATGGGGTTTTTTCTCCAAATTACTCAATTAACCCAAACTAAATCCTGAGACACTCACGCACCTCCATGTCTCTTGATTTTGTTTGTGGCTTGAGGGGTTGAGAGGCACTGCTTCTCACTGTGACCCAGATCACCACTCCCTGGAGAACGGATCCAGACTTTCCCCACATCTTTTATAGTATCTCCTTATTACACACGGGGGAGGTAGGTCCGCAGGCCTGCATTTAACAAGTGGAAGCCAGCACACGTGCGGGTGTGGAGCGGAAGGTCCCACAGCAGCAGCCAGGGCTCCGATTCCCTGGAAGAGCTGCCCACTGCTTCTGACCAAACCTCACATTGTTGCTTCCATGTGGAGCTCCCTGGAAGCAGCTAAACCTATAAGGGATTGGTTACAACTGTAGATTTGATTATGTCTAACTTTAATGAGATTAAAAGGAATTCATTCTACATTTTATGATTTGTTTTCCAAGTTCATTGATAATACAGTGCATTAGTTTCCAAGGGCTGCCTTAACCAAGTACATGAACTGGGTGGCTTAAGACAACAAAAGTGGATTGTCTTGCATTCTGGATGCTAGAAGCCTAAAATCAATGTGTCTGCAGGGCCGTGCTCCCTCTGAAACCTGCAGGAGAACCCTTTCTTGTCCTTTCCAGCATCTGGTGTTGCTGGCAATCCCCAGTGACCCTTGGTGTGTAGATGTGTCACTCCAGTCTCTGTGTCCACCGTCACGGGGCTTTCTCCCTGTGAGTCCGTATCTGTGTCTCTTCTAAGGATGCCAGCCATGTCATTGAGTTTTCATGACTAAAAACTTTTTGAACATTATTGCTTTTTTCAAAAGGAAATAGGCCAAATTGTAACTGGATATAAAATACATAATGGGGTGATGATATTGGAGATAGACTAGATTTTTACTCTACCTTTCTTCAGCACATTTATGTTTGATATTTATGTAGAACTGTCTTGTACTTCAATGTTTAATGATGGCCGGTGTCTGGTATTCTATCTGGCACACGGCAAACACTAAATAAATATTTATCAATTGTTGATTGTTATTGATCAACCCCATATTATTGGTACGCATACATTTTGCAATTATAAACATGAAATACACATAATGTTTTTCAAAGATACGTATGGTTTTATGCCTAAATTTTTATTGAACTAGGATGATCTCATTAGGATACCACATGGATGATATTATGTTTCAAAAAAATTGTCTGTTAAAACAAATTATAATTAAAAACCATTTTCTAAGTGTTGGCTATATTAACCAGTAAGTAACAAAGACAAAATATTTTTAAAATCTAATTTAAAAATCATATGAGTTCTTTGGTTTTAAGGCATAGTAGAGCAATGATTCATATCTTTCCTTTAAATTGGTCATTCTTATTCATGGAAGTTAAAGAAAATATCTTGGTAATATGTGCAAATACTTTCTTATGAATTATTTAAAGCAAGAGTTCCCAACCCCTGGGCCATAAACCAGTACCAGCCCATGGCCTGTTAGGAACCGGGCCACATAGCAGAAGGTGAGTGGCCAGTGAGCAAAGCTTCATCTGTATTTACAGCCCCTCTCAATCGCTCACATTACTGCCTGAGCTCTGCCACCTGTCAGGTCAGTGGCAGCATTAGATTCTCACAGGAACATGAATCCTATTGTTAATTGTGTATAGGAGGGATCTAGGTCACCCACTCCCTATGAGAATTAAATGCCTGGTGATCTGTCACTGTCTCCCATCACCCCCAGATGGGACCGTCTAGTTGCAGGAAAATAAGCGCAGGGCTCACACTGATTCTACGTGATGATGAGTTGTATCATTATTTCATTATATTTTACAGTGTAATAATAATAGAAATAAAGTGCACATATATGTAATGCCCTTGAGTCATCCTGAAACCACCCCTCTTCCACCACACCTGGTCAGTGGAAAAATTGTCGTCCACAAAATTTGTCCCTGGTGCCAAAAAGTTGGGGACCACTGCTTTCAAGGTAGCAAAGTTTTACCCTAGCATTTGAAAAATGGTACTCTGTGGTACAACAAAGAAAACAAGAGATACTCTAAGGGAAGTTCCGTGTCTTCTAAATGACCAATTAAAGAAACTAATGAAAAGTCAGTTTTTATGGCCATAAAACATGAATTTAAGAACTATTCTGAAGTTGGCATCCACATAGTATAGAAAATTTTTCATCTCTTTAATTTCCCACATTCTTCAGAAAGTCATATAACAGCAAGGCCTTCGAGGGTCACTGAGGCACAGGGCACTACTAGACCTCTAATCCCTGTGCCGGAAGGCTGCCTGCCACATGCTTCACTGGATGTGAGGTGAGGAAAGAATGAATATTGTTTTCATCAAACTGCTGAGCTTTTTAGCCCACTGTGATTTATAGTCACTAAAATAAAACAATTCCTTTATCATTCAAATACTACTGACATCTACATTCAGACTAATACACTCTACCAAAATCATATCATCTGGCCTGTAACTTAAGACCTACAGACATCAGCTAATTTGGGAAATAATCTGATGTGCAAAGGAAAAATTCCATGGAGAGATGACATCCTCCTCTCTTCTCCCCAGTATGCAGGGCCATTCAGCTAATGGGGCAAGCATTTCAGGAAATAATGTGGCCCTGATATATGTTAGTGGCAATGGAATTAAAGAGGGAGAGACAATAAATGGAAAAATTTCAAAAGAATTGCTGGTTGAAGATGGATAGAATGAACACGGAAGTTTTGAGCCCTGGAGAGGAGAGTTTCAGAACCGCGGACAGAGGTTTTTGCGGTTGCCTACTTTTCCTTAGGCCTCTATCTATACTAAATCATTCTACAAAAATAAAAGGAGTGAATTGAAACTAAAGTGTAGCACCTAAAGAGTGGTAGCTGTGCTACTTATTTCTACAGAGCATAAAACCTAATGCTGTCGATGTTGATACCTCTTCTGAAGATGACGAAAATAAGTAAGTCCAAAAAATATATCCTAGTTTTTAAAACATGAATATGGATGACAGATGATTAAAACACTTTCATCAAGATTCTAAAAAGCAGGTAAGATTAGGTTTTGCTTTTACAGCATTATATAAGCAAAATCCTGCTTTGCTCTCCACAACAGTGCCTTCCTAACCATGTACGTCATATGCCAAGGTCTTCAAAGGGCCCATGCTTTCTTAGCATGCCCAGCATATTTAATTAAAGAATTATTGAACTATGGTCAGGCGTGGCGGCTTACACCTGTAATCCTAGCACTTTAGGAGGCCGAGGAGGGTGGATCAACTGATGTCAGGAATTCAAGACCAGCCTGGTCAACATGGTGAAACCCCATCTTTACTAAAAATACAAAAAAAAAAAAAATAGCTGGGTGTGGTGGCACACACCTGTGATCCCAGCTACTTGGGAGGCTGAGGCAAAAGAATCGCTTGAACCCAGGAGGTAGAGGTTGTGGTGAGTCGAGATCACGCCACTGCACTCCAGCCTGGGTGACAGAGCAAGACTCCATCTCAAAAAAAAAAAAAAAAAAAAGAATTATTGAATGAAACTGAATTGGAAGATGTTAGTAATGACTTCCCCAATTAATGGATCTTTGAAAAAACATATAAGTAGATACAGAATGACTCAGTTGTTACAGGACATTTTAAACAGTGCTTCTTATATGTGTTACTCCACAGGAAGTATTCAAAAATTACAGCCAAACTCACTCTCAGGAGGTTGTTGTCAACTGGCCAGGTTGGAAACAAGCAAATGTTTACATTTCTTACACACTCATATGCTTCCCTCCTAAGACAGGGGAATTGTTCAAAAGAACAACAGGTACTGCTCCACAGAGCACCAACCCAAATGCTTGGGTTGAAACATGGAAGGAATCACCAAGGCCTCTCACTCCAAGTCCATGCCCAAAACACACACACATTTCTGGAGGCTTTCTCAGATGATGCTGTGGTCACCTAAAACCATGATTCAAATAAGGCAGATTTTGATTTTGTACATAAATGAGATTAAATGTGTGTGCCTTTCAGAGTAAAGGGTGAAAAGGAACAGAGAAAATAGATATTTCTTTGTAATGTCCTCTAATACAAGTCAGAAATCAGACCTGAAGGCCAAAAAGTGACATTATTTCTTCCCCTGCTGCTCCCCCTTAGCACCATGATTAAAGCACTAAATTTGAAAATGTTACCAGGGGACAGCGATATTCCCCAGCCTCAAAACTCAAGACTAATCATGGTGGCTTAGTTTGGCAATTATGTGTATTTTGCATAGATCACCACTGTAAGGTTAGATGGGGAACACAGATCCATATAACTCAACAAAGAAACACACACATGCATGTAAACACACGCACACACACACACACACACACACCCTAAACCATAAAACAGTAGAGCAGAAACACACAGAGCTATCTCCATGTAAACTTTAAAACCTGTCTGCTAGATACTATGGCTCCTTTAATATCTGCTGGGATTCTACATGCATGTCACCTTTTCCTCCAGTGTTTATTTTAAACAGGTAAAAATCCACAGAAAGGTTGAAAGAATCGTACAAGGAGCACCCACATCATCTTCACTCTGCTTCCCCAGTTGTTACAATTGTGCATTATTTTTTATCTTTTGTATGCAATTAAATACCACTTTTTTGGCCAAACCATTTTTTTTCTTTTTTTTTTGTTTGAGATGGAGTCTCACTCTGTCACCCAGGCTGGAGTGCAGTGGCGCGATCTTGGCTCACTGCAACTCTGCCTCCCGGGTTCAAGCGATTCTTCGGTTTCAGCCTCCCAAGTAGCTGGGACTACAGGCACCCACCATCACACCCAGCTAGTTTTTTGTATTTTAGTAGAGATGGGTTTTCACCATGTTGCCCAAGCTGGTCTCGAACTCCTGAGCTCAGGCAATCCACCCACCTCGGCCTCCCAAAGTGGTAACATTAGAGATGTGAGCCACTGCGCCTGGCCTGGCCAAACCTTTTGAAAGTAACTTGCAAATATATTGACATTTCATCTATCAATATTTGAGCATGTTTCTCTTTAGAAATGGGATATTCTCCATGACCACAATAATATTGTTGTGCTCAAAAACATTAAAATTAATATAATGATATTATTAAATGTACAGTTTATATTGAAATTATCTCCAGAAATGTCTTTGTAGTTTTTTTAAAATCCAGGATCAAATCATAGATTGATCACACTGCATTTTGTTGTGATGTTTCTGTAGTCCCTGACGTAGGACTTCCTTCCTCCCTTTTATCTCTGAAGAGTCCAGGCTAATTGCATCGTAAATTTCCCACAACCTGAATTTTTTCTGTCTCCTCATGTTAGAATCAGATTAAAGCCTTTTGACAAGAGAGCTGCATCGGTGTCGCCAAGCATTTTTCTTTGCAGCACATTAGATGGCAGGTCCATCCCTCATGAAGCTGTGTTTCGTCAACTGATTAAGGTGGTGTCTGCCAGACCTTTCCATTGCAAAGGTCCCTTTCAATTTCTCAGGAGTAAGTGATTTGGGATGTGATGCTTTCAGTCACCCCCTTCCCCAGTTTTGTCGTCCATTCAGAGACCCTTGCCTGTACTTGTTATTAAAGTGGAGGCTGAAAACAGTGATTTTATAATTCCGTCGTGCCTTTGTCACAATAAATCCATCAATTATTTTTTAGTCAAGATGTTATAATCCAATGCCATCATTATTCTTCTGAGTATGCCGTTTTTAAAAATTTGGTCATAGGAGCCTCTTTGAACCAGCAACTGTGTCCTCTCTACGTGTTCCTGCTGATAACTGGACATGCCCTTATTTCCTGGACCAACAAAATACCCCAGGCTCATCTTGTATGTTGCCTGCTCCAGACCTGGAGCCAGCTACTGCTCCAAAGACGCTCCCTGGCTCCCTTCACTGGGGAGTGTGGCTTACACACCAAACTCAGGATGCAGGTTTTCTTATGACTATGGGGGTGTCAGCCTTTGAAACCCTTTCAGTGGACAGAGCCGGGAATTTCTGGGGTTTAGCACATGAACACGCCACTCAGAAGCCCACAGCATCTTTTGAAGGTGCCTTCTGAGGAGTCTTCATGCCAGCCTTAGCTTTCCCACCCCATTGCTACTCATTCTCATTCCCTGTAAGAGGGGTTTCCGTTACCTTCCGAGCAATTCCATGTATGTGTTGGTTGTTTGTTTATTTTGTTTTGTTTTTACAAGGTAAGCAAATATATAAATATTTATTTTTACTTGCGCTCACTTCTTACATGAAAGGTAGCATTACGCATAAATGTATCCACATATATACAGTTGTACTTACTCGCCCTCACTTCTTACATGAAAGGTAGCATTACGCATAAATGTATCCACATATATACAGTTGTACTTCAGTGTCTGCTGGGGATTCCTTCCTGGACGTGTCCCTCCCCAACCCCATATACCCACATCTGCAACTACTCAAGTCCCAAGTCCCGCAGCTGCTCCTGTAGGACCTGTGAATGCAGAAAGTCCGCCCTATAGGTGGGTTTTGCATCCTGCAAGTACCGTGTTTTCCATCTGCATTTATAAGTAGACTCACAGTTCAAATGTATGCTGTTTAAGGTCAACTGTGTGCAGATAGGGCACACTATGAGTATGCTATACTTCATTTATAGTCTTTTGGTAAAAATCTTAAAAGTAAATCCTGGAAATTACCTGAATTTCAGGGAGATTGTGCTCATTCTTTCTAGGGCTCTGCAGTGCCCCATGCGTAGATATCCTGTAGTTTATTCAACTAGTCTCCTATGGGTAGCACTTAGGTTGTTTATAATGCTGCAAGGAATAATCTTGCATTTACTGTATTTATGAAGGTGGGTCTTCGGGGTAAATTACTAGAAAGGGGATTTCTGGGTTAAAGGGTAAATGCATCTATAATTTTCCTATAAGGCCAATTTTTTTCCTCAAGAGTTTTTCCACTTTTCTGCCCAAGGGCACTATATGAGAGTGTGTGTTTTGCCAACAAAGCCTGGAATCAAGCTTCGGAACTCCTGCAAATCTGAGGTGAAGGGAAGTAGCTGGAGCAGTTTTCAGTGCATTTTTCTGTCCATGACTGTTTAAGGTGCTTGCCATGGGCTATCTGTATGTATCTTTGTCCTTTTATCCAGGGGACATGTACATATAGTTGGACAAAACCCCTTCTTCGACTTTTCCCCTAAGCTCTGAGCCCACTACTAGATGTCTTCATATGCTGTTACCTGTACAGGTAAAACTGCCCCACCCACCGATCAGCCTCACATGTCTGTCCAACTCCTAACCATCCACAGAACCCCACTTGAATGCCCTTTTCTCCTTAAAGGTTTCCAGATTTCTTTCCTCTGTCTCAATCTCAGATTAAGTGCCTCTCACCTGGGTCTCAAGTTATCTGATTCAATCTTGGTTAAAATTCTGTTTAGATGAGTGGGCTGTCTCAGTGGGATTTAATGAGAAGCCTTGTGTGAAGGTCGTTGTCTTGGGAATATAAAGGCTTTGGTGGGTGGAAAAAATAGAAGAATAGGTTAGAAAACATTTACATTCCTGGTACCATGCAATTTAAAGCAAATGTTCTATTCTGTTACCATAAAGTTCAGTTACTGTGCAGATCTTTCCACTGTAAAGAACAAAGGGCTTTCTTATAATATTGAAAGGTTTATTCCCATAATTCCAATAAAAGCTGACTTGTAATTTTGATTTATATATATATATATGAATATAACATACACATTTTTCCATACTTGTTATAGAGAATTGTGCTCATTACATTTTCAACTGCATTTGTCATAAGACAGTAAATTGCCTCCTTAACAAAAAGTAATTAACCCACTTATAATGACCTCAATTATTTTGTTCAATCATAATTAACCAATTACTATGTTCAGACTGCACTGTTACTAGTTTAGGAACATTATGTGAAAGCACTCCTCCTTGCCTAAGTTCCCTGCAAGTAAAAATTAACACGTATCTCTCACAGATGAATTTTTAAACATAGCACAAAATAGCATTTTATCACAGGGAGCCAAGGGCAGGGACATGCAGGTGTCTTGGAATGATGAGTCCAGGGCTATAGGGATTTGGATACTGAATTAGGTAACCATATTTTGTATCACACGCTAGGCACATAGTGAGCACATAGGAATTATAAGTGTTAATTAGGATAAAATTGTATAAATGTAAAACAAATCTAGCAAATTTGAACTGTTATTTCGAATTGCTTAGTGGCTTTATTTTTAAAACATAGAGGTGATCGGGTAACGCCAAGACAAGGATTTCTCTTTTTTTCCAGCAGACACACCCTAGGAGCGACAAATCAGCCTTTAGTTCCCTCTGGGGAGGGTCCTGGTTGTCCTCTTTGGGTGGCTTAGCAGCTCAGGCCATGTGGGTGCGCTTCACATGCGTGGGGTTGTAGGGTGGAGGGTGGAGAGGCCGGCAGGCAGAAACACAGGAGGGCTCACTACGTCTTCTTCCAGAAATCCCGGCGTCTCCTGTAAACGCTGCAGTCAGGCTCCATCCTTAGCCTGGCACGGGTCTGCCCTGTCCATGTGCATCCTCTGTGTGGGCGCAGTGGGCCATCCCTCCTCCCAGCCGTAACCACCTACGCTCCCCTGGGTTTCCTCCCCCTCACTTATTCCCTTTCAGTATTGCTGTGCCCCGGGTTTCCACTCGGAGCCCTGATCCCTTCATCATCTGTAGCCTCTTCCAAGACAAACTTCCCTTCACTGTAAAAACCATGTTTGCTGAGGATGCCCAGTAGTAAGGCCCTGACCCTTCTGTGACCTCCCTCCTAAGGCCGCCTACTTGCCCTCTCCGCCTGTCTATTCACAGGCGGACTGAAGTTAACGTTGTTGTGTTGGATTCCCCACTCACACATGCTCTTCTTCCTTCTTCCCCTTCTCAGTTAACGGCACACCCAGATGTTCAGGTTCAACACTGGGCACCATCCTGAATCCCCCTCCCTCAGCCTCCCATCAAATGCATTGGCAAGTCTGACAGCCCCAAGCCCAGCATGCATCCAGACCCTAGCCCTCCACCTCTGTCACCACGGACCCTGCTCACGCCACCACCGTCCCTCCTGGAGCTGGCCTCCTGCTCCTCCCCTCTGCCCTGTCAGTCTTGTCCTTGCAGAACAGCTGCAGTGGATTTTAAAGTAAATCTGACTCTAGCAATTCCATGCTTGACATTGGTAAGGGCTTTATGGGCTGAATATGTCCCTGCAAACTTCCTGCGCTGAAGTCCTGACTCCCAGCGCCTCAGAATGTGCCTGTGTCTGAAAACAGGGCCTTCTAAGAGGTAAATCAGCTAAAATGAGGCCACAAGGGGAACCCTAAGCCAATCTGACTGGTATCCTCATGAAAAGAGATTAGGACACAGGGAGACACCCTGGCTTTGCTTGTGCAAAGGGACAACCACTTGAGGATGCAGCAAGAGGGCACCCCGACAAGCCAAAGAGAGGTGGGGTGGGAAGCCACCCTGCAGACACCTTGACTTTTGATTTCCAGCCTCTGGAGCTACAAGGAGGTAACTTTCTGTTGTGAAAGCTGCCCAGTCTGTGGTCCCTGTCAGGGCAGCCCTAGACACAGACACAAACGACTTCCAGCTACGCTGAGAGTCAATCCCATTCCCTGCCTGCCCCACCACCTCCCACCACCCCATCCAGCTCATGGATTATTCATGTGTCTGTCTCCATCCAGCAGAAAATCAGGACAAAGTCGTGGATTTGTCTGCCTTGTTCAGGCAAAGGTCTATCCCCTAAAGCAGTGCCTTGCACATAGGGGCTCAGCACGTGTTTTCCAATGAATGAATGAATGCAATCCCATGTTGCCAGATCTAAGGACTTTCCATAAGGAGCCATGTAAGTGGATTTTTATACAGAATGTTGTGGTTCCTCAGTCATAACTTTTTTCTTGGTAGAATGACAAGTTTCTTTTAAGGAAGTATTCCAGTTCATCAATGAAGAAGTGCTAGAATGAGGGTATCACTCTTTGATCACATCTAGTGAGTTACTGGATCTAGGCAATCACCAATACTGAAGAAAGAGACAACCAGACATCCAAAGGGCAGACGACCCCACCTGAATATTGATGAGACTCTAGACCCGACTGACAAAAGACAGGAGCTACATGAGACAGGGGACCATGTTCAAGGACACAGTGAGGAAGCAGGCAGAAAGATCCAGAATGCCCAAAACACTGCAGGACAGTGGTCCAGTTTCTTTAACAAGGCAAGAAATATGCAAGATGTGGAAGAAGACCACATATTAAATGAGACTTCAGAGGTGTGTCAACCAACAACGGTATATGAGCCTCACTTAGAGCCTGACTCACACAAACTATTACAGATCAGATAACTGGAGAAAGTCAAAGACCTGACATTTGATGATACTAAAAAATTATTATTAAATTGTTATGCACTGTATTGGTTTTGCAGTATGTGTGTGTGTGTTTGTAAAGTGTGACCTTATCTTTAGAGACACTTCTTGAAATAGTTGTAGCTGAAATAATGTGATAATAAACTTCTTCAAAAATAATCTGATGGATGTGGGCTTAGGGGAAGAGATGTAGTTTAAAGTGGAACAAAATTTTCTGTGAGTGGTATTTGTTGCACAATGGGAGCAAGAAAATTCCTAGTGTTATTCCCTCAACTTCTGCAATTGCTCAAAATTTTCCAAAATAAAAGCAGAAACTATGCAGTACAATGAACACGGACAGGCATTTCACAGGAGAGGAATCCGACATGGCCACTAAAAATGTAGAGAGATGTGAACCTTATTTGATCAGGGAAGTTCAATTTATCCCCATTCAATTGGCAAAAAGTTAAAAAGTCTTATGACACCACATGTTAGGGAAGACGTAGAGCTTCTCTGATACGTGGGATAGTATGCTTATGTTCTGCTGTTGGGAGTATAAATTGGCACAACCAGTTTGGAGAAGAGCTTGGCATGCTCTCCTCAAACGTTTATGCTCTCCATGTGAATTCCATTCAATAATTCCGTACAATGATTCTATAATTCTACCTCTGGTTGGTTGTGTATGTGTGTGTGTGATGTGTATGTGCTTGTTATATGTGTATACCCATGTGAATATACATGCTTGTGTATATGCATGTGTATACGTGTACACACATCTCTTTGCACCCAGGAGAAACTCCTGCACATGTACCCGAGGTGTCATGTATAAGGACGTCATAGCAAATGAATGAATGAAGGGAGGCAGCGAGGGAGGGCTGCCCATGGAGCAGAGATAGAGATGTAGTATGGACCAACCAGTACTGGACCTGGTGCAATTCTCTGCCCCAGGGCCACCAGTGTACAGGCGACTCTGCAGATAGCAGCCCGTCTCCCCGGTGCCCGGCACTGCCTCAGCAGGTGGCACCTGCTGGGGTTCTCACTCTGCGAGATGCCTGGGGGACATACTTCCCAACTTCTCTGTGACAGTTTTCACTTAAAAGGAAACTTGAATATTTAATCTGACCCTAAGTCAAATCCTTCTGTGCTAGCATGAGGGCATGTGTGTGTGAGTGTGTCTATGTGTGTGTGTCTATGTGTGTCTGTGTCTGTGTGTCTGCATGTCTACATATGTGTGTGTCTGTGTGTCTATGTGTGTGTCTGTATGTCTATGTGTGTGTGTCTGCATGTCTACATGTGTGCCTGTCTGTGTCTATGTGTGTGTCTGTGTGTGTGTATGTCTGTGTGTGTATCTATGTGTATCTGTGTGTGTATGTCTGTATGTATGTCTGTGTGTGTGTGTGTGTGTGTCTGAACTTTGTGAAAAGAGGCAATCACATCACGACGGTTGCAGGCCACAGCATTCTGTGCTTCACCCTGTCCAGGGTGCTAACTTGGAGCCGTGAGCGGAGCACCCCAGGGAGCTGCCTTCCCGTCCGTCTTCTGCCTCCACCCACACAGCAGTGTTGCAGAGCGCTGTTCTTCCACAAGTGAATAGCAGGGCCTCTAAAAACCCTTTTATAAATGTCGCTTTCATGATCAGGAATCCACTTCAAAGCCAGAGCAGAGCGGGCTCCCCACAAATGGGGGCTCTGAGTTGAGGGGTGCTGGATGCTTAGGGGAGGGGGCAAAGGGGAGTGATCCCATGAGTCCCGAGAATAAAAGGCAGGGCTGATGGTGCCGTGACTGCTGGGAATCCAGGGAGCCCGTGGCTGCGAGGTGAAGGCAACTATTCTGAAGAGAATAACTTTGACCTCTCATTCCCAGGTAACACCGTGGAGGAAGAACACGGGCTTAGGGGAAGAAATGGAGTTTAGGTGGAATACGGCAGAGAGGACCCCAGGCAGGCCCGTTTCCCCTGACACGACCCGGATCCTGGCAAATCATTATAGTCCCTTCAGGGTGCTACTTAGCTACTTACCCTAGACTGGGTGGCTTGTAAACAACAGAAATGTACTGGACCCAGGTCTGGAGGCTGGAAGTCCAAGGTCAAGGCAGCAGCAGATTCAGTGCTGGGTGAGAACCCACTTCCTAGTACACAGACAGCAACCTCTCCCTGTGTCCCCAGTGGTGGAAGTGGTGAGGGAGCTTTCTGGGGTCTCTTTTATGAGGGCGCTAATCCCATGAATGAGGCTCCACTCTCATGAACCCATCATCTCCCGAGGCCCCACCTCCCAATACCGTCACCTTGAGGGTTAGGATTTCAACACGAATTCTGGGAGAGACACAAGCATTCAGACCACAGCACAGATGAAATGTCCACAGCAGGAAGGAACAGATTCCTCCGCTGGGCTGTCATCTGAGCTCCTGCCTTTCACGTCAACATTTGTGAGTAGAAAGTAAAGAAAATTGGATCAAATTAACCTGAAAGAATGAACCAAGGCAAGCACAACAGTGAGTCATTAAAAAACACTTCGGGCATAAATAGATGTTCTCTTCTGGCAAATTTCCTAGGTTGGTGGATATTTTAAGTTTTACTAAGAAAAACAAATGTAAATGTTATTAAGCGGCTGGAAAAAACAAAGCATATGATATATTTTTCACATTTTTCTTTGTCCTCCCATTAAACTCTATGTTCATATGTAGTTTATATTTTACATCTAAAAGTTGATAGGACGTTTTTCATTTGTTCTGAGAAAGTGGAAAAGTAGAAAGATACGTTTCCCATTTCCACACCTTAGCTGTTTTAAAAATGTTCACTTCTCTCACACACAATCAATTGAAAGAGCCCTTTTCTTTTTCCCAGGACGTCCTGAGCACTTTGCTCAAACTGTAGGACTCAAGAAGTCTGGGCCATGTCCTGGGATGACCTAAATCAGATTCAAGTCATCCACAGTGCTGCTTGGTATGTGTGAAATTCAAGGGAGAATCTCCCACACTCCTCCTTACAGACAACTCTGAGATTTGGCTCTTACAAAAGATTAGTTGGGTAAATCACTGTGACAAAAGATTGCCAGAAAGATGTGTTTTTCTACAGATTATAAAATTGTCCCCTGAATTAATCTAGGCTTACCATAGCTAGGGTACCACATTGCCTCACATCCCATAAAACTGTCTTCATTGACCTCAATTTTGCCATTATACTCTCTGTTTACATTTATGGACCCTATAAGAGGGACATATATGAAATTCAGTACTAGATTTTGTATAGGGCTTGATCTACTGGACTATTGAGGGTACTCTTATGGGAAGATACAGAAATAATTAACCTTAGACCATAGTGCTCAGAAAGGCTATATTTCTTGTGTTTTAATGTGCAGATGCTATGAATTGTATAACTGATTATGCTTCTCCTTTAGTTAAGCCTCTAGAAAGCTCAGGGTTGAATTCCAAGCCTACCTTTAACATAGAAGCAGAGAGTAGAATGGTGGTTAGTAAGGATAGGGAGGTAGGGGTATGGGGAGACCTTGGTCAAAGAGCACGAAGTGTTAATTATGTAGGATGATAAGTTGTAAAGGTTGTTAAAGTTGTCAGAATCAAAATGGAGTCACCAAAGTTAAGAAAACCCTGACAAATAGAGCCAGGGAAGGCCAAGAAGAAAAGGTTCTCAGGCTTGCACACCTGATAATGAAAAAGACTTTACAAAAACCACAACCTTGCACAAAGGCCATCGCAATCTTGTACAAAAAAAAAAAAAATGCTTCTGGAAGGACACGTGCCCCGAAACTGCCTGTCCAACCTCGGACTGTAGGAACAAAATGTGATGTGTGTATATCTACAGTGGAACACTGTTCAGCCTCGTTATTGATCTTGTGGCCAAGAATAATTATTGCAAAACAATTACGTAATCCTCCTCATTTTTTTCTTTAAAAATCTCTGTCTTTATCTCCTGAATATATACATAGTTTACTATGGCACATGTATTCCCATTGCAATGCTCTACTCTCAAATAAACATTTTCTTTTAGAGAGCCACTCTCTGTTATTAAGGTTGGCAACATCTAACACACAGCATGGAGAACACGGTTATTAACATTCTATTGCATACTGAAAATTTGCTGAGAGTCCATCTCAAGTGTTCACACCACCAAAAACAAGGTAACTGTGTGAAGAGATGGGTAAGTGAATTAGACTGTCCTAATCAGATCACGATGTGTATGGACATCAAAACGTCACACTGCGTATCTTAAATATAACAATTTCAACACAAAATGTGAAAGCAAACTGTAAGGATAGGCTGGTGCACTTTGATCTCTTGTTTTACGCTCTGCCTTCATTGTTCTGTACCCTTAATCTGGTTTTTAGTTTCAGTCTATTGTGTGAGAAGCATTTTAAATTAATAAGATGCCTCAACTTCCTCTTGGAATGTAGATTGGGTGTAAACATACATTTGTAAATATGCATATATTCTGTTAGAAGAGATGGCAATCAGCTGCAGGTACCTGACAGAATTTGTTACATCAAACCACAGAAACATGCTGGAGGAAAAAGTACAAACCCATGGATGAGATCTCATGATGGAGACAATTACACGTCAGGGTCGGCATGGGGCATGGGCATCCCACCTGTTCCCTCCCAGCTTTAGCACAGCGCTGTGGCCTCAGGGAGTCCTCTGATGGCCACAAAGTGGCACAGAATCAGAGCCCAGTGGTCAGAATGGTGCAGAAGGTGAACCTGTCACCTGCAGAGCCTCTTCTGAAAGACCTGCCCTCCATTCCCCTTCTTCCCCAACTTCACACCCCCCACCTTCCTGTGGGGACAGAATTCAGGCAAGACTGCCACACCACAGTCCCCAGTGCTAGATGACAAACCATACTGGGCTCATGCCGTATCTGCCCTTTCCTTAACACTTCCTTGTGGAATTCTCTTGCTCTTAATATTTCTAGGGTAGAAGTAGAGCAAGTACTTTATCTATGCGAATAAATTTATCACATAAAAATCTAACAAAGCTTGAGATATAAATGTATTCAATGTGCCTTAAAAGTGGTATCATTGACTCATCAAATGGTCTTGTGAAAACTGGATATCAAGATGCAAAAGAATACAGTTGGACATACTCTGTATCATATACAAAAATTGACTAAAGATAGATGAAAGACCTAAATGTAAGACCTACAACTGTAACACTCTTAGAAGAAAAGATGAGAAAAGCTTTATCACATCAGATTACCTGGGTAATGATTTCTTGGATATGACATTAAAGGCACAGGCAACAAAAAAAAATAGATAAATCAGACGTCATCAAAATGTAAAACTTTTGTACATCAAAAGACACAATTAACAGGATGAAACAACAACCCACAGAATGGGAGAAAATATTTGCAAATCATATATCAGATAAGGGGTTAACATCTGGAATGTATAAAAACCTCCTACAACTTAATAACCTCAATAACAATTAAAAACCAAATAACCCAATTAAAAAATAGCAAACGACCTGAACAGACATTTCTCCACAGAAGACTACAGGTGACCAATAAGCACATGGAGAAATGCCCAACATTACTAATCATGAGAGAAATGCAAATTAAAGCCACAGTAAGGCACCACTTCACACCCATTGGTATAGCTACTATCAACGAAGCAGAAAATAGCAATCGGCAAGGATGTGCAGAAACTGAAACGCTTGTGGCGCTACTGGTGGAAATGTAAAATAGTATAGCTGCTGTGGAAAACAGGATGGTGGTTCCTCAAAAACATTTAAAAATGAATTATCGGCCAGGCACGGTGGCTCACGCCTGTAATCCCAGCACTTTAGGAGGCTGGGGCCGGTGGATCACGAGGTCAGGAGATGGAGACCATCCTGGCTAACATGGAGAAACCCCGTCTCTACTAAATATACAAAAAATTAGCCGGGTATGGTGGCGGGCGCCTGTAGTCCCAGCTACTCAGGAGGCTGAGGCAGGAGAATGGCGTGAACCCGGAGGCGGAGCTTGCAGTGAGCCAAGATGGCGCCACTGCACTCCAGCCTGGGCAACAGAGCAAGACTCCGTCTCAAAAAAGAAAAAAATTATGATATGGTCCATCAATTCCCCTGCTAGATTGAAAAGCAGAGACTTAAACAGGTATTTGTCCACCCATGTTCACAGCAGCTTGACTCACAGTACTCTAAAGATGGGAGCAACCCAATGGTCCATCAGCAGACGAGTGGAAGAACAAAATGTGACGTGTATATATCTACAATGGAACACCGTTCAGCCTTAAGAAGAAAGGGAATTTGTCTGGGTGCAGTGGCTCATGCCTGTAATCCCAGCACTTTGGGAGGCTGAAGCAAGTGGATCACCTGAGGTCCAGAGTTCAAGACTAGCCTGGTTAACATGGGGAAACCTCATCTCTACTAAAAATACAAAAATTATCTGGGCTTAGTGGTGGGCTCCTGTAATCCCAGCTACTCCAAGAGGCCAAGGGAGGAGAATCGCTTGAACCTGGGAGGTGGAGATTGCAGTGAGCCGAGATCACACCATTGCACTCCAGCCTGGGCAACAAAAGCAAAACTCCATTTCAAAAAAAAAAAAAGAAAGAAACAAAGAAAAGAAAAGGAATTTTCCCACATGCTACAACATGGAGCCCATAACCTTGAGGACATTATGCTAAGCGAATATACCAGTTGCAAAAAGACAAACGCTGTGTGATTCTGCTTACGTGAGGTGCCTAGAGTGTCAAAATTATAGAGACAGAAAGTAGAACAGTTGCTGTCTCAATGGGGAAGTGGCTGAGGGAAGTGGAGGACAGAGAGTTGGTTAGTTTTTAACAGGCAGAGAGTTTCAGTTTTGCAAAATGAGAAGTATTCTGGAGGTGGATGGTGGTGATGGTTGTACAATGATGTGAAAGCCCTGAATACCTCTGAACTACATACTTAGAAACTGTTAAAATGGTACATTTTATATTTTTATAATTTCTTTAAAAAAATCTCATCACTGATACAAAGTATAAAACATCTCTCCCAATACATGCACAAGAAATGACACATGCAGAGTTCATGGACAGTTTCCTACAAGGCAAGGGAAGTAAGGCCCGCTCTGTAAATCTGCCTTAGTGTGTGAGCCCACCGCTTTCTGCCGTGGGTTCTGACATTTCTCATCACACCAAGCATCAGTCCTGTCAGGCCCAGATCTGAAAGCGGGGGCTGAAACCTGTGTTACTGCCTTAGCTGTCATCTCCATGGCTGTGTGGGATCCCAGAGCCACAGCCTTCCGTCCTGGCACCATGTTGATTTTTAAGGCCTTTTCTTTGAGATTTGGGACATTATTGTTTCCTCTTGCCCAGCTTCCCCCATCAAGCTAGAGCCCTGACCATTAGGCACTCTGGCCAGACCCAGGTTCTCCCTTGGGCTGGGCCACACGCTGTGGTTGGGGAGTTTCTTCTGCAACGAAGGCCTCCCTGGACCCCTGACTCACCACGCATGTGGCCAATCACACCTCTGAGGTCATGGAGCCCAGACCCTCCAGTGGCAGGGGGTATTGGGTCCATCCATGGAGGGAACCGCTGCTGGAAGAGGCGCCTCCCTCCTGGGCCATCCACACTGACAACGCGGCTGCTCCCTGCCCCCACCTCCTCCTCCACTCTATGCAGGTGTTGGTCCTGAGCCCCTCACTAGACTTGCTCAGAGGCAGGTTCCTCCAAGGCTGCTCCACGCATCCAGGACCAGAGGCCTCACCAGGGATCCCTTCTCTGATCCTTACCCTCCCTGCCATCTCTCTTCTGCTCAGGTGCACAGTGGGTCCGTGGCCATGATGACTATGGAGCTTCTCTACTTCAACTCGAATTTGCCCTTCAACCACTCTGTGTATTTCTACACCAGCATCACACCTTCCCCCCTGCCCCTGCCAGACAGAAAGCTTCAGCTGTAAGGGCACTGAGGACCAAGACACTCTTGCCTTGTCTGCACCTCTTCCCAGCTCCTTCTTCCCACAGAGGAAGTCTTGGCCCCCGCTGAGAGGAGCTCCCTTAGGGAACAGGTGCTGTTCCTATTTCCATGCTGCATTCGCCCTCACCTTCCCTGGGTCTGGGCTCGGTAGCAAAAGACCACAGAGAGAAATTCCAAAACTGAAAATAAATAAAAACTATAACAGGAAATATTTTTAAACAAATTGTATTTTACCACATCTACCTACATACACATAATAACAGAATTATATACTGAATAGATAATAGATAGATACATAGATGATAGATAGTAGACAGATACATAGGTGATAGATACATAGATACATACATATATACATAGATGATAGCTAGATGATAGATGGATAGATGACAGATGATGGATGGATACATAGATGATAGATAATGGATGGATAGATAGCTACATAGATACATACATAGATAGATAATAGATACATAGATACATGGATGATAGATACATATATATATAGATGTATAGATGACAGATAGATAGATAGATAGATAGATAGATAGATAGATAGATAGATAGATAGATAGAGATAATCTACAGTAGTGAGTTGGTTACATAGTATGACTGAGGAAGAATATAAGATGCATACCACATTTCTGATTTGGCCTTGAAAGTGACTTGGGAGTATTTTTAATGATGCAAACAGGAAGAAAATGGCTGATGGTGTTGGAATTTGCCCGGCCTGGGAGGAAGAGCTGAGTTAGGATAAGAGGAGTGGGATTTGGATGTTAGCTGTGCTGAGGAAGTTGGGGGGAAGCTCCAGGCTCTCAGCACATATTTGGATTTGCTCAGAGATGCACAGATAGCAGAGGCTGAGCTGGATTTTGAATCCAGTTTGAATCTACTTCTGACAGACCCCAGAGCCCAGGCTTGGAACCCCAGGCAACACTGCCCCTGGCTACACCACGATATTACTCTAGAGACAAAAATGCAATACATTTTTAAGTATAATAGCCAAAAATGGAAATTTTGTTGGTGTTTTCTCTATGTAAGTCCACTCATGTGAACAGAAACTAAGTCCATCTTGAAGATAAACTTTCTGAATCCCTCTCTTAAGAAGCATGCTGGGAGGTCGCAGTGCCCCACAGTTTAAATGTTAGGAAACGCAGGAGATCCAGAAAATTGACAGATTTGTTACTAAATGTTTACTGTTGATGTTCAGTGTCATTAATTTAATCTAACTGGGGAAATCGTCAGAATTAGCGAAAATCATGAATCATTGAAGTATTTTTAAATGTCATTTTATTACTTCCAAGCACTCATAATTAAAGAAACTAAATGTTAGAAAAGAATTGAGCCAAGACTTTAATCACAATACCTTAAAGAGCAAATTTTAATTATAATGTTCACATTAAAATGTCTCATTGCAAATAGATCTTGCCAATATGTTTGAAAGAAGCTTGCTGTCTTATGTAAATGCAGTTTAATTTGCTTAACTAAGATGTTTAGCAACTTTTTCTTTCATAACACAAATAATCATAATAGCAGACATTTATGGAGTGCTTACTATGTGCCCACAGTTAACCAAGCACTTGCATGGTATTACCACATTTCATCTTCAGAACAATGAAGAAAATACAAATATTATCCTACATGTGATGAAACAAGCTTAGAAAAGGCCAAAGTGGTGAAACAGACTCACAGCCAGGTGATCTGATGAAAGGAACCACTCTTAGCCAACAAAGGAAGGCATCAAGAACAACAAAGATGAAACTATCTACCATCTACATTAATAGGATCCAAAGCAAGTCAGTCTATAACTGAATACGGACTTTTCCTTTATGACGTAATATTTGAAACTGTAACTCCCTAGAGTTTATGTTTTCCTAAGTCAGATTTATTGAAGTGAAATTTACCTACAGGCGAATTCACTTCCTTTAAGTGTAGAGATCAATGAGTTTTTACAAATTTGTACAGTCATGTAACCATGATGACAACCAAGGCATGGCACATCTCCCTGCCCTAAACGCTTCCCTCATGTCCCTTTGTCAGTTTCCTCTGGCAGCCCACACTTCCTGGACACCACTGATCTACAGGCAGAAGTGGAGTATGCAATACATAGTATTTGGGCCTGGCTGCTTTCCTTCAGACTAATTCTTATGAGATGTACTTGTGTTGCTGCAGTCACCCCTGGTTTGTTCCTTTTATTGCAGAGAACTGTCCCAAGTTTAGACGCAGAATACAATTTGTTTATCTATTCACGAGTTTATCATTTGAGCAGGTTCCAGCTTTTTGTAATTATGAGTAAACTGCTGTAAATGTCCACATTCAGGCATTTTCATGGATGTATGTTTTTATTCCTTTTGCATAAATTCCTTTTTTTTCTTTTTTTTTTTTTTTTTTTTTTTTTTTTTTTTTTTTTTTTTTACAGAGTTGAGGTTTCACTATGTTGACCAGGCTGGTCTCAAACTCCTGGCCTCAAGTGAACCTCCCATCTTGGCCTCCCAAAGTGCTGGGATTACAGATGTGAGCCACCATGCCTGTCCCCTTTTGCATAAATATCTAAGGGTGAAAGCATTGGGTTATATGGCAAGGGTATGTTTACCTATAAAAGATGTTGCCCAACTATTTTCCAAAGTAGCTGCATCATTTTGCATTCCCACCAACAATGGAAGAGATTTCCAGTTACTTCACACCTTTGTCAGCATTTGATGTTGTCAGACTTTTCAGTTTTAGCTACTCTAGTAGGCTTGTATCAGTATCTCACTGTGGTTTTAATCCGCACATCCTAAATGACTCATGATGTTGAGCATCTTTTCACACACTCATTTGCCGTTCTCATGTCTTTGTTAAAATGTCTGTTCAGCAGGAACAGAAAACTGAATACCACATGTTCTCTCTTATAAATGGGAGCTAAATGATGAGAAGACATGGACACAAAGAAAGGAAGGAACAACAGACATTGGGGCGTATCAGAGGGTGGAGGGTGGGAGGAGAGAGAGAATCAGAAAAAAATATTGGGTACTAGGCTTAGTAACTGGGTGATGAAATAATCTGTACCACAAACCCCCATGACACAGTTTACTTATATAACAAACCTGCATATGTAGCCCTGAACCTAAAGTAAAAGTTAAAACAAAAATGTCTGTTTAAATCTTTTGCCCATTTTTATTGGGTGGTTGTCTTCTTATTTTCTAGTTGTAAGAGTTCTTGATGTAATCCAGATATAAATCTTTTATGAGGTATGTGTTTTAAAAATACTTTCTCCCACTCTGGCCAGTCTTTTGATTTTTCTGACAGTGTCTTTTCAAGGACAGGAGTCTTTAGTTTGTATGGAGTCCTATTTATTTATTTATATATTTATTTATTTAGCAGTTCATGATTTTGTGCCATATCTAGAAAACCTTTGCCTAAACCAGCGATGATTTATTCTATCAGTGTTATTGTTTTAGGTCTTAACTTTAGGTCAATGATCCATTTTTAGTTACTTTTATAAATAATGCAAACACCAAGGTTTATCTTTTTGTTTATAAATATCTAGTTGTTGAAACACCATTTGTTAAAAAGATAATCTTTCCCCTCATTGAATTACACCAACATCTGTGTCAAAAATCAACTGATCATAGTGCGACAGTCTGTTTCTATTCATTCCATTGACTGTGTCTACTTTTATGCCAACGCTGTACTGTCTTGATGACCACATCACTGCAGTATAGCTTTAAAAGACAGTGTGAGTTCTCCAACTTTATTCTTCTTTTGCAAAGTTCTTCGGGTTATTCTACATCCTCTGAACTTCTGATTAAGTTTAAGAATCCGTTTGCCAAATTCTGTGGCGATTTTGATTGGTGTTGCATTGGATTCTCAAAATCAGTTTGGAAAATCAGCACCCTAACAACACCAAGTCTTCTGATCATGACCTTGGCATGCATTGTTCATTTAGAACTTCTCTCTTTAACCTCTCAGCCATGTTTTGTAGTTTTCAGTACACAAACCTTGCACATGTTTTGTAATATTGGGATCCTACTGTATGTCATTTTAATTTCAATTTCTCATTTTTGTTGCCTTTATAAGGAAATAAAAAATTGACTTTTGCATATTTACCTTGCATCTTGCAACCATCCTAAACACATTAGTCTTAATAGATGCTTTTGTAGATAATTTGGAATCTTCTATGTAAATAGTAATGTTGTATGAAAATAAATGCAGCTTGCTTTCTTCCTTTCCAATTTGTATAACTTACATTTCTTTTCTACCTTCTTGCACTACCAATAATTTTCAGTATAATGTTGAATGGGAGTGGTACCATGCCCTCATTTTAAGGCAAAAGCCTTCCGTCTTTCACATTAGGTGCGATGCTGGCTGTAAGCTTTTTGTAGAAGCACTGTATCATGTTGAGGATGTTTCTTTTTTATCCATAATTTTTAGAATTTTAGGAGAAATAGATTTTGAGTTTTCTCAAGTGATTGTTATGCATCTATTAAGATGATCATATGGTTTTTCTTTTTAGTCTGTTAATACAGTAAATTCCATGCATTTATTTTCAAATATTAAACCAAATTTGCATTGCTGGGATAAGTTCTACTTTTTTATGATGTATTATTCTTTTCACATGTTGCTGGATTCAACTTGCTAATATTTTCCTAAGGAAAATATATATTATTTTTAAGTGTATACTTAGGAGAGACATCGTCCTATAGTTTCCTGTTTTTGTTTTTCTTGTAATGTCTTTGCATGGGTTTTAGCATCAGGGTAATTCTGGCTTCATAAAATACTTCCTCCTCTTTTATTTTCTGGACATATTTGTGTAGAATGGTAATATTTCTTCCTTAAATGTTTGATAGAATTCACTAGTGAATTCAATTAGTCTGAAAACTTCCTTGTGGGGGTTTTTAACAACAAATTAAAAACCTTTAATAAATATAAGACTATACAGTGAGTAAATATACATGTTAAATATTTTCTTATTTTTCTACCTCCAATTTTTCTGATTTTTTTCCACTGCTGTGCCCAATGTATTAACTAGCTCTTTATAGAATACTTCACCTCTGGTATCACTTCTGAAGGTTTCTAAACACAGCCATATGACTTATCTTCATCGCTTTCCCCTCTGTACTAAAACTCAGTGTCTCTTCATGCACACTGTCCACTCTTTCTGGTAGATCTCTTATCATATTTATTATAGTTACTTTCAAGTCTAGTCTGTTGGTTCTAGCGTCTGGGCCAGTCTCGAGGACGGGTTGGCTTTTGTCTGTTTGTTTTGGTATGTGTCTTCGAATTATTAATCAAATACTGGCTATGGTGAGTGGAAGAAGAGCAAAGGCCGAGATGACTTTAAATCACACCTGCACCCAAGCTGGCCCACCTTGGTCCCTGAGCCGGGATTTGTCTTGTCAGGAGCTGACCAGGCCTCGCTGCTTGGTCTTTGCCTTCAGTGCGCCCCATCTTCAGTCCCGCTCGGGCACCTGCGGCTGAGCGTCCCTTGGGACTTGGGACCCGGCCCAGCACAGCGGGATTTCCAGTCCTCGCTCCACCCTCAGCGCTGAGCAGGTGCTGCTCACCTGGCCACAGCCGGCTCTTCACCGCGTGCCCCGCCCAAGGAAGACTGATGCTGTCCATTCTTGCTGGGAGGTGCATAGTGAGGCCAGGGGGCTCCAAGGCCTCCTGTCCAGCCTGTCTCAGAGGCGGCCCGATGACCCGGGCCTCGAGGGTCCGGGGTGGGAGAGCGCCCTGCCCACCCCCACGGAGCAGCCTTCTCGAGGCTCTCCCAGCCCTTCCCTGGGGTGGAAGGCTCGGCCGCTCCCTGCCCCCCGGCCTCAGCAGCCCTTCCCTGGGCCAGAGGCCACGCTGCAGTTTTCTTAACTCAGGCTCACTGCGGAGCAGGGGTCACTCCTGACCCTCTCAGAGCTCCCACCTCTCCCCCCAGGCAGGGCCTTCCCCCTCCCACTGGCTAAGGGCTCTGTACCACAAGAGGGAAAAGGCGACCACGGGGTGGACCTCTATGTCTGTCCACCTAAGGGCTCCCCGCTCCTGCCTAGCCCCCAGTCCCCTCCCCCTGCGAGAAGGCTGCAGAGGACACTGGAGTGAAGATGGCCCCGTGGCTGGGGCTCTGGGGTCCTAGGCTGGCGCTGGGACCACACCCAGCTGTGTCCTCATCACCTCTGTGGGGGTGGCTGCGTCTTCCACCGGCCCTCCCCCTCTCCGGGGCTCCCCACCCTTCAGGCTGCAGCCACCTGGCCACGCTGCTCCCGATGAGTTCAGGGAAGGTGGGGTTCCCAGATGGCCCAGCTGAGCTTCATTGCAAACCAGGTTGTCACTGCATTCTAAGTCCTACGCATAACTGGAAGCTTTTTGTTGTACTTGGTTGGTTGTTTGCTTTATACCAATAATCTATCCAAATATCTTCTACGGAATGAAAATAAAGCTTGCACATGAGAAATGGAAATTAGGAAACAGAAGTTTTTCTGGTTCAAAATGAGCTCGACAGTCGGTTTGACTCCTGTGTCTGAGGAGTCATAAACGCAACACAGGCTCTGCATGAGCACAGGCTCCTTGACAAAAGCCCCAGATCACAAAGCTAAAGCCATTACTGGCTCACAGGGAGCACCTGAGTCATGGGCTGAGGACCTCAGGCTTGAAAGCCCTGTACCAGCCGGTCAGCGGCTAACATTATTTGCTAATATTAACAGTTGGAAATCAATGCCTTGTCCAACAGAGGTACAATTTAGCTATAATTGATTTTTTCAAGGAAGTAAAATAACACAGGAGAAGGGTGGTCAGCCTTTAACTTACAAGGTGAAGTGCTTCCGACCTTCCTAACACAATGGTTTTGGGGAAGGCAAGGATGAGAGTGTCAGCGTGTCAATGATAACAGTATTGTGCTTATGGAGAAAAATGTATTTATTTTTCAGAGAGCCATACTGAAAAATTTAGGAATGAAATCTTATGGTTTATATACATCACCAAAAAAATACTTGAGCAAAAAATATTAACAAAAAAATACAAATATAAAACAAAATCAAAAAAGTTTATCTAGTCCACATTCAAAGTCCCCCAATTGTCCAAAGAAATATATTTTACTGTTGGTTTCTTCAAATCAGAATGGAGCCAACAAGTAAATGTTACATTGTATTATCATGTCCCTATGTCTCATTAATACACAGCAGTCCTTCCCAGTCTTTTGTTTCAGGCTTGTTTTCTTACAGGTAGACCAGGTATCCTCAAGGCCTCACCACTGGAGGACTCGGAATCTTGGCCCCAAAGATACTAATAGACATCTGCGTGCTAAGCCCTAGGACCTGTGAGAATGGTATGTGGCAAAGCAGCTTTGCAGCTTTGGACAACCAAGGAGGACCACCCTAGATTTTCTATGCGAGTTTAATCTCACCAGGGCCCTCATAAGAGGAAGGCAGCAGGCCAGAGTCAGAGGACAAGATGTGGCCACAGAGGTTGGGATGGATGGGAGTGAGGCTGCTGCAGGAAACGGCCGTGAACAAAGGAGTGCTGGCACCTCTGGAGGCTGGCACAGGCGGGAAGCGGGTTCTGGAAATGAAACACAGCCTCTGCCAACTCCTCCATCTTAGGACCTGTGTCCTCCAGAACCGTAAGACAGCCAATGTGTGTTATTTTACTCCACCACGTTTGTGGTGATTAGTTCCAGCAGCCAGAAGGACTCACAGCCACCCGCTGGGGGACCCACACTAAGCCATGGTGTTCCCCCCTTGTGTCTTTATTGCTTTTTTCCTATAATTAGGTGGTTATGTTCAAAGTAGCTTCCTGCATTGTTCCGTGAATTCATGGCTATATATTTTATACTGTGATGATCACGTCTCCTGCACATCAAACACCCAAAAACCAGAGGACTTGTCATTCATCACTGCAGCGTCTACATGGCCTTTTCCAGGATACATTATGAAGAAAAGTTTGTTAGATAAATATGTGAGTAAATGTGTACAATTGATATAGCAACTTTTAAGGAAAGACATTAGAATAAGGGGGAATTGAGCCTTACCATATCTGAGGGGTTAGTTACTGTATATTTATCATTATTTTCTAAATGTAAAATGAAATGGACTCACTTCTTGTTTATAATGGGGGCTTTGGAATAGTATGGTTCACCAGTGTAAAAATAGATGCCATCCCAATGTAGTCACAAGGGTGCTTATAAGAGGGAGGTGGAAATCAGGGCCGGAGAGGAGAGAAGAGGAGAGGAGAGGAGAGGAGAGGCGGCACTGGAGGCTCTGGAGGTGGAGCACAGGGCCTCCAGCCAGGGTATGTGGGCAAAGGCCCAGAAATGGGTTCTCCCTTGGGCTTCCACAAGGAAGGCAGTCTGCTGATGCCTGGATTTCAGCCCAGTGAGACTGACTTTGGACTTCTGCTCTCAAAAGTGGTAAGATGATAAATTTGTGGACTTTTAAAATTAACTAAAATAGAAAAGGACAAAAATCAACCTCTCCAATAGGTAATGAGTTCAACTATTGAATGAAATTAGTATTATTCCATATATATATATATATATATATATATATATATATATATATATACATATGTAAGCAATAAGCTTAGCGTTAACATAAAAAATAGATGCCATAATGCCACTTGTTTGCAGGAAGTAAAAATTTGAAAGTGAACACTGGAAACTGTTCTGCAAAGCTGCCCCCAAATGACCCCTTTGCTCCTAAAACAGACCTCCAGCTGCCGTGTGCCCATGGTCTTGCTCCTTGATCTGCAGTGTCCTGCACCATCCACACTCAAGCACGCTCTGACACCCGGGCACCACGTCCCTGCAAAGCCTGTGAGAAACCCACTGGACCAGAACCTGAAGTTTTATCAAAGTCTTGGTGGTTTCCACGCACAGCAAAAAGAAACAGACTTCTAGGCTTCCATGTGAGAGTGAGACGGCCTTCCTCTCTCTCCACCTCCCCGCAAGCAGAGCTACCCAGGGACCCTCTGTGGCTGAAAAACAGAGAAAGTTTGCATGGCACAGACACATTCCAGGACTGGGCAAATGGTTTGGGGAGCTGGTTTTCAAATGCTCCTTTACAACCCTCTAGGAAAACAAGGTGTGGTGCTTTCCTTTCCTCGCCATTTCTCCAGCAGCACTCTGAGGTATGTAATACTAGACAGCACGACCTTACTATAACAAAATGCCAGTGAGTTGCGTCCTGAGCCCAGGAGGCTTAACTAATCACTAACCTTGAAACGTACCATCTCACAGTGTTTAAAAAGAAAGCTGGGCCAGGCGTGGTGACTCACGCCTGTAATCCCAGCACTTCGGAAGGCTGAGTTGGGCAGATCACCTGAGGTCGGGAGTTCAAGACCAGCCTGACCAACATGGAGAAACACCATCTCTACTAAAAATATAAAAAATTAGCCAGGCGTGGTGGTGCACGCCTGTAATCCCCGCTACTCAGGAGACTGAGGCAGGGGAGTCGCTTGAACCCAGGAGGCAGAGGTTGCGGTGAGCTGAGATTGTGCCATTACACTCCAGCCCGTGCAACAAGAGTGAAACTTTGTCTAAAGAAAACAAAAGAAAAAAAAGAAAAAGAAAGCTGAGGCTGGGTGTGGTAGCTCACACCTGTAATCCCAGCACTTTGGGAGGCCAAAGTGGTAGGATCACTTGAGGTTGGGAGTTCAAGACCAGCCTGAGCAACAAAGCAAACCCTGTCTCTACAAAAATAAAAAATAAAAATTAGCCAGGCAGCTACTCAGGAGGCTGAGGCAGGAGGATCAGCAGAGTCCAGGAAGCTGAGGGTGAGATTATACCGCTGCACTCCAGCCTGAGTGACAGAGTGAGATCGTGTCTCAAAAAAATAAAAATTTTTAAAAAAAAAACCTGAATATCCCTGGTGCGTTAAAAGGAAGATACTACATTCCGGTAAGAGTCAAGGCCACGTCTGGAGCCTCAGCGCTGATGCGTGCTTCTTGCCATGCTGAGCCAGGCAAAGTGCGCGCTGCACCTGCTCTTTCAAAGACAGTGGTCTCAGAGCTGACGATGAGCTTTTTCCAAAGCCTGAAGATGAAAGTGTCAGAAGAATACTGTATGTTTTTTCAAAGTTATAGGAGGGTAAGGTGAGAACACAAGAATAAAAACTTAATTGCAGAGGAAAATAGAAAAACTCAGCAGGTCTGTGATGGTGGCTCTGATCTAGACACAGCAGGTGCTGCATCCAGCCTCCAGAGGCCCGCAGCCGAGGCACTGCAGAGGCTGAGTCAGAAAGGACCTAGTGATTGCGCTTCACTGCTGAGGAAAAGGTGAGAGGGGGCTGACAGCAAGTAACAGGACCCGTGTTTCATTCCTCCCTTTTGACATGGTATGACGGTAACACCCCCTGACCACTCCCTAAAGAGATGAGGAAGAGGCCAGGAGTGAGGCTCGTGTAGGTAGAGGACACAGGGTCTGATGCAAAATCACCCTAAAATATTCTCTAATCACCAATTGGTCCCCGCTATGACCAGGAGTTTGTGGTGGCCTCAGGTCTTCCCTAAGGGTCACTGTGCTTCTGGTGCTCTTGGACAAGCCTCAAGCATGACCTGGCATCTCTCGAGTGAACAAAAGCCAGTGCCCAGGCAGCAGGGAGGCCTCTACACACCTCCAGCGGTAGCAGAAGCAAAAATCATGATAAAAATCAGGTCAGCGTGCAACTCATGGATTTTAGCTCATGCCCCAAAAAGCAGGGTCTCTTGCAAAGACTCTGAGACCCTGACCCATGACGCCAACCGAACGGGGGTTCCCAAGCACAGTATCTGCTAGGGGTCGAATTATGCTCCCCAAAAGATATGTGAGTCTTCACCCCCCCAGTACCTCGAAATGTGGCCTTGTTTGGAAATAGGGTCATTGCAGATGTAATAAGATGAAAGTCGCCAGGGTGGCCCTGATCCAATATAACTGCAGCTCTTAGAACGCCATGTGAAGACGGAGGCAGAGACTGGAGAGAGAATCCCACCAGCCAAGGAACACCAGAGGTTGCCAGCAAAGCACAGAGGACAGGGAAAGGATGGGACAGATTCTCCCGAAGAGTCCCCAGAAGCAGCCAGCCCTGTGGATGCTGTGATCTCAGACTTCCAGCTCCAGAATGGTGAGGGAGTGAATTTCTGCTATTTAAGCTGCCCAGTGCATGGAACTTTGTTACGAGGCTCCAGGAGACTAATCCAGCACTGAAGCCAGAGGGGCTGTATCCATAACGGACCGGAAGGCCTTTCAAATCTCTTCTGTGAGCGTCATGTCCCACCACTTGTGCCTCCGGCCAGCTCCGTGCTTCTAAGCCAAACAGCCAGAGTTACTTTTCTTAAAAATATAGACACGGAAAATGGAGATTAAGATGGCGGATAGGAGGCAGGACTGGCCTGCAGGTCCTGCTGGAACAGACAGAGCAGCATGTGCAGAGACCCACATCGTGAACTTCTGTTCCAAGAACTACCACAGCAACATACCAGGAAAGCCTAGAGAATCCATGGACCCTTTGAAGGAACTTTATCGCTGCTGTGGGCTCCGTGAGACGCTGAAAAACTGTGAGTCGGCCTGCCTTCTCAGTGGGGAGGGCAAGTTCTCAGCCCAGGTCACCGGCTGCCTAGAAATAGACTCGGTGCTGCTGGGGACACAGTGGGAGTGAGACCAGCCTTTAGGACTGTGGGCTGCGTGGGAGCAGGGTGAGGCCTGTGACCGCCGCCTTTACCCCACTTTCCTGGTGATCTGTGTGATGCAGCAGAGGCCCCCTGCGAACACAGCTCCATTGGCCTGGGAATCACACCCCCATCCCCCACAGCAGCCACGTCAAACCCTGCCCAAGGAGAATCTGAGATCAGAAACACCTAACCCTGTCCCACCTGCCTTGGTAGCCAAAGACGAAGGACATAATCCCTTGGAAGCTCTACAGCCCTGACCACCTCTGGAGAAACCCGAATACTTCAAAGGTGACCCGAGGGCAAGCTTCTCTTCTCCCTATACAACCTCAGCTGATGCACTCCTGAAAGCACCACCTCCTGGCTGGAGTTCAACCAACACAAAACCAGTGCACTGAACAAAAACACAACCAAGGACCCTCACAGATTCCACTTCACTCCCTGCTACCTCCACTGGAGCAGGTGCTGGTATCCACAGCTGAAAGACCTGAAGACGGATCACATCACAGGACTCTTTGCAGACATTCCTCAGTACCAGCCCAGAGTCCAGTAGCTCTGCTGGGTGGCCAGATCCAGAAGAGCAAAAACAATCACTACGGTTCAGCTCTCAGGAAGCCCCATCCCTAGGGGAAGGGGGAGAACACCGCATGGTGCTCCCCATGTGGTGCACCCCATGGTGCATGGTAATATGGTAATATGACAAAACAAGGTTCTTTAACACCTCCAGCAGATCACCCCAGCACACCAGCAATGGATCCAAACCAAAAGGAAATCTCTGAATTGCCAGAAAAAGAATTCAGAAAGTCAATTATTAAGCTAATCAAGGAGGCACCAGAGAAAGGTGAACTCCAGCTTAAAGAAATAAAAAAAAAAAAACATGATATACGAAATGAAAGGAAAATTCTTCAGTGAAATAGCATAAATAAAAAAACAATGACAACTTCTGGAAATCAAGGACACACTTAGAGAAATGCAAAATGTGCTGGAAAGTCTCAGCAATAGACTCAAACAAGCAGAAGAAAGAACTTCAGAGCTCAAAGACAAGGCTTTCAAATTAACCCAATCCATCAAAGACAAAGAAAAAAGAATTTTAAAACATGAACAAAAGCTCCAAGAAGCTTGGGACTGTGTTAAGCATACAAATCTAAGAACAACTGGTGTTCCCGAGGAAGAAGAGAAATCTAAAAGTCTGGAAAACATATCTGAGGGAAAAATCAAGGACAGCTTCCCCAGCCTTGCTAGAGATCTAGACATTCAAATACAAGAAGCTCAAAGAACATCTGGGAAGTTCATCACAAAAAGATCATTGCCTAGACACATAGTCATCAAGTTATCTACAGTCGAGATGAAGGAAAGAATCTTAAGAGCTATGAGGCAAAAGCATCAGGTAACCCACAAAGGAAAACCTATCAGATTAACAGCAGATTTCTCAGCAGAAACCATACAAGCTAGAAGGGATTGGGGTCCTATGTTTAGCCTCCTTAAACAAAACAATTATCAGCCAAGAATTTTGTATCCAGTGAAACTAAACTTCATAAATGAAGGAAAGATACAATCTTTTCCAGACAAACAAATGCTAAGAGAATTTGCCACTACCAAGCCAACACTACAAGAACTGCTAGAAGGAGCTCTAAGTCTTGAAACAAATCCTCTAAATACACCAAAATAAAGCCTTCTTAAAACATAAATCTCACAGAACCTATATAGCAATAACACAATGAAAAAATAAAAACCAAGGTATTCAGGCAACAAATAGCACAATGAAAAGAACAGTACCTCACATCTCAACACTAACATTGAATGTAAATGGCCTAAATGCCCCATTTAAAAGATACAGAGTAGCATAAACTTAAGATAAAGAGGTGGAAAAGATATTCCATGAAAATGCATACCAAAAGCAAGCAGGAGTAACTATTCTTACATCAAACAAAACAGATGATAAAGCAACAGCAGTTAAAAAGACAAAGAAGGACATTATATAATTATAAAAAAAGTAGTCCAACAGGAAAATATCACAATCCTAAATATATATGCACCTAACATTGGAGCGCCCAAGTTTACAAAACAATTATGACTAGACCTAAGAAATGAAGAGACAGCAACACAGTAATAGTGGGGACTTCAATACTCCACTGACAGCACTAGGCAGGTCATCAAGATGGAAAGTCAACAAAGAAATAATGGACTTCAACTATACCCTACAACAAATGGACTTAACAGATATTTACAGAACATCCTGCCCAACAACTGCAGAATATACACTCTACTCCTCAGCACATGGAACATTCTCCAAGATAGACCATATGATAGGCCACAAAACAAGGCTAAGTAAATTTAAGAAAATCAAAGTTGTATCAAGTACTCTCTCAGACCACAGTGGAATAAAATTGGAAATTAACTCCAAAAGGCAGGCTCAAAACCAGGCAAATACATGGAGATCAAATAACCTGCTCCTCAATGATTGTTGGGTCAACAACAAAATCAAGATGGAAATTAAAAAATTATTTGAGCTGAACAATAATAGTGATGCAACTTATGAAAACCTCTGGGATACAGCAAAGGCAGTGCTAAGGGGGAAGTTCATAGCATTAAATGCCTACATCAAAAAGTCTAAAAGAGCACAAATAGACAATCTAAGGTCACACCTCAAGGAACTGGAGAAACAAGAACAATCAAAACCCAAACCCAGCAGAAGAAAAGAAATAACAAAGATCAGAGCAGACCTAAATGAAATAGAAACAAAAAGAAAATACAAAAGTTAAATGAAGCAAAAAGCTGGTTCTTTGAAACAATACATAAAATCAATAGATCATTAGTGAGATTAACCAAGAAAAAAAGAGGGAAAATCCAAATAAACTCAATTAGAAACAAAATGGGAGATATTACAACTGGATACCATAGAAATGCAAAAGATTTTTCAAGGCTACTATGAACACCTTTATGAGCATAAACTAGAAAATCTAGAGGAGATGGATAAATTCCTCAAAATATACAACCCTCCTAGATTAAACCAGGAAGATATAGAAACTCTGAACAGACCAATAACAAGCAGCAAGATTGAAGTGGTAATTTTTAAATTGCCAACAAAAAAAAAGTCCAGAACCAGATGTATTCACAGCTGAATTCTATCAGACATTCGAAGAAGAATTGGAACCAATCCAATTGACACTATTCCACAGGATAGAGAAGGAGGAAATCCTTCTTAAATCATTCTATGAAGCCATTATCACCCCCACACCAAAATCAGGGAAGGACATAACAAAAAAAAGAAAACTATAGACCAATATCCCTGATGAACATAGATGCAAAAATCCTCAACAAAATACTAGCTAACTGAATCCAACAGCATATTAAAAAGATAATCCACCATGATCAAGTGGGTTTCATACCAGGGATGCAGGGATGGTTTAACATCCACAAGTCAATAAATGTGACATATCACATAAACAGAATTAAAAACAAAAATCACATGATCATCCCAATAGATGCAGAAAAAGCATTTGACAAAATCCAGCATTACTTTATTATTAAAACCCTCAGGAATATTGGCATAGAAGGGGCATTCCTGAAGGTAATAAAAGCCATCTGTGCCAAACACACAGCCAACATTATACTGAACGAGGAAAAGTTGAAAGCATTTCCCCTGAGAACTGGAACAAGACAAGGATGCCCACTTTCACCACTTCTATTCAACATAGTACTGGAAGTCCTAGCCAGAACAATCAGACAAGAGAAAGAAATCAAGGGCATCCAAATTGGTAAAGAGGAAGTCAAACTGTCACTCTTTGCTGATAATATAATTGTATACCTAGAAAACCCTAGTAAAGAGGAAGTCAAACTGTCACTGTTTGCTGATGATATAATCATATACCTAAAAAAACCTAAAGACTCATCCGAAAAGCTCCTCTAACTAGTAATTGAATTTAGCAAAGTTTCCAGATACAAAGTTAATGTACACAAATCAATAGCTCTGCTACACACCAACAGTGACCAAGCTGAGAATCAAGTCAAGAACTCAACCCCTTGTACAATAGCTGAAAAAAAAAAACAAAAAAAAACTTTAGGAATATACCTAACCAAGGAGGTGAAAGACCTCTACAAGGAAAACTGTAAAAACACTGCTGAAAGAAATAATAGATGACACAAACAAATGGAAACACATTCCATGCTCATGGATAGGTACAATCAATATTGTGAAAATGACCATACTGCCAAAAGCAATCTACAAATTCAATGCAATTCCCATAAAAATACCACCACCATTTTTCACAGAACTAGAAAAAACAATTCTAAAATTCATATGGAACCAAAAAAGAGCCCACATAGCCAAAGCAAGACGAAGCAAAAAGAACAAATTTGGAGGCATCATATTACCTGACTTCAAACTATACTGTAATGTCATAGTAACCAAAACAGCATGGTACTTGAATAAAAATAGGCACATAGACAAATGGAAGAGAATAGAGAATCCAGAAATAAAGCCAAATATTTACAGCCAACTTATCTTCAACAAAGCAAACAAAAACGTAAAGTAGGGAAAGGACACCCTATTCAACATATGATACTGGGATAACTGCCTACCCACATGTAGAAGAATGAAACTCATTCTTCATCTCTCACCTTATACAAAAATTTACTCAAGATGGATCAAAGACTTAAATCTAAGAACCTGAAACAACAAAAATTCTAGAAGATAACATTGGAAAAACCCTTCTAGACATTAGCTTAGACAAAGAGTTCATGACCAAGAACCTAAAACGAAATACAACAAAAACAAAGATAAGTAGATGGGACTTAATTAAATTAAAAAGCTTCTGCACAGCAAAAGAAATAATCAGCAGAGTTAACAGACAACCCACAGGGTGGAAGAAAATCTTCACAATCTATACATCCAACAAAGGACTAATATTCAGGATCTGCAAGGAACTCCAACAAATCAGAAATAAAAAATAAACAATCCATCAAAGTGGGCTAAGAACATGTATAGATAATTCTCAAATGCCAAAAAGCATATGGAAAAATGCTCAACATCACTTATTATCAGGGAAATGCATATCAAAACCACAATGCAATATCATCTCACTCCTGCAATAATGCTCATAATTTAAAAAAATCAAAAAATAATAGATGTTAGCATGGATGCAGTGAAAAGGGAACACTTTTACACTGTTGGTGGAAATGTAAACTAGTAAAACCACTATGGAAAACAGGGTGGAGATTCCTTTAAGAACTAAAAGTAGATCTACCATTTGATCCAGCAGTCCCACTACGGGTACCTACCCAGAGGAAAAGTCATTATACCAAAAAATACTTGCACATGCATGTTTATAGCAGCGTAATTTGCAAATGCAAAAATATGGAACCACCCCAAATGCCCATCAATCAATTAGTGGATAAAGCAACTGTGGTATATATACCATGGGATACTACTCAGCCATAAAAAAGAATGAAGTAACGGCATTCACGGCAACCTGGATAGAAATGGAGACCATTATTCATAGTGAAGTAACTCAAGAATGGAAAACCAAACATCGTATGTTCTCACTCATAATTGGGAGCTAAGTTATGAGAACACGAAGGCATAAGAAGGATTCAATGGACTTTGGGAACTCATGGGAAGGGGTTGGGGGGGTGAGGGATAAAAGGCTACACACTGGGTACAGCGTACACTGCTTGGGTGATGGGTGCACCAAAGTCTCAGAAATCACCACTAAAGAACTTGTTCATGCAACCAAATACCACCCGTTCCTCAAAATCCTATTGAAATAAAAAATAAATTTTTAAAAAATTAATTTAAAATATATATATATATATGGGGTCCCATCAGTGTCCTGTTTAGAAGTCCCAAAAGGCTTCCAGGAAAAAAGAATACAATCCAAGTCCTTGCCATGGCCTCGAATCCTGACACCACACTCTCCTCTCCATGTGTATCTCAGGCCAGCCTGGGCAGCCCCAGGCCTGCACATGGTTCCTGAAGCCAAGCCCAGCTCAGGCTTCCTTGGTCCGGCCATGCCAGGGTCTGTCTGTCTGTCTGTCAGGGACAATCCACCCCCGGTCTTGCTGTTTGGTTTCTTCTCATCAGTCAGGTCGTGGCCTAAACATGGCATGGGTAGAGACATCTACAGTAACCATGCCCCATGCCTCTGCTGGTATGGCCCACCCAGAACAGTACTTACCCCCATGTGAAACCATCTTGTTGAGTTGGTTGTTTATTTGCGAGGATGCTAAAATATAAGGTTCGTGCTGTCTTCTTTTTCATGGAATCCTGGTGCCCAGCACAGGGCCAGGCACACAGTTATCACTCCCCAAACTTTGCCCGAAGAATAAAAGGAGAAGGGAGGGTGAGGCGGGGGCATATCGGCTTGAGCCACCACGTGTGTAGCTGACAGTGGAGGAGCCCCAGGCCACCCCCGCCCATGGATATCCATGAGACTGTTCATCATTTCAAGAAGGATGTTGCTATGTATACCCTATTAACTTGGAGATAGGCATTTATGTGGCTAAATCCTCACGTAGAATGAGCTTTCCCAACACAGGAGCTGTGTCCTATGCATACTCAGTCCCACGTGCCTGGCGCAGTATGTGGCCTGAGACTGACACCCAGCTTGTGTTCACAGCCGTTTCCTCAAGCTGACTGAATTCTCACCTTCGCTTTCTTTGGAAATGGTTTTATAGGGTTTGCTCCATCTGTTCTACATAAGACAGAAGTGAGACACCAGGTTCAGGAATGAGGGGCACTCACGCCTGGCTCTGCTGTGCCCATGGGGCCTCCGCCAGAGAAGTGTGAGACTCTGGGTTCAGGGACCGGGGCACTCACGCCTGGCTGCTGTGCCCACGGGGCCTCCATGGGTTCAGGGACCAGGGGCACTCACGCCTGGCTCTGCTGTGCCCATGGGGCCTCCATGGGTTCAGGGACCAGATGCACTCACGCCTGGCTCTGCTGTGCCCACGGGGCCTCCGCCAGGGACGTGAAGCAGAGGCGTTTCCTCCGCGGTGGCCACTCAATGTGCTTTGGCAAGTGGGATGTTTGGGTTCTACATCCTGGAAAAATATGTCTTCATGATTCCCTGGAGAATTTTATGACTCACATAAATTGCAAAGTCTGTCTCCACACCCAGCTCTCAGCTGCATGTACGTTACAAGGGTGCAAGGATCTTTTTTTCCCCATTTTATTACTTCAAAATATCTGAAGGATAACAAGCTATACAATTTTCTAACTGACACCTTGCATCTTACCGAAACACACACAGCATTATCCATGGGAGAAAATCCACTCAATAAAAAAAAAAAACCTATATATATATATAAATCTTACCATAATTATCTAAATTATCCATTTAGGATTAATAAAATATAAGGAGCTTTTGTAATTCTTGTAAATCAATAATACATCCCACCTATGACCAGATAGCAGTGAATAGGGAGGTATAATTTTTAAAAACAGCTCCATCTAAAACCCCCCAGAATTTTATGCACACATTAAGAAATTATGTTTGTCTTTCTCCAGTGTGAAGAGAGGAGAGAGATTTTGGAAAGAGAGAAGAAAGGGTCTCAGTGTGGCAGTGCAGGTCCTGTGAGTTCCACGCAGCCTTGGCCAGGGTCACGGATCAGACCCCCTGCGGCCTCCTCAGGAAAGCTCTGCTCCCGGGATGGCGTCTCAGTGGGAAGCCAGGCTGCTTCTGAGGTCTCGTAGGGATTGCATCTATGGGAGGTGGGCTCCCTCACATGTGGGTGAGGAGGGAGATGACAGGGACATGGAGGGACAGACAACGTGGCCAGCACCCTCTGTGTGACCAGAGATGCCTGTAGCACCGAGATGAGGCCTGAACAGAAGGAAGGGACTGAGCCACCAGGTTCGACCCATGACCTGAGTGCATTAGCCAAAAATAAAAAATCTGCCCCCATTGTTGAGTACACTGGGGGAAATCAAGGATTCTGGGAGGAGAAAATAAGTCTGTAGAAAAAGCCTTTGTTTTAAATTCCCGCACTCATTAGTTCTCTGCTATACTTAGCAAATTACATCACCTGTGATGCCTCGATTTCACCACCTGAAAAATGGGGGAAAACTAATAGACCTCCTGCCCACTTCCCAGGGCTGAGGGAGGGTGCGAGGCGTGGAAAACAGGCGCACATCAAGTCGGGTTATTTCACAGCCGGTCCTCTGCAGGCAGGAGGAGAGCCATGCCACCAGTCCTCAGGGGCTCAAACCTGGGAGGCCTTACAGACGCCCAAACTGGATCTCATCGCCTTCTCCAACCTGCTGCTCCGCACACTGGACACAGAGAAAACGGAGCTTTCATTGGGTCTTTTGCTTCATGATTTAGCAACGACCTCAACGCAGAAGTGATTCTTGGCTGTGATCGGATGAGCACAATTTTTTTTCTGGAGAACCGGCGTTTTCTTTATGAGACCCCACCCCCCATAAAATCACCAGGCAGCAGAGGTGGTTACTGCTCTGCGCCAGAGGCTACAAGGAAGCCCCCACGGGCCATTTGCTGGTGCGCACTCCCTGGAGCCATGCGTGAGGAGGCAGCGGCGAGTGCTCCGCTCCAGGCTCCCGATTTGGTGCTCTCAGACCACGGGACACGGTCTCCAGCCGGTGCCCACGATTTGAGAGAATGTTCGCATTTGCACTGAGTAATCCTCTTCTTCTCGGAAAGAAAGCACTCTGGGAAATGCGCAAAGGCGGACTTTGTTACAGAAGCAGAAAAATGAGGATCCTAGACACTGAAAAGAGCTATAAACTGTCTTCATCTGCCCAGGAATGACAAATGACAAACACTCAGTGAGAAAGGAATAACCAGAAGGAGAGATGTCTGCAGATGACAAGAGCCAGACTTCTTGTCTTTTGTGGATTCTTGCAAATAATTACCACTTACACATCAAATGATATGCTGTCCCAATCTTCTTTACAAAATCATACACTTTTCTTCTTTTCTGCCTCAATAAATGCTAACGTTCCATGAAGCCAATGTTATTCTCGCCCGCCCCACAGTGCGTCTAAACACAGATGGGCCTGCATGGCTTAGCCACATCACCCTCTTTCCAGAAGGCATGATGCTTACCCTACCCTTTTCTAGCATTTCTGCAAGGACTAAAGTGATTCTTGTCTGCTGGACAGAGAAACAGTAAGAAATACAAATGCAAATAGACTGCCGTCATGGTGACTTATGTAACACCAGCTTTTAGAGACGCCACAGAGACAGATTCACAGGAGGTAATGAGCAGGGCCTGGAAGATTATTTTATCAATCTTCTTTCAAATCTACTAGTGATTTCTTTTAAACTGTAATTGCATTGCTCTTAATTGCTTCACTATTGCCTGGGCTTCATTATTCACCTTGTCTCACTTCTATTCAAACCAGTTTAGATTGTTTTTCTTTCCGATTTTTATGAGAAACAATGGAACTCTGTCTGGATTGCAGAGACATGAGAGGCAATGTGGCCGCACAGGCAGTTTAGCCTGTCCCGGGCCATATCCTGCTGAAGCTTTGGCCCAGAGCTCCTGAACACACCCGGCCTGGCTCTCTTTCACGCTTTCTGCCTGTTGCCACAAGTCTCTTCCTGACCTTTTTCCTCACCAGGGGACTCGTCAGGGGTCCAAGCAGCAATGGCTCGGCAACTCCAGGAGCTGGGCATTGGAGGAGGCCACGGTGACACACTCAGGAGCTCATCCCTGGGCTGTCCACGGGCCCCTGGATGTCCCTGTAAGGAGGCTGCCTGCCCAGGCCTGAGGGTCCCTCTGTGACCTCTCAGCTGGTGCTGTCTTCAGCATCCTCCTTGGCTCAAAGAGACTGTCATCTGGCAGCCGAAACCCTGTGATCCCCGTGTGGCTGTGTCCTGCCAACTGATGATGACAGCAGGAAATGCCACCTGCCCTGCCCCCCGGCCCAGATACTTGATATTCTGCTATCAAAAATAGAGTAAAATTTGAGAGGAAAGGGAAAGTACCCCAGTAGCCACAAGGAAATAAAGTGGAATCACACTAACATTTTTAATAACACCTGGATCTGGTTTTATAAAGTTGACCTAACAAGAAAATGCTCCTATTGTTATTAATAAACATAACCCTGAAATGTAAGCACTTTAAAAATCCATGCAACAGGGCAGGTGTGGTGGCTCCCGCCTGTAGTCACAGCACTTTGGGAGGCCAAGGCGAGAGGATCATTTGAGCTCAGGGGTTCGAGACCAGCCTAGGCAATATAGTGAGACCCTGTGTCTACAAAACAAAAACTAATTAAATTCATGCAACAAATTCTAATATTTTTCAAAGACTGTTCTGTGAAATGAAAACTCACCCAAAAATCAGCTATGTGTCTAAGAACACATAGGGAACAAAGACGACAAAACGGCACAGAGACCCAGAAGCCTGGGGCTGCCTGGCGCTGCACAGACTTCGCCTCTGTGCTGTGGAAGTGGACAGGTGGGGCCTCTCCTGGCCCAAAGCCATTGAAGCTGGCTCTCCTCCTCCATCAGCACAGCATCAGCCCTCCCAACCGCCCAGCACGCAGCTCAGAGGAGGCTGGTCGAGCGCAGCCGCTGCCATGTCCTATCTCACACAGATCAATGCTCAGCATTGTGGTCACCTAAGTCTCACGAGTGTGGCTGCGAGGTTCGTTTGAGTACACTTGGCCCAACATCCAGATCAGGTTCCCAGGCAACAAGACAGCAGGTTGCCTCTAGACCCTCAATAAGTCCGCCTGGTTAGGCCTGCAGGGCAGTCCCCAGGCGAGCCACGAGCTTGTTTCCTGCACAGAGCTGTCACTTCACGGAGGCGCTCTCAACCCCAGTGCTCCTTTGCCTCAGTACACATGGCCTGCAGGAAGGAGGTAGGATGGGGAGAGCCCAGAGCCTCAGGGAGCCAGGGCCTTTCCTGCTCACAGGAGTCATTTTGCTTCTAGATTTTTCTTCCATGACTGTGATGTCGCTATACTGAGCCCCTGCAAGTAATCTCTTAAAGTAGTATTTCCTGACAGAATCTGCTGGGTTTTGTGGTTGTTGTTCAGAATATGAAGGATGCCTGCCTCTGATGCGTCAGATGAAATTAGACCAAGAATCCACCCATCCTGTGAATTTGTAACACAAACTCCCCCACATCGCTACTGCCTTCTTGAGGGAGGAGGCCGTTCCCTCAGCAATGGTGAATAAAGGTATATTGCAGTAACCCCCAAGCTCAAGAACAGACATCTTGTCTTACACCCAAGCTTCACACTGGACCTTCACCAGAACTCACCTTCTCAGAAGCTGCACAGAACCGTAACATGAGGAATCACATGCCTAGACATCATACGTGATCTATCCCAAATGCCTTCCACACTTCAAAAACTATGTGAGAAGCCTACTCCACGAAACTCGTATCAGTGAAAGTACTCACAAGTTGGAGTGATCACAGTGCCTCCTGCACTCCTCCAGGGCAAGCCTCGCTCACCCTTTTATTCTTTTCCACGAACCATAATGCCTGGCCTACAGATTATCAGTAAATACTCTTGGCTGAATAAATGAATGGGAAAATTGCTGCTGACCTGAATGATTTTTTTCCTAAATAAGATGACTTTTTATCATATGTGTTCAGACTGGCAAGAGGCATGAAACGTTTATCAGTTTAGTTGCCACAAAATTTCTCTTTTTTTCAAAAAAACAACAGATAGTTGGCAAGGATGCAGAGAAAGGGAATGCTTATACACTGTTGGTGGGAATGTAAATCAGCATAACCTCTACAAAAGACATATGACAATTTTTCAGAAAACTAAAAACAGAACTACCATTTGATCCATAATCCCACTACTGGGTATCTACCCTAAGGAAAAGAAATTATTATATAAAAAAACACCTGCACTTATCTGTTTATCACAGTACAATTCACAATAGCATAGCCATGGAATCAACATAAGTGTCTGACAGCAAAGAATCTGATCAAGAAAATGTGGTACAGATACATCATGGAATACTATTCGGCTATAAAAAAGAATGAAATCATGTCTTTAGCAGCAACGTGGTTGGAAATGGAGGCCATTATCCTAAGTGAAGTAACTCAGAAATGCCGCATGTTCTCACTTATAAGTGGGACTAAAGAATGAACACACGTGAACATACAGGGGGAAGAGTTAACACTGGGCTACAAAAGGTGGGAGCGTGGGAGTGGGGGTGAGGGTGAAAAATCACAAGTTCGGTACCGTGCTCACTGTTCTGGTAAAGGCTATGCTAGAAGTCCAGAATTCACCAATACACAATACATCCACATAACAAAACTGCATTTATACTCCCTAAATCTATTGAAAGACGAAGAAGAAGACAAAGATGAAGATGAAGAAGAAGGAAAAGAAGAAAAAAGAGAAGAAGGAGAAGGAGAAGGTGGCGAAGGAGAAGAAGGGGGAAGAAGGAGGAAGGAAGAAGGAAGAAGAGGAGGAAGAAGAAGAAGGAGGAGAAGAAGAAGAAAAGAAGAAGAAGAAGAAGAAGAAGAAGAAGAAGAAGAAGAAGAAGAAGAAGAAGAAGAAGAAGAAGAAGAAGAAGAAGAAGAAGAAGAAGAGGAGGAGGAGGAGGAAGAAGAGAAGAAGAAAGAAGAAGGGTTTTGTGGTTGTGGTTCAGAATATGGCTCTTTTATTTGAGCCATAAATCCCTAATCTAGAGAAGACCTTGCAAATAACCACTCTGGAGGCCAAGAAGGATGTCGAAAGCTTGTCTCTAACAAAAGTTAAACAGCATCATAGAGTATTCAAATGACATTCATCTGCAGCTAGACTAAAAAATTCCATGTTGGGTTTTCAGCATCATCTGTCAGAAACATCAAGTAAACAAGTAATTTTCTCCAGTATTTTCTCATTCTTCCCACAAATACTGCAAATGTACCTAAATATCAAGATTATAGTTCTGCAAAATACTCCTAAAATCTGTTTGGAACTCTATTCCTTAATTTACTAAGATGCAAATATATACTGGTTTTCTATTATCCAGATACAGTAAGCATCAGGAAACAGTAATAATTTCCTCCATCTCATATTCCATTATCAAAAACAACTTTTAAAGAGGTTGGTTAGTTTCATTACATTCTATGATAGATTCACATATAGATTTCCATAAAAAAATGTAGAGGATGCGACAACTTGAGACTAGGAGCTCTTAAAGAATAAATATTGTTAATGAATTAAAGGATTTTCTGTTAGTTGTATATATGCACTTTGGGGCATATCATGTGCTATGGTCTAAATGTTTGTATTTCTCCAAAACTCATATGTTAAAATCCTAGCAATAAAGGTGATGGTATTAGGAGGTGAGAACTTTGGGAGGTGATTAGGTCTTCAGGGTGGAGTTCTCATGAATGGGGTTAGTGTCCTTATCAAACAGACCCCAGAGAGCTCCCTTGCCCCTTCCACCATGTGAGGACAAGGGTAAAGAAGGCTGGCCATGAACCAGAAAGTGTGCCTTCACCAGCCATCAAACCTGCCATGCCTTAATTGTGGACTTCCCAGCATCCAGAACTGTGAGCAGTATCTTTCTGTTGTGTAGAAGCCTCCCAGTGTGGCATTCTGCTGTGGCAGCCTGAATGCAGCAGGACATGGTGTTATGGAATCTTGTTGCTCCAACTGAACCTAGCGGAATGAAGAGTCTGCTGCACCCATCCTGGCTCAGGGCCTCGTCGTCAGCCTCCTGAAGCCGACTACTAAGTCATCACATTAGTCTGCCTGCAGTAAACACACTGAAAGTTCCCTGGAAATCCGAGTTCCTACAAAAGCCTAGAAAAGTATTCTGAAAAATGACAGCCAGTCATTTCTCTGAGACCATTGGCCTTATGAATTTGCTGGCCTTATGAATTTGCAGGGAAGGTACATCTTCCTTTCCCACCCCTACCACTTTGCAAGTATCAGATTGAGCATCATATTTTCAGGAGAGTCACTGCCTCATGTCTGCCTACCCCTTGATCTTCGTGGAACTGGCAAAAGCAGCGCCATCTACTCTTCCAGGGGATGCAAAGGCACAAGGCCAGGCCAAGCATAGTGTTCAGGAACGCAGCTGGATCACTGCGCAGCTAGAAGAGAGCCAGACTCTAGACTCCCAGATTAGCGAAAATGCACAGAACCGAAAGGCAGCTGGATAAACATAAGGCAGCTGAATGCCATTTTTCTTTATTTAACCAGTGGGCTATGTCATCGGATCATAAGATCCAGCGACACTTGGCTTAAATGTTGCATTGGTGTGCATAGGTTTAGATGGTAGTGAAATGTAGCGTTCAGCATCTGAGCAGACCATTTTCTGAAACCAGTAATGTTCATCGATCCAGCCCTTCCAGTCTGCAATATCTGCCAGCTATTTTAAAAGTCAACAGAGTTGCAAATTTTCTAACTTTTCTGGCTCCAGGTGGCATGCGGCTGAGCGACTCAGTCTTCTTAATGGCCAAGTCAATGGCCCATGGCTCCAGCTGCCTCTGAGAGTGTTTCCTTCACCAGTGGTGGAAGTGTGGCTGCGTAACTACAATGCCTTGACTACAGCCTCAACTCAGCTTTCGAATTTAGCTCTTTCCTGTCCAGTGTCTCCCTGATGGATATACTTATCTTTACCAAAATCTCCCCTTAGAACCCCAGTGTTGCTGAGGTACTTTCACTTTATTCAAGTCTAAATCTGTTTTCTGTTGCCGGGATCAGGCCCATGCCCCTGCACGGCATGAAAATGAAGAAATGCACAGCCTGCAGCAGCGAGAGCTCTTTCTTCTCTTCCATTTGATGTCCACCTCGGGCTGATAGCCTGTCTCTCTTTCCTTCTTTCCCAGTCAACCCCTACAGGCCCTGGGACTCCTCTCCGCCCACTGGAAAGGCAACTCCCCACAGATGGAATCCGCTTTTCTCCCCAGCTCTGCTGAGCACCTCATCAGACATTTTAAGCAGCTGTGTCACATGACTTCCAGTACAGGGAGCCCCACACCAGGCTTCCGTGCCAGCTGGTTACTCCCATGCTTCCTTGACTGGTACTAATGCACCATGCCCCTCGCAAGCACCCATGCCAGGAGACCATGAACTTTACCTCGATTGACAGCCTTCCTTCCTATGCTCCAACTATTCCTTTTGAGGGAGATTACCGAATATAATAAGCACATGATATGCACATGTGCATATATACACGTTCGTGCATGTATATGTATAGAGACACATAGGTCACTAAAATATTTATAGGTCACAGATATTTAATTTCAAACTTCCATTTCCCCCTTCACCACCTTCTGGGCCCAATCTCCCCAAACAAAGCAGACTACAATAAAACATGTATAGTTACTTCTTCCGCAGTGTCTTCTGTGGCAGGCTCCGCATCCAGGTTGAGATCCTCCTCTGTGGTCTGATAACAAAGGTAGATGTTAAAGATGGTTAGCATTGCCACGTGTTTGTAGGTGGCCTCATACAGGTTACTAATATGAAAAGGTGCAACTAAATATCCCGCATGGTTTCTGTAGGACATGGAAACCATATCACCGTCCCTTCCCACCCGAATTTATGTGCAACTGTGTGATGCTTCATGCCCGAGATGGATCCTTTATACAACAGGTGGTAAGTAAGGCAAGGAGTGTTCAGACTAAACATTAACTCAAACGACTAAATCAATGAAGTGAGTGTGACTTACGGCACAATCTAAAGGAGGACAAGGTGATTCTTGCCAATGGAGAAGGCGTGGATTTTCATGAAGCTAAAATACGAAAGGAGCTGACGTGGAAGCACAGAGCGACAGTGAAGGCAAGTGTGACCACTCCCATGAGAATGGAACCAAATCACAGTCCCGAGTGAGTGCTGGAAGAATGGATTCTAGCAGAGAAATGAGGCCCAGCCCATAAAACATAAAGCAAGTGTTTCTGTGGTTGGCACAAGGTTTAAGTGGAACCATCTGGGTCTGAGTCTTTGGTTTCTGCTTAACAACTTGGGGCCACCTGCTTAACCTGGGCCTCGGAGACATGGCAGTGCTTCTGCCTAGAGATGTGGGGAGAGCTCCATGGAAGAACACCAGCCAGCCATCAGCACTGGCTGCCATGCAGTAGACACGCAAAGCGAACTGCTGTCATTATTACTATTTCTAGTTTCATCTTCTCACCTAGTAGCCAGGAGATAATCATCTCTATCCAAGCTTGACTATGAATCTTCAGGGAATCATGTTTGATCTGCATTGTTTTAAAACGCAGCTTTCTCTTTCTCTATCTAATGGATTATGACATCCCAGAGAGAAAAATCATGCTTATTCCTCCAAGAGATCACAAATAAAATGGGTCAGCCAGACCTTGTGGGCTGGCTTATGGATTTGTCTTACTCATCATTCCTCCCATTTTCTTATCGTGCCCCCGAAGCATGCCCTTGGCTGCTGTAACCCCACTGAAAGCAATGATTGAAAAGTCCTGTATTTGAGACTTGCCTTCAACTTGCTCGAACATAACTCATGAAATACTACATGTTTCTTTTTCATGCTAGATTCTGCCAGGGTTTTCTGGAGGTTCTAGCTCTTAATTAGCACGTTTCCTTGTCAACCCACCCATTTATGGGTTAATTATATATCTGAAATATCTCAGAACAATGCAGAGAACTGCAAAGACTTTCCCTGGACAGTCAGATGAATCTCCCCTGGTCTACAATTTTTATAAACTGTATGCAGTGTTCTCTAGTACAATGGACCTCAGACCCAATTCAGTTCAGTTCTCTCAGACTACAGATGAGAAAACAGGCCAGAAAGTATAGCAACTCGAAAAGGTGGTTAGAGCAAAACATGAATCCAGGAATGCTCATTCTAGTCCCTGGAAATCCGATCATCAGTTGTGTCACATTTGCGTAACAGCAAGGAACTAAAGCACTAAAATCTAAACTAAATCACTAAAAAATAAGCACTAAAATCTCTTAGCAGATTTTCTGATGAGAAAAGCATGCAGGCTCCTCCTGCAAGGGTTTTAGGGCATTTAATTTGGAGTTCAGAGGCCAGATATGCTCCATGTAGCTCTGCCACATTTCTTGATACGTGAGTTATTTTAATACCATACAACATAAAACATGGACAAAACTAGAGAGTAAATTCAGACTGTGAATTTCAAAACACAGAGGATTTTGTGGATTTGGAAATTTCCTCATAAAGTTGAAGTACCTCAGGGTTAATATTTAAGCTTCTATTTTTCTGTAGAAAGAACTCTGGTTTTCTGGGTTCCAAGTAAATAGGAATTTAACACTGTCCATCCTCCACCAGCTGTGCTCTCCTGAAAAAATTGAGCTAAGAAGCCTGAAAAAAATTTATTTTGCTTCAAGGGCTATTTAATGTATCCAATTTTCCTCAAAACCTTTACCATCTGCCCTCTCCTGGGGCTGGCAAGGCAGGGCAGGTTATCAGTCAACTCAGCTCCAAGGTTATCAGTCAACTCAGCTCCAAATTCTTGCCACTTGCAAGTGCTTTCTAGGCTCATGGCATAGTTTTCAAATCATGTGAATCTATTCATTGCTGATCCATTTATGAGCAATTTGAGAAATATGTGAAACACAAGCTGCTCCTCATGGCTTTGGTCACTGGAAATAATGTGAAGACCAGAGTCCCACCTGGAATTGTAGAGCTCCTGGCCCCCTCTCTCCCATCCTTTCTGAGCCCAGGGCGGAATCCTCCCTCTGAACGAGCCCTTCATTCATGAGGGCTGAGCACCTTACAGCTTCAGCACAAGCAAATGTGCTGATGATGACCAGCAGGGCTATAGGAAGCACTAGTAAATGAGAAAAGAACTTCTAGCTAATCACTTGCTCGTTCACTAATTCAATATTTAGAAAAATTGAATCTGTCTCTCTCAAAAAAAGTAGACTTGAAATGGCCACCGCAGTAAGGGAATGGATCTTTCGAAGGCGTTGTCCTCAACACCAAGAACAACCCCGTGTACAAACAGAAGAATCAGTAACAGTAAGGAGCCCTGGTGTCATCCTTCTCCCACCCCAGGTTCTTTCCATGAGCAGCAGTATCTGGGCTGTTCCATCTAAAACAAATGGACTTCGATGTCTGTGCTATGCCCAACAATCTCTGTTAAACATCAATACATATGTCAAGCATTATTTAGTTTGACTTTCCAAGGAAACTATTCAATATGAAGCATTCAGTAAATTCTCTTCTAAAACAGAATCTCTCATTCAGTTCAAAGGTACGTTATGTGACTATCTCAAGACATACATATAAAAATAAATAAAATTTAAAATAGCATTGAATTTATAAGTACAGTGATGGGAGTAGGAGATAAGCAAACATTAAATTGGACTTTGAGAAGGTTTGGTGAGTGATTAAAAATGAGCCACGTTTAAATGCCATTTGAGTTGCTATAAACACAGAGCAGGTATATCTAATAATTTAGTAGATGTTAATAAATTTGGGGAACTTTCTCTTCTAGGAAAATGTATGTTGACCATCTCCAATTCAAATGGAGCAAATCAGATTCCGTGGAGCAGAGGTTTGCATGTCCCCAGGGAAGCGTGGAGTGAAAAACTCTCAGCAGTGATTCCTGCACACCCACCAGCCCTGGGATGGGCAAGGAACACTTTGATTTCATTATCTTTTCTGTTTATCTTTAATCACACCTCTTTATCTGACCATTCAGCCTTTTAAGGTTGCATTATCTTTTTTCGTTTAAGATCACATTATCTTTATGCTCTCTGTTCCTTGATTCATCATTGATTTTTGCCTTCTGGTTTCATCTTTCACTGTAGCAAATGGAAGGCTTCTAATTTAAAGCCACTTGTTGAAGGAAAATCAAACTGATGCAGATTAGTTTGGAAACGGGAATACTTTAAGACTTACACAGACTTTAAGAAGCATCCTGAAGTTTCCTTAAGGGCAACAATTTGTTTCTTGTACTCATTATCATTTATGTATTTACACCACACACAATGCCGTGCGTGTATACACACACAGTGTTTATCCATGTGAATACGCAACGCAGCATATACATCCACACACACTGGATACCCAACTCTCTGACCCATCATAGTCACCTAATAAACATGAGCTGATTATAGTAAATGAGCAATGCATTGGCTGCAGAGTTCGGATTCCTGCGGATGCTGTGAAAAGCGCGTTCCTTCCTGCACTCACCTCTATTTCCATAGGCTCCACCTCGATCTTTTTCCATAGTTCCAGCAACTGTGCGATCGGCATTTTTAAACTTTCCTTTTCTGCTGGTCAAGTATTGATAGTAAGAAAGGAAATAAACAGAGGCTCGGACCGGCACAGGGGGACGGCCAGACGGGATGTCAGAAGCCAAGGGACGCAGAGGCTGGCGGGTGGCGGCGACGGAGAGGACAGATCCGGCTCCCAGAGGAGGTCGTGAGTGCGGGGCCTGCGCCGGCCGGAGGAGGGACCCGGGGGGCTGCAATATGGCTGCTCGGGTGCCGTCCCCTCCCTGCCAAGCCAGGGCTCTGGGGAGCTGCTGCCGCTTCCCGCTCAGGCTGGGGCGAGGAAAGGAGGGGACGGCGCTGCGGCTTCAGAATCTGTACTGCGACTTTGGCAGAGTAAACGCTGCACTTGCAGCTTCGAATTGGATTTCCTGCCTCTCCCCCCTCCCTTCCCTGGCCACGCTCTTCCCTCCTCCCCTCACTATTTTACCTTAATTGGCTCTCAATGAGGGTGAAAGTTGAGTCTGAGGATGCTGCTGCCATAGAAACTGCATAGCAACCAAGGGCTGGGGAAGCGGGGAGGGGGCGGTGCGGCAGGTCTTTCCCCCCCCAGCCCCAGCACGCGCACACCCTTCCCCACCTCCCCAGCCTGCCGCCCCTCCCCGGAGACCCACACCGCCGCCTCCCGCCGCAGAACCAGGACGGGCGGGACAGGAACAGGGACGGAGGGACGGGGACGAGGAGAGGGCCCCACGCAGCACAGCTGCTTTCCTGCCGAGCGTTCAGGAGACTCCGGCACCTCTGGAAGCTCTGCTGACTGAGCTGCCCGCGGCTGCCTCCCCCGAGGGCTGGGGCAGCACCTCAGGAGAAGAGGGACGAAGAGGGACGACAGACAAATAGCTGGGGAGAGGCGGGGGGCGGCCCGTGGGGTCCGCTGGGCCCTACCCAGCCATGCCCAGCCCTGCCCAGCCCTGCCCAGAACAGCACTCAGGCCTCTGCGGGCCAGGATGAAAGGCACGTGGGCCGCTGGGGCTCCCAGTGGCAGGGCCTGAGGGACAGAAGCATTAATTCAAACAACGTGTATCCTGCCCCTCAGCTCCTTCAGGTCTCCACCCCGTCCTATTTCACAGGTGACAGAGTCCTGAGGCTCAGAGAAGGAACCCCCGAAGACACAGCCAGGCGCCCGCGGGAGAGCAAGGCCTCCTGGGCCACGGCTCTTTGGAAAGGAAGCGGGGAGAAGATTCCCCTCCGTTTCCCTTTTTTTGGGGGTGGAGTGGGGGGATCTCTCTTGCCTCCCTCCTTACTCCCTTCTTTCCTGGATAATGAAAGATGCGTGCGGGTGAAAGACATATTCATTTCTCCAATCATCCAAGTGCTAATCCAGAAGCATTTTGGTTCCCTCTTTTAGGAAAGGGTGTTAAAGTTAACACAATTTAATGCTGCTTTGGAAGTAAGTGTATTCATTTCTATAGCAAATTCCTTTATCTTTGAGAGAAATATCTTTTTAAAAATGGCTTAATGTTCTCCAAAATTATCAACCCCTTTTTCTTTTTCGTCTTTACACAATCACTAAGAAATTCAATTCACTGGAAAAAAAGAAAAGCCCAAATCCCAGATACTTTGTATCTCACAGCAAAGTCGAGTCCAAAGTTAACAGAGGGTTCCGCACTTGGTGTTGATTTATGACAGTCACTTTATCTTTCTACAAAATTAGGCCAGAAGGACCTGTAAAATCAATTGCATCCAGAATTTTAAAAATAGCAATATTGTTCATTTTCAAATTGGAGATTCTGTGATTGACAGAGCAGAGTGAAGGTTTTCTTGTGTTAACAATCATAAGGTGATTTTGTACATGCTGTAAAAGGTCACAGATTAAAAACAGGCAAGGCCAGGGTGGTGGCTCATGCCTGTAATCCCAGCACTGTGGGAAGCCAAGGTGGGCGGATCACCTGAAGTGGGAGTTCGAGACCAGCCTGGCCAACACAGTGAAACCCCATCTCTGCTAAAAATACAAAACTTAGCCGGGCGTGGTATCGCATGCCTGTAACCCCAGCTACTAGGGAGGCTGAGGCAGGGGAATTGCTTCAACCCAGGGGGTGGAAGTTGCAGTGAGCAGAGATCACGCCACTGCACTCCAGCCTGGGCAACAGCATGAAACTCTGTCTCAAAAAAAAAAAAGAAAAGAAATGGTTTTTGGTTTTTGGTTTTTCTGTAAAAATCCTAGGAGAGTCACTCATAAAAGACAGTGCTGAAGAGATGTCAAGCATCTTTAATCTGATGGTAAAAATGTGGACTCCTGAAGGCAATGGGAAAGAAATGAACTCAGATTCTTTACTGTGTATTTACAAAGACTCCAGCTTCTGGAAGTTTCCACAAGGGCTCTGATGTGTAAGAAGGAAATAGAGGTCCTTTATATGAGGGAGGAAAGGACCTTCGGACGGGCTCTCTTGTGATTGGCAGTGCCTCCTAGGAAACCTGAGGGAAGCCCAGCTCCTGGGATGCCATGGGTGAACAGCCTGCCAGGCTCCCTAGCAAAAAAGAGCTCATTTTAAAGGGTATCTTAGGAATTGCTGAAAATGTGGTTCATAATTTAGCATGGTTTTTTTTAACTATGCAAATATGACACTAATCAACAGACTGCACATTATTTGGGCATCTCACAGGCAAGCAGAGAAGCCTGGAGAGATGAAACGATCACCAGGGAGCGAGACGAGAGCTCATGTGGCCAGGGCTCTGGCTGGAATTCCCACACTTACTCCCTGCGCTGCCACCTTGTAAAACACCTACGGGGTCCTCCCGAAGCAGAAACCTCCCGGATGGGTTCCTTTCCATCAACTTTTTACATGCAAGGCACTCCCGGGGCTGCTGCCCCCCAAGATGCAGTACCAGGTGTGCCGGACATTGGGGAAGGGGACCTGGAAACAGCCAGAAAATAAAACAAAATAAAATGCAACAAACTAAAATCTTCAAAAGGTGATGTTGATCTAGGAAAACAGCCCCACTTATGAAGTTTGTGGTTGGGAAAGGTAAACAATTAGAGATAAGAAGGAATAATTTTTCTGAAAGGAAATAATGATTACATTTAAATACCTAAGAAGATAAAGATTCAAATAAAGAACCAAGGAAATTAGATGTGTTGGAATTAAAATGTTCAACTAAATCCCAAGAAAACTTGAACAATCTTTTTCTTTCTTTCTTTTTTTTGAGACAGGGTGTCACTTTGTCACCCAGACTGTAGTGTAGTGGCACGATCTCAGCTCACTGCATTCTCGGCTTCCGGGGCTCAAGAGATCCACCCCAGCCTCCCAAGTAGCTGGGACCACAGGCGCATACCACCACACCAGTCATTTGTGTGTGTGTGTTTTTGTACAGACAGGGTTTTGCCATGTTGCCCAGGCTGCTCTCGAACTCTTGAACTCAGGCAATCTGCCTGCTTTGGCCTCCCGGAGTGCTGGGATTACAGGCTTGAGTCATTCTGCCCGGCCTGAACAACATTTTCAACAGAACACCACCTGAAAAAGCTATTTCTGAGAAACTCACCTCCAAAGCATCAATTTCCAAGAAGAAAGAACTGTTGAAGCAGCCTTGATGAAATGGGTCCTTAATGAACCAAACTCTGCAAAAGAAAAGCAATAGGAAGTATTTTAAGAGTCCCAAGTCACAGCCATTGTGAAATGAGATGGATGAGCTGGCATGAAACTCACGGAAACCCAGCCCCAAGTGAAAATTACTCTCTTGCTCCAACGAAGGAAGAGCACTCCTCTGTGTTCATCGCCTCTTCAATCTTAAAGTGTCTCTCTTCTCTTAGGAAGGAAAGACGGATGGAGAAGGGGAGGGAAGGAGGGATGGAGAGAGTTTATTCATTCCACAGATTTCTGACAACCAGAGAAAAGCTGAATCAGGAATCTGGTCCTCGTCCCGCTTCTGCTACTAATAGCCATCTTCTGTAGCTCAGTTTCCCCACAGAGAGGGCTGCCATGACCTGACTCACAGAATACACAGCAACAAAATATGTTTCGTGATCTGAGAGAAAAGGCCCAAAGAAATCCACATTTTCTGATGGACAGACGTGCTTGACCTCCACATTGAATCCAACGGACATTTTTAAAAGACCCAAATGTTTTATTCTGGGCTGTTCCATTTTGCAATGTTGTACATTTTGAAACGTATGAAAGATTTAGTAAAAATGAAAACAGTGTCCAGATGCAGTGGCTCACACCTGTAATCTCAGCAATTTGGGAGGCCGAGGCAGGAGATCACTTAAGCCCAGGAGTTTGAAACCAGCCTTGGCAACACAGTGAGACCCTGCCTCTACTAAGAATAATTTTTTTTTAAAATAGCCAGGCATGGTGGCATATGCCTGTAGTCCCAACTACTCGGGAGGCTGAGATGGGAGGATGGTTTGAGGCTGCAGTGAGCCATGATTGTGCCATTGTGCCACTGCTATCGAGCGTGGGTGACACAGCAAGACTCTGTCTCAAAAAAAACAACAGTTACTAATGTCCAGTGGCATGGTCACCAGCTTTGGTATTTTCACCCTCCACAGTTTCACAAAATTCTCCAAAAAACTTAAAACCAAATTTATTAAATTTTAACAAAAATGCATGTTACCCATTGTCATGGGCTGGGCCATGTCCTTCTACCTCCCAAATTCCTATGTGGAGGCCCTAACTCCCACTACCTCCAAATGTGACCTTCCATGGAAGCAGGGTCCCTGCAGACGTAACTGGTTAAGTAAGGTGAGGTCACGCTGGAGTGGAGTGGGCTTTATGTGATCTCATAAAATGGGGAGATTTGAACACAGACATGCACACAGGAGAACAGCACTGGGACGCTGGAGCTCTGCTGCCACGAGCTGAGGAACTGGGAGCCCTCCCAGAAGCTGAGAAAGAGGCTGCACAGACCCCTTCCGGACACCTTCAGAGGGTGTGTGACCCTGCTGACACCTTGACCTCAGACTTTGGGCCTTCAGAACTGGGAGGCAATCATTTTCTGTTGTTTCGGTCACTCGGCTGGTGATACTTGGTGATGGCAGCACGGAAGCCGACTAACATACCAGTTAGGGGATGAGGCGAGCACACAACAGCAAATCCAACAGCGCCCTAAGACCACAGCTCTGTAGTGACCAGAACCCAAACTCCAGGAGAAACCCGGCACATAGAGATCTTCACTGACACCTTTTCTCCACAGGGGCCAGTCAGGGCAAGGGGGACATCATTTCCACGGCAAATGGCTTAGCTTCCAAGGTGCACAGAGGCTCACAGAAGCCACTTTATATACTGGCAGCCGGCAGCTTGGTCCCGAAAGGCATTAAGGTGCCTGGGGCCCAGGCCAGCCCCCTTGGCAGGACGCCCTCAAAGCCTCATTTCCAGCACAGCAGCGTCGTGACATCCAGAACCGTAACAGCAGCTTGTTTTCAAAAGAAGTTATTCACAAGGAAGAAAAAAAGGCTGAGTACAGAGTAAACAGCCTCTACTATGAAAAATAAATTATAAGCTAGGCGAACATTTTTAAACAGGAGCTATTGCTTTGCAGTCTTCCCAACTAAGCTTTTCATCTCACTGGTAGGAAAAGTCATTGCGACCTGGACTGCCCAGATTCTCGGGACGCCCCCCCAAGTCTTCCTACATGTTGTGAAGGCTTCCCACCTTTAGAGTATAAATGCAACACCAGGCAAATGCTTATTCGTTTTAGTTGCATGAATTTCATACTTAAGAAAGTGCAGGCCGGGCGTGGTGGCTCACGCCTGTAATCCCAGCACTTTGGGAGGCCGAGGTGGGCAGATCACGAGGTCAAGAGATCGACGAGACCATCCTGGCCAACATGGTGAAATCCCGTCTCTACTAAAAATATAAAAATTAGCTGGCCGTGGTGGTGGGCACCTGTAATCCCAGGGAGGCAGAGTCAGGAGAATCGCTTGAACCCGGGAGCCAGAGATTGAAGTGAGCCGAGATAGCGCCACTGAACTCCAGCCTGGCGACAGAGTGAGACTCCATCTCAAAAATAAGAAAAAAAAAAAGAAAGAAAATGCACACACACACAAGCACACATAAAATTCAGAGGGAAGTGAAAATGCTGAAACATCTGCATTTCCTTCTCAAGTCACCCATCTTATTTGTCCACATATAACATTACCCAGGAGTTACCACAATCATATTTAAAAAGCAACCTAGTGCTAACCAGCCTTCCTGGTTGGGAGTCCCTCTGGCTTGCTGGTCCTGCAGAAATGGTAAGACCAAAGCTGCACTCTTCACTGACTTGCCATACTACACAGTAATTGCCAATTAAGCAATTCTTAGGGATTTATTTAATTTAGCCTCAAGCCAGACATATTGGTTCTAAAATTTATTTCAGTTTTCATAAGCCTAATCATATAAAAAGCCAATGAATACACTATGAGCAGCCAGGATCTGGAAGATCGGGCACATGCCATTTCCCCCATGCCATACCTCACCTGAAAGGTCTTGGCATCATATATACCACCAGAATTCATGTGAGCAAAGATGGCCTTTGTAATGGTTAAAACTGTCAACTTGATTGGATTGAAGGATGCAAAGTATTGATCCTAGGTGTGTGTGTGAGGGTGTTGCCAAAGGAGAGGAACATTTGAGTCAGTGGGCTAGGACAGGCAGACCCACCCTTAATCTGGTGGGCACCATCTAATCAGCTGCCAGCGTGGCTAGAATATAAAGCAGGCAGAAAAACATGAAAAAACTAGACTGGCCTAGCCTCCCAGCCTCCATCTTTCTCATGTGCTGGATGCTTCCTGCCCTCGAACATCAGATTCCAAGGTCTTCAGTTTTGGAACTTGGACTGGCTCTCCTTGCTCCTCAGCCTGCAGATGGTGTGACCTTGTGATCGGGTGAGTTAATACCTAATAAACTCCCCTTTATTATATATATATGTGTGTATATATATATATATATATATATATATATATATACATATATATATGATTACAGGCTGGGATTACGGGCGTGAGTCACGATGCCCAGCCTGCACGTTCTTAAGTATGAGATTCATGCAACTAATACTGATAGGCATTTTCCTCATGTTGCATTTATACTCTAGAGGTGGGAAGCCTTCACAACACATAGGGAGACTTGGAGGTGTCCCGAATAATACATATATATATATATATATTCCATTAGTTCTGTCCCTCTAGAGAACCCTGACTAATACAGCCTTCAAGGAAGATTTTTAAAGCAAAACAAATATATTTCAAGACTTAAAAAAAAATTACATTCTATTGAACCAACTCAAGTACTTTTGAAAACAAAAATATGTATATCAGCATCTGTGATCTGAATATGGAAAATGCCTTTAAAAAAAACCGGTGTGAAGTCTATGGAAGCTGTAGAGACAGAACAATTGGCTTCGAGAAGTGAAGAGTGGGGTGAAGCAGCCCGCAGCAGTAGCATGCAGGTTTGACTGATGTGCTTGTTGCATCATAATAATGGGCAACATTAGTTACCTGGTTAAGAATGGACCACAGCAAGAAACATGTACATAAAAATGACTCAAGAGTGGAAGCAGTGACTGTAAGAGGATGGCTCTGTGTTTACTGGACTTGGGGAGGGAACTGGAACAACTCCTCTCGGAGGTTGGTATTAGGAGTTAAAAATTAAACACAGGCACGAATGGGACTTCGCAAATTCTCAAAACTACAGTAGTTGCTGTCTCAAAATATAAATTATCAGTAAAAACAGTATGTATAGGAATCTTCTGGTTTATCTGTGGAATCGATTTTCCACTCCTGGTGGAAGTAGTTGAAGTATACTCAACTACTTCAGGTAGTTGAAGGTCACAGTTAAGAATAATAACTAGGCCGGGGGCAGTGGCTCATGCCTGTAATCCCAACATTTTGGGAGGCCGAGGCAGGCGAATAACCTGAGGTCAGGAGTTCGAGACCAACCTGGCCAACACGGTGAAACTCAGTTTCCAGTAAAAATACAAAAATTAGCCAGGCATGGTGGCGGGCGCCTGTAATCCCAGCTACTTGGGAGGCTTAGGCAGGAGAACCACTTGAACCCGGGAGGCAGAGGTTGCAGTGAGCCAAGGCAACAAGAGCGAAACTCCAGCTCAAACAAACAAACAAAAAGGAATAATAACTATAGTGGCATAAAATTCTCTTTAATAAAAGGTGAAGTTTGAGATATGGTGTGTCACCTGATGCCACCACTGAACTAGGCTTCTGAGGAGAAGAATGGAAGACAGGAGAGCTTCCAATGTGAAATGTTAAGTTTCCATTTGCAAGAGTATGTCTAAACTACAGGCCCCGGAAGCCCTGCTTTGGTCCTTCTGCTGGCACAGGCTGGCTTTTTTCATGCTGTCAACTTCAATTTCTACATATTTTTTTTAAATTCATGCTTGCTTACCTTGTCAGGAAAATGTCAGAATAGAATGAACTAGCCAAACTTGGCACACAGCTGTGCAAGAGAACTCTTTCTTTTTCATGAAGTATTTAGCTTAAGGAATGACTAGAACAGTAAAAATTACCGGAATAACTGTTTCTGCCTCCGTTTTTGAGATGTGGAAAGAATTATAAAAGCAAAGTCATGGAAGGAAATCCTTAGGATAACAAACCAGCAAAACTAAAAGACTGTCACTAACAACAAACCCAGTATTTTATCTTCACCTGTCCTGTTTGATCTCAAAAAGGGCATTAAAATTCCTTCTATGGCCGGGCGCGGTGGCTCACGCTTGTAATCCCAGCACTTTGGGAGGCCGAGGCGGGCGGATCACGGGGTCAGGAGATCGAGACCATGGTGAAACCCCGTCTCTACTAAAAATGCAAAAAATTAGCCGGGCGTGGTGGCGGGTGCCTGTAGTCCCAGCTACTCGGAGAGGCTGAGGCAGGAGAATGGAGTGAACCCGGGAGGCGGAGCTTGCAGTGAGCCGAGATTGTGCCACTGCACTCCAGCCTGGGCGACAGAGCGAGACTCTGTCTCAAGAAAAAAAAAAAAAATTCCTTCTATGAAGAGGTGAGCCAGAAAGCACAGGCGTGGAAGATCAGGTCACCACAGAAGCAGACAGAGCCAGAGAGAGCTCCTCTGGGGGCTGGACGCCAGGCGTCTGTATGGCAATGAGGAAGGGCAGTCTGAAAGACCAGCCTGGCCAGAGTCGCACTAGCTGTAAACCAAACTACAGGCTGTGCCCGGTTAGAGGGTGGAAGGTGCCCTGCGGTGTGCTGAGAACTGTGCTTACGTTTCTCAACATAAAGCGGAGCATTGATAAACCCCAGAGAACAAGCTGTGCTGCTCTGACCACGCCGTGCAGGGCTGAACGCACATTAGGTGCTTGATAAATGACAACTGATTAGTTGCTGAGGGAATTTTTTAAAGAATCGGCAAAATGATGTGTGTATCTGTGTGTGTTTGTACATGTGTGTAAGGATAACCCATTGATTTCCTAAAAAAAAAAATTAAATTACAGAATTTTCCAGTCCTCACTAGCCCTTTTGACTGAGTTCTTCAATCATCTAAGCAAAAGAAAGTGTTGCAGTGACCACCCCCATGGGGGCGTCTTGAGATGGGGAGGGCTCCTGTGAGTTCCTGATGTCTCAACAGGGCCAAGCAGAGGGCTTAGTCCACATTCAGTCTTTGGACAAGATTCTGCCAAACAAAGGACTGTTGGAGGCTTTGCAGGGTTGCAAGCCCTCCGCTCCCTGGGTAGAGGTAGGCCAGAAACACAGTGGATAAGACCCAGAGGAACTGACTTCCCAGTACGAACGCAGTGATAATTCGTTTTGTCAAACTGTTATGGGGCAGAAGAGTGACTTTTTTTTTCTAGTTTTAAATGAAAATTCTACAAGATGAACATGGATTATATTAACAAGAACACTAGTAAAGAAATTTCATAGCATGACTTTTTTCTTTGAGACGGAGTCTGGCTCTGTCTCCCAGGCTAGAGTGCAGTGGCGAGATCTTGGCTCACTGCAACCTCCAACCTCTGCCTCCTGGGTTCAAGCAATTCTCCTGCCTCAGTCTCCCGAGTAGCTGGGATTACAGGCATGTGCCACTACACTTGGCTAATTTTTGTATTTTTAGTAGAGACGGGGTTTCACTGTGTTGGTCAGGCTGGTCTCAAACTCCTGATCTTGTGATCCGCCCGCGTCGGCCTCCCCAAGTGCTGGGATTACAGGCGTGAGCCACCGCGTGCGGCAGCAGGACATTTTTTTAAATGTCTCTTTAATATTAGTATTTCTTGACAATAGTTCAACCTAACTTTGAATTCTCATACTAATTTAGGGAATAAAGTAAGAAGTATTTCTTGTAATGATATATTACTTGTTAAAAAGGAACCCTTTATTTTTTTCTAATACTTCTTTCACCCACCCCCTCACACCCCACAGAATTTAGTTAAGTGGATTGCACTTCTCTTGCTGAGGAAGTCTTGGGAAAAGCCCTTTCTGGTTCCCTACCAAGTCCCCAGGGGACCCCTCTCCACACCTTGGTGGGAGACATGCAGCCTGCAGAGTGGCCCCTGTACAAGCTCCTGGCCGAGGCTGGTGTGGGCGGCGGCTCTGCGGCGGATGCTCACACCTCAGCAGAGGCCTCCCTTGCCTTCCATACATCCCATTCACTCCTAACACACTCCAAGCTTCCAGGTGAGACTCCCCAGCCTGGGAGCAGGGCATGGGCCAAGAAGCAGCTGGGCTGGAGGGAGCTGGTAAGCAGGAGCAGTGAATGACCAGTGTGGGCCCCGTGCTCTGCGGCCATTGCACAGTTTTGGGTGGGAAACCTCCTAAGGCGCTCCAGGAGGCTAAGATGATCAAGATTCCTCTCAGGCTGAATTTGATTTAAAGAAAAGAAATGAACAGTTCCTGTATACCTTCATTTATGGGCTGAGTGTCCTACCTACAAGGAAGCAAAAGGAGACACACTCGACAATGGCCGGGCTGTTGGCCTTGCCTTGAACATGAGGATGCGGCAGTCAAGCCTCATGAGTTTCTTGGATAATAAAAATACATGTGAACCGGGCAAGCCTGAACACCCTTGATAATGAGGGAAAGTTCCTTTTTGCAATTCTTTTCAGCTCTCCTATCTGATTCTCAGCATGCAGTATCCACAATGGAACTAAAATGGGTGTGGTTCTTCAGGCCAGCCTCTCCCCTCCTCCCTGGGCCTGCTTCTGTAAGTGGGGTCCACCTGGAGCCCGACGCAGGAGCAGCAGCAGTCACGCTTTTCTGCAGCATTTCATTACATCATGTCTTCTCAGAAACCTGGATTCCTTTCCTAGAAAAATACTGAAGTCTTGGCTATTTAAAACAAGCTAAATAGCCTTCTGATTTGTTTATTTCATCCAGCATTTTTTAAAAATCTGGCTTGATTTTCTTTAAAAACAGTCTTGTCTCGTGATGTGGATGTTTTTCTGCCCCACAGCTGATTACCGCAGCCTTTTAGATGGCACTGCCGTCAGCTGAGATACTTTTTCCTTCTGCTTCAGTAAAAATAGATGAATTCTGATTGGAGCTTGTGGAAGTTTCTCTGCATTGTCAGATGCTGATCCCCCATCAATATAAATCTTTGCCCTTCTTAAGAAATATTTTCTAATGAACTTTTGAAAAGCTAGAGGAAAAGGAAGTGCTATAAATATCCATGAATATATGTAATTTTTTAAATCTCTGGATCGTGTGCATTGCTTATCTGATAGAGCAGATTTGGGGACATGGCTGGAGTGAGATGGGATGCCCGTCAGTCACCCCTCCTCTTGGGAGTGGGGCACAGTGGGGTGGAGGGGGTGGTCAGCGTGAGTCTGGCCAGGACCATTTCCATGGAGGCCCACGTGACACACGTGAGCCCCAGGACTTGGGGAACTCTGACCACCCCTCTTCTGCGTCAGCCTTTCCCCCTCCCCTCATGAGCACAAAGCCCCCAGACCTTGGAGGCATGAACACAAACATGCACCAGACCAGCATTGTGCCGGAGACAAAGACGACTCACCTGAAACCAGAGACTCCTCCAGCACAGGCGGAGTGAGGGCTCTCTCCACTGCCCAAACGGCGAGACTCATCCACCTCCTAAATCTCAGCCAAGGGAAGTAGGTCCTTCCCTGATGCTCCCGAGACCGCCCAAGAAATGGTCAGAACTGCAGCCTCTTTCAGGCAACCCCTAATCACGCCAGCCAGGTTTTTCTTTATCTGTAGTTACCCTATAGGTAAAGGAAATAGATGGGCAGGGCTGCTTCTAGCAAGATAGCTCTTTTTCATAATGATTGACAAGCTAATATAGCTAAAACAAAATTAATAAAATAATGTCCATGGTTCCCTAGTATTTATAACTTTTGTACATTTTCGTTTCACAGACCGTTCATATGCCCAGGTTCCTTTGCAGCTGGTCTGGACAAAACAGACAAAAATCTTTGCCCGGGTTCTGTTTTAGCTGGAGGAAAGCAAGGAAAAAAAAAGTACTGGACAGTGTGTCCCGAGGTGGGCAGAGAAGGTGGACGGAGCACGTCGGGCAGGGGTGGGACCTTAGCTGGAGCGGCCAGGGAAGCTCTCACTGAGATGATGTCAGCGAGGACTCCAGGCCGGGCAGGGGACTTGGTCGTGGTGTTGGGGAGAAGAGCAGTCCTGGCAGCAAGCACAAGTGTCCGAGGCATGGGAGGGGGACATCTGGCAGGTGCAAGGAACAGCAGCGGGTGAACGTGGCTGGTGAACGGTGAGCAAAAGCCAGAGGAGCAGGAACCATAGGGAAGAAATGGCTTGCGGGAAACATACCATCTTGTAACAGCATCTTAAAAATGTTTCCCGACTTTTAAAACATAGCGTAGTGAAAATGTTTTCCAACGTTATAATAGCCCTCAAAAGTACTTTACATTTCAAATTCCATTCTACTGACATATCTTCATGCATGGAATCATTCCTCATAGGGGAATATTTTTGTTTCAGTTAAAATCTCTGTGCATAAGGCTTTTGCCCTATGCTTAGGACAAGCTCCCAAATGTGACCTTCCTTGGTAAATGATTATGAGCATTTTTTACCTCATAAAATAAAATTAAAAAACACCCTAAAACACAGTAAAGTATGTTTTAACGGAGGGTCCTCTTACAAATAGGAAAAATGAGCTTTGCTTCTGTGAGTGATTTTTAAAAAGTGACCTGAAAGATCTTCCCGACTCAAACATATTTTCCATTTTGATCTTTTATTATGAAAGCATATTTGAGAGTATTAAAAGATGGACTTACTGACCTAAATAAATTAAGATATGCCACGTTTCTGGCTAGGAGAGCTGAAAAGTTTAAACATGTATATTCTACTAAAATTAATCTGAATTTCATTGTGGCTATAATCAAATCAAACTGTGATATATGACTTAAGAAAATAAGCAAAAGTTTAAAACTAAACAAGAATGAAAAGAATAAGAATAACAGGAATAACACCTGCGCTGCCAGGTGTAATCTTTATAGAAACTTTAAAGGCACATAGATGAAAGTAGAGTGGGATCAAAACAAATACACATAAATCAATGGGAAAGAACAGTTCAACTCATAACTAGGGTAAATATATATGGACTTAAAATGTGGTAGAAAAATACTGTACACCAATTACAAAGTGATAGAGTTTTTATGAGTGTTGTGTTGTGAGGGAAATTGGCCATTTGGAAAAAAATTAGTTTAAAATCTTATTTCCCAAATACATAAAATTAGAGATAAACTCTATATTGTACAAAATGTGAAATCATAGCAAGAAGAAAAAAAGGTGAATATTTATTTGACTTGGTTTGAAAATAACATTTTAAGCACAAAAAATGGAATAAATTTCAAAAAATTGACTAATAAATATGTCTACCTAAAATGTAAAGAGTGTAATTAATATTCCAAAGTAACGTAAAGGTTTGCAACAATCACTTTTTGATAACTTACGTAATATAAGATTTGAAATAAGTGGACAAATATACATCTTCATCAATGTGAACATATTTATAAAATCTTCCCTTTCCTTTTTGCTTAGAAACAAAAACCTTTCTACTGATTTGGGGGGAGGCAGTCTTTTTTAAAAACATGAATTCTAAGCATTATCCATATATTTCATTATGTGTCTGTATACTTTTGATGTATTCTACTACTTTTTAATGAACCATCTGTCCAAAATTTATTTTCAAAATTGAGAAATCAGTAATTGGGTAAATTATAGACTCGTGTTTTATTGCATTATTGGTTGTGATTTAACTGTTGCCACCTGAGCTAAGTGCTGTGCGAAATGAGGAGGCAACTGCAGGGCTAGCAAATCATGTCTCCAACAAGCAGCTCAAGACAATCAGGTGAAATGTAAGAGCAGTCCTGAAAACCATGGTGTTTTTGAGAAGCCAGAAATGTGCATTACTTTGTAGCCTTGGGGGAAATTTTCAAGAGGATAGAAAACACACACACACACTCACACACACTCACACACTCACACACAACTAGATTCAATTGAGTCAGATCAGAACAGGAGCAGACTAGAACACGATACTCACAAGAGCTAAAAGGATAGGGAAGCCAGCCACCAGCATGTGAGGAGATGACTTGGCAGACAAACGTAACCACGTGAATAAAGGGAAGGTGTTAAGTCCAGGTATGGGGAAGAGCACAGGGCTTGGAGTACAATGACTGAAAACTCCACATCCTGATGGTTCCGCGATTTCATTAGCATGTGATCTAGGTGGGTGGCTTCCTTTCTCTGACCTTCTCTTTCCTCCACAGAAATAAGAGTATTAGCATTATAATCAACAACAACATCAACCACATCTGTCTAATACCACAGCCCCAGGGTGATCAATGAATTTCTCTACCGCCAGGGCTGAGCTGGCAGAAGGAATGTTTCCCTCTTAAGCTACAGGCAGCACAGAAACCAAGGAATGACATAAACCCAGAGCCCGGGAAGGAAGGGCATACCAAACGTCTCCTGAAAGCTGCTCTGTGGCTCCGAAGGGCAGGGAGCTAAGTGCGTGGAACACCTGGTGTGAGTGGGGAGGAGTGAGCTCTGGGTCGAAAGAGCACTGTTCCCAGTTGCTGGTCTTCATGGCTTGCTGCCACCTCGTGAGTGGGAACATCAGCTGGGTACAGAGTGACAGAGATCCTTCACCTCTATCAATCTCACCAAGTTGATGCAGGGATCAAATATGCTTGTGAGGGTAAGGGGGTTTGAATATCACAATTAACTATACAAATATTAATTTGTTCTATCATTATTGGCAAATGATTACTCATCCATCAACTTTTATCTCAACATTTGCTTCTTCTGGAGGCTTTCCAGTATTTTTTTCCAAGGCCATCGTGTATGGCTGTGCAGGTATTACAGTGCACAACTCTAGAGGGCCACAATGTCAGTGGCGCTCAGCACTGCCCTGTGTACGCCTACACAGTTGTATGCAGAGCCCTGACCCCCATGCAGAGATTTATGCAACATTTCTCTTAAATCCACACTGCACTTTATGAGGTCCTCTAGAACAATTGCCTACAGATACTATACTTCATGCAACATTTGTTCTCTGATGCTTTACTCCCACCTGTTCACTCTTCAGGCCTAGAATTACAGGATTTGAGAATAGAGACTTTTGTTTTTAAAATTTTTATCTCTAACACTTGCAAAGTACCTGGAAATTTGTTTAATAAATTAGTAATACAAATTATTACATTATAACTTGAAAGCTGCTTTTATTACAGAATGATCTGTCAACAAAAAGAGTCAATCTCTGTACAACATTTGAAGAGATTTATTGTGAGCCAAATATGACTCATCAATATTCTGTGACCCAGGAGACTCTGAGAACATGTGCACAAGGTGGTCAGGATACAGCTTGGTTGTATACATTTTATGGAGACATAGACATCAATCGATAAACGTACATTGGTTTGGTCCGGAAAGGTGGGACAACTTGAAGCAGGGGCCTCCAGGTCATAGGTGGATTCAAGAATTTTCTAATTGGCAATTGATTGAAAGAGTTAAGTGATTGTCTAAAGACCTAGAATCAATAGAAGGGAATGTCTGGGTTAAGATAAGTGGTTGTAGAGACCAAGATCCCCATTATGCAAACAGAACCAATAGAAGAGAATGTTTCTTATTAGACTTAAAAAGTCTGTTCTATCAGTCTTAAAGTCTCTGTTATAATGTTAATGCTGATCATCTGTGCCTGAATTCCACTGGGAGGTGTACATAACGAGGCATGTCTAACCCCCACTTTCCCTCATGGCCTGAACTAGTTTTTCAGGTTAACTTTGGATTGCCCTTGGCTGAGGGGAGGGTCCATCAGATGGTTCAGGTGCTTAGAATTTTATTTTTGGTTTACAGATCAAATGCCCTTTAAGGTAGGACTATATGCCAAGTGGTCGCAATGTCTGTTCCCTTAACCCCAAATATCTTGTGAGTAAGAATGCCTAACCTCCTAGGAATGCAGCCCAAGTCTTAGCCTCATTTTTCCCAGCCCCTCTTCAAGATGGAGTTGCCCTGATTCAAATACCTTTGACAACAGGGCTAGATAGAGTAGGTCAGGCAAGAGATATGTAACTGGACCAAATGGTGTGGAAGATGGTAAGATAGGTTAACTAGGAAAGACTTCAGGATTGACCCAGCCTGGGGACAGCCTAGAAAGAACCAGAGCATTAACAAGAAAGATGAGAAGGTATTTTTACATTGGTTGAAAATACCAGTAGGGATCCTGTTAAGGATTAAATTACCTACAAAAATAATAATATAGTTTGGTTTCATCTCTAATAGACCAATCCTCCTGAAAGTAATAATTATTGACTAAGTAAAAAATACAAAACAACTACCTGAAAGCTGTGAGAGTATACTAAGGCAGGCAGATTTGCAAGGGAGACAAAATTTAAAAGAAAGGAATATCACACTGTGAGTTTTTCATTATATAATTTTTAGTCATAGTCACAGTATGGCGCAACTAAAACACAAGTTGAAAACCCGTACTCAGAGACTTCTATTTCTGGCTGTGATGAAGGAAGAGTGCTAGATTTATCCTCCTGCCTTAAACAAAAAGATATATAAAATAAATATATTTTCCAAAATATATAAAACAATGGATATGAGTCATATTTTTCTGTTTTTCATTTGCATAGTTGATAATTTTTTTACTGGATGCTAGACATTTAAAATTTCAACACAGGACAGAAATCTCATCTGGGAAAAAGGGAACAGATAAGGTAAGCCCTAACGTTGTCCTATATCAATGTCTGGATAGAGTTTCTAGGTGACAGGGCAAGAAGCAGAGCCCAGAGGCTGGTGGTCCCCCTGAATTGAGGTGACAGAGTTTGGGATTTAGGGAGTCCAGATCAGCTAGAATCTGTGGGATAAAAACCAAGGAGGATGAGCTCCAGAAATAGGAAGAGAGGTGCCCTTGAAAATGTGACTGATAATGATCTGAGCATGTATATGAAGAAAATACAAAGGCAAGTGAAAGAATCATTGTAAAGGAGTAGGTGGTACAATTCCTGGAGCTTACACAGGGATGAGAATAGTTTCTGTTTTCACCAGCCAGAGTTAAAAGCCACCCAACACATAAGGCATCAGTAGAATCTTCAAAAGAACATTGCCTTAGTAATAGAAATAAATTAGCCCTAGACTAAGGCTGCCATGGGCCTATGCTACAGAGCCTTACAGCAAGCTTTGAAGAGATTAAAATAATTACAAGTAACTAAACTGCATCCCAAAGTTCTGCAATATTTAAAATAATACAACAAAATTAAGCACCCAAAAATGTTAAATTTAAAATGTTCAGCACCCAGTCAAAAATTATTAGGCATCCAAAGAAACAAGAAGATATGATCCATAACCAGGAGAAAAATCACTCAAAGAAACAGACTCAGAAATGACAGAGACAACAGAAGTAACAGAAAATATATTAAAATAGCTATTATAAATATAAATATATATATATCATGTTTAAAAAGCTTAAGCATGATGAGCAGAAAAACCAAAAATATAAAATACAAATGAAATGTCTATATATGAAAATAAACTATTTGAAATGAAAAACACACTGAATGAAACTAAGTGCTGATTAGACACTGAAGAAGAAAATACTCTACATTTGGAAGACATAATAATAGAAACTATTCAAAATAAAAGAAGGAAGGGAAAAGACTGAAAAAAAATGAACAAAGCAACAATGATCTCTGGGACGATATTAAGTGGTATGAGGCAGGAATAACTGGAGACCCAGAAGGAGCAAAGGGGAGGAGGTACAAGAAAATATTTAATAAAATATGGCTAAAATTTTTTCAAGTTTGATAAAAAGCTGTAAATTCACAGATCTAAGAAGTCCAAAGTACCACACATTAAAAAAAAAAAGCATATCACAGTCAAATCTCCATAAACCATCAAGAAAAGAAAATATTAAAAACAACCAGAAGAAAAAAAGTATATACAGAAGCAAAGATAACTACAGCAGACTTCTTGTCTGAAATTATGTGAGGCAAAAACAAAACAAAACAAAACAAAAAAGCAGTGGTATGGCAGTATTAAAGTACTGGGAAAAGGTCAGCCTAGAATTCTATATGCAGAAAAATATCTTTCTAAAATGAAGGTAAAATAACTTTTTTCAGACAAACAAAACTTGCCAAAGCACATATACTATGAAGAATCAATTTATAGTATATAGTACATATACTATAAATGGCAAAGCTGCAGAGAAAAACAGAATGCATACATTGCTGGTAGGTATGTAAATTAGTTCAGCCATTGTAGAAAGCAGTGTGGCAACTTCTCAAAGAACTTAAAACAGAAGTACCATTCAACTCAGCAATCCCATTACTGGGTATATACCCAAAGAAATACACATCATTCTACCATAAAGACACACGCATGCATATGTTCTTTCAGCACTATGTACAATAGCAAACACATACAATCAACCTGATGCTCATCAATAGTAGACTGAAAAAAAAAAGAAATGTGGCACACATACATGTTTTTTAAATCATGAACGGGCATTGAATTTTGTCAAATGCTTTTTTGGCACCTATTAAAACAGTTGTATTGCTTATTTTTTTCTAGTAATATTAGAAATGACTTTTTAAAGATATTGCCTGCTAATATGGTAATTAATTGTAAGATGTTAAACCAACTTTGCATTCTACATAGCCATAAACAAATTGAGATCATGTTCTTTGCAGAAACAAGGATGGAACTGGAGGCCATAATCCTAAGTGAACTAAAGCAGGAATAGAAAACCAAATACTGCATGTTCTCACTTATAAGTGGGAGCTAAACATTGAGTACATATGGACACAAAGAAGGGAAAAACAGACACTGGGCCCTACTGGAAGGTGGGGGGTGGGAGGAGTGAGAGGGTCAAAACGCTACCTATTGGGTACTATGCTCACTACCTGGATGACTAAATAATCTGTACACCAAACCCCCATGATATGAAATTTACCTATATAAGAAACCTGCACATGTACCCTGAACCTAAAATAAAAGTTAATAAATATCTCCTCCAAAAAAAAAAGAATCTAAAGAAAGTTCTTCAGGAGAAAATATCAGACAGTAATTCAAACCTAGAAAAGAAATCAAAGTAATTTAAAATAAGTATGTAAATCAATAGAAAAGATTGTTTAATTTTTAAAATATCTTAAATAAATGCTAATTAAAAGAAAAATAATAACATATTGTTTCATCTATAACATATAGAAGCAAATATAGACAATAATAGCAAACAGGATAGGAAGGAAGAAAGGGAAGTATTTCTTGTAAGGACCAAACATTTCAATAAGTATGAAATGTTATAATAATCTTTGAAGGTATAAGGCAATATTCCTAGAGCAATTATTATAAAAATAGGGTGTACAATTACTAAGCCAATAGTAGAGTTAAAACTGAGTCATAAAATACTCAATTATTCCAAAAAAACAAGGAAGGAAAAGGGGGTGAAAGGAACAAAGAACAAATAAGAAAAATATAAAATAATAGAAAATATTAGATTTAAACCCAACATTGTCAATGATCACATTAAATGTCCATGGTATCCCTTAGTTTATTCAAAGACAGGATAATTTAAAACAACAGAAATGTATTGTTTGCAGTTCTGGAAGCTGAGAAGTCTAAGATCAAGAAATTTGGTGTCTGGGGAGATCTCACTCTCTGCTTCACATATGGCACCTTCTTGCAGTGTTTTTACATGGTAGGAGCTCTCTCATGCCTCTTTTATAAGGGCACTAATCCCATTCATTAGAGTGACTCTCTTATAACCTAATCACCTCTCAAAGGCCCCACCTCTTAATACCACTACATTGAGGTTTAGGTTTCAACCTATGAATTTGGTGGTGGAAAAAAAATTCAGACAATAGTATGGTCTAATCACTCCAATTAAAAAGCAAAGGCAGTCAAATTGGATTAAACAGAAAGACTCAAGTAAATGCTGTCTACAAAACACCTCCTTTATATACAAAGCCAATACAAAGGTAAGTAATAGGTGAAAAGTAAAAGGATAGAAAAAGATACATCATGCAAATATTAATCAAAGGAAACTGGAGTGACTGTATTTATATTAGATAAAATAGGTTTCAGTACAGAGAATTTAACCAGGTATAAAACTGGATATTTCGTAATGATAAATAGATCCATGAGAAGCAAATCAAGAATATATAAAAATCCTAAATATTTATGTTCCAAATAACAAGCTTCAAAATACATAAAGCAAAAACAGAATTGAAAGAAAAAATAAACCAACAATTAGAGTTGGAGCTTTCAAAAGTCTTATTTTATTAATTGATAGCACAAGTAGACAATTAGTAATGATATAGAAGACAAATAATACTATCAACAAATTTAAAATCTATACATCAATTTGATCAAATATCAATCAAACTGATATTTTTAGAATGTCCTACCAGGAGGCACTATTAGCAAAATACACACTTTTTTATATGTGCACATAAGAAAGACAGTCTTATGCTGGGCAATAAGTAAATCATATTACATTTAAAAGGATTGAAATTATGCAAAGTATGTTTTCTAAGCACAGCTGAATTAAACAGAAAGATATCTAGGAAAACCCCAAATATGTAGAAATTAAAAATTAAATAGTCCATGGATCACATAAAAAATACAGTAGACATTAAAAAATATTCTCAATCTAATAAAAATATAAATAAACATATCAAAATCCGTGGGAAATTACAAAACAATTCTCAGAAAAAAAATTATACCTCAAATGCTTGTGTTAAAAAAGAAGATATAAGATCAGTGATCTGAGGTCTGACTTTAAAAAGTTAGAAGAAGAACAAAGAAAACCCAAAGTAGATAAAAGGAAGAAAATTACAAAACTAAGAGCAGAAGTAAGTAAAATTTGTAGACAAACAATAGAACAAAGTCAAAATCTAGTTCTTTGAAATAATTAAGCAAATTAAAAAGTCCATAGTTAGACTGATTTTTAAGAGTGATAATACATACTGTGAAAATCAAGAATGAAAGAGGGGTCATCACTACAGATCCTATAGACACTAAAAGGATAGTGAGTAGTATTAGCAACCTTATGCCAATAATTTCTGTAAATTAGATGACACAGAGAAATTCCTTAAAAATACAACTTTTAAAATTGAACAGATGAACAGAAAATCTACATAGGTCTATATCTATTAAAGTAATTGAATTAATATCCAACATTAATTCAACTGGCTAGATATTGGGTGAATTCTGTCAAACGTTCTAGAAACAAGGAATATAAATTTCATGTAAACATGTTAAATTCAGAAAATAGAGGAGAAAACATGTCCGATTTACTTCATGAGTCCAGTCTAATATTAGTATCAAAACCCGACAAAGACATTACAAAAATTACAGGCCAGTAACACTGATAAACATAGACATAAATTTTCTTAAGAAAATACTCATGAGTATAAATTGAACACGTCAAAAGAAGTAGGTTTTATCAAGTAAGTTTTATGTGAAGAATGCAAAGTTGGTTTAACATTTTACAGTTAATTACCATATTAGCAGACAACATCTTTAAAAAGTCATTTCTAATATTACTAGAAAAAAATAAGCAATACAACTGTTTTAATAGGTGCCAAAAAAGCATTTGACAAAATTCAATGCCCGTTCATGATTTAAAAAACAACAACAAACTCTCAAAAATTCTGAAATGGATTTAAACTTCCTCAACCTACTAAAAAATATCTCGAAAAGATCTACAACTAATAACATCCTTAATGATTATGGTTTAATTAAAAAATAATCAATTAAGTAAATAAATAAATAAATGAAATGCCCTAGTTTCCTCACAAAAAGCTTCTGAAACCTTTGGAAGGCAGCTATGCTCACCACTATACCACCAATGCCTGCATTTCTGAAACCTTTGGAATTTCTAAAAGAGTCATTGTCTTTGGTATGATAATGAGATGCCTGGTAGCTGGGTTCCCCTAGGTAGCTTCAGAATGGGGACTGGTTGCTACAAAGACCAAGCCTTGATTAGAAGCTTAGAACTTTCAGGCCTGTCTCTCAACCTATAGAAAGGGAAAAGGGGTTGGAGACTGTGCTAATCACCATTGGCTGATGATTTAATCAGTCATACCTACATAATGAAGCCTCCATTAAAACCCTAAATGACAGTTGGGAGGGTTTCCAGGTTGGTGAACACATCAAGGTGCTGGGAGGGTGGTGCATCCAGAGGGAACACGGAAGCTCCTTCCCCTTCCTCCATACCCTGCCCTGTGCAGCTCTTTCATTTGGCAGTTCCTGAGGTGTATTCTTTATAATAACTGGTAATTTCCACCAAATTATCAAACCTGCAGAAGGAATCATGGGAATCCTCAATTTCTACCTGGTCAATCAGAAGTTCAGGAAGCCCTCAACCTGTGACTGGCATCTGAATTGGGGGGAAGCAGATCGAGCCTTTGAGCTGTGGGGTCTGCACTAACTCCAAGGGGCTAATCTCAGAATTGAATTGTCGAACTCACAGTTGTTGTCCAGAGAATCAGAGAATTGGTTGGTGTGAAACAAAAACCCCATAGCTTGGTGTCAGAACTGTTATAAGTAAAAACAGCTGAAACGTAAATTATTATATGCTTCCCCTTAAGTCAAGGAAAAGGCAAGGATGCTTCTTCTTACCGTGTCTACCCAACATTCTCCTAGTGATTCTAGACAGTGCAATAGGCAAGGTAAAGAAATACAAGCATAGAGGTTCCAAGATGGCCAAATAGGAACAGCTCCAGTCTGCAGCTCCCAGCATGAGTGATGCAGAAGACAGGTGACTTCTGCATTTCCAACTGAGGTACTGGGTTCATCTCATTGGGGCTTGTTAGACAGTGGGTGCAGCCCATGGAGCAGGGCGGGGCATTGCCTCACCCAGGAAGCGCAAGGGGTTGGGGAATTCCTTTCCTAGCAAAGGGAAGCCGTGACAGATGGTACCTGGAAATTCAGGACACTCCCACCCTAATACTGCGCTTTTCCAATGGCCTTAGCAAACGGCACACCAGGAGATTATATCCCGCGTCTGGCTGGTGGGGGTGGTCCCACGCCCACAGGGCCTTGCTCACTGCTAGCACAGCAGTCTAAGATCAAACTGCAAGGCAGCAGCGAGGCTGGGGGAGGGGTGTCTGCTGTTGCTGAGGCTTGAGTAGCCTTAGCGGCCATGAATAAGTGCCCATCTCACGTGCAGAGACACACAAAGTGGCCGGGAAGCTCGAACTGGGTGGAGCCCACCGCAGCTCAAGGAGGCCTGCCTGCCTCTGTAGACTCCACCTCTGGGGGCAGGACATAGCTGAACGAAAGGCAGCAGAAACTTCTGCAGACTTAAGCATCCCTGTCTGACAGCTTTGAAGAGAGTAGTGGTTCTTCCAGCACAGAGTCTGAGATCTGAGAACGGACAGACTGCCTCCTCAAGTGGGTCCCTGACCCCTGAGTAGCCTAACTGGGAGACATCTCCCAGTAGGGGCCAACTGACACCTCATACAGCAGGGTGACCCTCTGAGATGAAGCTTCCAGAGGAAGGATCAGGCAGCAACATCTGCCGTTCTGCAATATTTACCATTCTGCAGCCTCTGCTGGTGATACCCACACAAACAGGGTACGGAGTGGACCTCCAGCAAACTCCAACAGACCTGCAGCTGAGGGTCCTGACTGTTAGAAGGAAAACTAACAAACAGAAAGGACACCCACACCAAAACCCGATCTGTACACCACCATCATCAAAGACGAAAGGTGGATAAAACCACAAAGACAGGGAGAAACCAGAGCAGACAAGCTGAAAATTCTAAAAATCAGAGTGCCTCTTTTGCTCCAAAGGAATGCAGCTCCTCACCAGCAATGGAACAAAGCTGGATGGAGAATGACTTTGATGAGTTGAGAGAAGAAGGCTTCAGATGATCAGTAATAACAAACTTCTCCAAGCTAAAGGAGGATGTTTGAACCCATCGCAAAGAAGCTAAAAACCTTGAAAAAAGATTAGATGAATGGCCAACTAGAATAAACAGTGTAGAGAAGTCCTTAAATGACCTGACGGAGCTGAAAACCATAGCACGAGAACTATGTGACGAATGCACAAGCTTCGTAGCCAATTTGATCAAGGGGAAGAAAGGGTATTAGTGATTGCAGATCAAATGAATGAATTGAAGTGAGAAGAGAAGTTTAGAGAAAAAAAGAGTAAAAAGAAACAAAAAAAGCCTCCAAGAAATATGGGACTATGTGAAAAAACTAAATCTACATCTGATTGGTGTACCTGAAAGTGACGGGGAGAATGGAACCAAGTTGGAAAACACTGTTCAGGATATTATCCAGGAGAACTTCCCCAACCTAGCAAGGCAGGCCAACATTTAAATTCAGAAAATACACAGAATACCACAAAGATACTCCTCGAGAAGAGCAACTCCAAGACACATAATTGTCAGATTCACCAAAATAGAAATGAAGGAAAAAATGTTAAGTGCAGCCAGAGAGAAAGGTCGGGGTACCCACAAAGGGAAGCCCATCAAACTAACAGTGGATCTCTCAGCAGAAACTCTATGAGCCAGAAGAGAGTGGGGGCCAATATTCAACATTCTGAAAGCAAAGACTTTCCAACCCAGAATTTCACGTCCAGCCAAACTACACTTCATAAGTGGAGGAGAAATAAAATCCTTTACAGACAAACAAATGCTGAGAGATTTTGTCACCACCAGGCCTGCCTTACAAGAGCTCCTGAAGGAAGCACTAAACATGGAAAGGAACAACAGGTACCAGCCACTGCAAAAACACGCCAAATTGTAAAGACCATCAATGCTAGGAAGAAACTGCATCAACTAACGAGCAAAATAACATCATAATGACAGGATCAAATTCACACATAACAATATTAACCTTAAATGTAAATGGGCTAAATGCTCCAATTAAAAGACACAGACTGGCGAATTGGATAAAGAGTCAAGACCCATCAGTGTGCTGTATTCAGGAGAAACATCTCCTGTGCAGAGACACATATAGGCTCAAAATAAAGGGATGGAGGAAGATCTACCAAGCAAATGAAAAAAAAAAAAAAAAGCAGGGGCTGCAATCCTAGTCTCTGATAAAACAGATTTTAAACCAGCAAAGATCAAAACAGACAATGAAGGCCATTACATAACGGTAAAGGGATCAATTCAACAAGAAGAGCTAACTATCCTAAATATATATGCACCCAATACAGGAGCACCCAGCTTCATAAAGCAAGTCCTTAGAGACCTACAAAGAGACTGAGACTCCCACACAATAATAATGGGAGATTTTAACACCCCACTGTCAACATTAGACAAGTCAACGAGACAGAAAGTTAAAAAGGATATCCAGGAATTGAACTCAGCTCTGCACCAAGTGGACCTAATAGACATCTACAGAACTCTCCACCCCAAATCAACAGAATATACATTCTTCTCAGCACCACATCACACTTATTCCAAAATGGACCACACAGTTGGAAGTAAAGCACTCCTCAGGAAATGTAAAAGAACAGAAATTATAACAAACTGTCTCTCAGACCACAGTGCAATCAAACTAGAACTCAGGATTAAGAAACTCACTCAAAACCACTCAATTAATGGAAGCTGAACAACCTGATCCTGAATGACTACTGGGTACATAACGAAATGAAGGCAGAAATAAAGATGTTTTTTGAAACCAATGAGAACAAAGACACAACATACCAGAATCTCTGGGACACATTTAAAGCAGTGTGTAGAGGGAAATTTATAGTACTAAATGCCCACAAGAGAAAGCAGGAAAGATCTAAAATTGACACCCTAACATCACAATTAAAAGAACTAGAGAAGCAAGAGCAAACACATTCAAAAGCTAGCAGAAGACAAGAAATAACTAAGATCACAGCAGAACTGAAGGAGCTCGAGACACAAAAAAACCCTTCAAAAAATCAATGAATCCAGGAGCTGGTTTCTTGAAAAGATCAACAAAATTGATTGACCACTAGCAAGACTAATAAAGAAGAAAAGAGAGAAGAACCAAATAGACGCAATAAAAAACGATAAAGGGGATATCACCACCGATCCCACAGAAATACGAACCACCATCAGATAATACTATAAACACCTCTACGCAAATAAACTAGAAAATCTAGAAGAAATGGATAAATTCCTCGACACATACACCCTCCCAAGACTAAACCAGGAAGAAGTTGAATCCCTGAATAGACCAATAACAGGCTCTGAAATTGAGGCAATAATTAATAGCTTACCAACCAAAAAAAGTCCAGGACCAGATGGATTAACAGCCGAATTCTACCAGAGGTACAAAGAGGAGCTCGTATCATTCCTTCTGAAACTATTCCAATGACTAGAAAAAGAGAGAATCCTCCCTAACTCATTTTATGAGGCCAGCATCATCCTGATACCAAAGCCTGGCAGAGACACAACAAAAAAAGAGAATTTTAGACCAAAATCCCTGATGAACATCAATGCAAAAATCCTCAATAAATACTGGCAAACCAAATCCAACAGCACATCAAAACTCTTATCCATCATGATAAAGTTGGCTTCTTCCCTGGGATGCAAGGCTGGTTCAACATATGCAAATCAATAAACATAATCCATCTTATAAACAGAACCAAAGACAAAAACCATGTGACTATCTTGATAGATGAATAAAAGGCCTTCGATAAAATTCAACAGTCCTTCATGCTAAAAACTCTCAATAAACTGGGTATTGATGGGACGTATCTCAAAATAATAAGAGCTATTGTGACACACCCACAGCCAATATCATACTGAATGGGCAAAAACTGGAAGCATTCCCTTCGAAAACTGGCACAAGAAAGGGATGCCCTCTCTCACCACTCCTATTCAACATAGCGTTGGAAGTTCTGGCCAGGGCAATCAGGCAGGAGAAAGAAATAAAGGGTATTCAATTAGAAAAGAGGAAGTCAAATTGTCCCTATTTGCAGATGACATGATTGTATATTTAGAAAACCCCATCGTCTCAGCCCAAAATCTCCTTAAGCTGATAACCAACTTCAGCAAAGTCTCAGGATACAAAATCAATGTGCAAAAATCAAAAGCATTCCTATACACCAATAACAGACAAACAGAGAGCCAAATCATGAGTGAACTCCCATTCACAATTGCTTCAAGGAGAATAAATTACCTAGGAATCCAACTTTCAAGGGATGTGAAGGACCTCTTAAGGAGAACTACAAACCACTGCTCGACAAAATAAAAGAGGACACAAACAAATGGAAGGACATTCCATGCTCTTGGATAGGAAGAATCAATATCGTGAAAATGGCCATACTGTCCAAGGTAATTTATAGATTCAATGCCATCCCCATCAAGCTACCAATGACTTTCTTCACAGAATTGGAAAAAAACTACTTTCAAGTTCCTGTGGAACCAAAAAAGAGCCTGCATTGCCAAGACAATCCTAAGCAAAAAGAACAAAGCTGGAGGCATCACACTACCTGACTTCAAACTATACTACAAGGCTACAATAACCAAAAGAGCATGGTACTGGTACCAAAACAGAGATACAGACCAATGGAACAGAACAGAGCCCTCAGAATTAATACCACACATCTGCAACCATCTGATCTTTGACAAACCTGACTAAAACAAGAAACGGGGAGAGGATTCCCTATTTAATAAGTGGTGCTGGGAAAACTGGCTAGCCATAGGTAGAAAGCTGAAACTGGATCCCTTCCTTACACCTTATACAAAAATTAATTCAAGATGGATTAAAGACTTAAATGTTAGACCTAAAGACCATAAAAACCCTAGAAGAAAACCTAGGCAATACCATTCAAGACATAGGCATGGGCAAGGACTTCATGACTAAGACACTAAAAGCAATGGCAACAAAAGCCAGAATTGACAAATGGGATCTAATTAAACTAAAGAGCTTCTGCACAGCAAAAGAAACTACCATCAGAGTGAACAGGCAACCTACACAATGGGAGAAAATTTTTACAATCTACTCATCTGACAAAGGGCTAATATCCAGAATCTACAAAGAACATAAACAAATTTACAAGAAAAAATCAAACAATCCCATCAAAAAGTGGGCAAAGGATATGAACAGACACTTCTCAAAAGAAGACACTTATGCAGCCAACAGACACATGAAAAAATGCTCATCTTCACTGGCCATCAGAAAAATGCAAATCAAAACCACAATGAGATACCATCTCAAACCAGTTAGAATGGCGATCACTAAAAAGTCAGGAAACAACAGATGCTGGAGAGGATGTGGAGAAATAGGAACACTTTTACACTGTTGGTGGGACTGTAAACTAGTTCAACCATTGTGGAAGACAGTGTGGCGATTCCTCAAGGATCTAGAACTAGAAATACCATTTGACCCAGCCATCCCATTACTGGGTATACACTGGGTATATACTGGATATATATAATAAGGATTATGTATCATGCTGCTATAAAGACACATGCACACGTATGTTTATTGCGACACTATTCACAATAGCAAGCACTTGGAACCAACCCAAATACCCATCAATGATAGACTGGATTAAGAAAATGTGGCACATATACCCCGTGGAATACTATGCAGCCATAAAAAAGGATGAGTTCATGTCCTTTGCAGGGACATAGATGAAGCTGGAAACCACCAATCTGAGCAAACTATCACAAGGACAGAAAACCAAACACTGCATGTTCTCACTCATAGGTGGGAATTGAACAATGAGAACACTTGGACACAGGGTGGGGAACATCACACCCCAGGGCCTGTCGTAGGGTGGGGGGAGGGGGGAGGGATAGCATTAGGAGATATACCTAATGTAAATGACAAGTTAATGGGTACAGCACACCAACATGGCACATGTATACATATGTAACAAACCTGCAGGTTGTGCACATGTACCCTAGAACTTAAAGTATAAAAAAAAAAAGAAGAAATTTAACTGAGATCCCTATGTTCTACTTGCCAACAAACACCCTCCAGGAAAAGAATTAGTCCTAAAATTAAAAATTAAAAAAAAGGGCTACCCTCTTTGGGTCCCCTCCCTTTGTATGGGAACTCTGTTTTCACTCTATTAAATCCTGCAACTCTTCTGGTCTGTGTTTGTGTTGGCTCGAGCTGAGCTTTCACTCGCTGTCCACTGCTGCTGTTCGCCGCTGTCGCAGACCCGCCACTGACTTCCATCCCTCTGGATCTGGCAGGGTGTCCGCTGTGCTCCTGATCCAGCGAGGCGCCCATTGCTGCTCCTGATCAGGCTAAAGGCTTGCCATTGTTCCTGCATGGCTAAGTGCCCAGGTTCATCCTAATCAAGCTGAACACTACTCACGGGGTTCCACGGTTCTCTTCCATGACCCATGGCTTCTAATAGAGCTATAACACTCAGCATATGGCCCAAGATTCCATTCCTTGGAATCCGTGAGACCAAGGACCCTAGGTCAGAGAAGATGAGGGTTGCAACCATCTTGGAAGCAGCCAACCGCCATTTTGGAAGCAGCCAGCCACCACCTTGGGAGCTCTGTGAGCAAGGACCCCCGGTAACATTTTGGTGACCATGAAGGGACCTCCAAAGTGGTAATATTGGACCATTTTCGCTTGCTATTCTGTCCTATCCTTCCTTAGAATTGGAGGAAATTACCGGGCACCTGTCGGCCAGTTAAAAACGATTAGCGTGGCTGCCGGACTTAGGACTCAAGTATGAGGCTATCTGGGGAAGGGCTTTCTAACAACCAGAAGTGTTGGGGACACTGGTCTGCCTGGAGCCAGCTTCCTCTTTCAATTTTCTTGGGGAAGCCCGGGGCCAACTAGAGGCAGAAAGCTGTCATCCCGAACTCCCAGCATTAGCCGGTTGAGATCACGGCGCAGCCAGAAGTCTCTCTTCAACAGTTGTCCATGCCTGCACCCCTACCTTTCCTTCTGACCCATACCTCCTGGGTCCCGACCACGACTTTCTTGAAAGTGTAGCCTCAAAATTCTCCTTACCTCTGAATCTACTTCCTCTGATCCCTGCCTCCTCGGTACTGATGGTTCAGACTTTCATTTCCTCTAGCAAGTTGTAACTCCAAAGGGATCTAAGGAAGTTCTACGCTGTGTTCTTAGGCATCTAGGCTATAAACCCAGGAAGTCTTATCACTGGTGTCCCACCCGATTTAAGTATACAGCTCTTGACATGGGCAGTTATGTGGGACCCATTCCCCACCACCCTGGCGAGGGCCCCAAGTTTGTAATGGCTAAGGGGAGAGACGGAGGAGAGAGAGAGATGGAGGAGGGAGAGAGAGAGATGGAGGAGGGAGAGAGAGAGAGGAAAAAAAAGGGAGTCAAAGAGAAAAAAACAGAGAAAGACAGAAATGGTAAAAAACAGTGTGCCCTATTCCTTTAAAAGCCAGGGTAAATTTAAAACCTGTAATTGATAATTGAAGGTCTTCTCCATGACCCTATAACACTCCAATACTACCTTGTTGTTAGTGTAAACAAGGGCGTAGCCTGAAAACACTGAAACCACTAACAATCAGTAGCCTTCCAAAAATCCTCAACTCAGTGACCCGTCCGTGGATGGCCCAAATGCATTCAATCTGTAGCAGTAACTGCTTTGCTAACAGAAGAAAGTAGAAAAGTGACTTTTAGAGGAAACCTGATTGTGAGCACACATAATCAGTTCAGAATTATTCTAAGTCAAAAAAGCAAAAAGGTAGCTTACTAACTAAAAAATCTTAAAGTATGGGCTATTCTGTTAGAAAAAGGTAATTTAACACCAACCACTGATAATTCCCTTAACCCAGCAGATTTCCTAACAGGGGATTCAAATCTTAATTACCATACAAAGGTCCAGCCAGATCTAGGAGGAACTCCCTTCAGGACAGGACAGTAGATGGTTCTTCCCAGGTGATTGAGGAAAAACCACAATGGGCATTCAGTAATTGGTAGGGAGACTCTTGTGGAAGCAGAGTTAGAAAAATTCCTTAATAATTGGTCTCCTCAAACGTGGGAGCCATTTGCACTCAGCCAAGCCTTAAAGTACTTACAGAATCAAAAAAGACTATCTCGATCCTGACTCAAAAGGTTACCTACACCCTCTCTGAAACAAATTTGCATAAGAACTGTTGTTTATGGGAATGCATCTTGATGCGGCAGCTGGGTTGCCATGAAATACTCAGGAACCCAGCCCAGCTCTAGGACTCACTCCTGAGCACAAAGGCAATGTTGGGTATGCTGGTAAAGGACCACTAGAATCCAGCAGCCCAGACCGCTTTCTTTGTGGTCAAGAAAGGCGGGAAAAGGGGTGCAGGACTGCTACATCAGTGAGCATAACTAATCCGATAAGCAGGGGTCCATGGCTGGTTACGCACCCTGGAAAGGAATAAGCATTAGGACCATAGTGGACGCTCTAGGACTAATGCTCATTGGAAAATGACTAGGGGTGCTGGCATCCCTCAGTTCTTTTTTCAGATGGGAAATGTTCCACCCAAGACAAAAATGCCCCTAAGATGTATTCTGGAGAATTGGGACCAATTTGACCCTCAGACGCTAAGAAAGAAATGACTCATTTTCTTCTGCAGTACCGCCTGGCCACGATATCCTCTTCAAGGGGGAGAAAGCTGGCCTCCGGAGGGAAGTATAAATTATAACACCATCTTACAGCTAGACCTCTTTTGTAAAAAAGAAGGCAACTGGAGTGAAGTGCCATATGTACGAACTTTCTTTTCATTAAGAGACAACTCGCAATTATGTAAAAAGTGTGATTTATGCCCTACAGGAAGCCCTCAGAGTCTACCTCCCTACCCCACCATGCCCCCGACTCCTTCTCCAACTAACAATGATCCCCCTTCAACCCAAACGGTCCAAAAGGAGATAGACAAAGGGGTAAACAATGAATCAAAAGTGCCAATATTCCCCGATTATGCCCCCTCCAAGCAGTGAGAGGAGGAGAATTCAGCCCAGCCAGAGTGCATGTACCTTTTTCTCTCTCAGACTTAAAGCAAATTAAAATAGACCTAGATAAATTCTCAGATAACCCTGATGGCTATATTGATGTTTTACAGGGGTTAGGACAATCCTTCGATCTGATATGGAAAGATATAATGTTACTGCTAAATCAGACATTAACCCCAAATGAGAGAAGTGCCACCATAACTGCAGCCCGAGAGTTTGGCGATCTCTGGTATCACAGTCAGGTCAATGATAGGATGACAACAGAGGAAAGAGAACGATTCCCCACAGGCCAGCAGGCAGTTCCCAGTGTAGACCCTCATTGGGACGCAGAATCAGAACATGGAGATTGGTGCCGCAGACATTTGCTAACTTGCGTGCTGGAAGGACTAAGGAAAACCAGGAAGAAGCCTGTGAATTATTCAGTGATGTCCACTTTAACACAGGGAAAGGAAGAAAATCCTACCGCCTTTCTGGAGAGACAAAGGGAGACATTGAGGAAGCATACCTCCCTGTCACCTGACTCTATTGAAGGCCAACTAATCTTAAAAGATAAGTTTATCACTCAGTCAGCTGCAGACATTAGAAAAAAACTTCGAAAGTCCGCCTTAGGCCCAGAGCAAAACTTAGACACCCTATTGAACTTGGCAACCTCGGTTTTTTATAATAGAGATCTGGAGGAGCAGGCGGAACGGGACAAATGAGATTAAAAAGTCTATCGCTTTAGTCATGGCCCTCAGGCAAGCAGACTTTGGAGGCTCTGGAAAAGGAAAAGCTGGGCAAATCAAATGCCTAATAGGGCTTACTTCCAGTGCGGTCTACAAGGACACGTTAAAAAAGATTGTCAAAGTAGAAATAAGCTGCCTCCTCGTCCATGCCCCTTATGTCAAGGGAATCGCTAGAAGGCCCACTGCCCCAGGGGATGAAGGTCCTCTGAGTCAGAAGCCATTAACCAGATGACCCAGCAGCATGACCCAGGGTGCCTGGGGCAAGCACCAGCCCATACCATCACCTTCACACCTTCACAGAGCCCTAGGAATGCTTGACCACTGAGGGCCAGGAGGTTAACTGTCTCCTGGACACTGGCGCAGCCTTCTCAGTCTTACTGTCCTGTCCCAGACAACTGTCCTCCAGATCTGTCACTCTCTGAGGGGTCCTAGGACAGCCAGTCACTAGATACTTCTCTCAGCCACTAAGTTGTGACTGGGGAACTTTACTCTTTTCACATGCTTTTCCAATTATGCCTGAAAGCCCCACTCCCTTGTTAGGGAAAGACATTCTAGCAAAAGCAGGGGCCATTATACACCCGAACATAGGAGAAGGAACACCCATTTGTTGTCCCTGCTTGAGGAAGGAATTAATCCTGAAGTCTGGGCAACAGAAGGACAATATGGACGAGCAAAGAATGCCTGTCTTGTTCTAGTTAAACTAAAGGATTCCGCCTCCTTTCCCTACCAAAGGCAGTACCCCCTCAGACCCGAGGCCCCACAAGGACTCCAAAAGATTGTTAAGGACCTAAAAGTGCAAGGCCTAGTAAAACCATGCAGTAGCCCCTGCAATCCTCCAATTTTAGGAGTACAGAAACCCAACAGACAGTGAAGTTAGTGCAAGATCTCAGGATTATCAATGAGGCCATTGTCCCTCTATACCCAGCTGTACCTAACCCTTACACTCTGCTTTCCCAAATACCAGAGGAAAGAGTGGTTTACAATCCTGGACCTTAAGGATGCCTTTTTCTGCACCCCTGTACATCCTGACTCTCAATTCTTGTTTGCCTTTGAAGATCCTTCAAACACAACCTCTCAACTCACCTGGACTGCTTTACCCCAAGGGTTCAGGGATAGCCCCCATCTATTTTTGCCAGGCATTAACCCAAGACCTGAGCCAGTTCTCATAACTGGCCGCTCTTGTCCTTCAGTACATGGATGATTTACTTTTAGTCGCCCGTTCAGAAACCTTGTGCCATCAAGCCATCCAAGAGCTCTTAAATTTCCTCACTACCTGTGGCTACAAGGTTTCCAAACCAAAGGCTCAGCTCTGCTCACAGCAGGTTAAATACTGAGGGCTAAAATTATCCAAAGGCACCAGGGCCCTCAGTGAGGAACATATCCAGACTATACTGGCTTATCCTCATCCCAAAACCCTAAAGCAACTAAGAGGGTTCCTTGGCATAACAGGTTTCTGCCGAAAACGGATTCCCAGGTATGGCGAAATAGCCAGACCATTATATACACTAATTAACGAAACTCAGAAAGCCAAGACCTACTTAGTAAGATGGACACCTGAACAGAAGTGGCTTTCCAGGCCCTAAAGAAGGCCCTAACCCAAGCCCCAGTGTTAAGCTTGCAAACAGGGCAAGATTTTTCTTTATATGCCACAGAAAAAACAGGAACAGCTCTAGGAGTCCTTACACAGGTCCGAGGGATGAGCCTGCAACCCATGGCATACCTGAATAAGGAAACTGATGTAGTGGCAAAGGGTTGGCCTCATTGTTTATGGGTAGTGGCAGCAGTATTCATGTCTGAAGCAGTTAAAATAATACAGGGAAGAGATCTTACCATATGGACATCTCATGATGTGAACGGCATACTCACTGCTAAAGCAGACTTGTGGCTGTCAGACAACTGTTTACTTAAATATCAGGCTCTATTACTTGAAGGGCCAGTACTGTTAACCCAGCCACATTTCTTCCAGACAATGAAGAAAAGATAGAACATAACTGTCAACAAGTAATTTCTCAAACCTATGCTGCTCGAGGGGACCTTTTAGAGGTTCCCTTGACTGATCCCGACCTCAACTTGTATACTGATGGAAGTTCCTTTGTAGAAAAAGGACTTCGAAAAGCGGGCTATGCAGCGGTCAGTGATAATGGAATACTTGAAAGTAATCCCTCACTCCAGGAACTAGTGCTCAGCTGGCAGAACTAATAGCCCTCACTCCGGCACTAGAATTGGGAGAAGGAAAAAGGGTAAATATATATACAGACTCTAAGAATGCTTACCTAGTCCTCCATGCCCACACAGCAATATGCAGAGAAAGGGAATTCCTAACTTCTAAGGGAACACCTATCAAACATCAGGAAGCCATTAGGAGATTATTACCGGCTGTACGGAAACCTAAAGAGGTGGCAGTCTTACACTGCCAGGGTCATCAGAAAAGAAAGGAAAGGGAAATAGAAGGGAACCGCCAAGCAGATATTAAAGCCAAAAGAGCCACAAGGCAGGACACTCCATTAGAAATGCTTATAGAAGGACCCCTAGTATGGGGTAATCCCCAACAGGAAACCAAGCCCCAGTACTCAGCAGGAGAAATAGAATGGGGAGCCTCAAGGGGACATCGTTCCCTCCCCTCAGCATGGCTAGCCACTGAAGAAGGAAAAATACTGTTGCCTGCAGCTAACCGATGAAATTACTTAAAACCTTTCACCAAACCTTTCACTTAGGCATTGATAACACCCATCAGATGGCCAAATCATTATGTACTGGACCAGGCCTTTTCAAAACTATCAAGCAGATAGTCAGGGCCTGTAAACTGTGCCAAAGAAATAATCCCCTGCACTACAGGCCATTCATTTCAATCCCTGTATCTTTAACCTCCTTGTTAAGTTTGTCTCTTCCAGAATCAAAGCTGTAAAACTACAAATCCTTCTTCAAATGGAGCCCCACATGCAGTCCATGACTAAGACCTACCGCGGACCCCTGGACCGGCCTGCTAGCCCATGCTCTGATGTTAATGACATCGAAGGCACCCCTCCTGAGGAAATCGCAACTGCACAACCCCTACTACACGCCAATTCAGCAGGAAGCAGTTAGAGCGGTCGTCGGCCAACCTCCCCAGCAGCACTTGGGTTTTCCTGCTGAGAGGGGGATTGAGAGACAGGACTAGCTGGATTTCCTAGGCCAACTAAGAATCCCTAAGCCTAGCTGGGAAGGTGATGGCTTCCACCTTTAAACACGGGGCTTGCAACTTAGCTCACACCCGACCAATCAGAGAGTAAAGAGAGCTCACTCAAATGCTAATTCTGCAAAAACATGAGGTAAAGAAATGGCCAATCATCTATTGCCTGAGAGCACAGCAGGAGGGACAATGATCAGGATATAAACCCAGGCATTTGAGCTGTAATGGCTACCCTCTTTGGGTCCCCTCCCTTTGTACAGGAGCTCTGTTTTCACTATTAAACCTTGCAACTGCAAAATAAATAAATAAATAAATAAGCCTCTGCTGAAGGCCTACCTGCTGCATAAGAAAAGAAAACACAATATTGACAATATTCTTCCATTTGCATCATTATCGCTCATTTACTTCTAAAAGGATGGCCTCTGCTTGGAGGGAAAAAATGGGCAATTGAAGCAGAGTTAAAGCATCCTTAGGGCAACATGCCTCTGTCTTTTTAAAGCCTTGGGCTTGTGAGGCTCACTGGTAGGAGATAAAATGTGGTGTGAGCACTCAGACACCCCCAAACACAGACAGGAATGACAAACACTGGCATCGAGTAAGTGCGCTAACACCCAAACCCAGGACCACGCCGCACCTGTACGTGTTACCTTATTTGGAAATAGGATCTTTCAGATTTAGCAAGATAAAGGAATACTGCACATGGGTGGGCCCTAAGCCAATGATTGGTGTCCTAATGAGAACAGAGAAATTTGAACACACATGGGAAAGAATGCCAGGTGAACACACACAGGAACAATCCCACGGGAACGCACACAGCGGGGAGAACGCCATGTGAACACACAGAGGGGAGAACGCCGGGTGAACTCACATGGAGGAGAGAACGCTGGGTGAACGCACAGAGGGGCGAGAATGCCAGGTGAATGCACAGAGGGGAGAAAGCCGGAGGAACGCACACAGAGGGGGGAGTACGCCAGGTGAACGCACACAGAGGGGAGAACGCCGGGCGAACGCACAGACTGGGGAGAACGTTGGGTGAAACAGCACAGACCCGGGAGAACGCCGGGTGAACCCACACAGGTGGGAGAACGCCGGATGAACCCACACAGGTGGGAGAACGCCGGGTGAACGCACACAGCCGGGAGAACGCCGGGTGAACGCTCACAGTGGGGAGAACACTGGGTGAACGCACAGAGCGGAGAACGCGGGGTGAACGCACACAGTGTAGAGAAAGCTCGGTGAACGCACACAGGGAGGTGAACGCACACGGGGGGAAGGGGAATGCCGGGTGAACGCACACAGTGGGGAGAACACTGGGTGAACGCACAGAGAGGGGAGAACGCCCGGTGAACGCACACAGTGGGGAGAACGCCGGGTGAACGCACAAAGTTGGGGGAGAACGCCGAGTGAACGCTCACAGTGGGGAGAACTCCCGGTGAACGCACACGTTGGGGAGAACGCCGGGTGAACGCACACAGTGGGGAGAACTCCCGGTGAACGCACACAGTGGGGAGAAAGCCGGGTGAACGCACAGAGCGCGGAGAACGTTGGGTGAACGCATACAGCGGGAAGAACGCTGGGTGAACGCATACAGTGGGGAGAATGCTAGATGAACGCATACAGAGGGTAGAACGCTGGGTGAACGTACAGAGGGGGGAACGCTGGGTGAACGCACACAGGTGGTAGAACGCTAGGTGAACACACACAGTGGGGAGAACGCGGGGTGAACGCACACATTGGGGAGAACGCCCAGTGAACGCACAGAGTGCGGAGAACGTTGGGTGAACGCACAGAGTAGGGAGAACGCCGCGTGAACCACACAGCGGGCAGAACGCTGGGTGAACGCACAGAGGGGAGAATGCGGGGTGAACGCACACATGGGGGAGGACGCCGGGTGAACGCACACAGGTTTGAGAACGCCGGGTGAACGCACACAGGGAAGTGAATGCACACAGTGAGGAGAACGCCCGGGTGAAGGCACACAGTGGGGAGAATGTCGCGTGAACGCACACAGCGGGGAGAACGCGGGTTGAATGCACACAGTGGGGAGAACGCCAGGTGAACGCACATAGAGTCCCCCGGTTGAACCACAGAGTAACAGAATAGGGAGAACACGGGTGAACGCACTGGGTGGCGGGGCAGGGGGGTGGTGTGGATAACGCCACTTGAACGCATATGGGGGAGGACGCCAGGTGAACGCCCAGAGGAGAACGCCATGTGAACGCAAAAAGAATGGACAAGGCCTGCTGAACGCACAGAGAGGAGAATGCCGCGTGAACACACACGGGGGAGAACACCTCGTGAACGCACAGGGTGGAGAACCCCTGGTGAAAGCACAAGAGGCAGAATGCCACGTGAACGCTCCCTGGGAAGAACGTCTGGTGAACGCAGGGGAGGAAGAACGCCGGGTGAATGCACAGTGGGGAGAACGCCGCGCTAACACACACGGGTAATAACTCCACGTGAACAGACTTCGGGGAGAACGCCGGGTGCACGCACAGGGGAAAGAACGCCAGCTGAACGCACATCCAGCATGGAGTCCCAAAGTGATCATGACCTAAGCTGCCAGCCAGGGCTTTATCCTGATATGGAATCAACATTTTGTCCCTTGTCCCCCCAGTTCCTGTGTTGAAATTCTAACCCCAAGGTGCCTTGGGATTCGAATTTCAACACAGGAGAGAACCTCCAGTGAGCTCATAGAGAGAAGAACGCCACGTGAACGCACAGTGGGGAGAATGCCATGTGAAGGCACAAAGAACGGAGAACGCTGCGTGAACGCACACATGTGGGGGAGAAAACCAGGGGAAGGCACAGAGTAAGTAGAATGCCGTGGGAACGCACAGGAAAGAGAACGCCACGGGAACACACCGGGGGAGAACGCCAGGAGAACACACAGAGGAGAGAACTCCGCATGAACACAACGCGGGAGAACGCCAGGTCAACGCAGGGAGAGGAGAACGCCTGCTGAATGCATGGGGTTGGAGAACGCCGGTGAATGCACGGGGGAGAGAACGCCACGTGAACACACGGGGGAGACGCCCCACGAACATACAGAAGGCAGAATGCCGGGTGAACACACACGGGGGAGAACGCCCCCGCGAACGCACAGGGTAGAGAATTCCGGGTGAAGGCACAAGAGGGAAACGGCGCGCGAACGCTCAGCGGGGAGAACTCCAGGTGAACGCACAGGGGGAAAACTCCGCGCTAAAACACATGGGAAATAACGCCGAGCGAACACACAGGTGGGAGAACGTCGCACGAACGCACAGGGTGGAGAACGCGACGTGAACGCACACGGGAAAGAACACTGCGCGAACGCACAGCGGGGAGAACGCCACTTGAAGGCACAGTGAGGGGAGAATGCCGCGTTGAACGTACAGAGGGGAGAACAACCCGCGAACGCATAAAGGGGAGAACGCAGCGTGAAGGCACACAGAGGGGAGAACGCCAGGGGAACGCAAAGAGTAAAGAGAATGCCTTGGGAACGCACAGGAGAGAGAACGCAACCTGAGCACACGGTTGGGGGCTGGGGGAAGAACGTCGGGAGATCACACACGGAGGAGAACGCCAGGTGAACGCACACTGCGGGGAGAAAGTCGCGGGAAGGCACAGAGGGGAAAACGCCTGGTGAACGCACGGGTAGAGGGGAGAACGCTGGTGAACGCACAGCGGGGAGAACGCCGCACCAACACACAGGGGAAATAACGCCGCGCGAACACACAGGAAGAGAATGCGGCGCGAACGCGCAGAGGGGAAAACGCCGCGTGAACCCACAGGGGAGAGAACACCAAGTGAACGAACAGAGAAATCACCAGGTGAACGCACACGGGGGAGAACTCCAGAGGAACGCATACGGTAAGGAGAAAGCCGTGTGAACACACACGGGAGAGAACGCCGCGGAAACACACAGAAAAGTGAGCGCCTGGGGAACGCACAGAAGGGAGAACGCCATGTGAACACACAAGGGGGAGAACGCCTGGTGAAAACACAGAGGGGAGAACGCCAGGTGAACACACAGAGGGGAGAACTCCGTGGGAACACAAAGGGAGGAGAATGCCCGGTGAACACACACGGGGGAGAACGCCGGGTGTAAGCACACAGCGGAGAGAAAGCCGCCCGCGAACGCCACGGGAACACACAGAAGGGCGAACGCTTGGGTGAACGCAGAGGGAAGAACACCTGGTAAACGCACGAGGGAAGGGAGGACGCCGGTGAACGCACAGGGGTGAAACGCCAATTGGGCGCACACACACACAAGAGGAGAATGCCAGGTGAACCCACACAGGAAGAGGAGCGCCAGAGGAAATCACACAGTCAAGAGAAGGCCGTGGGAATGCACAGGGAGAGAGAACGCACAGGGGAGAACGCGGCGCAAACGCACAGGGGGGATAAGGCTGTGTCAACGCACACACGAGAAAGAACGCCGTGGGAACACACAGTGGGGAGATCTCCGTGTGAACACACAGGGGAGAACGCCGGGTGAACGCACAGGTGGGGCGAATGCCGAGTGAACGCACAGCGGGGAGAATTCCAGGTTAACACACAAGGGGGAGAACGCCACGCGAATGCTCGGAGGGGAGAACACATGGTTAACGCACAAAGAAAGGAGAACGCCATGAACGCACATGGGAGAGAACGCCACGGGAACACACAGAAGGGCGAACGCTTGGTGAACGCACCGAAGGGCGAACGCCAGGTAAACACACATGAACCCCGCTCGATCGCACAGGGTAGAGAACACCGGGTAAACACACACTGGGGAAAACGCCGCGTGAACACACATGGGTGATAACGCTGCATCAACGCACACACGAGGGAGAACGCCAACTGAACACACAGAGGGAGAAAGGTCGCGCGAACGCACATGGGGGAGAATGCTACGTGAACGCACAGGGGTGTGAACACAAAGTGGGGAGAACTTCGTGTGAACACACTGAGAGAAAAACGCCGGGCGAACGCACAGTGGGGAAAAACATGGCGTGAACGCATGCGGGGGATAACGCCGCGTCAACGCACACGGGGAAGAACGCTATGCGAATGCCCAGGGGGTGGAACGACACGCGAACGCACAGAGGGGAGAACGCGGCGTGAATGCAACACAGGGCGGAGAACACCAGGGGAACGCACAGAGTAAAGAGAAGCCATGGGAACTCACAGGAGAGACAAAACAAATGGAGGTGGGAGTGGGGAACGCCGGGAGAACACACAGGGAAGAAAACGCTAGGTGAACACATGCAGGGGAGAAGGCCCCGCGAACGCGCAGAGGGGAGGACTCCTGGTGAACGCACAAAGAATGGAGGACGCCGGCTGAATGGGCAAGGGAGGAGGCAAAGTGAACGCACAGAAGGGAGAACCCAAACGAACGCCCAGGTGGGAGAACGCCATGTGAACGCACAAAATGGAACGCCGGCTAAAGACACACAGTGGGGAGAATGCTGGGGGAATGCACAGAGAAAACGCCGGGTGAACGCACAGTGGGGAGAACGCCGGGTGAACGCACAGTAGGGAGAACGCCAGGTGAACGCACAGTGGGGAGAACGCCAGGTGAACGCACAGTAGGGAGAACGCCGGGGAAAGCACAGTGGGGAGAACGCCGCTTGAACTCACAGGGGGGATAACGCCGCGTCAACGCACACCGTGGGGAGAACGCTCCGCGAACACACGGTAGAGAAAGCCGCGCGAACGCACAGGGAGGGTAGAACGACCCGCGAACGCACAGAGGGGAGAACACGGCGTGAACGCACACAGGTCGGAGGACGCTAGGGGAACGCACAGAGTAAAGAGAACGCCGTGGGAACGCACAGGAGAGAGAACGCCATGAGAACACATGGGGGGCGGGGGAGAACTCCAGCAGAACACACAGGGAGGAGAACGCCGGCTGAACACACGGGGAAGAACGCCGCGGAAACACACAGAAGGGCGAACGCCTGGTGAACGCACAGAGGGGAGAACGCCAGGGGAACACACACCGGGGAGAACGCTGCGCGATCACACAAGGTGGAAAACACCGGGTGAACACACAGAGGGGAGAACTCCGTGTGAACACAAAGGGAGGAGAACGCCAGGTGAACGCACACGGTGGGCAGAAAGCCGCGCGAACGCACGGGGGAAAAACGCCTGGTGAACGTACAGGGGGAGGGGAGGGGAGAAGGCCGGCGGACGCAGAGCAGGGAAAAGGCCGTGTGAACGCACAAAGGAAGGTGAACGCCAGGTGAAGGCACACAGGGGGGAGGAACGCCAGAGGAAAGCACACAGTAAAGAGAAGGCCGTGGGAACACACGGAGGAGAGAACGCTGGGAGAACACACAGCGGGAAAACAACGCACAAGGGGGAGAATGCCTGTTGAATGCGCGGGAGTGGAGAACGCCAGGTGAACGCACAGCGGGGAGAACGCCTGGTGAACGCGCAGGAGCGGGGGAGGAATGCCGCTCGAACGCACGGAGGAGAACGCTGGGTCAACAGGCGGAGAACGCTGCGTCAACACACATGGGAAATACAACCACACGAACACACGGGAGAGAACGCCGCACGAAAGCTCAGCGAGGAGAACACTCGGTGAACGCGTGAGGGGAGAACGCCGGGGAACCCAAAAGGTGGAGAATGCTGCGTAAATGCACGGGGGGAGGAACGCCGCGGGAAGGCACGGGGGGCAGGGGAACGCCGTGTCAACACACACAGGGGAGAACCCTGGATGAACACACGCGGGGGAGAACGCCGGGTGAACACATACAGAGGGGAGTACGCGGTGTGAACGCACAGGGTGAGAACGTCGCGTGAACGCCCGGGGGTGGAGCACGCCGCGAAAACGCACAGGGGGAAGAATGCAGAGTGAACGCACATAGAGGGATGAACGCCAGGTGAGCACACACGGGAGAAAATGCGCGTGAATACACTCGGGGGAGAGCGCCGCACGAACGCACAGGTGGAAGAACGCCTGGTGGAGGCACAGAGGGGAGAACGCCGGTGAACACACCTGGGGGAGAACGCTGGTGAACACACACCTGGGGGAGAATGCCGCGCGAACGTACAGGCTGGAGAAGGCCCGGTGAAAGCACAGGAGGGAGAACGCTGCGCTAACGCTCAGCGAGGAGAACACCTGGTGTACGCACGAGAGGGAGAACGCCGCCCTAACACACACGGGAAATAACGCCGCGCAAACACAGAGTGGGGAGAACGCCGCTTGAACGCACGCGGGGTGGGGAGAACACCTGGTGAAAGCACAGGATGGAGAACGCCTCGTGAACGCACACACGGGAAATAACGCCGCGCGAACACAGAGTGGGGAGAACGCCGGGGGAGCGCACAGAGGGAAGAACGCTGCAGAAACGCACAGTGGGGAGAATGCCATGCCTATGCGGAAAGAAAGAAGGCCACGTGAACGCACACGGTGGGGGGCGGGAGACTCCGGGAGAACGCACACAGTAAAGAGAACGCGGTGTGAACGCACAGGGGAGAGAACGCCACGTGAACACACAGAAGGGAGAACGCCTGGTGAAGGCACAGAGGGGAGAACGCCGAGCGAACGCACAGGATGGAGATGCCATGTGAACGCACAAAGAAAGGAGAACCCCTGGTGAACGCACACAGGAGGCAGAATGCCGAGGAACGCACAGAGTAGAGACCGCCTTAGGAACGCACAGGGGAGAGAACGCCACGTGAACACACGGGGAGAATGCCGCGGGAACACACAGAAGGGCGACCGCCTGGTGGATGCACAGAGGGGAGAACGCCAGGGGAACACACACAGGGGAGAACGCTGGGCGATCACGCAGGGTGGAGAACGCCCGGGTAAATACACACTGGCGAAAACGCTGCGCGATCGCATAGAGGGGAGAACGCTGGGTGAACACACAGGGTGCGTTCTTCCATCATGCGGCTGCGCCGGAGTCTCTGAGTCTACTCTGGCTTAGAAGGCTGCCTGATTCGCAAATTGTTCATTGCTCAATTACATGCCTTTAAATTTAATTCAGCTGAAGTTTTTCTTTTCTCACGGCCCACCCACTAGATGTGGCTGTGTCACTGGTGCTGGCCAGTGGGGCATGGAGGGACCAGTGTCCTTCCCGGCACAGGCACTAGGAAGCGGCTGTGCCTTCTCCACACTCTTCTTCCTGACTCTTAGCTAGAGCTCTAAACCCAGGTTTAGATTCAGGGGCCTGTGACCTCCAATGGGAAAACAATTCCATCTTTATTTTTATCTCATATTTAGTATTTCCATCAATTATGAGTGTAGGCAAAAAAGCACAGTAGCTTCAGCAGGACTGGTGTTTTGCTGGCAGTACAAAACACATTTTCATATCCTATTCCTTGCTATCCTATATTCTTTCTTTTGTGTGTTAAAAAATCTTATTCTGAGACCATCAGGCCACTGGAAGGGGTTCATGGCACAAAAAAAGATGAAGCCCAGAAATAAGGTGAAAGAGAGATGACAGAGAGCCACTGGACACAAGAAGCCTTGCACCCTGAGTCACCCCGTGGAGCACTGACGAGCCTCGGCTCCTGATTCATTATGTGGAGTGCTGCCTAGTACCAGGAGCAACAGCATTGGACAGGGACATGAGTAAGAAATAAACTTCCAGACCGTGAAGCTAGTGAAATGATGGGATGTGTTTATCACAGGGCTAGCATCAACCTAACCAGCACGGAGACATGCAGGGCTGTGAACGGGAGCCTAGAGCTGTAAATCAGACAAGCCTGGTCCAGGAGACCTCTTGCAGGCTGCAAAGCTACTCTCTCCTTTGCCTCCTCTGTATCTCAAAGGACCTGGGGTGGTGAAGGGAGTTCTGGGCCCACCTGAGTCAGCCTGAACAGGCCGTTCCTTCAGCAGATGCCTCAAGCTCTGCCCTGGCCCTTCCTCGGCCCACCCCAGCTTGCCCTCCAAGGGGCATTATCACTCTGACCCTCGTCTCCTCCTCCTGTCCAGGCTTTGCCATGGCAGTGCAGCAGCGCCCCTCTGCAAAGGGGTCTCGCATGCTGTTCAGCAGCTCTCTTCCCACCACAACGATGGGCAGCCGGATCCGAACTGGAACTGCACCACATCCCAGGAATGTGAATACCAGTGGAATCCGGATAGGAGGGTGTGACCAAGGCACAGTGAGCTTGGCTAGCAGGCAGGGGTTCAGCTGCTTCCTGACCTGTGCCCTGGCACCTCTCACCTGGCTGGGGCTTCTCAGGGAGTGACCACTGCTGAACCTTTGAGACCCCAACATGTGTGGGCGCATTTCTAAGCCTTCCTTGCATGGACTCACTCCTCCCTAACGCTGTCCCATTTTCCAGACAGGGTCTCACCCACCCCCCACTGCTGCCCCCAGTGCTTTGATTCAGCCCCTCAGTTGTGAATGGAGTTGGTTCCTCATACTAGATCTCGAAAAGACTATGGTGGGAGTCGGCGTAGAGCAGGGAAAGCCTAGCCTTTCTGCCAGAAGGTCGGGCTGGGGCAGTGCAGGCCATGGCACCTCCCGGCTCTGTGCACAGGGTGGGCCACCCCAACCTGGCTCCTCACACTTCACGGCGTGCAGCAGCCTCCTGGGCCCTGTGAACATGCAGACTCTGAGCAGCAAGACTGCGCGGGACCCATTTGCATTTCTAAACAGCTCCCAGGGGACACCAATGCTGCAGGTCGAGGCCTATGCTGGAGGAACACTGACCAGTGGGCAGCTTTGGGTGACCTTTAAAGTGGGTGGAAGCACACCTGCCCAGCCTGCCCCCACGGCTGCTGCAGGATCAGGAAACACAGCACACTCCTAAGTGAGTTGTCACCATGGTGACTTTTGGATTCCCACTGCCAGTTCCTGTGGAGTCAGAGAGATCTTAGCTCAGAAGTGCTGACACCAGGGGCTGGCTGGCCACCGGCCACATGGGAAGAGGAGAAAGGCAGCAGGAGCCACCGTGAGGCAAATAAGCTACAAGACGCCGCTCAGTCTGACTTCCCTCCACGGCCCCCAACACAGGTGAAATTGGCTCAGAACAGCTCAGCATGTCCTACTGAGGGGCAGGAAGGATGCTGAGAAAATCCCAGGCAGCGATCTCAGCTGGGATGTAATTTGAGGGTGAAAAAGGTGTGTTGCTTGCGGTCTCTTCCTTGCTCCTTGCAGGTTATATTTGAAATGAATGTCAGTCATGCAGCCGCTGCCAACTAATTCCCAGCTAAGAAGGTAAACACCGGCATCACCTGGGTCTTCTGGTCTACCTGATTCTGCAGCTCAGAGGGAACCATGCAGCTGGCAAAAATGACAGTCAGGGCAGGACTATGACCCAATTAAAGGAATGTGAGTTAAAACATGGGGAGCCAAACACCCAAATTCCAGCCTGATCCTAACTGGATGTAGGCATTAAACCCTTATGCTGTCATTCCCACCACTGAGTAGAAAGTGTGGCACGTGGCTTTGTATCACTGTAAATATGATTCTATTTTACTGGCCTTCAGCCTCCCTCCTTTTGCTCACAGCCTTTACTGCAGCCAGCAGAGAGGGGCACTGCCTCCAGCACAGCCCAAGCGAGCTGGGTTTCCATGGAGGCGCGAAAGGGTTCCCTGTCTCCTGCACACTCACATGGCTTCTGCTGCTGGACACGCACATAAAAGCATGTGTGCGAAGCCTTGTGTGGAATCCACAGCAGAGGTGCAAGGAGATCCAGGGGTCATGACCTCCTGAGATTCTTTGGGGCAGCGGGGGTCAGGGGTTGTATAGAGATATTTACGTTTTTTCCATTCTGGAAACCACAGAGACAGTGGGAGGGGGAGATTCTCTGGTCAAGAAATGAAATAGAATGGAGAAGCACAGAGAAGAGGAATGAGGAAGCTGGGTGGTGCCAGGTCTCCCTGAAGAGGGATGGGCTGGGTGGTGCCAGGTCTCCCTGAAGAGGGATGGGCTGGTGGTGCCAGCTGAAGGGTGGGCTGGTGTGCAGGTCTCCCTGAAGAGGGATGGGGCTGGGTGGTGCCAGGTCTCCCTGAAGAGGGATGGGGCTGGGTGGTGCCAGGTCTCCCTGTGCTCATAGCACTGTGTGTATCCCCTTCGAGAGCCATGGGAGGCGTGTGTCCTCTCTGAAAGGCAGGAAGCGGCAGGGACCACATTTCTCCTGTTACCCGGGTATTCCCAACCCCTGGCTCACTGCTTCTCCCCCAGAGCAGGAACTCTGCAAATAGTTGCTGAATAAAAAAGTGAACCAATGAATGAAATAAAGGTGAGACCCAATAGGAAATGCAAGAGTTGCCAGGAACAGCAGGAGGACCACACTCCTGGGAGATCTCCCACGCCATGAATTATACCACCGCACACCCACACGCATAGCACAGCTCCATGTATGGAGCACACACCCCTCCGGAACACAACTCGTGTGTGTGGAGCGCTCACCCCTCCGGGGCTCCTGTACTTTTCCCTTTAGGCCATATAGGACACCGGTCAAACACTTTCCATCCAGGAACCAGCTAGGACTCCCAGGGTCTCTTCAGGCCTTTCCCACTGCCTTCCCATTAACCCCAGCAGAACACCTGTGGCCCTGCAGCCCCGCAGCCTGCAGTCACCCTCTGTCCTCCCACTCAGCAGCATGAGGGACAAATTCTAAATCTCTGCAGTGGGCCTTTGTTCCCGCCAGCACCTGGCCGTGTTTGCCTTTTCGTGCCTCGCATGCTTTCGGGCCTGGGTCCTCTGGCTTCTTTCCCCACCCTCTCTCCTCTGACCACCAGTTCCCTGCCTCTAAGCAATTGCTGCAGGTTTTGCCAACGCTTCTTCCTTCTCCACTTCCTGCACCTTAGCATGTTCCTTGAGGCCTTGAACCCCTTTCCTATGCTGCCCACTCCTGTTCACAAGTTGCACTGCCACCCCACCATCTCCACACACCGCTGCTGCATGCCCCGCTCATTACCTGCTGATGTCATTGCTGCCACCGTCCACCCACCCTGAAGGCCCAATCCGCTCTTCCCAGCAACTCCTGATGCCAGCTCACCTCCTTGCCCGGTCCCGCTCTCCCCACCCACTCCTCAATGCCAGCTCATCTCCCTGCCCGGCCCCGCTCTCCCCACCCACTCCTCAATGCCAGCTTAGCTCCCTGAGCAGCAGGCTTCAGCAGACACAGGGCTGACTTCCACACGGTGGTGAATTCATGAAATGGGGCCCTGTTCGTGCTTCTCTTGCTCTCTTAGCACCTGGATTGAATGAAAATCTGCCTGAATGTCTATTACTGGCTAGTGAATCCTAACACATTGGCTTTCTGAGTATATCTTAATTTAATCCATCTTGCATTTTGCCAATGGTTCCCCATAGTCAACCTCCGAATCAAGGTGGATATCTTTCTTAAGCTAAAACATGTAGAATAAAAGCCACTTTTATTCAGGGATTTTCTGAATGTTCCTCTCCGCTGAGGACCCCCACTCTGTCCCCTAACCCACACTCCAGTTCCTTTTTCCCCACTCCTCAGTGACTTTCTCAGCTGTTGGACACTAGGTAAGCAGCTTCCTCAACTGCTCATCAGCAATGGACTGAGTATTATTAATTTTAAAATAGCCCTTGAATATTATTGATTCATGTGGTTTTTCTACGAAACACAAAGCTTAGCTGCACTGTGCTTGTCTGGGATTTCGTGTTTCATTTTGGCGCAGCATATCTCCCATGCGGAGCACATGAGAAACCCTCGTAAGATAATGAAGGCAAGAGGATGGGGACTGGGCAGTGTTGGTGGCTGCCTTTTATGTCTGTCCTTGGTTCACCAAGCAGTCTATGGAAGACACGACAGTCGGGGAGAGCTGGCTGGGGCCGGGGGCCTGGGTCTGAGTGTCTGCCTGGCTGTGGACCTGTGGAACCTCTAGCAGGTGGCAGATTCTCCAATGACTCACAAAGGAATCAGTGTCTCCTCACTGGGATTTCATTTGGGGTGAAACCAACATAAGATGGCACGCACACAGCAGAAGTGCCATGTACTAAACACCCATCATGCCACAATTCTGCTTCCTCTGTCTCCTGTTCAAGGGGCCTTCTATGGTAAGCCTTGGGGGAGTAAAGCAAACACTCCCTGCAATATCGCATCCACCATAGAAACCCTGAGAGGAGATTGCTCCGTGAGACCACACCAGGGAAGTAGGATGCTGAATACAAGATTCCGTCCTCATCCACAGGCACAGAACTTTATCAGGACCTGGGCAAACAGCTATAGCTTTGCACAGCATCACGTGAGCTCTTTGAAGCGCAAACGTTAGTGCACCAATGTGATTTTTCTCTCCCGCTCTCAAGGACACTCTCTCATGCCTTGCTGTTGGAGAGGGAACATTGCTTGCTCACTTGGCCTTTCCCTTGAACCGTTTCCTCCCTCCTCTGGGTGACAAGCTCTGCTCTGCTCAGCTCAGCTCAGCTCAGCTCAGCTGCTTGCAGTGCAGCTTCTGGAGGCTCCCAGCAGACACCTTCCCTCCTGCCGGGACAGACCCATTCCACAGAAGTGCCCCTGTTCTCCCTGCTACAGCCAGCATGGGAAGCAGGAGAGAGAAGAAAACAAACTGTTGTGAAAAGATGTTATCACAGCATCACAAAAATATGGGATAAATGGAACTAGAAACACCACTATAGGTCAGCAGAGGAGGAGACCCATCAGTCCCCCAACATGCCAGGAATGAAGCTCCTCGGGATGAATTCTGCAGCCTTGGAGGCCAGCCTCAGGCGGGTAACACCCAGGGCAGCCTCCTATCTTAACTCCATGCTGAGAATCAGGCTCTTCCCAGTCCTCTGAAGGGATTCACACAGCAGATGATAGGGATGCAATGATCTGTGCATTAGCTGTTAGAGCACAACACGCATCCTCCTCTCTTTGGTCTTGTGCTTGCATTTTACTTCTTTGATGAGAATTTTAATACATAAATGTGCACATGAATGGAGTTTACAGATTGTAAAAATGAAAACATTATAATGCTTTGAAGCGTGGTAAAATTTCCTTCCCTCTTTCTTCCCTCCCTCCCTTCTTCATTCTAGGGTGTTAGGCCCCAGTGGAATGAGGAACTGACAGTGGAGGATGGCAGAGGCCCGGCAGAACATGTCAGCACTGAGGGGGAGGTGGCACCCCCATCTGCAGGACGGATAGCAGCACAGCTTGGTAACATACACATAGAACGATAAAATAAGTAAAGACAATGGGAGCCAGGTTTATCAATATTAGGGAAAGTTACAAATATGGACAGAAAGAAAACTAGAATGATCTCTGCAGTATTAGATTAGAATTAAAAGCATTGGTGTGAACCCACAGCTTGTAGTATATGTGGATCAGTGCAGATATGAATGCAGACATCCATGTGTGTGGAGAGCGGTACTTCTCTCCTGGGAGATATGGCTGGCTCCAGCTTTGGGAAGCACACAAGCTAGAATGCACTGCACTACCCAAGAGTAAGGAAGGGCTCAAACCATGGCCTGGAGGTGAGAAGATGAGCCAGACACCAGGTTGAGGGCCTCTCACTGGCCAGATGAGAGCTATTTAAGCCATGATGAAAGCAATGGGTTTTAACTCACAGAATGAAACAGGAAACCTTAACTTCATGTCGACTTAAATTCCTAAATGAGGAATGGAATATTTACATAACTTCTGAGTTCTATTAATTACAAAGAAGAAATGAAAACCTAACGGTGGAGAGGCTGACGGACCCAGCCCCAGTGAGTCTTGTGAGGATCATGCACCATCTAACAGGATGCCATAAGGAGAAGCCCAATTGCTCACCCCAGAAGCATGCCCCGAGGAAACGGCAGGCAAAACTAAGCTAAGGAACAGTCTACAGAATAACCGCCTGCAATCTTCACAAAAGCCAAGAAATCCCGGGTAGCATTCCAGACTGCAGGATACTGTGGGGCACAACAACCAAACACCCTGTGGGTCCTAGGTGGATGCTTTTGCTTGAAAGGAGATTGTTGAGACAATTGGTGACAGTGAAATGAGGCCTATGGATGGGGTGACAGTGATGTGTCAGGGCCCATTTCTTTTTTTTTTTTTGAGACGGAGTCTCGCTCTGTCGCCCAGGCTGGAGTGCAGTGGCACAATCTCGGCTCACTGCAAGCTCCGCCTCCCAGGTTCACACCATTCTCCTGCCTCAGCCTCCCGAGTAGCTGGGACTACAGGCATCCGCCACCACCATGCCCGGCTAATTTTTTTGTATTTTTAGTAGCGATGGGGTTTCACCATGTTAGCCAGAATGGTCTCGATCTCCTGACCTCGTGATCCGCCTGCCTCAGCCTCCCAAAGTGCTGGGATTACAGGCATGAGCCACCGTGCCCAGCCAGGGCCCATTTCTTGATCCAGGTGGTTATGTTGTGAGGTGTAAGAGAACATCCTGTGTAGAAAACATGCCCTAAGTATCTAGGGGTGATGTGCATCATGTCAACAAGTTGTTCTCAAATGTTTCAGGGGGAAAACCATTCTTTGCACCATTCTTGCAAATTTCCGTAAACTTAAATCTTTTTAAAAGAAATAACGGAATCAGGTGTCCAAGCAACTAGGGAAAGGTGTCATTCGACTAAGGGATGGGGCTGGGAGCGAGGCTTACTTGTCATAACACACTTCGGTTCCAAATTTTGACTGTTTCTACCTATTCTGTTCATGTTGGTAGTAAAATCTGTGTCTGTGCATACTTGTTCTTTCTTGGGAATGGAAGCCATCCAGGAAGCCCTGCATGAAACCATATGTTATTTCTTCATCTTCCCCCCAAAAGGAGAATACCAGGAACAGCTCAGAGAGAGTCCAGGGAGGTCAGGTGTGTGGGCGCCTGCGTGCACCGAACAGACGATGTTGACTCACAGGGGATGGATTAGTCAGGGTTCTCCAGAAAAACAGAACCAATAGGATGTGTGTGTGTGCAGGGAGATCAATCTATTTTAAGGAACTGGCTCATGTGATTACTAAGGTTGGCAAGTCCAAAATCTGTAGTTAAGCCCAAAGGACGTGTGCTGGAGAATTCTCTCTTGCTCGGGGGAGGTGAGTCTTTTTGTATTCAGGCCTTCACTGACAGGATGAGGCCCATTCACATTAGGGAGGGCTATCTGCTCCACTCAACTCCATTAACTTGAGTGCTCACCTCATCCAAGAGCACCCTCACAGAAACATCCAGAGAAATGTCAAGCAATTATCTGGGCACCCCAAACCCAGCCAAGTTGATGCATAAAATTAGTCACCATGTTGAACAGAATATCGAAAAGGAAAGTAGAACAATTTTTCAATTTTTCTGGGCTATATTTTTATGTTATAATTTCATTATTTTAATACAAATGTGTTAAACTGCCTGAACTTCACAGCTATGGTCAAATGCAAATGCAATGATATGTTCCCAACATCCACGTCACCACTTCCTGCATTACCATGTATCAGAAATGGTCTAGTGACTCACAGCAGCAGAAAAGATAACACAAAAGAAGCAACTCGCCTGACCTTAGTGTAAAAATTAGCAACAAGTCTGTTGAAATTAAAATAAGTAGAAGACATACCACCTCCTTAAGAGATTGACCAACCCTTTCTTAGGGAGATTGCTAACTAGAGAAACTCACTGATAAAGGAACAGGCATCCCATCAGACAGCGAAAGAGCAAAAGTTATCATGAAAGAGCAAGGTGAACTTCATAACACACCCCGTTTCTGCCGTCCGTGTGCTGATAACCCATTCTTTCTACTCCTCTGCACATCTGATTTTGATCACCACACTGTACACCAGGGGCGGAGAGAAGTGACAGCATCACCAGCAACAGCATTCCGAGAAGAAGAGGGAAGAGCTCCTAATTTTATATTGAACAAGTCATAGTGTCTGAGTAAAAACAAGTTGCTATCTGCCTCCTGGTGATCACCTTAGAAAATCATCATCCATTTTTTTTTTTTTTTTTTTTGAGACTCCAGCCTCTGTCACCCAGGCAGGAGTGAAGTGGTGTGATCTCGGCTTACTGCAACCTCTGCCTCCTGCCTCAGCCTCCCAAGTAGCTGGGATTACAGTCACGCGCCACCACGCCCTGCTGATTTTTTTGTATTTTTAGTAGAGATGGGGGTTCACCATGTTGGCCAGGCTGGTTTTGAACCTCTGACCTCAAGGGATCTGCCTGCCTCGGCATCCCAAAGTGCTAGGATTACAGGCGTGAGCCATCGTGCCTGGCCCATCCACATTTTCCAATTTAGAAATATGGACTATTGATGAGAAAACTAATTCTCAACAACAGTGGTGAGCGACATGCAGCCCCCAACGATCTGTGGTGAAGAGAAATGAGATTAGGAGGAACGGTGGAATTCCACACATGCTTTTCCAAACCCAGTTCAATTCATTGTTGGGTTTAGTTTCCCTTTATCAAAGATCCTGTCCATATCTGGTATAACTCAGATTTTAAAAATTGAACTTGAGACAAATAGAACACAATCAGGAAACTATTTTGCTTAAAAAAAAAAAGTCTCACATCATCTTCAGGGCTCTTATCCTCAGAATACAAACACTTCAGGTGTTCAGCACAGAAGGAGAAGTCTACTTTGTTCCAGTTTCATTCATCAGGACTCAGGAATGCAGGGTGATAGGCTGGTTCCATGCAGGATGTGCTTAGCAAACACCCATTACAAGTCCTGGTTGCCACCTGCCTGCTTTCTGGGAAGAACTATGGAGAAAGAGATGTCATTGTAAGCCCAATTTGCCCTAATAAAAAAATTACTCAGTGATTGCATTCTTCACCAGTGAAGGGTCCCCAGAGAACAGCACAAGGACAGCAAGTAGAAGAATCCGTATCTTCTTGCATTCTCAGCATCACTGTTTGATGTGTGCTGGCAGCTACACTCCCCATTCAAGATGGGCACAGGACAGAGCCCAGAGACATCACTGTCCTGCATGTGCAAATGTTACACTTCTTGTGTGTTACACCTTGCACATTCAGGGTGCTTTGTCTAAAGCCTAGGTTTAGAGAGCCACTCTGTCCCTCAAGGCTTGTGCCTGTCTCTGCTGTTCTGAGGGTCTGCAGGTCCTATGCTGTTTGAAAAGGTGGTGTGGTGAACTTGAAGTCCCTTACCTCAGTGATACACGGCCCATGGGGCCCTACTTGTGTTCACCAAGCTGCAGCAAGGTTGACCTCCTGCTGACCTCCATTTTCAACTCGTCCAGGTCAGCCCTGCCTCTGTGAGGGCAGCTCTTCTGTGGAAGCCCTGCTCCACTGGGGCTCTCCTCAAACTCTCTTTCTCTTTGCATGAGCTATGACCCAAAGGAGAGGATCACAAAAAGGCATTCAAGGCCACATCTCAAGCTTCAGTCTCACACTCACAAAGAAAATTGGAGGATGCCAGCAACTAGCAGCTGTTTACAATGGCCTAGAATGAAATGACATCTTCAATTCAGCAAGCAATCATGCAGCACCAACTATTTGCACAACACACTGACAGAGGCTGGCAAAAAGGCTGCATGGTTTAAATGCAGAGCCTGTTCATTCAGCATCATTGATTCCTTCCACAAAGACAAATCAAATGTCTGTGTTGTGATTGGAAGTGTGCTCAACTACTGTTTTTAAGAGTTCAAATGCTTTTTGAAAAATGCCACTTACCATCACTGTGTCACTATACAAATTGTTTAACATGTCTATTTTTGATGCTTCATTAAAATGGTAAGGACTATACTTTGCAGAGCTGTTGTGACAATTAAATAAGAACATACATGTAAAATACCCAGCACATGCACTTTTGCACTTATTATATATTACAATTGTGCATAACATATAAAATTACTTATTCTATTAGAATCTCCAGTCTTAATAGTGCCTATAAGAAAGGGACCACTTGTCCTTATAAATCCTATATAGAAAAAAATGAAAGAGAATAATTATCTCGGAGACTTGGTTTTGGGGAAAGTTGCCTTGCATTACAAAGAAAATAAATGGGAACTTTCCCCCAGATGGATTGAAGTCCTGGCACGTCTTCTACTATTTTGTTTCACATGGAAGACAGGCTAAGAGAAAAGCCATAGTATAAAGCAGGACAGAGCCCAGTGACCTGGGAAACAATTAACCTGGACCGCTGATCAAACTGTACCTTGTGAAAGTTTTCAGAATCAAAATGAAGTCATTTGTGTAAAATAACAAAAACAAAAACAGAACCCTGACAAATTGATCTGGGGAAGGATATGAAGGGGTTCTCATGCTTGCATGCCTGGTAACAAAACTGTCACAAAAGGCTACTAAAACAAAACCTTGCACAGAGCCATCGCAAACTTACACAAAATATGCTTCTGTGAGGACATCTGCCCAGCAACTGCCTTTCCAGTCTCAGAATAGCATCATCTTTCTTATTGATCCTTTGTACCCAAGGATAATTATCACAAAACAATTATGTCATTCTCCTGCATTTTTCCTTTAAAAACCTTTGTCTTATTTTAGTTTCCCAAATATGCCCATAGTTTACTATGGCACATGTATTCCCATTGCAATGCCCATCTTCAAATAAATATCATTTTTCTTTAGAGTGCCCATGTCTATATGTTATTTAGGGTTACATAAATGGTGTCAGAAGTGGGACCTTGAAAAAGACCATCAGAAGCACCAGTGATTCTTGGACCTGGTGTGGACTACTCACTTGAGCCCATTGAATGCTCTGCTTCCAGGGCTCACTTCCTCTGCCCTGGTGCATTTTCTGTCAGGCCAAGCCTCCTTCTTTTTGGTAGAGAATTTTTTATATTATTCAAGATTTTGTTTGGTCACAAGGCTGTCTTAATAAAGGATCTTACATCCTTCCTGGAGATGATAAAAGACTTTTTGTCTTTTCTGGCAAGTCATTTCTGGTATAAAAACAAGAATCTTTCTGATTTGAGTATCCTGATTTCCACAGAATTTATATTCTGTCTGTGAGGCATGTCTTTTCTGGTGAACTTACTTTTGCTCTATGCATCTAGTTGAGTAATTTGTTTGATCATCCTGCCTGGGTTAAAATAAACACTCTGAGTATAGTCTGAAGGCAAAAAATAAACATTCTAAATGGCCAACTAAAAGCCGTCAGGGTGGTTGCCACCATCTAAAATATCAGTCCAAACTTGTGACGAGATTTATAGGATCTTGTTTTCTTCTTCAGAGATTAATAAGAAATGGAATGGGATTCTCAAACATAAAGGCATGCTGTTTTCTTAGATGCCAGCTTATTGCGGGATCTGGCCAGCAGCCCACAATGCAACGGGGCTCTCTCTTTGTTCCCAGGCAGATCGGCAGGTCAAGAAATAATAGACACACACAAGATAGCGAAAGCTGGGTCCAGGGGGGTCACCGCCTTCTGGTCCCGTGGTGCTGCCAATGCACTGGATATACCAGCATTTATTATTATTATTATTTTTTTTGAGACGGAGTCTCACTCTGTCACCCAGGCTGGAGTGCAGTGGCACGATCTCGGCTCACTGCAAGCTCCACCTCCCGGGTTCACACCATTCTCCTGCCTCAGCCTCTCCGAGTAGCTGGGACTACAGGCGCCTGCCACCATGCCCGGCTAATTTTTTGTATTTTTTTAGTAGAGACGGGGTTCACCGTGGTCTCGATCTGACCTCATGATCCGCCCACCTCAGCATCCCAAAGTGCTGGGATTACAAGCATGAGCCACTGCGCCTGGCCCAGCATTTATTATTAAGTTTAGTGAGGGCAGGGTTAGGTTAGTGAGGGATTTAGGGTCGTTTGATTATGAGGCGAGATGGTCACATGGAGATGAAGTAATTCTTTAACATAACTTCTGTATGCAGAAGTACAGTATACAGGGATAAGAATTTATAATATAGTGTATGCATCAGTAATTTCTAACAGAGCCTTAAAACAGAAACACAGTCTTTCCATAACCTATGATTAGCAAGATATTAATCAGCAGTAACAGTTGCAGCAAAAGTTGGTTACAAACAATCCATAGAAACAGGACGTGAAGAAATTCTCAGAAGGTAGCATGCCTTAACCCTAAAGAGGCCTAGAAGAGCCATGGCAAGATGAGGGCGTTTATAGCCCTATCTTATCCACATGGACAGGCACCCCTCATGCGTCCATTTATAGCTCTCCGTAAGGGTCACATTCCATTCCCAGAGCTATGAACATCTGCTTTTCTGGGATAGGAATCTTGGTGATGTGAAACCTCCCTGACTGCACATCCGTTCACAGGCTCTCTGCAGGGGGAAGCACAACACGCACTGTTGGTCGTTCTGGCAGCCCAACCTGGCATTGTCTTTACATGATCCTGCATGCAATTTTGTATTTACAATAATCAGGAGCATTTCATTTTTTATTCCATAGCAATACTTTCAGGGGGTCTCCCTACACCAGCTGACTTATTATGGCTCATTTTTGTGCATATTTTTTTAACTGACTGCCAAATTACATCAACGAAAATTCAGAGGCTCAAATGGTCATTACTGAAACTCTCTAAAAACACCCCTGAAACTATAGAGTTAACATGTAGTGCCTTCTAAGTTCTCTAATTTTCTCTTCCAATTTTTTTCTGCCTAGTTTGAATCTGCTGACTTTTCTACTGGTGTTCAGATAAAATTCACTGCTTATTGCATTCGAGCCAATATTTTTACAAAAGGTCCTAAAGGTCATTCAAATTAATAGCTTTACAAATAACAACAGCTCAATGGTAACCAAGAAACTAGACCTAAGGGTCAACTCTTTTAATGTAAATTTGGGCTTGCCTAGCAATTGCGTAGGATAATTAAATAATTAATTGAAGGACTGGCAACTATAAAACTATAAGCTACCTATAAAACTCAAAGAACTAGATAAATGTTTATAAAGATATAAAGATTGAAACTGAAAAAAGCATTAAAAGGATTAAAAGAGGTGTTTTTGTTCTTTTTAAAAACCAAATGTTTTACTCAAAATTCTGGTCCACAGCTTTTATTATATTACCTATTTGGTCAAACAAAGTGTAGTCATGTGAACAGGTCCCAATTTTGTCAGAAATACAATTTGGATCCAACTGTCTTTTATAAACTAATGAGATTGTATGCTTTACAGTATTATGACTAAAATTCTAAAATGAAAGTTATAAGAACTTTGTTTCTGTGTGTGAATATCTGTGTTTGTTCATATGTACATGTATTATATTGTACGTTGTGTCTCCATGGCAAAATCTGGTATGGTCAGCCAGAAATCTCTTAAGAAATTTTATTCAGATTGACTTAGATAAAAAAGCACTCACATAAAATATACAGCAACTGACTCAAATGCCTTTTAGTTCATATGACTTCAGTAAATCTTTAATAAACTGGCTCTAAAATTGTTGGAAAAATAAAAATATCTTTAGAATTGTCAAAGTACATTTTTGCCTGAGTTTATTGGTCAGACAGTTTTATGTCTCTATGAGATATTTTAAGATATCAAGGTTTAACATAAAGGTTATAAAACTACAAACCCAGCCGACAACAAGATGATCTTTGTCCAACTCTTTGATAAGACTAATTTAATACTGTTGGCTTAATATAAACAGCTGTGTCTTCTGAGTTATTTGCAAAATATTCACGTACTTAATTTTGAGATTCTTATTTAGGTGAACATGTGATATTCTTCAGGCTATAAAAATAGTTAACAATAATAACAAAAATGGAATAACTAGCCTTGTCTAATATCTTGGTTTTCACAAGTAATCTAGGTATATTGTTCAAAATAGATAAATTAGTTAAGCATAAATGGGGTGAAAATTTATAAATTAACTTTTAATGTAATTTGAAATATTAAAGCTATATTAAATTAATATTCATTAAATATCTGGGTTATTTCCAAATGAGATTAAAACTGAGAAATTTCTGAACATAAATGTTTGTTCTTTGCTTCTTAAATTTTATGACTAAATATATTTGGTTCTATTAATGTACATAAAATTTATGTTGTGGAAAAACATTTTTTAAAATTATAAAATGGTTCTCATCTACAAAATACCAGCATGTGACAGTTTAAAATTACTTGCTAAAAATTAAGGTTATTAAGAGTTAAAATTCTAATTAATATTTATAAATCTGCATATAAAGTGCACCTAAGATGTTTTAATAATAAAAATCATTTTAAAAAGGCATTAAGCATGTGTTATTTAAAGAATAATTTTGTCTAATTTGAAGGTTAAAGTTTGTTTAAAATATGGAGTTAGAAAAAAAACAGAAACAAAATACAAAGAAATCAGTAAGCAGGAAAGATGTAAAGAAAGTTATGAGTATGAAGATGTTATTTTGGTCAGAAAGATTGAAAAGACAAGATAATAATTTTGTATGAGAATCTTGTGTGATAATTTTTTGTACTAAAATAAAATGACTGGTTGGTTTTTTTAAAAAAGAAAGTATAGGACAAAGCAGAAAGTCTAAACATGCTGTAAAATTTCCAAGCAGGTAAATAAAAGTTAATGAAGGATGAATTTATGAAGAAATTTCACGTTATCAAGTTGGCTATAATTAGAAGGAAATTACTTATAATTCTTTCTGAAGATTGAGCTTTGATATAAAAATGCACTAATAGAAAACTAAAAATTTTATCCCATATGTTAGAACAGGATTTTCTTGAAATATTGATTTGCTCAGCCAGGTGCAGTGGCTCACGCCTGTAATCCCAGCACTTTGGGAGGCCGAGGTGGGTGAATAATGATGTCAGGAGTTCAAGACCAGCCTGGCCAAGATGGTGAAAGCCTGTCTCTACTAAAAATACAAAAAAGTTAGCTGGGCATGGTGGCAGGAACTTGTAATCCCAGCTACTCAAGAGGGTGAGGCAGAGAATTGCTTGAACCTAGGAGGTGGAGGTTGCAGTGAGCCGAGATCGCACCACTGCACTCCAGCCTGGGCGACAGAGAGAGACTCTGTCTCAAAAAAAAAAAAAAAAAAAAAAGGAAAGAAATACTGATTTGCTCTTAGTAAAACTGTAAAGAGGTTTTTTTTAACTTTGAAATCCGTTTCTTCAATAGTTATCTTCTAAATTGCAGGGAGTTTCTCTTTCCTCCACATTTCTTCCTAAGATTCTTTTAATTTCCCTAGTTACAGGTTAGAAATGCCATCTTTTTCATTCAGAATGGAAATTTCCTTTCTTATGGCAGAATTTTCTTCTTAAAGCTCCTCTGATTCCTATCTGAGAAGCTCAACTTTTGCTGTATCTCACAGCACATCATTTGCAGGTCCCACACCATGGCCTTCAGCTCTTTCTCTTTGAGAAGACCTGTGATGATAGCCCTCTGCTTCAACCTTTGTGACTCCTGTAACTTTTTTCTCCAGTTCTATATCTGCTATTATAATGTGACACTGAAATATTTCTCTTGAAAGCCTCGGAAAGTAATGTTTCCTTCCAATATAACTTGATTCTGTACTCTTGGCTTTTCTTGTGTCTGAATTGTTCCATGTAACCAGGAATCTACACATATTTTTATTTTTTCTAAGAACCATGTATTCCCCTGCCCAAGGTATTAGTTTTCTTGTTTCTTCCCTATAACATGGGGTATGCTTATAGCTTGGACACACATTCTTCCTGTGTTCAGTTAAATTCAAGTATCATTTTCAAAAGTTTCAGCTTCCAGGTTATCTAAACAAGCTTCCCGCAAGGACAGCACTCACACTGTAAGAGGTTTTTCCTTGGCTTTTTGGTAACTGGCCTAAAAAATTAAAGAATTTATGTTTTATCAAGATAATTTTCTGTGTTGTCTTTATTAGGTTTTTGATTACTTGGGGAAACTGAGCTTTGAAAGAGTTAAGGTTTTCACATTCATGTAACTTTCTGTATTGCTCTCAAAGTCTTTTGATTATCACTCTTGTTAAATGACTATTATTGCACAGTGACCTATGATTGTTTTGAGCAAGCATTTTAAACCTTTTGACATATATGACAGGCTTCCCTGGGATCAAAATTCTAAAATTAGTCTTTTGACCTAGAATTAACTTTGAGAGTTTCCAGTTAGGTCCCTGGGGAGCCTGAAAGAATGTATCTCTCATCTTACAGAGATATTAGATGATTAGACTTATTTAGTAAATTGTATGGGAAACATCATCAAATGATAAGTGATATTGGATTTTCTTTCAGTTACATTTATGGGAATGGTACTGATATGAATGTTTCAAAAACTATATAAATTCCTAGAGATCTAGTATGTTATCAGTCATAATTTTGGCTGCTAAACTTTCTTTTAAGTTATATTTATATGAATATTGTCGATGTATTCTAAAAGTTATGTAGAATTTATAAAAGTCTGATGGTCTTGATGTGATGCTGCCATTCATGATTCTGGGTGTTCTCTTAAGATGCCACAATAGAAAGAAATAGATTTGCTTGTCAATTGTGAACTGTCATATGATTTTCACCCATAGCTAGTGTAAGCTTTTATCATCCACAGTTACTGTTTGAATTTTTCTCTAAAAGCATTTGCAATTAGCTATAGTCTAAAATTGCTTTATATGGAAAGGACCCTAACAAGGACTCTTGAACACAGATTTCTGAAAACCTTAAGATCAATGGACTAAATAACAATTTTCAGAACTCTAACCAAAAACTGAAGCATTCATGGAACTGCTAATCAAGATCAAGCAAAACAAAAAATTAATTACATAAAATTAAGTAACTGATGATAACAATGTTTTTATAACTTTTGTTTAAAACACTTTGAGTTCTTTACTTAAATGTTTTGTTCACCAGATTTAAGACAATGTTCTATCTTAAGCTATCTATAGTCTACGGCAATTTGGTAAAGTATACTTTTGTGAATAAAGGTGAAAACATTTGCTTTTTCTCCCTATTTGATTCCTCCAAAATTTGGTAACTATTCATATTCTTACTTTTTATGACAGTGTGCCTAAGTTCGATAAAAATCTGTTATCTTTATAGCAGGATAAAATTGTAAACATTGATTATATTACCAAGGCTTTGACCAAATTTCATATTCAAGAATGTGTATAGAATGTCTGTCTTCAAGAGTTCCCAGTTTTAAGTGATTGAGGAAAAAATGTCACTTCCTGGCAGGCCCAGGAACCTTAAGGCTGTAAAGAAAACCCAAAGTCTGCATTAGATTGGCTTCCCGGCCTCAAGAGGTTTTTAAACCTGAGATTCCTATGTGATCAATGCAGAGAAAAAAAGTTGTGTTTCTAAAAGACTGTCATAAACCTGCTATTAGACTGTAGCCTCATTCATTATTTGAAAGTTCTTGTTATCTACCTATAGGCTAAACTAGATCTGAATTCTTTTAGATTCCTCCAATCTCACTGTCCTCCACAGAATTACTAAAAATGGAAACTGCTTTGTTCTTAAAGTCTGATATATGAGCCATGCAGAAAGTTCACCAAACTGCTCGATGCTGTAACCCGGTGACACTCAAACAGTAAACTTGGATAAGCTGATGTTTTTCATGCTGTAGACATGACATCAGAATGAGACTCCATATCATATGAGACTTATCTCTCTTAATATCCACCTTTTTCACTTGGCAGGATAATGGTATAATTGAAATTTCACAATTAGTAACTTCTATTATAAATTGACAGAACCGGACCCAAGAAATCCTTAGTATCTACTGGTTAAAATGTAAAATGTCTGTACTATTGTTAATATCACATGCTGTACCTGGATACATTTCTCTGGGAAAGTTATAGAAATCCTTAGTATCTACTGGTTAAAATGTAAAATGTCTGTACTATTGTTAATATCACACCCTGTACCTGGATACATTTCTCTGGGAAAGTTATAGAAATCCTTAGTATCTACTGGTTAAAATGTAAAATGTCTGTACTATTGTTAATATCACACGCTGTACCTGGATACATTTCTCTGGGAAAGTTATACAAAATAAGAAGATAGGCCACATGGCTATAACAGGTCTCACCTAATTCCCCATGGTTATTTGATTAATTCAATTGGTTGCCTTTCAAACTTAGGTCTATTATGCAAAACCATTATGCAAACTGAGTCGGTCATATTAGTATTAATCTTGCTTTGTATTTTACCTTTTTAAACTTAGTATCTCTTGCTTATTTTTTCAGAAGTATAACTCCTAACAAAATAATGTTGGTCCAGCACTTTGAGATAATAGAGATAATAGCAAAAGACTACGGGAGAGACAAGATTGAACTCAGTAATGGACTTCCAGGAGGCTTAGCCTGAGAGTCACCCACTTCAAACCTCCCTTGTTGCTCAAATGTGGCTAACAGGGTTTCGACCTTGACTCCTACTCACTGATCACTCCCCACAATGTGTAGTGAGATCAGCAATCTGACACAGGCCCATCCTGGCATTAAGGGACATAAAAATCTAACCACAGGCCAGGCATGGTGCCTTACACCTGTAATCCCAGCACTTTGGGAGGCTGAGGCGGGTGGACAGCTTGAGTCCAGGAGTTTGAGACCAGCCTGGGAAACATAGCGAAACCCATCTCTATTAAAACACACACACACACACACACACACACACACACACACACACACACACCTAACTATAAGGTGATTGATCAGTGATACTTTTGGAGAAAGATCTTGATCCAAAAAGGAAATGTGAAAGTTGTCTGAATCAAAATGGAGTAACTGGCATTAAACAAACAAACGAAAGGAACTTTCACAAAGCACCAGGGAAGGCCATAAAGGGTGGGTTCTCACGCCTAGATGCCTGACAACAAAAAGGACTACAAAAAACACAACCTTGCACAAAGTCCACCACAATGTTACAGGAGAACATATTTCTGCAAGGGCATTTGACCAGCCACTGCCCATCCCGCCCTGGACTGGCATCACCCTTGTTATTCATCTTTGTAGCCAAAGATAATTATCTCAAAACAGTGAAGTAATCCTCTTGTATTTTCCTGTTAAAAACCTTTGCCCTCCTTTACCTCCCTGAATACGCACAGTTTACTGTGGCACACATATTCCCATTGCGATGCCCTATGCCCAAATAAATATCATTTTCTTTTAGAGAGCCTGTTTGTCATTTAGGTGGACAAACTGAAATTTTCAATTACTTGAGTCAATTAATTCTCTGTGTTTTTAAAGACAGCTTCCATTTTTTACTTATAACTATAGGATCCTACTGCTAAGCATATATGTTGATCATGTTTACATGTTTATTTTGGGGACATTATTATAAATGTGAAAGAAGTATCTATAAATGTGATTATGGATTACTCACTGACACACTCAAAAAGCACGGTGCTCCGAGTTATAGTAAATCCTGTTTCGTTGGCATTTGCCTGATAATATCTTACACCTCATCTCTCATCATCAGCAAGTTGCATCCCACTGACCATCCCCCCCCATCCCCCGTCACAAAAACCACTTGATTTCCAGGAATCGCCACAGGCTAGAGTCTCAGGTGTATAAAATTTCACTCATTGACTTAAGTGGAATGACTAACCTGCCAGAGATTCCAATCAACCTGAATAGAGGCCACTCAAATGTCTCTTCCCATGGCTGGCTCTATTCTGCTCTAAAACACTCAGAGAAAAACCAATCGGGTGACATTTCAGTTTTGATGAGTGAGGTACCAAGCCCCTGAATATTCGGAGTATCTTGGTGACTGGCTGAATCTTGTGCATGACTTTTGATGTATGTTGTTATCAGAAAAGACACTGCTAACTGCCTTTTCTCAATTCAGGTTAAATATTTTCAAAACACCTACTGTGCCCAAGTAGCTGTGTTAAGTACTGGGGCAGCACGAGCAGCCCACATCTCAGGGTGCAGTCCAAGACTTTTGGTCATCAAGACAGAAGGGCAGATGGTGACAGGTACCAACCACCAAAGCTGTACACGCCAGGTTCAATGTCTTTGCTGGTAAAACCACTGCCACTCTGCAGACTTTTCTGTGTTAAAAGTGGGTAGGGAAAGGTGACCATGTAATTCTTGCTCCCTCAAATAAAGGGAATGTAATGCATAAGAATGCACAGGTCTGAAATGTGAAAAGCACGTCAACATAAAGTCAATACAGCATTTAATGGATCTTAACTTTATCCATCTCAAACTTTCTTCTGGAGATGGAGTCTCACTCCGTTGCCCAGGCCGGAAGGTGGAGTGCAGTGGCGCAATCTCTGCTCACTGCAACCTCTGGCCTCCCAAAGGGCTGGGATTACAGGCGTGAGTCACCGGGCCCAGCCTTTTTTTTTTTTTTTTTTTTTTTTGAGACAGAGTCTTACTCTGTTGCCCAGGCTTGAGTACAGTCTCGGCTCACTGCAGCCTCCACCTCCTGGGTTCAAGCCATCCTCTCACCTCAGCCTCCTGAGTAGCTGGGATCACAGACACCCACCACCACACCCAGCTAATGTATTTTTAGTAGAGACAGGGTTTCGTCATGTTGGCCAGGGTGGTCTTGAACTCTTGACCTCAAGTGATCCGCCCACCTCGGCCTCCCAAGGTGCTGGGATTACAGGTGTGAGCCACTGTGCCTGGCCCATCTCAAACTTTCTAATAACTATCAACTGAATCTAAAATGCTAATTCTGTCCTTTTTGTCTAAAATAAATGGAGGGCCCATTACAGTCACTCAGAAAAAAAAAGAGAATTCTTATCAGAAAAAAATGACATAAAACTGCATTTCTCATCATCTGTCAGAGATTTTGCTTCAGATAAGGAAACCCTCACTACTGCCCCTTCTATGGGAAATGTAGCTCATCCCATAAGCAATACAACGGACTTATCTTCTATAGACACGCAAATACTGACTTCATATTTGTGATTCTATCCTGGTAATTTCGTTTCCGGAGCTAGAGCTTGTGAAGAAAAGTAGTATTTTAACTTCTGAGTCTTTTCCAGCCTTCTGCAGTGATAGATCTAGCCAATATAGTTGAATTCTGAAAATATTTTACATTACAATTCTCAGTTGCCTTAGGACCTGGATTAAATTATTTTTATTCCTGATCCAAAGTTTGCAGAAACAAAAAGTGAAAACAGGCGATCTGCATGTTTCCTCATCTGGGCGTGGTGAGAAGCCAACAGCAGGCATCTTCCACTGGGACCAGTGCTGCATTCTCTTTTTTTCTTTTTTTGAAACGGAGTCTTGCTCTGTTGTCCAGGCTGGAGTGCAATGGTGTGATTTCGGCTCACTGCAACCTCTGCCTCCTGGCTTCAAGTGATTCATTCTCCTGCCTCAGCCTCCCGAGTAGCTGGGACTACAGGTGCCCGCCACCAAGCCCAGCTAATTTTTGTATTTTTAGTAGAGATGGAGTTTCACCATATTGTCCAGGTTGGTCTCAAACTCCTGACCTTGGGATCTGCCTGCCTTGGCCTCCCAAAGTGCTGGGATTACAGGCATGAGCCACCGTGCCCGGCCTCTGTTTTCTATTTTATTCATTTATTCACTCCATCACTTGAGAACGCTGGCTTAGAGCTGATGTGCCTCAGACACGGGTGCACTCATGGAGCACAGAAACGAGTTGGACAAAGTCTGGGCCTTTGTAGTGTGACGTGGCCATTAGGGCCCACAGATCCTTCCCTGCGGTTGCTGCCACCCTTTCTTCAGGTTCCGAGGAAGCCTTCCCTGGCTGCCTTCGTAACTCTGACCTTCTCCCTCCCTTTAACCTACCATCATCAAATGCACCAGCTATGCTCCTCTTTTCCCTTGCTGTCTGTTGCCCTGCACTTTGGGAGGCCGACGCAGGTGGATCACCTGAGGTCGGGAGTTTGAGACCAGCCTGACCAATATGGAGAAACCCCATCTCTACTAAAAATACGAAATTAGCCGGGCATGGTGGCATATGCCACCACTCTTGGAGTGGGCACCAAGAGGAAAAGATCCCTGCTTATGGCCACGTCCCAGTGCCTAGAAGAGAGGCGGCTCATAGGAAGTGTTGAAAAAAGTGTGGAACGAATCAATAAACAGCTCTTGATTTGGTGGCAGGAGATGTACAGGCCTCACCTCCACTGCGCAGGCCTCATCTACACCATCCAGCCCTCACCCACAGTGTCCAGACCTCACTTCTCCCACCCAGGCCTCCACCCAGTCATCTAGACATTCTCCCTGCCATCTAGCCCCAAACCGGAACAGCACAACCCTCACCTCTGCTGCCCAGGCCTCATCTACGCCATCCAGCCCTCACCTCTGCCCCCTCACCTCTACTGCCCAGCCCTCACCTCTGCTGTCCAGGCATCACCCTTGCTGTCCAGGCATCACCCTTGCTGTCCAGGCATCACCCTTGCTGTCCAGCCCACACCTACAATGCGCAGTCCACGCCTCCGCTGCTCAGGCCTCATCTATGCCACTTAGCCCTCACCCATGCCATCTAGCCCTCACTCAAGCCACCCAGCTCTCACTTCCTCCATCCAGGCATCATTCCTGCCATCCAGTCCTCACCTACACTGCACAGCCCTCACCTCCCCTGTCCAGCCCATCCTCACCTACACTGCACAGCCCTCACCCCTGCCACCCAGGCCTCATCTACACTGCCCGCCCCCCCCCTGCCAGCCCTCACCTCCCTGTCCAGCCCTCACCTCCCCTGTCCAGCCCAGCCTCACCTCCCCTGTCCAGCCCTCACCTCCCCTGTCCAGCCCTCACCTCCCCTGCCACCCCCCCCCCCAGCCCTCCCTCCCTGTCCAGCCCTCCCCCCCCCCCCCCCCCCCCCCCCCCCCCCCCCCCCCCCCTGTCCACCCCCCCCCCTGTCCAGCCCATCCTCACCTACACTGCACAGCCCTCACCCCTGCCACCCAGGCCTCATCTACACTGCCCAGCCCTCACCTCCCCTGTCCAGCCCTCACCTCCCCTGTCCAGCCCTCACCTCCCCTGTCCAGCCCTCGCCTCCCCGGTCCAGCCCTCACCTCCATCATGCAGCCACTGCCTCTGCTGTCCAGTCCTCACCTATGCCACATCGTCTGCACCTACGCTATACAGCCCTCCCCTGTGCCATCCAGCCGGCACCTTCAATGTAACACAACAAGAGCTGGAAGAGAAGAGGCCCTGGTCCCTGGGCGTGGAGGCACAGAGCCACCTGGACTGCAGAGAACTCTTAACGGCCAACCGTGGAGCTGCGTGTTGACATCCAATGGAACTTGCTAAACTAGATGAGCAGAAGAGCACTCCAGGCCACCCAAACTGCGCGGAGAATCCAGGCACAAGGAAGTGCTAAGCAGAGCCCTCGTGGCCTGTGGGGAGTGGGTGGAGGCACTGCCAACAGGGCAGGTGGGATTGAGGGAAGGTCTCTGAGCCGCCATACTGGGACTGGAGGCGTGATCTGGGAGCAGAGAGCCATGGTTGGTTATGGAGAGGGGCACAAACACGGTGCCAGCGTCCAGCACTGACAGTCAGGTGGCGTGGCAGTCAATGCATGGCCCAGATGGGGAACTGAGGCTCGAACTAAGTCAGTAATGAGAAGGATAAGCTGAATATAATTCAGAATACTTTCACAATTTAGGCAAAAAATTTTTAAAAAGTTTCCAGTTCACTTTGAGCTTTCTACCTGGAATAAGTGGATGGTGATGTCATTCACGGAGATGGAGGCAAAAGTTTCGGTGGAACGATAAGATACCTAGGCCAGGTGCAGTGGCTCACATCTGTAATCCCAGCACTCTGGGAGGCTGAGGCAGGCAGATCACCTGAGGTCAGGAGTTCCAGACCAGCCTGGCTAACACAGTGAAACCCCAACTCTACTAAAAATACAAAAAATAGCTGGGCATGGTGGCCTGCGTAGTCCCAGCTACTCGGGAGGCCAAGGCAGGAGAATTGCTTGAACCCAGGAGACAGAGGTTGCAGTGAGCTGAGATCGCACCACTGCACTCCAGCCTGGGCGACAGAGCGAGACTCAGTCTCAAAAAGAAAAGAAAAGAAAAGATACCTAGCTCTGAATATGATACAATTGCTACTGTTAGTAATTCAAGCACATAATGATCTTCCACTACTAGCTTGGAGAGAGGCATTGCTTTCTAGGTGACAAAGCATTGTCCCCTCCCAGGCCAAGAGAAATGCTCTTGGGTACAGCAATAGCCCTGCTGAGAAGGGGCAGGTCTGAAGGAGTTTCACGGGAACCTGGTTTTCTTCTCTCACTTTTACCTATGGTGTCTTTTTCCATCATAAGTTCCACTCATCCCTGCAGCCTAGTCCACGGGTCCTCTTTTCCATGTTGCTGCAGAGATGCTCCAGGCAGAGGCCTGCTCTGGCTGAGACCCGGGCCAACTGCCCCTCCTGGCTGTCTCCATCCTGAGATGTGCCTGCTCCTTTGCCCCCCTGGGAGACACCTGCACCCCCAGCTCTGATCCCAGAGCCTGGCCTGCTCCTCCTTCCACACATACGAGCCTGAGACCCTGCTCACATGGAGGCCTTTCTGTCACCTCTGCCCAATGTTACAGTGAGAACCATGTGGTCAGAGTTGCACCTTCCTGAGTTGAATCTGGAAAATGCACATGACCTACTTGTTTAATGATGTAAAAACATGTGCTTGGATCTGATCTCCGTCAACGAACCTTAAACGCAGAGTCTTCCCCTTCTCCTGTCTCCTGTGGCTCATGAGTGCCTTATACTTACATGATCTGATGCAGGTTATCAAATGCTCGTGTTCTACCTGCTACTGAGCTCTAGGCCAAAATAGGAATATTAAGAGATCCAAGCATTTGCCTGTGCTCATGTTTTGAACCATCCAGCCCCTCACCAGTGCTTTCTTCCATTTAGCTGGCGGGACAATGGCAGGAAACCAGCACTCCGCAGCCCATGCCTCCCGCCAGGATGCGACCCTGTTGGCGTCCCAGTCCGCTCTCAAATGCTCAGACTCATATAATAAATACACGCTACTTAAAAACAAGAATGGCTTCTTTAAAAACTGCAAAGGCAGCCGATTGCAGACAGCCTCTGAAGAGCTGCTTTCCTTGACCCCCCAAGGCTATAAAATAAATGCAATTTGAATAGGAATTCTGTTCAAATCCACCAGCTCCTCTGGGAATAATGAAGATAAAACCCGAGCCTTGATCCCTGTGTTTGCAAAATGACTCAAAAAAAAAAAAAAAAAAAAAAAAAGAATTGACATCATTTAAAGGACTCTGAGGCTTAAGGGTCCAACTCTAAAGTACACCCACTCCCTGAGGGCGCAGAGCAAATGCAGGAAATCATGCCCTTCCAGGTGCAAAACAAATCAGATCTTGTCCCTTTCACAGGCATCCAAACACAAATCATCAGTTCCCGACAGAAACAAATCCTGCCCTGCCAAGCCAACAGAAAAACACTGGAGACAGAAATGAGCTCAGAGAAGGGCCAAGGGACAATGACAACGTGGGGACCCTGGACCCTTGGGCTCCGCTAGCCTTCCCCATAGCTTGCAGAAGAGGGCTGGGCTCCTCCCTCTATTACAGAAGAGACAAAATAAAGGGACTGCTTCCATCAAATCCCTGATCATCTCACTCTGTCTGTCTGAAGAAGCTGTCAGGCCTGGTTGGGTGCTGCCTGTCTCAGGGAACCGGCTCTTACTGCAGAGCTGTTTCCAGAGGGCCAGAGGCCGTCCTGCATCTCCTTTAATGCCTGCGGGGGATGCAGAGGCCACTTAGTCTAGGATCAGGACTGCAACACCTACTTTCTCACTGTCCCATCTGCCTGGCAAACCTTTGTCTCTCTCTGAACATTCTGCATTTCAGATTGTCTTATAGACACCATGAAGTGAGGTTTTGGTTTCAGCCAATTTGAAAATCTCTTCTTAGGCCGGGCACGGTGGCTCACGCCTGTAATCCCAGCACTTTGGGAGGCCGAGGCGGGCGGATCACGAGGTCAGGAGATCGAGACCACCCTAGCTAACACGGTGAATCCCCGTCTCCACTAAAAATACAAAAAATTAGCCAGGCGAGGTGGCGGGCGCCTGTAGTCCCAGCTACTGGGGAGGCTGAGGCAGGAGAATGGCGTGAACCCCGGGGGGCGGAGCCTGCAGTGAGCTGAGATCGCGCCACTGCACTCCAGCCTGGGCGACAGCGAGACTCTGTCTCAAAAAAAAAAAAAAAAAAAAATCTCTTCTTTAAATGGGCGAGTAAAGCCGAATATTCACAGGCATTGATACGGCTGGTTTTTTTTAAATTATGCTGACAATACGGTTATTCTGAGGATTAAATATTTCACGTGCTGAACACAATGCCTAGCACATATTAAGTTCTATTTTAAATGTATATTGAATAAAACATAAATAGGACGTTAACGTGATTAAGACAAACAGAGAAAATGATTTAAAGAGAGGCCAGGAGACGCGGGGGAAGACAATGCTAACAGGTTGTCTTAACAACACATGGAAAGCTCCCCACTGCACAGCCCCCAGACGCCTCACTCCACGAGTGAAATCCCTGCACGGCAGGCTGAGACCGTGGGTGCAGCAGTCTGCCTGACGTGAGAGCCATATCATCACGTATCTAGAAGGTAAGGGTACCTCCGGTTCTGGAACACACAATGTAGGCACATTTCACTGGGGGCTCCATGTACGTTTCTAAATACATATCAGTGCAGGGACCTGGCTACCGCCTGGTAAGAAGGAAGTGAGGCCTGACAGAAATTGACCTTCCAGTAACCCGGAAGAGACTGCTCTGATGGCGACGGGGGCTGGCTGCTCTGTGAACACTCCCGAATCTCCTAGGGCAGGAGGGGCAAAGTCACCGTTCTAGGACATGCCTGTGACCACACCAGGCCTCCAACAAGGGAGCAGCTGGCTAAGGAACAATGTCCTGGGGCTTTGGCCACATGGAACAGACCCAATCTGAGCTAGAGACACCCCCCAGGCCCACCAGGCATCAGCATGGGCTCCTGCCATGCGCAGAGCTCTTCGTCTTGACAGGGTCCCTGCGCCAAAAAGGCAACAGGCTCCCAGGGGAAAACTCAAGCAAGAGAGTCCCCTGAATCGGTGCCATCTGTCTAAATTCCAAGTATGCCTGCCTGATCTACCAGGGCACTGAAGAGCTTAATAGAGAAGAAAAAAACAATCTGTGAGCTTTATCCCAAGCACAAAACAGCCACTCAGGCGTGGGAGAGCTCCTTTCTCCCCGTGTACGCCACACGCACTCACTCTACATGGACCACAACATCCAATTCACAGGCATGGAGGGGAAACAGCAAAGCAAACAGAGACTTCACTTTGAAGTTGTTTTTTAGAAAGCTGCAGTTTGTGAATTTGTCTTGCTTTTTAAAACAGAGTATTTCCAAAACTTGGGCATCAATGCTTGGTCTTTTTAGGTGGGGGATAGAAGACTGGGCCATCTTCACAGACCCTCAGACCCCGGCTCTCGGTGGCCCCATTTGCCAGCCAGACTTCCTGCTTGGGGGACAGCTGCTCCCCTGGCTCGGTGCAGTTTTGCAGCTGCTGGTCTTGCTTAGTGAGGCACAGTTCTATCTGACCAATTGTCTGTACTTCCTCATCCTAAAAATAAACAACGAAAGATGCTTTAGAATTCAGATCTTGGATTATCATCAAGGTCTTATGATCATGAACTTTTAGAACTTGAAGATAACAAAAGCAGAGGCTCCACACCACAGGTTCCAGGTTCCAAGAACGGACTCCTTCATTTAGCAGAAGGCTGATGTGCACTAAATTGGAATGGATGGCCCCAGGTGACTCGCTTGTGGGCAGTGGAGCTGGGCTTGGGGGTTGGATCTCCTGGTCACCACCAGAGGCCAGCCTGGCAGCCCTGGTGAAAAGCCTCTGCTTTTATCTTAGAGAAAATTAACAAAGATACACACAGATACAACAGCACTCAACATACCTATCAAGATATTAGGAGAAGAAATGGCTTTTGTAGGCCAAAAGGGCAACAGTACCCTATTGCTAAAAGAACAGGTATATTCTTGTTAAAGATAAGCAAGAAGACAAACACTGTAATAGCATGCTGTCAAGGAACCATGCTTGCTCACACACAGCACAGGCTCACACAGACACACATGCATGCTCACATACATAGATGTGCAGGCCTGTGCACACATGCAGAACATGCCCATATGTGCACACATACATACACAGCATATGAACATGTTCATATGCACATGCACACAGAGACACAGGCCCATGCACACACACACAGCACATGCCCACATGCATGTACACACATGCACACACACATGCACATGCCCACACAGCACGTTCACATGCATGCACACATTCACACATGCACACACTGCCCACATGCATGTACACACACAGCACATGCACACATGCATACACACAGTCACACATCACACACAGCACACGCACACATGCATGTACATACATGCACACACAGCACATGCCCACATACATGTAAACACATGCACACACAGGATGTGAACACATGCATGTACACACACATGCACACACACCTGCCCACATGCCTGTACACATACATGCACGCATGCATATACACACATGCACACACAGCACATGCACACATGCATGTATACTCATGCACATACAGCACATGCCCACATGCATGTACACACACGTGCACACACAGCACATGCCCACATGCATGTACACACTCATGCACACACACACCACATGCCCACATATACAGACACAAATGCACAAATACAAGTCTGCCCGAGGACTGCATGGTGAAGACAAGGCCATCGGGAAAGTAGAAACTGTCTTCTTGAGAAAAAAAGGAAGACAAAACATAACTGCCTAACCTGGCTTGGTGGAAGGCACTGGATTTTGGGTATCACTCCATATATTCTGGCGAGGGCATCTTTAAAATCTGCAACCTGATTTTAAATACAAGTGTATTAGAAATTAAACTTCAACAGAAAAGATCTGACAGTTCTGGACTATCCCAAGCGCAACAGTGGCAGGGTCTTGCTCTCCCCTGGCTGGCAGGGACAGGACCCAGCACAGGTGTGAGAATGAAGCCCCCACCCCCACCAGCGAAGCAGAGGATGCTGTCAACCTGCGCTTCATCCCCAGACCGCAAGCTGCTCGCTGAGGCTCTGTTTTTCTCTCTGCTCCTGTTTCTCTGGAGAGCGGAGCTCTCCTCCTCCCAGTGTCTTTCTGGGCCCCGAGCTGTCTCACCTGAAATGCCACCTGCCACAGCCACCCTCATCCACCAACAACTACTCTGCCTTTTGCGGCCCATAAAGCTTTCTCAGCCCTGTCCACTCTGAAGTCTCTCTCCCCGACCCTCTCCCCACGGTGGACACATTCTCCTTCACAGAAGAAAGTCCCTGGGACCCCTCAGCTACCGGTCCAGAAACTGCAAACCTAGACCCCCGTGTGCTCCAACCTCCTCTTGGACAAGGGGCCTCCTCCTCACTCTACTGAGGGAGTCCTCCCCCACTGCTTCTGCCTCGTGCCTTCTGAGTCAAACCTCCTAGGAGGATACCTGTATCCTCTCAGCCTCATGCTCTGGCTTTGGGGGGCACCGAGCTGGGGTCACCAGCTCCAGCAGATACCTTTTGCCCCTTGCCTCAGACACTGTCCACTCCTTCCACGAAGCTCTCCTGTGGGCCCCCTGAGCACCTGCTCCGCTGACCACCTGGCTGCCGGCTGCCATTCCTGCCCCATCTCCTTGGCCTCCTTCTTCTCCTTCCCTTACGGCGAGTTTTCACTGCCTTCCATTGGAAGCTGTCTTTTCCACCCCACGGCTTCCCTCCCATCCAGACCTCTCTTCCTGGACTCTGCAGAGAGCTCCAATTATCGAACTGTCCACGTAGGGTCTGATCATCCTCCCCTCTTGCCAAGCTTCTGACACCAGCAAATGTCACTCCTATGGAGGCCCGAGGCAGGACCTCTGCCCCTCCTATGCCCCTGTCCCAAACGGCCAAGTCCAAGCTCCCCACACTATCCCTTCCTCTCCAGCTGCATAGCCATAGGCCCAGATTCCCCCACCATGTGGCCTACTTCGAGGGTCTCTGTCCCTAGTCTCTCCCCAGCACCACAGGGACAGCAACAAGCAAACACCCCAGCCTACTCAGAGCTCAGCGCTGCTGGAGGATGACGTCCTCATGTCTATGGCCCCCACCTGGCCCCTTCCCAACCCTCCTGCTCTGCCCCTGAGCCCCCTCAAGAGGCAACTGGTCCCATATCTCCCAGCCCCCAGCCCCAGCTCTGCTCCACTGAACCATCCCCCCAGGGCCTGGGCAGGCTGCAGGCCTCCATCTCAGCAACGTGTTTCCCAGGAAATGTCTGGGCCGGCAGCTCTCCTGGGTGCTCCCGCCGCCCTGATTCTCCCATAAAACAGATGAGTGGGTAAGTGGCTGGATGCTGGATGCAAAATCAAAAAATCTCTCCTGACGATAAATCAAACTCCTTTCAAAGGACAGGACTCCATCCACCGTGCTGTTTCTGATGCCCAACCAAGCGCCGTTAGCACCTGGAAGCAGCTCAGCAAATGTGTGGTCGCTGTGGCTTTTACCACCACTGGAATCAGTTTCCTGAACACCGAGTTCTGGGCAAACATGGCGGGCACATTCCCCTCATCTATTCGCACGAGTCCAGGTGAGGACGGTGAGGGCCCTGCAAGCGATCATCTTACGGCTTCCTGGGGTTGGGGCTGGTGGGGGAGTCTGGAAAGGGCTGGAAGACTCCTTCCTCAAGTCCACTGCTCCCCACACCCTGGAAAAATGGCTGCACAGGTAAGCAGACACCACTGAGAGCAAAGACACTGTTGCCAATTTATTTCACAAACTGTCAAGATACCAAAATAATTGTTCAACATCCAGCCATCACCCCAGAACTACTAAAATCAGTGACTTTCAACCTTTTTCTAAATCCACAACCTGTGATAAATACGAAAACTATCTCAAAGAATCTGATACCTTTCTCTAAGGCAAGAGTCTGCAAACATTTTCCGTAAAGGTCCATGTCGTAAATATCCTGGGATTTGTAGGTGACACATCAGTCTCTACTGCAGCTACACCATGGGAGCACAAGCATCCCCAGGTAATAAAGGAATACAATTTTATTTACAAAAACAGGCAACCAAGAGTTGAAAACAGCTACTTTTTCTTTTTTTTTTTTTAAGAGACGTGATCTGGCTGTTGCCCAGACTGGAGTACAGTGGGGTGGCTGTGGCTCACTGCAGCCTCAAATTCCTGGGCTCAGGCAATCCTCTGACCTTAGCCTCCTGAATAGCTGAGACCACAGACACATACTATCATGCTCAGCTACTTTTACTTCTTTCCAGAGTTCTCACTCTGTTGCCCAGGCTGGTCTCAAAATTCTAGCCGCAAGCAATCTTGCAGCCTGAGCTTCCCAAGGTGCTGGGATTTACAGGCGTGAGTCACCACACCTGGCCAAAAGCAACTTTTTGTATGTGCTTACCAGCTAATAACATCTTGTCATGCTTAAATGTCTATAGCTTTTTTTTTTTTTTTGAGAAGGAGTCTCACTCTTTCGCCCAGGCCAGAGTGCAGTGGCACTATCTTGGCTCACTGCAAGCTCCGCCTCCCGGGTTCACACCATTCTCCTGCCTCAGCCTCCCAAGTAGCTGGGACTATAGGCGCCTGCAACCACGCCTGGCTAATTTTTTGTATTTTTAGTAGAGACGGGGTTTCACCGTGTTAGCCAGGATGGTCTCGATCTCCTGACCTCGTGATCCGCCCGCCTCGGCCTCCCAAAGTGCTGGGATTACAGGCGTGAGCCACCGCGCCCGGCCTATAGTTTTTTTTTTTTTTTTTATCATAAAACAAATCACAATTTTATCATAAAAACGAACCACAAACAAATATAAGACTATGTTATAAAAGTGAATGTGACTCTTCAAACTGCAGATTCCACCTGCTCCGCCGGACCCTGGAGCACATGCTTCTCACAAAAGGAGCCATGAAATCTGTGCTTCCAAATCACTGGTCTAAGAAGCCTTCAGCTCATACTCAACATGCACAGGAAAATAAAATGCAAACAAAATCAGTTTAAACGATAACATTTAAGTAGGAAGGGGGTTTGCATTGGGGCACTTTACAGCCCATTGACTCAGAGGTTGAAATGGCCCTGCTGGAGGTCCCCGGGAGATACACACGAGAAAAGAAGCAAAAGCAAGACTTACTTGGTAGTAATTGATGGATGGTTTTATCCCCAATTTTAGGAGCACACTAAAATTTAAATTTAAAAAAGTTAGCTGTATAATGAAGGTCCATTTTCCTTTCTTGTTCTTTTCAGATATCATATTTCATGGTAAAAATTAAGACACTCTTAAAGGAAAGTGCTTTTTTTCTATGACTTTATGCAACAAATGTGTCAACACGGACAGCAAATACATGGCTCCCAGTCCCCGCCTCCCCCACCCCTTAGCACACACACTAACTGCCCCAGGCAGGCACCCTTTCCAGTTCCTGACTCCTTCTGAGCATGGGAGCATTGGGGCCACCACCAAGTGGAGCTGGCACACAGAGCACCACCCGTTTGCCACACCTGCTTTAAAAGATAGCAACTGAAGTCGGATTCCAGGCTTATCCTCGTAAACTGCATTTGGTCAAATCTTTAAACAGTCATGCACCACATTACGACATTCAGTCAGTGAAGGCCTGCGTGTACGAGGGCGGTCCCATGTGACCACATTTCTACTGTGCCTTTTCTATGTTGAGATGTTTAGATATACAAATCCTTACCATTGTGTTACATACAGGCGCCTACAGTACTCAGTACAGTCACACGCTGTACAGGTTTGTAGCCTCAAAGCAACAGGCTATACCACAAAGCACAGGTGTGGCGTGGGCTGTATCAGCTAAGTAAGTGCGCTCCAAGATGTTCACATAATGACAATTTTATACCCCATCACCAAGCAATACATAACTGTATGTTAAGTCCCTACAGCTTTCAATCACCTGCTAAAGCACTGCTACACAGAATCCTACCAAACTACCATATACAGAATTCACTTATTAAATTATAAAGGTACATTGTAAAAATTCTGAATCATTCCAGAAGAATATCCTAGTTCCCCATCAAGCCTTGGTAGAAAATTCTAGATCACGATCACAGAGTGGACACAAAGATTTAGACATCCTCTGTGGGCAATAACTTATTGTCAGACTGTCTTGGTCACAGAGTTCCTGAACAAGGACTGAGATGCCAGGCCAGGGTCCTTTCAGCCCCAGACATGGCCCAAACCCACAGGACCTTGCCTACCCTAGCTGTTGGTGTTGTATGAATAACAGGTTTCAGACTTTGCAGTAAAAAAAAAAAAAAAAAAAAATGTAAACTAGCTTATTAATTTTTTAATGTTTATCCTAAGTTTCAATGATCCTATTTTTGATATATTGAGTTTAATAAAATATTTTTGAAATTAATTTAACCTGTTTCTTTTTGTTGCTTTTAATGATGCTACTAGAAAATTTAAAACAACATCTGTGGCTTGTGTTACATGTCTATTGGGTAGCATGCTCCTGACTTGGGTGATCAAGGGAATAAGGCAAAGAGAGAAAGATATGGGGAAACGCAGCACCTAGCCCAGCATCGTGCTTTCTGCTGAGTTGAGATGAGCTTGGCACTCATCCCAGGTCTTTATCTGTGGGTGCTCTAGCACATGCCATCAGCTCATCTGTGTCTATGGGAACCCTGAGAACTTTGCTTCAAGATGATTTGTGGTTTTTCAGGTTTGCTGCCTTCATATTATGAAGTGAAAAAAAAAAAAAGAAAAAAAAAGAAAAAAATGTTAGTTTTTTATTCTATTTTATTTTTTTGACAGAGTCTTGCTCTGTGGCCCATGCTGGACTGCAGTGGTGCGATCTTGGCTCACTGCAACCTCCGCCTCCTGGTTTCAAGAGATTCTCCTGCCTCAGCCTCCTGAGTAGCTAGGATTACGTGCACCACCACGCCCAGCTAATTTTTGTATTTTTAGTAGAGACGGGGTTTTACCATGTTGGCCAGGCTGGTTGTGAACTCCTGACCTCATGATCCACCCGCCTTGGCCTCCCAAAGTGTTGGGATTACAGGCGTGAACCACTGTGCCCGGCCTGTTCCAGTTTATGATAAGCCAACCTATGAGAAAAAGATAATTTGTGATACCAGTTTACAAGGAAAAATGAGGGGTCTTAAATTTTTACTTCTTAATTGTATCTTTAGATTAAAATGAAGGCACTAAGAATTATAGATTTCCCTTGGAGAAACTAAGAATATAATTTTCCTATAATTGTTCTTTATAGGTTTTAGCAAACATACTCTCAGTAGGTGCTTTGCCTTCGCAGGCCCTCAGTGAACATTACTGAATGAATGAATGAATGAATGAATGAATGAATAGAGGACGCACCATTCCCATCTACAGCAATGGCAGGGCAGCACTGGGCTCTGCTGAATCCCCACAGGGACTCCAGGACTTAGAGTTTTGCATGTGTCCCGTGTGTGTGTGTGTGAGTGTGTATTTGTGTGTGTCTTACTCTGTCTAGTGTTGCTATACAGGAATACCTGAGGCTGGGTAATTTATTTAAAACAAGAGGTTTATTTGGCTCAGGGGTCTGCAGGCTGTCCGAGAAGCATGGAACCAGATTCTGCTTCTGGAAAGGGCCTCAGGAAGCTTCCACTCATGGCAGAAGGCAAAGGGGAGCTGGAGTGTACAAGATCACATGGCCAGAGAGGAAGCCAGGGGGTGGGGTGGTCCCAGGCTCCTGTTAACAACCAGCTCTCTGGAGAACTGACTGGGAACTCACTCACCCCTGCAAGAGGGCATTAACCTATTCATGAGGGATCCTTCCCCACAACTCAAACACCTCCCACCTCCACACTGGTGATCAAATTTCAATATGAGATTTGGTAGGGACAAACCAACCACATCCAAACCACAGCAGGAAAGCTACTGAGTTTCAACAAGTGTAAGTAGGAGCCGCTTAATAAACTATTTGTTGGATACAGAGATGAATTATTTAGATAACTGATTTTAAAATTTTCGGCAGTATCCATTTATCCTTTCTCTGTTTGATTAAATGGACTGCTTTATGGAGTCCGCCTGGAAAACCCCAGCACTCCGCAGCAGGGTCAGGACTGTGAGACCAATATTCTGAAACAGACAGCATCTTTCTTGTCATCTCCAAAGTGGGTCCTACCCTGCCAGTCTTTCAGCAGTGTCAGACTTTCTTTTTAATTGCAAGTCTCCTGTGCTCCAGGAGCTACCTAAGACACTCTCTTGGTTAATCCTCATAATGACTTTTTTTTTTTTTTTTTGAGACAGTTTTGCTCTTTTTGCACAGGCTGGAGTGCAATGGCACGATCTCAGCTCACTGCAACCTCCACCTCCTGGGTTCAAGCCATTCTCCTGCTTCAGCCTCCCGAGTAGCTGGGATTACAGGCATGCACCACCACACCTGGCTAATTTTTGTATTCTTAGTAGAGATGGGATTTCACCATGTTGGCCAAGCTGGTCTTGAAATCCTGACCTCCGGTGATCCACCCACCTCAGCCTCCCAAAGTGCTGGGATTACATGCATGAGCCACCACACACGCGGCCCATAATGATTTTTGAACAGCTAATTAGCTTCATTTTTTGGGTGAGAAAATGTTTCCTAAAATATTGCTCTTACCGCAAGAAAGCAATGCTTCCTCTATTAAAAACCTAAGATTAAATTACATAGATCAAATTATATACACAAACTATATACAAATCAAAGTGTATAGGTCTGTGTACATTTCTTAGTGTATGTACTTGGTAGTGCAGATTTTAAGAGCTAGAAGAGACTTCAGGGTTGAGGGCAACCTATCCATTTATTTTACAGCATGGACAAAAGATCTAGAGGTTAGATACACAAATTGTACAACTAGTTAGTGTCAGAACCAGGATGAAAAGGCACACCTAATGCCATGAGCTCTGGGAGGTGATTTTAAAAAGTTTATTCACAGGGCACTCTTTGATGTAATCTTGATCCCCGCTAACCGTGCCAAGCCCCTCTTCTATCAGTGCCTGAGCTCTATCCCACCCAAGTCACAGCTGTTAGACCGTGTTTCATCAGATGACACAGGAGACCATCTGTATGAGATGATTTTGTGCGTTGAGGAGGCAAAGCACATGTCTGGATAAGCAATGGAGGTTTATTCATCTTTTAAGCAGATTTGATTCAGAAACCTTAAATACAGCTGATTAGCAAAGGCTCCTGGTATTATTCTGATTTGAAGGAGAATTGCTCTAAAACAAGCTGCGTAAATTTCAAAAGCAGCAACCCAGAGGCTGTGCAATTGCCTGTCATGTTTTTCACAATGACTTCACTGGTTTATTATGACCTCTTATGATGAAGGTCAGTGACAGCAGCTAAGACACTGACACCCTGAAACGTCCCGAAGGAGAGGTAAGGGCACACCCTGGCTCTCTAGCGACCAGATTCGGACAGTGAGTGGGCTGGGCGTGGCGCTCGGGAGGCACTTTGTTTTACAAGTCAACTGGCTCAAGTGGTGACAACATATTCCCCTTCTCAAGAATAGAGGTGAGGGCAGGCAGGGATGATTTAGGCAGGTTTGGGTCATTTCTGGGGCTTAAAGAACCCTGGCCCACATCTCTTTCCTGCCTGCTTGTTCCAGGAACTCTACGGCAAAGACCTACAGACTTCCTGAGGTTCCGTCTTTCTAAGGAAACGACCTGTTAACGCACTATCCTTTATCAGGAATCATGGCTGAGAACGGCACATGCTGGTTGGAGTCCTCGTTTTCCCTACGGCCGACTCTGATGATGAGATGGTGCCCAGATGGGCATACCAATACTCTGCACCCACTCTGTGTGATCGTGATGTAGAATGATCTGGAAAGGCTTGGTAGGCCCAGAATATTCCTCAGGAATGATCCCACTAGCCGAAGCTGCTGGAGGGCCAGGTGGTCTACACCCACTCCCCTGGATCCAGCCGTCAGGCTTGGGTGACAGCAGAGCTCCCCACTGGGAAGTGCAGCCGGGGGAAGGGCGCACCCACCTGTTGAGGTCCAGCTCCCTGTAGAGTTCCAGGCTTCTGCCGAAGTACTTCTTCTGGGAGTTGAGCGCATCTACCTGGGCGGCACAAGTCCCATGCTTTTCCCACTCATGCTTCCTGTGAGGATTAGAACAAATCTCCACTTAAAAGTAGTGAAACAGGCTGGGTGCAGTGGCTCATGCCTGTAATCCCAACACTTTGGGAGGCTGAAGGGGGTGGATCACCTGAGATCAGGAGTTTGAGACCAGCCTGACCAACATGGTGAAACTGTCTCTACTAAAAATACAAAAAAATTAGCCGAGTGTGGTGGCAGGTGCCTGAAATCCCAGCTACTCAGGAGGCTGAGGAGGAGAATCGCTTGAACCCGGGAGGCAGAGATTGCAGTGAGCCGAGATCACGCCATTGCACTATAGCCTGGGCAAGAGACAAACTCCGTCTCAAAAAAAAAAAGTAATGAAACTGATTCCCAATTAAAATGCTCAAGCATGTTTTCTCTTAGCACAGACTATTCCCATGCAGTAGGCATGTCATTTCTTTTACATAGTAGGAAGGATAAAATTCCTTATTTGCAATATAGGCAATTATTTCAATCCCCCATGATTAAATAATCAGTTTCAGTTCACGTCTACAATTACAGCTTGCTCAATTAACAACAAATCAAAGCTGAGAAAAAAGACCATGCTGCTGCCCCAACCCCCACTGATTCACAAAGCAATGTGTGGTCTCCTGCAGTGAGTGGGTGCTTCGCAGCCAGGGAATTTCGCAGAGTGGCACAAACTGTCATTTCTAAGCAACCAGCCATGGAAAGGCAGGACAGCTAATTACCAGGAAACACCTCAGGCCCATTTTCCATTTCAACTTCTACAAATTATAGTTTAAGCATCCATTCTATATAGAGGACAATAAGAACAACTGAATAGCATATAACCAAAGGGCTGCACATGAACAGCAATTTGTATTCCAGAAAAATGTGGTCACTGATAATGATTCCTGATATTTTACTGCAGATTAAAGGTTTACAAAAATCTTTCACGTTCTTCATTTGGTTCTCAAAACTCTGCAAGGCGAAAATATCACTGCTAGTTTAGAGACAGGGAACGGAAGCCCAGAAGGGCCAGGGGACTTGCTGAAGGTCACTCAGAGCCTGCCCTTGAAGGCCACGCTCAAGTCCAAGGTCAGTGCCCTTCCCACTGCACTGGGCTGCCATCCAATCAACTGCTGACGAGATTGACAGCCACCTTCAGAATGACTGGCGTGTCACTCAGATGTTTATCATTGTTAGCATGAAAAGACAAAATGGGAATCAGATTTCCTCAGCTTTATCAGTGATGAATTCATGACGTTTTAATAAATAACATTCATGCAACCACTTATAAAGCACTTATATGCAGTCTTAAAAATACAATCTAAATTATATGCAATTTTAAAATACAACCTAAATGTGCATTAATTCATTGGCAAAATTCATCCAAAATACTAGTTTTAAATAATTCCTATCGATTTTTAAATCTCAGAAAACAACGAAAAGTTGAAAACAGGAACAATAAAAGTGGATGAGTAACTGTCTTCATCTAGAAGACTTTCCAGAGCGAATTACCTGATAACTTCCTATATCCTATGAGGTAGAAAAAGGAGATTATTTTAAACTAATTGAAATGTAACCTGAATTCCAGGTGACTTAGTTTCTATAAAACAGGGGTAATTCTGCAGGTGAGATGAGGTGTGCCGAGCCCTTCCACATGAATGAAAACAGTTCCTGGTTCACAATAAACAGTAAATGTCAGCCATCATTATTCCTGGAGCAAGCTTAACTCAACAGATGTTGGAAACAGACTGATATTCAAGGAGCTCACGACATTCACTCACACTTCACTTGGACTGGACCTTTTTTTTTTAAGCATCAAAACGGTCAGTCACCAATGCGAAGTGACTCAGCGTGTTGCCCTCTGTGCTGACAGACGCCCTGACTCACCCACCAAGCGCAGATGCAGCCAGGAGCGGATGTCCCGGGCTCACCCACCCACTGTCACCCGGCCCGCTCGGCCACAACAGGCAGCCAATCCTCGGGGCTGGATATGCCCAAAGACACATTCCACAGCAGTGCTGTGACACCTTCCCCTGCCCAAGGAGGAGAGGTGGAGAAGCCAGAGGCCAACCCCCATGGAGTTAGTCAGGTGACTTCAGTGATAGGCACAGTACTGGGTGACACAGCCCAGACAGGAGCTCCTCCCTAGCTGATAATTTGTATTTAGGAGTACTCAAAAATATAAATATTAATTTGTGTGTGAGATTTATCTTTTTCATTTAGAACCAAACAGTTTTTTAAGTGTGTAATTCAACTATCAACCTGAAAATTTAAAGTAAGTCATCTTGCTTTTATCGGAGCACAAAAATAAATGCATACTTTGCCAACCCTGTTTTGATTAAATGCTCAAGACCCAGCTCACTGAAGGCCTTTGCATGTTTGCTGATTTATTTTAAGCCATTTGGCTAAAATCTGACAGACTCTATCATGGAACAGTGTAACAACTGGGAAAATTCTCTTTCACATAACTCAGTTACCATAGACTCTCATCGGAAGTACACTGTGAAGTGACATATAATTTTTTTTTCCTATCTTCTTCCATTTCAACTTATCATGGCCATTATTTTGAAATAATTTTCTAGAACACAGGCTGTGCAGAACAGGTGACTCAGACCTGAACCATTCACCACCCGAATTTTCATTAAGAGTGGTTCTCTGTACTCAAGGGTGATTCAACGCACAGATTGAGGGTCCATGAACCCTAAGGCCACTTCACTGCCACATCGATGAATCAGGAAGAAGGACATCACTTCCATTTCATTTTGTTTTCAAAAGCTTTCTTCTAAACTTAACTTTTAATTTTCCTGAAAATTATACACAAAAATATTTCTAGGTTAATCTTCCTACCTAAAATTTGATGGGTTGTAATCTGAATTATAAATTGCAATACTGAAGTGGGATACAGAAAATAATTACCTTCAGTTAATATACGGTTAATACAAGGAATTCAACTTTATGTTCTTAAAAAAGCCATGATTTTAAAAGCTATCTTGAATTCAACATGGCATTTATGTCCTAGGCTTAGCTTCTGCTGAACTTAAAGGTGCTTCACTATGACTGAGGTCTCAGCCTCACATGCTAAGTCTCACTTTCTCTCCTCCCTAAGTCATAGGCATGAGATCATCATCTTAGAAGACATCTTTTTTTTTTTTTTTTTTTTTGAGATGGAATCTTGCCCTGTCGCCCGGGCTGGAGTACAGTGGCGCAATCTCAGCTCACTGCAACCTCCACTCTCTGAGTTCAATTGATTCTCCTGCCTCAGCCTCCCAAGTAGCTGGGATTACAAGTGTATGCCACCATGCCCAACTAATTTTTGTATTTTTAGTAAAGATGGGGTTTTGCCATGTTGGCCAGGCTGGTCTCGAACTCCTGACCTCAAGTGATTCACCTGCCTTGGCCTTCCAAAGTGCTGGGATTACAGGTGTGAACCACTGTGCCTGGTCTCTTTTTTCTTAATGTATTTCAAGACAGGAGCACAATTTCCTTAAGAAATATTCTCTCCTGTCTGATATGGACTAATTCTTAGATATGCAAGCATTTGACTTTGTTGAGCCTCAGAAGAGAAAATTTGTATCTTTCTTTTTTCTTTTTTTTTTTTTTTTTGAGACAGGGTCTCACCCTGTCACCCAGGCTGGTTATCACCCCAGCTGATCACAGCTCATTGCAACCTTGATCTCCCGGGACCACAGATGTGTAATACCATATCTAGCTGACTTTTTAAATTTTTGGTAGAGATGGCATTTTGTCATGTTACCAGGCTGGTCTCAAACTCCTGGGCTCAAGCAATCCACCCGCCTCAGCCTCCCAAAGTGCTAGGATTACACGCATGAGCCATTGTGACTGGCCGAGAAAAGTTTTAAAGGAAAGTAATAAATACCACATAGGTTAGAAAACAGGCTTATAAGGTAAATTCCACTTGCTTTCATTTTTTTTATACACTGGAGAAAGGCACCAAAAATGCCATAACAGAATCATATCTCATAAAAGGTTGTTCAAACTGCTCAGCCCCAGAAGACAGATTCTGTTATCTTGCTTCCCACACAGTTTCCACTTCGAGCGATTCATCACGCTCCCCACACCCGCTCAGACAGCAATCAAGACAGCAATCAGAGGCTGTGACTTACCAGAAGCGGCTGCGATTGGGAAACGAGTGAATTACATCAGGCCAGTATGCCTTCATTTCTGGCAAAAGATCCTATGCATTAAAAAATAAAATAAAATAAGTCTATGCAGGATCTTAATAATAAACTCAAAACCTAGAAGGTAAATTTGATAAACTGACACCAAAGAATTGAGCTCTGCTAATTAACAATACTTTGGTGAATAAAATAATCCTATACTTATTTTGTATGAAGTGTTTGTTAAGATATATCTACAAGTGCAATTTGAGTAATCATAAAACTGCACACGAAAATACAAGCTCTTATAGGTGAAGGGATAAGGTATATATCCAAACAATGGAATATTTTCAGCAACAAAAGCCAATGAGCTGTCAAGCCATGAAAAGACACTGGAGGAACTACACACATATATTGCTAAGTGAAAGAAGCCAATCTGCAGAGGCTACATACTGTATGATTCCAATGATGTGACAATTTGGAAAAGGTAGTCTTAAGAGACAGGAATGAGATTTGCAGTTGCTGGGGGTTCAAGGGGAGGAAGAAGGGGGGGTATGGCTCAGGGGGTTTAGGGCCAGGGGCTGCTCCAGACCACACTGGGTGGGACTTGCTCTCCTGCATTTGTCCAAAGCCACACAGCTGCACAACACAGGAGTAAACCCTAATGTTAATGCTAAACTTTATTTAATAATAAAGTATCAGTATCGGTTCATTAATTGTAACAAATGTAACACACTATAGAAGATGTTAATGATTGGGAGATTTGAGGGGGAAGGGAGTGAACTGTCTGTAATCTCCATCCAATTTTTCTGTAAACCTAAAAGTGTTCTAAAAACAACATCGGCGGGTGCAGTGGCTCATGCCTGTAATCCCAGCACTTTTCGGAGGCCGAAGCAGACAGATCACGAGGTCAGGAGATCGAGACCATCCTGGCCAACCTGGTGAAATCTTGTCTCTACTAAAAATACAAAAATTAGCTAGGTGCGGTGGCACATGCCTGTAATCCCAGCTACTCGGGAGGCTGAGGCAGGAGAATCGCTTGAACCAGGGAGTCGGAGGTTGCAGTAAGCCGAGTTTGCGCCACTGCACTCCAGCCTGGCAACAGAGTGAGACTCCATCTTAAAAAAAAAAAAAAAAAAAAAGAAAAAAGAAAAAACCATCAATTAAAACAAACAAACAAACAAAGGACAAGCTCTCCTTTTCCCAGAGAAAAGCTTGAGTGAGCTGGGCAGCCTGGGCACCGGTCATGCTAAATCCAACAGAACTGGAGTTTACTTTTCAATTTCTACACACCCTCTACACCAAAAAACCCCAAAAAGGTCAGTAAAAAAGTGCTTAACAAACTTCAGATAACTTCACTTTCCTTCCCTTTCTCCTGTTTTCCAGCACCCTATATGAGGGTCCTTTTCTCAGCCCATTTGTAACTCAGCCCCCAACGCACAGCCCCTGCCCATGTGGGCGCAGCTGTCCCCCTCCTCTTCCCCTCCAGCCCCCCACCCCACCTCTCCTGCCCCACCATGCTGGCTTCAGCCCCATCAGCCCTCCGAGATGACCGAGGCCACGATATGATTGAGTGCGCAAACTGGGCTACTTCCGTTTGGGACAATGCAAAGTTGTTCCTACTGCTACACAACAAGGAAGCCAGGACTACTCTAAGGAGCAGCGGCTCACGCCACCACAGACCTACCACCGGCCCACGCCCCCCACCCAAAAAGCATTTCAGCCTTCCTGTCCTGGATGCCCGGGGGATATGCAGTTCCATGGTGCCTCTTCTCAAATCTCTCCTCCCCTGGGTTTCCGCCTTTCCCAGCTGCAGGCACACACGCCCCTTTTCACCTGGCTGTTAACACGGGGCTCCACCAGCACTTTTCCCTCTGCCCACCAGGCCCACACCTGTCAGCGCTGTCCCCTTAGCCCACCCACATCCATCAGCCCTGCCCCCTCACCCACCCACATCCACACCTGTCAGCCCTGCCCCCTCACCCACCCACATCCATACCTGTCAGCCCTGCCCCCTCACCCACCCACATCCATACCTGTCAGCCCTGCCCCCTCACCCACCCACATCCATACCTGTCAGCCCTGCCCCCTCACCCACCCACGTCCACACCTGTCAGCCTTGCCCCCTCACCCACCCACGTCCACACCTGTCAGCCCTGCCCCCTCACCCACCCATGTCCACATCTGTCAGCCCTGCCCCCCACCCACCCACACCCACACCCACACCTGTCAGCCCTGCCCCCTCACCCACTCACACCCACACCTGTCAGCCCTGACCCCTCACCCATCCATGTCCACAGACCCATGTCCATCCCCATACCTGTCATTTTGATTCACCGTCCTCATGCTAACTATGCCTAAAGCCACCTTTCCTCTGACCCTGAAAATCCTCTATGTCACCACCTGGAGGTCTCAAGGGCACTTTAAACTCAATGTGTCCTGAAGTGGCCTCTTCATCACACCTCCCCAGAGCCCATTCCCTGCAGTGAGTCCCGGAGGAGAGGAGGAGAGTCTGTGTGAGGAGCTAGAGACAGCACCAGGCTCTGGGGTGTCCCTTCTAAGTCTCACGGCAGTCCCCAGCCTCTTGGCTCATCCCACTGAAGGTCTTCACGGGGAGGAAAAAAAAAAAAATCCATATGGATTAGAACTTGTGGGCTGGGCGCGGTGGCTCACACCTCTAATCCCAGCACTTTGGGAGGCCGAGGCAGGTGGATCACCTGAGGTCGGGAGTTCGAGACCAGTCTGACCAACATGGGGAAACCCCGTGTCTACTAAAAATACAAAATTAGCCGGGCATGGTGGCGCATGCCTGTAATCCCAGCTACTCAGGAGGCTGAGGCAGGAGAATCGCTTGAACCCGGGGGGTGGAGGTTGTAGTTAGCCGAGATTGTGCCATTGCACTCCAGCCTGGGCAACAAGAGCAAAACTCTGTCTCAAAAAAAAAAAAAAAAAAAAAGGGAAACAAAAAGAAAAAAAGAACTTGTGATGGATTTGCAACTAATGACCTCGGGGAATGTACCATTCCTAGGAAGGACCCACAACTCCTGCAAACCTTCAATTCTACCACACATTTTAAAGAAGGCCCCAGTTACCACCCCCTCCCTGGGGTCCAGGACCAGTTACCCTGATATATACTGGTTACACACAGGAACTGTTGGCACCCCTAAGGAAAGATGAGGGAGTGTGTGTGAGTGAAGACTCCGTATGACATATAAGGTACGGGTATCTCAAAGGAACGCCTCTGCTAGTATCTCTAATAAATTCCTGCCCTGTGAGTCTTCTTTAATCAAGCTCTTGTACTGGAAAGGCCCAGCATGTCCACCCTGCTCAGAAACCCGTCCACCAGATAGGACAGCCAGCCCCAGGCCTGTGCTCTCTGAGCCTCAGCTGTCTGGGGATGCCTGGCAATATAGCACACCGACCAGATGCCCACGTCGGTCATCTGACCCAGGAGTCCTGGGGCCTGGGACGAGGCGGGGGTGGCAGGCGAGTGTCAGGATCTGCACAGGGTTGACATGGGGAAGTGTCAGGGCTTGCTCCGGTTGGAGCCCCTCGCTCAGGCCCCTCATGCAGTGGCTTGGGCACAGGGCAGGGGAGGGGAGGAGAGGGAAAAGGTCAATTGGTGTAATTTGTGGGGTTGAGATAACAATACTTACTAAAACAGCAGCAAGGGCTCAATCCTGGTGAATACATTCATGACCCCTTAATTTTAAAGATGACTTTGAAGGTACACTTGTGAAGAAAAGAGTTAATTTAGGTCAACACTCTGCAGTAGAAATATAATTAAAAGTCGATACCTTAATCTCTTCTAAATTGAAAGGCCATGATCTATTACATCCTTCACTTTTATCGGGCCTGGAAATTCAAATTTAAAAGAGAAAATAAGAAATATTAGTCTTGTTTGGGGTGGCTTCTACATGACCTTAGAAAACACTTTCATTAAAGTCTGCAAAGAATAAAAAGAGGAATTCTAATTGGGAATTCCTTATCCCATGCAGGATGCTTAAGAAAGAAGATGCAGGTAAGAGCAGTCAGAGTTCAAATTTCTTTAGAAGAGAAAAGAAATTGTGTTAAGGCATCCAGGAGTAACGCAGACAGGCCGCTGCTTAGTAAAGGAAGCACACTGGATGGCCTAGTAGCACCTAGGAGCCGGGGCTCTGGGGTCAGCCCTGACTCAGCTGACAGCAACCTTTGCTGCTCCCTAGCATTGGGACCTAAGTAAGCTGACCCCCGGCCAATCTCTGCAACACAGATCCAGCATGAGAACAGCGAGAGTCGGTTCCTTTCAATGGTGAGGAGGACTCCAGGAGATGACAGATATAACATGTCAGAAATTGCCTGGCATGTGACAGAAGATCAGCTAGTAGGATTTTCATTTCATTTTTAGTAGCAAACGCACTTACACTGTCTAGAACTTTAATTCCATCCTCACACATCTAATTATGGACATATCAACTCTGACTCTCGAGTGCTGCTTACTCCACAAGGTCACCAACTTCCTAAGGCCCCAACCCCCAGAACCCCGAAGAGGCCAGGGAGGAGAGTGTCTTCAGGGTCAACAGCTGGACCAGCATGTGAAACCCGCCTGATTCCATCCACTGGACTGCACAGCACTGCAAAGCTTCATTCCAGCCTCAGAAATGAAACGGCCATGATGAGCAGAGGCACAATCAGAGCGTTTGGCAACAGCAGGGGAGAGGACACCATGCAAAGTCCAGGAAAGCCAGGAGCCCCAGAGACAGGAGGTCAGGTCATCTGACCAGCCTGAGAAGAAAGTGAAACCCGAAGCCAAGTACCTACATCCCAGTTTAACTTGTTTTCCACCAATCCCACTTCCTAAGGAGCCAGGAGACACCAATTAAGCTAAAAGGGCCCTTTTCAATCCCTGCATCGAGGCAGCGGGACAAAACTGGTCCCCCAGATGAGGCGATTAATGTGCACAGTTCAACGTCACAAGTATGTCCATGTTAAATAGAAAAGAATTAACTAAACAAAAGGCAGACAAAACCAGAATAATAAATTTGAGTGTCTCTGAAATGTGTACAAGAGACATACGTACATTTATGTATTTTCATGTAGTTATTTATAATAAACCCCAAGAGAAGAACAAAATGAGAAAATTAAAATGTGGTGACCCTAATATGTACCGAGAATCTGTAAACATTATTTTAAAAAGTATTATTGGCCAGGCGCAGTGGCTCACACCTGTAAGCCCAGCACTTTGGGAGGCCAAGGAGGGTGGATCACCTGAGGTCAGGAGTTCAAGACCAGCCTGACAAACATGGTGAAATCTTGTCTCTATTAAAAATACAAAAATTAGCCAGGTGTGGTGGGGCACGCCTGTAATTCCAGTTACTTGGGAGTTGTAGCAGGAGAATCACCTGAACCTGGGAGGCGGAGGTTGCAGTGAGCTGAGATCACGCCACTGCACTCCAGCCTAGGCAACAGAGTAAGACTCCATCTCAAAAAAAAAAAAAAAAGTGTTATTGTTCTATGAAGACAGAATTAAAGAACAAGAGAATCAGGGTTCTGCTAGAAAGACTAAAGATATTTTTAAATAAGAATCTGGTCTATTGGATAAACTACTAAAGATAAAAAAACAAGAATAAATATGAAGACTACATTCACGCTAGGGTTCCCAGTCAGCGAGCCTCTTCTGCCTAAGATTTAACTGTGTGAGACACTTGCCACAGTCCATGTATTGTCCAGTAATCCGGAGGGTCCCTACAGTCGTTTTGAATTTCCTGGGGAGAAAATATGACAAGAAAATGATTGACTCTTTGTTTATTAAAATACACCTACGAACTCTATTAAAATACATTTAGCAACTAGTTGCAACATATGCCAATGAGATACAGGTACTGTGCTAATAACACAAGCTAACACCAGTGCTAATTCATAATAAATTGCTTACAATACATGCATGAGGAAGCTACACTAGGGCTGGATGTTCTGAGCCAAACCTCAAACTGACTTAACAGAAACAGCCATTTTTGTCAAGCCATTCCTCAAATATTTGACTTAACAGAAACAGGTGTTTTTATGGGCTGGGCGCAATGGCTCACGCCTGTAATCTCAGCACTTTGGGAGGCCAAGGCGGGTAGATCATCTGAGGTCAGGAGTTCCAGACCAGCCTGGCCAAGCTGGTGAAACCCCATCTCTACTAAAAATACAAAATTAGCTGGGCATGGTGGCAGGCACTTGTAGTCACTGCTACTCCGGAGGCTGAGGCAGGAGAATTGCTTGAACTCAGTGAGCCGAGATCACGCCATTGCACTCCAGCCTAGGTGACAAGAACAAAACTGTGTCTCAAAAAAAAAAAAAAAAAAAGTCTGGGCACGGTGGCTCACACCTGTAATCTCAGCACTTTGGGAGGCAGAGGTGGGCAGATCATGAGGTCAGGAGATCAAGACCATCCTGGCCAACCTGTGAAACCCTGTCTCTACTAAAAATACAAAAATTAGCTGGGTGTGGTGGCACATGCCTATAGTCCCAGCTACTCGGGAGGCTGAGGCAGGAGAATCGCTTGAACCCAGAAGGCGGAGCTTGCAGTGAGCCGAGATTGTGCCACTGCACTCCAGCCTGGTGACAAAGCAAGACTCTACCTCAAAAAAAAAAAAAAAAAAAGGGAAAAAAAAAGCCGTTTTTGTTAAGCCAATCTGATGGAAACACTCTCATTTGCCCAGAGATAATTTGCTTAACATACACCCGAAAATACATGTTTAAGGACAAACAGCTGAGAGTACTCTACTAAACTAAAGCTTGTTCAGGTACCAAGTCTAAATAGATTAGTGAAATAATAAATATCAAAAAATTTGGAGCCAGAAAAATAAAAAGGTAAGAATAGGAGTATATCCTTAATCACCATCATAGAGATAAAGTAATAGAGAAAAAAAAATCTCAGCTTAGCATTTTTTAAGGACCTTCAAATTGTTTAGCTAAAATGGAGTTTTTCCAAAATAGTCATCCAGAAATCTATGTGGGCTATGGGAGCGGATGAAGCACAGGGCATGCCTGGCCCAACACAGTGAGGGCAGCAAAGGAAAGCACAAGTCTCAACCCAGAGGACCTGCCCGGGCACCAGGGTCCATCCCGCCCAGCGCTTTCCCTGAATTTGCCTTTTGTGGGAGGCAGCTTCAGCTCACAGTTGATCTAGAAAGGAGGGGGAGTCTGGTTCAGCTGAGAGGTGTCAGCTACTGAACACCTGAGCAGCAAAACATCTGGAAACAGCAATCTCTAGTATTAGAAATGAGCTAGACTGGACCAGGCGCAATGGCTCAGGCCTATAATACTAGCACTTTAGAGGTCAGGAGTTCAAGACCAGACTGGCTAACATGTTGAAACCCTGTCTCTACTAAAAATACAAAAATTAGCCAAGCGTGGTGGTGGGCTCCTATAGTTCCAGCTTCTCAGGAGGCTGACGCAGGAGAATAGCTTGAACCTGGGAGGCGGCGGTTGCAGTGAGCCGAGATCGCGCCACTGCACTCCAGCCTGGGTGATAGAGCGAGACTCCATCTCGGAAAAAAAAAAAAAAAAAAAAAAAGGAAAGAAATGATTAAGGGCATAATCTGAGCCAGATAAGCGAAACTGCATTTTCATTTGTCAACAGAAAAATCAGTTGAGGAAGTAGAACAGAAAGTCCTTACTGCTCAGTGCGAGAGAAAGAGGGTCAGAGGCTAAAACCCGTAACTTCACCTCTGCCACTCAACTCCATCCCTCAGGGAACCCAGTTCAAAGCCAGAAGCTGGGCTCCTTTCCTGGAGGCACTGCGGAGAGCAAAGCCTGCACCACACGGGGCTCTGAGGGCTCTGCACAGCACTCAGTTCCCAGGCCGGCCTGCGTGGAGCTGTGGGAGAGCCCAGGACACTGGGAACCCGACAGGCAGACTGAGCACCTTTGACACAAGCATCTCATCAGAGGGGGCACCAGGGACAGCCCTCACTGCCTAGGAGGACACCTGGGCTGAAACAGAACCCCTCACCATGGCTGCCCAGTAGGAAATACTCTCCTTAACAAGGACATTTTGCTACAGATTTTTTAAAAAAAAATCTTGTTTCTAAAGCCTCAAGGCAAAGATGTGCCTCCACGCATATTTACATTCAGGGTGCAGGGACACACCCACATTTTGTCATGTAAATGCCTCTCTGAATGCAGAGCAGCCTGGTCTCAGGCCCTGGAGGCAGATCCTTCCGTGTGGGTCAAAGACAGTGCTTCAGTTCGAGCTCCTCCTCCATGGTCCTTCCTTCTGTAGGAACCAAGGACTCCAGCAATCCCTCACTATCTCAGAATGCCAGCTACACTCCCAACAATTGAAAGTTGGTGCCAGGCAGCTTCTGGCTCCTCCTGTCCACTGCCCCGAACCCAAGGCAAGGAAACGGCACCAGGAGCGCAACATTAAGTCTGCAAAACTGAAAACGGGGCAATCTCGTGTATAGAAATGAGCAAGAGCATAATCTGAGCCAGATAAGCAAAATTTCATTTTCATTTGTCATCAGAAGAATCAGTGAGGAAGTAGAAGAGAAAGTCGTTACCACTCAGTGCTAGGAGGCAAAGCATGAAGCCTGCGTGCTCCTGACAGAATGTGGAGCTAGCTCAGCAACACAATCGAACCCTCTGGAAGTGTGCAATGCACACCAGGGTCAGCTTGATACACTGAGCAGGGCACGCCCTAAGGGGCACATCCAGGCAGCGTCCTGGCTCTGGGTTCTCCAATGAGAAGTGCCTGGACACTGACGCCCTGAAGGGATGTGGGGCATGGAACAAAACAGAGCCAGATGATGAGGGGCCAGCCTGGAGGGCCGCGGGTGCCATGGGTGCCAAGCACAGCAAAGGAGGCAGGGAAGCTCCTGGGTCCTCTTCACTCACAGGACATGTTAATAAAATGTCCAATAATGTCCAATACATGGAGGGACATAGGGACCAGCCCTACAGGGTCTGTGGGTTTTTCTCCTCATGTGCGGAGATGAGAGATCATAGAAATAAAGACACAAGACAAAGAGATAGAAGAAAAGACAGCTGGGCCCAGGGGACCACTACCACCAAGACGTGGAGACCAGTAGCGGCCCCGAATGCCTGGCTGCAATGTTATTTATTGGATACAAGGCAAAAGAGGTGGGGTAAGGAGTGTGAGTCATCTCCAATGATTGATAAGGTCATGTGAGTCACGTGTCCACCGGACAGGGGGCCCTTCCCTGTATGGCAGCCGGAGAGAGAGAGAGGCCAGCTTATGCCATTATTTCTTCTACGCATTCTAAAGACTTTTAGTACATTCACTAATTCTGCTACTGCTATCTAGAAGGCAGAGCCAGGTGTACTGGGTGGAACATGAAAGTGAAACAGGAGCGTGACTGCTAAAGCACAGCATCACAGGGAGATGGTTAGGCCTCCAGATGGCTGTGGGCTGGCCTGACTGATATCAGGCCTATCCACAAGAGGTGGTGAAGCAGAGTCTGCTCTAACTCCCCTGGGGAAAGGGAGACTCCCTTTCCCAGTCTGCTAAGTGACAGATGCCTTCCCTAGGCACTGGCTACCGCTAGACCAAGGTCGGATAAGTAATGGTTGCCTTCCCAGGCACTGGCGTTACCGCTAGACCAAGGAGCCCTCTAGTGGCCCTGTCCGGGCGTGACAGAGGGCTCACACTTGTCTTCTGGTCACTTTTCACCGTGCCCCTTCAGCTCCTATCTCTGTATGGCCTGGTTTTTCCTAGGTTATAATTGTAGAACAAGGATTATTATAATATTGGAATAAAGAGCAATGCTACAAACTGATGATGAATAATATTCATATATCATCATATCTATAATCTACTTCTAGTGTAACTATTCTTATTTTATATATTTTCTTTATTATGCCCTCGGTCTCTTGCCTTGGCACCTGGGTGGCTTGTGCCCACAGAGGAAGGAGACAAACTGAGGCTTGCTGTGGGTTGAACCGTGTCCTCCCAAAAGATATATCCCTGTCCTAACCTCTCCTCCCATCTGTGAACATGACCCTACATGGACACAGGGTCTTTGCAGATGTCATCAAGAAGAGGTGACACCAGATTAGGGTGGTCCCTAAATCCAGTCACTGGTGTCCTCCTCAGAAAAGACAGAGAGACACAAAGTGGGGAACACACCGTGAAGGAGGAGGCAGAGATTGGGGTGATGGGTCAGCCCAAGAATGCAGAGGACCACAGGTCCTTACTAGAAGCAAGCAGAGAAACAGAACAAACTCTTTCAGAGCCCTCCAGGAGGAACCAACCCTTCTGACCCCTAGGTTGAGACTTCCCCTTCCAGAACCGTGAGAATAAATTCCTGAGGCTCTCAGCCACCCAGCTTGTGGCACTTTGTGACAGCAGCCCTGGGAAGCTCACGCACAGCCCTCCTGGGGGCAATCTCTGCAGGAGACACTGCCCACCCACCACAGCAGTGCCCACCTCCTGCACCAGCAGCGTGGGTGCCCTGGACGGGCACGTGCACACAAACCCCTCTTCACAGGGCTCCCCAGGCCCCACGGCCTGTCAAGGCAGAAACACTCACCTCACATACTGTCTCAGGCCAGTGCTGAACCATAATTAGTTTTTTCCACTCATGGTTGTCACTGTTAAAACACAAGAAAGTTATTTTTCAAGAACTTTTTTTAAAGTTACAGAAAAAATTCATCCACCCATCCATCCCTTCAATCATTCATTCAGCATTGAGTGCCTGTGGGACGAGGAACACTGCCTGCCCTGCTGCTGCACACACTCCTGTGAGGAAGGCGGTAAAACCCTACACTAAGAAGGCACAAACAGGGAGGACGAGCCAGGGAAAGGGATTCAGAACAGGATACTCAAAAAGAGGAAGAACCGTCGTTTCACCACCCGCCGCAGTGGAAGCTAAAATTAAGTGTCCACTCCACGACTTCGACCTCTGAGAGAACTTCGAGTGCAGGAACAGTGCTCCACCAAGCCTGCCACTTGCTTTGTCGCGTCCTAGGCTGGGAGCCGTCTGTGGGATCAGTTTCCAGTCCAGCTCCAGGCTGGAGTGCACCCAGGACCTCACCCTACACCCTACTCCTTCCCAGGGGTCACCCCGGGGAGTGTTCAGGGCTCCCCCCAACCCACTTCTTCCCAGGAGTCACCCCGGAGCGTGCCCTGGGCTCCCCCCAACCCACTCCTTCCCAGGGGTCACCCGGGGGCGTGCTCAGGGCTCCCCCCATCCCACTCCTTCCCAGAGGTCACTTCTGAGTGTGCTAAGGGCTCCCCCCAACCCACCTCCTCCAGGGGTCACCCCGAGGCGTGCTCGGCTTCCCAACTCCTTCCCAGGGGTCACCCCGGAGCGTGCTCGCCACCCCCGTCCTCCCAGTCGCTGCCCGGGGCTCAGCGAGCGCTGACCCCGAGAGCTGCAGCCTGCACCCCGTGGAAAGCTCTAGGACCCGGCTCCCACGCTCCCCACTTTACCTCGCAAGGTAACTCACCGCAGGCGCTTGTCCGCACCGCCCAGGCAAAGCAACGCCAGGTAGAGGCAGCCCAGCAGGGCCCCGCGCAGGGCTGCAGGGCGCATGGTGACGAACTGCGGAGAGGACGCCGCCAGCTGCCGCTCCGGCCCCCACTTCCCACCTGCGGCCCGAGGAAGACTTCCCGGAGAAACGCTGTCTCTGAGACCCCGCGCCGCCGCGCTCCCTCCGCTGCAGGAGCGGCCACCGGGTGCACCCGGAGCCCTGAGACGGCCTAAGCCAGGGTCTCGCGGGCCCCGCGCCGGGCTCCGGAAACGGCCGCAGCAGCCCTGGCGACCTGGGCCCTCGGAGCTCCCCTTCAGGCTCGTGCACCAAGCGCGCACGTCCCGGGCTCTGCTCTGCAACCCACAGCGACCCCAGCTCCTCCGCGCTGCAGCCACCGTCGGCCCACGACCACGGTCAGTCGCGTTCCGCCCAGCCCAGGGCGCCCGGCTGGCCTGCACCGGAGCAGAGAGCCACGCCCCCAGGACGGCACGCCCCCGCCGGCGGACACGTCCCCCAGAACTGCCCATCCCCGCCCGGCGTTCACGCCCCGCCCCGCGGTTGGCTCAGAGAGGCGGAGGCCGCTGCAGCTTTGCCGGCCTTGCGGGCGTGTCAGGCGGCTGTGTTCCTTCGCCACGCAGGCGCCCCGCGCCTTTCCCAGCAGCTCAGCGCCACTGCCCCATTCCCGGGTCCGAGCTAACCTGAACCACCCGTGAGGACCGCCCTTGGGGGGACCGCCCATGTCTGCGCCACCCCCGCCAGCAAGTGGGCGTGCGGGCCCCAGGGCCACTCTGCGCTCCAGGGACAGCCCGCAGCCCAACCCACGCACCCCACAGGCCCGCGGTCCGCACGCCGCACCCGCTTTCAAAAACTGCGCCCTGCAAGTTGCCCGGGACCTACTGATTGCAGATGGTGCTTGGCCGCCCAGGCTCCCCGCAGCCTCCGGCCACCTCGGCTCTCCACTGCGCAGCCCAGGGGACCGCTCCAGAATTAGGAGAGGACCTACTCGGGCCACTCCCCTGGAAACCTCTCCAGTCTCCCCGTGCTAGGGGCTGGGAGCACCAACATTCCTAGAAGGGCCTGGCCCTCACCCAGCCCTGGGCCTCACCTGCCCCTCGCCGCGGGCCCCAGGAGCCCGGAAGTCATCTCTGTGGGGGCCGCAAAGAGCCGCCTCGGGGCGCGACCTGGGAAGTCATCTTGTGAGGGATCTCCTCCCAGAGGGACGGGCCACCCCCCACGGATGAAGGGGACTTCATGTCAGCCCCACCTTGGCGTAGCCAGGCCCAGTCCCATAGGCCCGGGCTCCTCCCGCCACACCCTGGCCTTCCCAGCCCTTCAAAGGCACGGGTTCCCCCGCACCCCCCGCCCCGCCCACGGGCTGTGCGCCCGGCATTGTCTCTGCAGATGTTTCTCCTCTCTCCCTTCCCTGTCCGCACACCCACAGCTAGTTAAGGCCATTCCTATTTACATGTCGAGTAAACTGCGCCTTCCTCGGGGTCCTCCGCCGCTGGTAACTGTCTAAATAGCAGGTGGGCCTGTAGCCCGCTCTCCCACAGGCCTGGACCTTGCCTGCATGCATTACCATTCTTTGAAACAAAATATTTAAATGATTAATCTGTCTTTCCCTCTAGACTGAAAGGCGAGGCCCGTGTCTGTTTTGCCCACCTTGAGTCCCCGCCACTGAACACAGTGGATGGGGGACAGTCGGTGCTAAATAAAATGCCACCTGTGGAACAGATGTGGGACGGCCGACACCTCCTCAGCTCCTCCAGGACCTCCTACAGGTCATGGTGTTATTCGCGTTCTCCTTTGCCCTAACGACTTATTTGTTTCTCTCTGGCTTCTTTCATTCCTTCCTCTCAAGAATATAGGCACACACCACAGTTCTTTTTCTCTTTTCTTTTAAGCTAAAAAAATTTTTCTTAAAACAAAAGTACTTCCCAGAATCCTCATTTTCCCTTAAATCACAGTCCGGTCTGTTTAAAACATCTCCTTGTCAAGGAGGGCTGTTGTGACCACTGCCAAATATAAAGCAAATCTGGACTCAGGGAGGAGCGGCATTATGAGGAGCATAATTGCAGGAGCCTGGGGGCCTTTTGTCTCTACTAAAAATACAAAAATTAGCTGGGCGGGGGTGGCACGCGACTGTTATCCCAGCTACTCCGGAGGCTAAGGCAGGAGAATCGTTTGAACCCCGGAGGCGGAGGTTGCAGTGAGCGGAGATCGCACCACTGCACTCCAGCCTGGGCGACAGAGTGAGACTCCGTCAAAAAAAAAAAAAAAAAAAAAAAAAAGAAAAGAAAGAATGAAAGAAAGAGAGAAAGAAAGAAAGAAAGGGAGAGAAAGAACGAACTGGGATGGAGAAGTGGGATGAGAACGTGCCTCCATAGGACATTAGATCAGAGAAGGTTGACCCCGTGGCCAGCCTGTTCTCAGGAGGGACTGACTCAGGCTAAGATGAGGCCAAAGGTCCTCAGCCTCGGGGGAGGAGAGGAGCCGCAACAAGTTTGCTTAACAAATGTGTTATTCCTATTGATTGGCTCATCATTGAGGCGAAGAATAGGAATTGGAGGATCTGTGTCTGGCTTTGTCCTAGGTAATGGGTGGGGGTGGAGTGAGGGGAACATCCGTCACCGTCACTTTTTTTTTTTTTTTTTTTTTGGTGACAGCGCCCGGCCGCATCAGTCACTCGTCACTCTTATCAATGTTATGTGGGGAAGAAGGGGGTCTCGCAGCAAGCCATTTTCCATAACTCACAAGAGAGGGGATTTTTATCAGATAAATTCAGCAGTGTCCTACCCAGCCTGAAGGAGCCACCCAGTCATTTCCTGTTGCACTTCCTTGTTTATTTTCAACAGTTCTCCCCACCCCTGAGAATTTCTGTCACTTCCTCCTGTACTGCCCGCTCCTACTCCCCCACGCCCACATCGGAAGCTAATGAGGAGCTTCAGGCCCCTCGCTGGCATGGGCCCCACCAAGACCCCATATCTCATTCCGTATTCACAATTTTACCTTCTTGTTCTTAAAGAAGGACATCCAAATGGAAAAGCTCTCAACCCCCCAAAACTTGGATGTGAACCTGGAGCATCTGTCATCTGTCTTGTTCACTACTTGTCCACCGACCAGGATCCTAGACGGAACCCCACGTAGGGAAGAGGCGGCGGCTGTAAAGGCTAGATTTGGCTCTGGAAGCCGCCCAGCCTTACAGAAACAAAGAGGGCTCCAGCATCAAGCAGGTGCGCAGGGGCCAGAGTGGGAATTACATTGACTCCCACAACAGAGTGTAAAAGGGTACAAACTATGAGGTTTAAAAGATGCTGCTGGCTTGTATAGAAACATGTCCTCGGGAGAGGGGAGGGGGACGGGATGGCAACAGCCATGTCTATGAACAGACATCCTTAAATCCTTGTTAATTCTGAAGAGACAAAGATACTTTCACCACACAACCTCTTCTTGGCTTTAGCTCCAGGTTTCCTGTTTCCATGCCAGCTTTTGCTGGGTTATGCTACAATAATACACCGCCCCCAAATCTCAGTGTCTCACTTCAACGGAAGTTGATCATTTATCATTCATTTGCTCACATTCCATGCTGGCTATGGGTCAGATGCCACTGTGGTCCACGGTCTTTTTCACTCTGGAACCCAGTCTGTAGGAACAGCCCATATCTGGTGCTGGCCATTCCAATGGCAGAGCAATGGCACAACTACACAGTTTAGGATTCTCAAACTCTAAAGAGCTTTGTCACGCTTGAAAGAATCTCACCTGAAAAACTCCTTTGCATTCTGAATTATTTATTTGCTGAGAAAGTAAGGCCAGCTGCTAGGTGTTTCCCTGCCCTTTCTCTTCTTTTTTTTTTTTTTTTTTTTTTTTGAGACAGTCTCACTCTGTCAGCCAGGCTGGAGTGCAGTCAGTGGCACAATCTTGGCTCACTGCAACCTCCGTCTCCCAGGCTCAAACAATTCTCCTGCCTTAGCCTCCTGAGTAGCTGGGATTACAGGCATGTGCCACCACGTCCAGCTAATTTTTGTATTTTTAGTAGAGACGGAGTTTGACCATGTTGGTCAGGGTGTCCCAGCACCTCTGGCCTTGCCATGCCAGCCTGGCCACTGTGGAACTCTTTTATTCTGAGCTGTGGCCATGACAAAAGGAGGACAGGGGAGAAACAGAAAAGACCAGTCATGTGTTTCTGACAATATAATTTGTTCTTCAAGTGTGACTTAACTGATGGAACCAGAGGGAAAAAACTTTTTGGAGCTGGACAACAAGAATAAATCAGATCAAATAGCACGCTATTATGAAATGTGAAGCAAAGCAACATACTACATTTAGTCATGGATGTCAAATTTTCAAAGCATATTTACTCTGAAAAAGGGAAAGAAAAAACCCATGAGCTTACACACACACAGACACACACACACATACACACATGCATACTCATATACACGTGGATATTAGGCTGCTTACTTGAGCTGTTTTACAATTATTTATCTTAAAAAGATAAGCAAGGCATTTTAGACTTCTGAGATTTTACTACATAACTGAGCTGTTTTACTTTAGATAAGCCCTTCTGCATTACAAATAATAGTTTAATATTACATTAACAGTTAATTTTGGCTGGGCTCGGTGGCTCACACCTATAATCCCAGCACTTTGGGAGGCTGAGGCAGGCAGATCACCTGAGGTCAGGAGGTCAAGACCAGCCTTACCAACATGGTTAAACCCAGTCTCTACTAAAAATAAAAAAAAAAAGTTAGCCAGGAGTGGTGCCAGATGCCTGTAATCCCAGCTACTCGGGAGGCTGAGGCAGGAGAATCACTTAAACCCAGGAGGTGGAGGTTGCAGTGAGCCAAGATGGCACCACTGCACTCCAGCCTGTGTGAAAGAGCAAGACTCCCTCTCAAAAAAAACAAAAACAAAAACCAAAACCAAAACCAAAAAACAATTTAATAGATATTTAATAAGTATATTTTTAAAAATTAATTTCAACTTTTATTTTAAATTTGGGGGTATATGTGCAGGTTTGTCACACGGGGATACTGCGTGATGCTGAGGTTTGGGGTCTGTTCATCCTGTCACCTGGGTAGTGAGCATAGTATCCTATAGTTAGTTTTTCAACTCTTGCTCTGCTCCCTACCTCCCTTCTATAATAGTCCCCAGTGTCTTCTGTTGCCATCTTGTCATCCATGGGTTACCAGGGTTTAGCTCCCACTTACTTATTTATTTTTTTTGACATGGAGTCTTGCTCTGTCACCCAGGCTGCAGTACAGTGGCCTGATCTCCACTCACTGCAACCTCTGCCTCCCAGATTCAAGCAATTCTGCTGTCGTATCCTCCTGAGTAAGCTGAGATTACAGGCGAGGGCCACCATGCCTAGCTAATTTTTGTATTTTTAGTAGAGATGGGGTTTCACCATATTGGTCAGGCTGGTCTCAAACTCCTGACCTCAGGTGATCCACCTGCCTTGGCCTCCCAAAGTGCTGGGATTACAGGTATGAGCCACCGTGCCCAGCCTAGCTCCCATTTTTAAGTGAGAACATGTGGTATGGTATTTGGTTTTCTGTTCTTGCATTAATTTGCTTAGAATAATCCAGCTGCATCCATGTTGCTGCAAAGGACATGATTTCATTCTTTCATTATGGCTGTGTAGTATTCTATGGTATTTACATACCACACTTTCTTTATCCAGTCTACCGTGGATGGGCACCTAAGTTGATTCCATGTCTTTGCTATTGTGAATAGCGCTGTGATGAACATGAGAGTACATGTATCTTTTTGGTAGAATGATTTGTTTTCTTTTGGATAGATAGCCAGTAATGGGATTTTTTTCTGGTGAAATGGTAGTTTTTTGTTTGTTTGTTTGTTTTGAGACGAAGTCTTGCTCTGTCGCGCAGTCTGGAGTGCAATGGCACGATCTCGGCTCACCGCAACCTCCGCCTCCCAGGTTCAAGTGATTCTCCATGCCTCAGCCTCCTGAGTAGCTGGGATTACAGGCACCCGCCACCATGCCTGGCTAATTTTAGTATGGTTCTTTCATATTATCAGTGAAGAGAGATAGTTTGATTTCTTATTTTCCTGTTTTGATGCCTTTTATTTCTCTTGACTGATTGCTCTGGCTAGCCCTTCCAAGACTATGTTAAATAGGAGAGGTGACAGTGGGCATCTTTGTCTCGTTCTGGTTCTCAGGGGGAATGCTTCTGGCTTTTTCCCATTCAGTATGTTGCCTATCCGTTTGTCATAGATGGCTCTTATTATTTTGAAGTATGTTCCTTTGAGGCCTAGTTTGTTGGATTTTGTTGAAAGCTTTTTCCATGTCTATTGAGATGATCATATGGTTTTTGTCTTTAGTTCTGTTTATGTGATGCATTACATTTGATTTGTGTATATTGCTGCTGGATTTGGCTTGCTAGGATTTTGTTGAGGATTTTTCTGTCTGTGCTCATCAGGGATATTAGCCTGTGATTTTCTCTTTTTTGGTTGTGTCTTTGCCAGGTTTTGGTATTAGGGTGATTCTGGCTTTGTAGGATGAATTAGGGAGGAGTTTCTCCTGCTTGATTTTTTGGAATCATTTCGGTAGGATTGGTACTAGCTCTTCTTTGAACATCTGGTAGAATTCAGCTGTGAATCCATCTGGACCAGGGCTTTTTTTGTTTGGTAGGTTTTTTATTACTGATTCAAGTTTGGAACTTGATATTGTTCTGTTCAGGATTTCAATTTCTTCCTGATTCAACCTTGGGAGGTTGTGTGCTTCCAGAAATTTATCCATTTCCTCTAGATTTAGATTTTCTAGTTTGTGTGCATAGAGGTGTTGATAATAGTCTCTGAGGACCTTTTGTATTTCTGGGGTATTGGTTGCAATATTGCCTTGGTCATTTCTCATTGTGCTTATTTGGATCTTTTGTCTCTCTTGTTTTCTTTGTTACTCTAGCTAGTGGTCTGCCAGTCTTGTTTGTCTTTTCAAATAACCAGTTATTGGTTTTGTTGATTCTGTGTATGGATTTTTGTGTCTCAATTTGGTTTAGCTCTGGTCTGATTTTAGTTACTTATTTTATTGTTAGTTTTAGCTTTAGTTTGTTCTTGTTTTTCTAGTTCTTCTAGGAATTATATTAGATGGTTAATTTGAGATCTTTCTAACTTTTTGAGGTAGGCGTTAAGTGCTACAAACTTTCCTCTTAACACTGCTTTTGCTGCATCCCAGAGATTTTGGTATGTTGTATCTTTGTTTTCATTTTTTAAAATAATTTTTTAATTTCTGCCTTAACTTTATTGTTTGCCCAAAAATCATTCAGGAGTAAGTTTTTTAATTTCCATGTAATTGTGTGGTTTTCAGAGATCTTCTTGGTATTGATTTCTATTTTATTCCACCACGGCCCAAGATTGTGGTTGGTATGATCTTGATTTTTTGAATTTATTGAGACTTGCTTTATGGCTAAGCTAGTGATCGATCTTGATGTATGTTCTGTGTGCAGATGAGAAGAGTGGTTGATCAGTGGAGTGTTCTGTAGGTGTCAGTTAGGTCCAGTTGGTTGTGTCCAATTTAAGTCCAGAATTTCTTTGTTTTCTGCCTCAATGACCTTTCTAATGCTGTCACTGGGGTGTTGAAAACCTCCGCTACTATTGTATGGCTGTCTAGATCTTTTCATAGGTCTAGAAGTATTTGTTTTATGAATCTGGGTGCTCTAATGTTGGGTGCATATATGTTTAGGATAGTTAAGTCTTCTTGTTTAACTGAAATCTTTATTATTTAATGCCCTTCTTTGTCCTTTTCTACTTTGTTGGTTTAAAGTCTGTTTTATCTGATATAAGAATAGTGACTCTGGCTTTTGTTTTGTTTTGTTTTCCATTTGCATAATAAATATTTATCCAATCTTTTACTTTGAGCCTATGGGTGTTATTATGTATGAGATGAGTCTTTTGAAGTCAGCACTCAGATAGGTCTTGTTTTTTCAATCCAACTTGCCACTCTGTGCCTTTCGAAAAAAATAAAGATAGGATCTCCCTTTGTTGTCCAAGCTGTTCTCAAACTCCAGAGCTGAAGCAATCCACCCACCTCAGCCTCCCAAAAGATCACAAGCATGAGTCACTGTGCCTGGCCATGACATTTTTTTTTTTTTTTTTTTTGAGATGGAGTCTCGCTCTGTCGCCCAGGCTGGAGTGCTGTGGCGCAATCTCGGCTCACTGCAAGCTCTGCCTCCTGGGTTCACGCCATTCTCCTGCCTCAGCCTCCCTAGTAGCTTGAACTACAGGCGCCCGCCACCACGCTCGGCTAATTTTTTGTATTTTTAGTAGAGATGGGGTTTCTCCGTGTTAGCCAGGATGCTCTCGATCTCCTGACCTCGTGATCTGCCCACCTCAGCCTCCCAAAGTGCTGGGATTACAGGAGTGAGCCACCGTGCCTGGCCCTGACATTCTTTATAAAATTTTATTTTTCTTGATACAATTTATTTTGATTTTCTTTATAAAATTCACCGTTTTGTCATTAAAGTCCTGTTTTGTACTGTCATACATTTAGCCTCAAATTCCGTATCAGTTAATACATATATTGCTACTCCTGCCTTATTTTGTTAAAGGGAACCCTGGTTCTTTTTAGTTGAAATTTGTATTTAGAGATCATAGTCCTGGTCCAAGGGGTGCTTATTGCCCCTGGGTTGGTCCTTGTTTCTAACACTTTTCAGCAGATAGAGCTAGGAAATAAATTTTGTTTGCTCATTTGTTCTATTTATGTTTTTTTTCTTTTTCTTTCTTTTTTGTTTTTTTTGAGATGGAGTCTCACTCTGTTGCCCAGGCTGGAGTGCAGTGGCGTGATCTCAGCTCACTGAAACTTCTGCCTCCCAGGTTCAAGTGATTCTCCTGCCTCAGCCTCCCGAACAGCTGGACTTACAAGCATGTGCCACCATGCCTGGCTAATTTTTTTGTATTTTTAGTGGAGACAGGGTTTCACCATATTGGTCAGGCTGGTCTTGAACTCCTGACCTCAGGTGATCCACCTGCCTTGGCCTCCCAAAGTGCTGCGATTACAGGCGTGAGCCACTGCACCCGGCCTTGATTTATGTTTGTTTAAAAGAAAATACATCATGAGTCCATATTGACGTTTATAAATCAAATTTAGGAATAAAAGGGCTTTCTTATTTTGTTTCTTATTTTATTTGTCTTCTTATATTGATATATCTTTGCATTTTCCTTTAATCTCTTTCAAGCATTTGGCCACAGATTAAAAAGTGGAGTCTATTTAGTCTAAATGCTATCTTGTTCCTTCTTCAAAGTATAGTTAGTCATTAAAGTAATTTACTTCTACCCTTCGAGCTGATTTTGGCTTGGGAAGCTAGTTAAACCACAAAATTGTTTAGCTGGACCATATTAAGATGATGACTTATGACTTGTCTTCACTAGCTTGAAGTAAACCAGATGTCCTCATCATTTGGCTTTCATTATTGTCCTAATAAGTCTGTGTGTGGGATGGCTAATTGGCTCATCATAGTGTTAACCTTCCATACATGTCTGTTAATATCAACATCAAACAGAAGCATCAGGGGGAAAGAACATTAAAGGCAGGTATAGGGGAAGAGACTGAAGGTTGCTCCACACCAGACAAGCAACAGGAATAGAAAATGCACCAGAACGCAAAGCCAGCCATGGCGCATGGCTCAAAATACTAGAAATTAGGCTTTTCTGCAGTCTAACCGTCTCTACTGGCGTGCTAACCTTTCATCTTAGCATCTCTGCTGGTCGTTTCTGCTCCTTCTGCCCTTCAAATCCTCTTCATTTGTCAAAATGCAACTCATATTTCATCTTTTTCTTGAAACTTGGCACAATCTAAGCTGATCCAGATCAGCTACTTCAAAATGGAGCAGGGGTGGGGGCTCTAGCAGCAGGAAGAGCAGTTTCAGAACTAAGGGCGCCAAATAAGGAACAGATGTGGGTTGTTACAGATTGGGAACGGATGTGGGTTACAGATTGGGAATGGATGTGGGTTACAGATTGGGAAAGGCTGGAAGGTTGTTTACTGTAACTACGGGCAAGGAGGCAAGGTAGTTAGGCTTTGAAAATAAAGGACAAGAGGAACCTTTGAAGAGGAACTCACTGTTTCCAACCACTTTTAGAATCTTGCTAGGGTACAAATGCAAATTATTTTTGTCTCATAGAAAAGATAATTTCTGAAGTTAAGTTTTAGTTCTCTGAAGGTGCATTAACCAGTTTTGTATCTAGCAATCTCATTCCTCATCTTTCTTCAGAAAATAAACAATGTTTCAGGTTATCTTTGAACTAGCTTTATCACCTGATTTTTTCCACATCAGTATTAAGTCTTTGACATGCACTTACATTGCATCCTCGTACACTGGTATGAGGATTGTGTTTTACAACTTCTTGAAAATTATACTTTGATAAATAAAGGAACCATGACATCTGGAAATCATTGCAGCAGGTGGCTTTGTGTGCACCCCTCCAGCCCCCAGGAGAAGCAGAAGGCACCTGTCAAGAGTAAGGGTCGCACACTGGGGCAGAGGGAGGAGTACAGAGGAGCCTTCCCTTAGCAAGATGAATCACTTTTGAGAGAACTCACCTAGGTTACTGTAAGCAGCCCCACTGTCTAGGGACAGAGACATTTCTTGTTGAGATTTAAAAGAAAAACCTATACATCCTTGATATGGAGGCTTCGGGTGGGACAAACACCAGGAGCATTTCTGCCCCGGGTTTGCAGGGGTGGGAGGGATGGTGCTCTAGGACAAGCCGAGCCCAAGCACTGGGTCACACCACAGCCGAGCTGAGCAGTGAAAAGGGAGGGCCATCTCTGTGGCCATTTTGAAACAAGGTCACAAATTATTGGACCCTCTTTTCATGGAAAGATGGGGCCTGTGTTCCATCCTTCTGAATCTGGTAGGGCTGTGACTGCGAGGCCAACAGTGTATGTCAGGAGGGACCCTAGGTGGCTCCCATAAAGGTCCCATCATAAAAGTCCCACCCTGAGCGCAGGAACACTCACCCTCAGAGCCCTGAGATGACCGCTCTGAGGTGTCAGGTATAAAGAAGCCCAGCCACACAGACAGGCTGCATGCAGGTGCACCAGGGACAATCGTAGCTCATCTCACCCATGGGTGACCCCAGGGCAGGCATGTGAGTGAGGAAGCCTGGGGCCTGCTCTGGCTGCACCAGTGACCTCAGACACTCAATTCTTTCCAGCTGAGGCCACAAACAACCTGGAGCAGGGACCAGCCCACTCTGTCTCCTAAGAATTCTTGACCAGCAGAATGCATGAATATACAAAGCTTTGGGGGTTATGTTTTAAATAACTTCATACTGAATAAAGTTGACCCTCAAGATCAAGATTCAATCTCAGCATAACTGACACTTTGGGCTGTAATTCTCTGGTGTGGGGTGGGTGGGCGCGCTGCCTTGTGCTAGCTGTAGGATGTTTAGCAGTATTGCTGGCTTCTACCCATCAGATGCTAGGAGCACTCCTTACCTAAGTTATGACAACACAAAATGCCTCTAGACATTGCAGTGTCCCCTGAGGACCAAAAGCTTCCAATTGGGAACCACTGATCTAGATCCCTGGCCTCAAATGCTCCCGGACACCTGCCACACACCCAGTTTAGGAAGCCAACTGTGGCTGGCATTGCACTGTGGTGTTACAGGTGCCTGGGCCCTTGTAATCTTCCAGGATAGAAATCAAGAGAGATCACCAGACATAGTAGCAAAGAGAGTTTATTTTAGCTTGTGCACAAGGAAGTCAGCACCAAGAAGGAAAAACCAATAGGCTGCTCCCCAAGGGTAGTGTGTGGGTTGGTTTTATAGGTTTTATAGGTGAAGGGTTATGTCAGGGCATGTTTAGGAGGGTTTTTATAGTGCTTGAGTACTTACTGGCTTAACATTTGTAAAAAAAAACACATTGTGTGCAGTAGTAGCATTTTAAATCTCAAACTCCTGACCCCAGGTGATGCACCCAGCTCAGCCTCCCAAAGTGCTGGGATTACAGGCATGAGCCACTGTGCCCTTCCTACATTTCTATTTTTATTCTACCAATAATTTTAAAGTCAGCTTGTTTAGCAAAGTTATACTTAAGTCAGGTGAACTTGAAAATTGCTTAAACTTATTTACTTAATTTATGGGTGCTCTTTTACTTATAAGCCCATTTGGTAGACACAATGTATGACAATAGGTGTACATACAAACAAACACATCTAGACATGTAGACCCGCACACAAACGAAGAACCGACAGCTTGGAACCTTAGCTGTGAGACAGCAGTACAAGCTTGTTGGCATTTACTTTGTCCCAATAGATAATCCAACGAAGGCTATGAACCAAAAGTTCAGGTCTCCATGGAGCTTGATTTTTCAAGACCAAACCTCTCCAGATTCCAAAGAACACTGGGGCCAAACAGCACCCAAGGAGCATGTCACATGTTAACCAGGCCCCGTGCTTGGAACAGCAGCACCAAAGGCTGGATACATGCAACGCCATCCCACTTTCCCATTCAACAGGAAACTCCAGATTCCAAACTATACTGGGGCTAAACAGTATTGCAAATCCGAGAGAAAATTCTAAGGGGGGCTTAGTACTAGACCTCAAAACCTCTGCCGAGAGCACCCCCTTTGGAGAGGCTGAGATTCGGAGGATCCTCAGGGCGTCCCCCATGGGGTCCAAAAGAGTGTCAGACATCTCTGACCTTTCTCTGCATGTTTTCCCTCCAGAGCCTACTATGAGCTTGATAAGCATAGCCCTGAACTGTAATGATACATAGGAACTGGACGCTGGGTGGGCTTTTTTGTCCTTAGACAGTTGAATAGGACAAGGAAAGAACTTAGCATAAGAAAAGGTTTAAGTCACCTGAAACAAGTGTGAGTTTTCTCTGAGCCACACCACCACCACCGTAGGGATCAGGGACCACACCTGGAAAAGATAAAAAAAAAAAGAGTCATTCCCCCTTCTGGATAGGGCGATTATTCCCATTCACTCTTTGACCTTCAGGCGATACCAGGGAGTGACCCCAGCAAATTGCCCTCAATCCAAGAAGCTACTAGGAAACAGCCGCTAAAATACTGAAAAACAAACAAAAGAAAAAAGAAAAAAAAAAAAAAGAAAAACACTCAGGTCCCTTAAGCGAATAGGGTGGTGGTGGTTAGGCGCCTCCACATGGAAACCCCTTATTTCACTGGTCACAGCCAGAAACCTGCAGTTGCTTCCATGTTTCTGCGCTTCCCACCAAGGGTCCTGAGGTGGAAAGGAACAGACAGACAGAGACAGATGTCCCTGTATGTAGTAAAAGGGGAAAGGAGAAAAATAAATCCCAAACCTTGGGCCTACCTTCTCCTGGCTGGCTCGCCAAAATATGTTACTGGTGGAGGGTGTCCAGGTTCTTGGTGTCTTGAACAAAGAATTGGACAAAAGGCACAAACAAAATAAGGAAGGAATGAAGGGATTTATTGAAAATGAAAGTACACAGCTGGGTGCAGTGGCTCAAGCCTGTAATCCCAGCACTTTGGGAGGCCGAGGTGGGTGGATCACCCTGATGTCAGGAGTTCAAGATCAGACTGGCCAAGATGGTGAAACCCTGTGTCTACTAAAAATACAAAAATTAGCTGGGCGAGGTGGCGGGCGCCTGTAATCCCAACTACTCGGGAGGCTGAGGCAGAGAATTGCTTGAACCTGAGAGGCAGAGGTTGCAGTGAGCCGAGATCAGACCACTGTACTCCAGCCTGGGTGACAGGACAAGGCTCTGTCCCCCCCCCCCAAAAAAAAAAAAAAAAAAGAAAAAAAAGAAAAGAAAATGAAAGTACACTCCACAGTGTGGGAGCGGGGCTGAACAGAGGGGCTCTAAGGCCCCGTTACAGAATTTCTGGGAGTTTAGATACCCTCTAGAGGTTATATTCCATTGGTTACTTTGGGTACACCCTGTGTAAATGAAGAGGAAGTAAAGTTACACAGTCTTTTACTCGGCATGCGCCCTATGGAGAAGATATTTCCTGTAATAGCTGAAGTGTGAATCGGCTTTATGTTCCCTGCTTCCAGACCCTATTTTCCTGCCTCAGTTTGGATCTGTGTCCCTCGACCAAATCTCGTGGGGAATTGGAATCCCCATTGTTGGAGATGGGGCCTGATGGGAGGTGATTGGATCATGGCACAGAGTTCTCATGAACACATCAGCAGCATCGGAGATGGGGCCTAGTGGGAGGTGATTGGATCATGGCGCAGAGTTCTCATGAACACCTTAGCAGCATCCCCCCTTGGTACTGTAAAGTGAGTGAGTTCTCATGAGATCTGCTTGTTTGAAAGTGTGGAGCACCTTCCCCTTCTCTCTCTTCCTCCTGCTCCAGCCATGTAAGATGGCTGCTTCCCCTTTGCCTTCCACCATGATTGAAAGTTTCCTGAGACCTCCGGAGAAGCAGAAGCTGCTATGCTTCCTGTAGAGCCTGCAGAATCGTGAGCCAATTAAACCTCTTTTCTCGCCAGGAGCCGTGGCTCACGCCTGTAATGCCAGCACTTTGAGAGGCTGAGGCGGGTGGATCGCGAGGTCAGGGGTTTGAAACCAGCCTGGCCAAGATGGTGAAACCCCGTTTCTACTAAAAATACAAAAATTAGCTGGGTGTGGTGGTGGGCGCCTGTAGTTCCAGCTACTGGAGAGGCTGAGGCAGGAGAATCACTTGAACCCGGGAGGCGGAGTTTGCAGTGAGCCTAAAAACAAACAAACAAACAAACAAACAAACAACTCTTTTCTTTATAAATTAGCCAGGTATTTCTTTAGAGCAGTGTGAGAACAGACTAATGCAGGGTGATCATTTGGATCTAGCTGCAAAGAGAAGTTTGATGTTTGCATTCATTGAGCCCTTTTAGGAAAGATCAGGCAGCTAACTGTTGGCGAGGGTATACAAACTTGTGTGCTGGAAATCAAAAGGCCTGAGTACCTGTCCATATTTCCTGCAACTTGAGGGATCTCTGTATAGAAATTGAGAAAGAAAAGAAACTTCATCTGAGGAATGCGAGCCTGCTATAAATTATCAGACCCATAGAGGCATGAGAGTGAGGCAGCAGTCGCATCCCACCTCTCCCCTTGAGCTAAGTAATCAGCTCTTGAAGCTGCTTGCTATGTGGACTCTAAACCAGCTGCCGCCACAAGCAGCTATTAACTAACCAAGCAAGGCCACTCACTGGACACCATACCCCACACCCCACAGTTCACGAATGTACAGTTAATCACTGATCAATCTCATTTGTCTAACCAACGGGAATTCCTGACAAACAGCTGTATCAGCCCACTCCCTGTCCCTCTTATTGCTTTGGAAAACCTGCTTCTGTCAAAGGCCTAACAGAGCTCATATCCAAGGTGACCTGGGTCTGAGTCTTCCAGGTGGCTGTCCTCTCAACTTGGCTCAAGTAAACTTTCTTTTTAAGTGTTATTTTAGGTTTGGGGTACATGTGAAGGGAAAGTTGCATCACGGGGGTTTGTCGTACAGATTTTTTCATCATGCAGGTACTAAGCCCAGTACCCAATAGTTATCTTTTCTGCTCCTCTCCCTCCTCCCATCCTCCCCCATCAAGTAGACTCCAGTGTCTTGTTTCCAACCTATGTTGTTCATGATTTCTTATCATTTAGCTCGCACTTACAAGTGAGAACATGTGGTATTTGGTTTTCTGTTCCTGTGTCAGTTTGCTAAGGATAATCGCCTCCAGCTCCATCCATGTTCCAGCAAAAGACATGATCTTGTTCTTCTTTATGGCTGCATAAACTCCTTAAAATTATATTTTGTGGCTGGGTATCCTAGCACTTTAGGAGGCCAAGGTGGGTGCATCACCTGGGGTCAACAGTTCAAGACCAACATGGTGAAACCTCGTCTCTACTGAAAAATACAAAAATTAGCCGGGCATGGTGGCGGGGGCCTGTAATCCCAGCTACTTGGGAGGCTGAGGCAGGAGAATTGCTTAAACCCAGGAGGTGAAGGTTGCAGTGAGCCGAGATTGTGCCATTGTATTCCAGCCTGGGCAACAGAGCAAAAACTCTGTCTCAAAATAAATAAATAAATAAAATAGAATAAAACCAAAGTATATTTTGTGCCTCAGTTCCTTCTTTTAGGTCCACAAAATAATAAATTATTTATCGGCTGGGCACGGTGGCTCACGCCTGTAATCCCAGCACTTTGGGAGGCCGAGACGGGCGGATCACGAGGTCAGGAGATTGAGACCAACCTGGCTAACACAGTGAAACCCCATCGCTATTAAAAATACAAAAAATAGCTGGGCGTGGTGGTGGGCGCCTGTAGTCCCAGATACTTGGGAGGCTGAGGCAGGAGAGTGGCGTGAACCCGGGAGGCGTAGCTTGCAGTGAGCTGAGATTGCGCCACTGCACTCCAGCCTGGGTGACAGAGCAAGACTCTATCTCAAAAAAAAAAAAAAAAAATTATCATTATTAAATAAGAACCCACAGATGTAATGCTGCTGTGTGCAAACCTAAATGTCAGTCATATCATAGAGTAGAAAAAGAGAAAGTTGACGTTCTAGACCCAACTTTGCCCCTTACTAGCCTTGGGTTCTGACTAGCCACCTAGTCTGAAAGTGGCTCTCCTGGGCTATGACAGTGCATAGTACAGCCTGCCCTGTGGGGCTCAGCAACCTGCAGATAGGAGCAAACAAAGCCATGCACAGGAAGATCCAGGCAATGCACGGTGTTAGTAAAAGACCATCTCAGAAATAGGTGCCACTGTTTTCCTAAGCCCAAATGGACTAATCAGCCCAGACAGCCCCCTCACTCATACCCATGTTGAATCAGTCCCAGAAACACTGTCAATTCCAACTAAGCAATGTCCCTTGATTCTGCACTCTCCTCTCCAGCTGCAGGACCAATGTCTTGGGTTTCTTTTACGTGCTTGAGAAACACCCCATACCTTGTAGCATAAACCAATGATGATGTTGTTATGCCCACACATTGTGAGGGTCTGGAATTCTAAAAAGGCCCAGTTGGGATGGCTGCCATTGCTCCACGGTGTTTGGAGCCTCTGCTGGGAAGACTCACTTGGTTTCAATTTTTTCAAATGGCTGGGCCCTGGGACAGCTGGGGCTGCAGAGTGCACACATTGGGTGAGCCCTTCCTCCCACATGGGGCACTGGGCTGGGATGGCAGAAAGACAGGCCCAGCTGAGATGGTCAGAGCCCCACCCCCATGTGGCCTCTCATCCCCCAGAGCCCCCCATGTGGCACCCCAACACAAGAGTCCTCCCATGTGTTCTCCCCTCCACCAGAGTACCCCCAGCATGGGGGAGAATCTCAGGGATCGTTCTGAAGTAGCAGCTGGATTCTGAGAAAGATCTTCCCAAGACGGGCCTCCAGGGAATCAGCACTCCAGCCATTTTCCAGCCTCCTCAAGTCACAGGACATCACCTCACTCTGCTCAGTAGCTGGGGGCATCGCCTTTATCTTTATCTTTTTTTTTTTTTGAGACAGAATTTCACTCTTTTACCCAGGTTGGAGTGCAGTGATGCGATCTTGGCTCACCGCAACCTCTGTCTTCTGGTTTCAAGCGATTCTCCTACCTCAGCCCCCTGAGTTGCTGAGATTACAGGCACCTGACACCACGCTCAGCTAATTCCACGCCCAACTAATTTTTGTATTTTTAGTAAAGATAGGGTTTCACCATATTGGCCAGGTTGGTCTCGAACTCCTGACCTTGTGATCCGCCCGCCTCCCAAAGTGCTGGGATTGCAGGCGTGAGCCTCTGCGCCCAGCCTGCCTTTCTTTTAATGCTTTGATACCTGGTAATTCCTTTTCTTATTTCCCTGAAATGAATGCCTGGCTCAGAGTAGGAAACAAATTTGTTGAGTGAATAGATTGGTGAAATGACTGCAGTGCTACGATGTTGAGAAATATTTTCTTTTCTGTCAGCATACACATATATGTGTATATGTTTATGGGGGTGTGGGTAGGTGTATATACGCATGTGCATGCCCATACGTGTATATCTCCCAGGCATTGTTTTGCAGGACAAACTCGATGACAAATAGAAATTCCTCTCTGAATTTTTCATCCTTAGGCATTTTTACAGCATTCCTTTCTATTTCTATCCTGGCTTAGACATTGGAGCAGTTCTTAGGATGCTTGCTGCAGCCAACAGACAAAAGGAAAAGTGACTTCTCTGCACTTTATGATTTACATCAATTTTATGTAATTAAAGTAATTTAGAGCTGAGTTTCTGAGCTTATAATTAGGGTTTTAAAGCTTATGTAAAGCTGCTCTTTCAAGGAGAATTACTTCTTAGATGTAAGAGCAGATTTGGACAGAAGCATTTGGATTCTGTCAAAAGACATTATTTTGTGTGTATGTGCCTACTGTGAATACCGACATAACTTCCACACTAAATTATGACTATAGCTTCTTGACATGTCACCAAAAACAATGTGATAAAAACGCAAGAATATGTTCTGTTTAGTGATAACCTCTATAGTGAATTTCATTGGGTAAAATTAAAATAATCTACAGGAAGACTGTACTTATTTATGAGTCAGTTACGAGAAAACATTCTGAGATGATTGAGTCTTTTCACCCTCAATTTAGTGTTTTAAAATGGGGGCAATTATCATTTTTTTGGTCTCTTGGGAATTTATTACACAACTTATTACCCCATACAAGTTTTCAAATATGAGGCTGACTCATATATACTGTTTCACGTTATTCTTCTTTTAAAATTGAGAAAATTATTGAATATAATTAAAAACTCATAAAATACTTCCAACATTACTGTATTTCTACCAGTTTTATTTCTTCTCATTAAAAATCCAAACCATTACCTTTTTGCAGAGAGCTGAGTTGACTCTATCATACAGCTAGAATATGTATTTACGTGATTTATCCTGGAATTGACTGCATGTAAGTGATATATTAGAGGTACTCTCATTAAGAATGTTTGTTTTGTGCCACGCATGGTGGCTCATGCCTGTATTCCCAGCACTTTGGGAGGGCGAGGGGGTGGATCACGAGGTCAGGAGTTTGAGACCAGACTGACGAACATGGTGAAACCCCGTCTCTACTAAAAATAGAAAAATCAGCCAGGCATGGTGGCGTGCACCTGTAATCCCAGCTACTCGGGAGGCTGAGGCAGGAGAATCGCTTGAACCCAGGAAGCGGACGCTGCAGTGAGCCGAGATTGCGCCACTGCACTCCAGCCTGGGTGACAGAGCGAGACTACATCTAAAAAAAAAAGAATGTTTGTTTTGTATTAAATAACTGAACTAAACATATGTGTATATACATAATGTTTATATAGAAAGAAGGGCTAGAGAAATACCCTGAAAAAAATTTCCTTTTACTTATTTTCAAATGTTTTATAATGAAAACATCCTACTGTTCTAAAGAGAAATATCACTTAAAAATTAAAATCCAGAAATGCAAAACTATATCATCTGGTTTCTTCACGTCAATATAATTAAAATTATACTTCTGGCCGGGAACGGTGGCTTGCACCTGTAATCTCAGCACTTTGGGAAGCTGAGGCAGGTGGATCACCTGAGGTCAGGAGTTTGAGACCAGCCAGGCCAACATGGTGAAACCCCGTCTCTACTAAAAATACAAAAATTAGCTGGGCCTGGTGGCGGGAGCCTGTAATCCCAGCTACTTGGGAGGCTGAGGCAGGAGAATTGCTTGAGCCCGGGAGGCGGAGGCTGCAGTGAGTCGAGATCATGCCACTGCATTCCAGCCTAGGTGACAGAGCGAGGCTCTGTCTCAAAAAAAAAAAAAAAAAAAAAAAAAAATCATACTTCTTAGCTGTTGTAGGATGCTGGGCATATTAAAGGAGTAAGACTTCGTTACTGATTGAAAATAAGTCATAAAATTCTAACCAGTAGGACAAGAGTATACACTTAAAAATGTTAAATCAAACCAAAAGTTAAAATCTTTTGAGCTGTATGAAATGGCTGATTATCTATCAAAATAATGCTTTTGGCTAGGTGAGGTGGCTTACGCCTGTAATCCCAGCATTTTGGGACGCCGAGGCAGGTGGATCACTTGAGGTCAGGAGTTCGAGACAAGCCTGGCAAACATGGTGAAACCCCGCCTCTACTAAAAACACAAAAGTTAGCCGGGTGTGGTGGCAGGCGCCTGTAATTCCAGCTCCTTGGGAGGCTGAGGCAGGAGAATCGCTTGAACCTGGGAAGTGGAAGTTGCAGCGAGCTGAGATCGTGCCAGTGCACTCCAGCCTGGGCACCAAGAACAAAATTCTGTCTCAAAATAATAGTAGTAATAATAATGCTTTCATTGACTGCAAAATTAGTTCCTTTGTCATGACATTTGGGAAGTCAGTATCTTTGTCACATGAAAACTATAAAATATACATATTAAACATAAGAAGCTAGCAAAAACTAAAGAGGGTAAGTATAATTATTTCACTTCATACATTTTAACTTGATGAGGAAACATTTTTATTATTTTATTTATTTTTTTGAGACAGAGTCTCGCCCTATTGCCCAGGCTGGAGTGCAGTGGCATGATCTTGACTCACTGCAACCTCCGCCTCCCAGGTTCAAGCGATTCTGCTGCCTCAGCCTCCCGAGTAGCTGGGGTTACAGGCGCGTGCCGCCATGCCCAGTTTTTTGTAGTTTTAGTAGAGATGGGGTTTCACTATGTTGGCTAGGCTGGTCTCTAACTCCTCAGATGATCCGCCCGCCTCAGCCTCCCAAATGTTGGGATTACAGGCATGAACCACTGCGCCTGGCCGAGGAAACATTTTTAAAGCAAAACAAAATCTTAGATGAAAGTGGAGCATATTTTGTGTCTAATATAAAAAGTACTTATTATCCTTCTTTTTTTTTGGAGATGAAGTCTGACTCTGTCACCTAGGCTGGAGTGCAATGGCATGATCTTGGCTCACTGCAACCTCCGCCTCCTGGGTTCAAGCAATTATCCTGCCTCAGTCTCCCGAATAGCTGGGGCTACAAGCATGCACCATCATGTCCAGCTAATTTTTGTATTTTTAGTAGAGACGTGGTTTCACCATGATTGCCAGGCTGGTCTTGAACTCCTGACCTCAAGTGATCCACCCACCTCAGCCTCCCAAAGTGTTGGGACTACAGGAGTGAGCCATTGTGCCCGGCAGGTTTCTTTTGACAAAACTACTTCACGGGTGGCATTCTATTCATCTTCAAGGGGAACATATTGCCTTGTGTCTTTGTGTGTGTGTGTGTGTGTGTGTGTGTGTTGCAGTCTTTGCTGCTCAATGACGAGACCCTTGGAGGCTGAACAATAGGACTATCCCAATTGTGTTGTTCTTTGTCAAAATATTTCTATAAAGTGAAATTTTCCCACATATACTGTTTTTGAACTGAATAATACAGTCTGAATAAAAAGGCATAATAAATTTTGTCTCTATTCTCTTTCTTTTAATTTTCAAAATAAAGAGTTGATTCTCTAGTATCTTTTTTTCTTCTTCTTATGAGATGGTATCTCACTCTGCTGCCAGGCTGGAATGCAGTGGCACAGTCATAGCTCACTGCAGCCTTGGACTCCTGGGCTCAAGCAATACTCCCACATGGCTGGGACTACAGGCATGAGCCATCACACCTGGCTAATTTGTTTTTTACTTTTTGTAGAGACAGGATCTTGCTATGTTGCCCTGGCTGGTCTCAAACTCCTGGCCTCAAGCCATCCTGTCATGGCCTTGCAAAGTGCTGGGATTCCAGGTGTGGGCCAATGTGCTCAGCACCTAGCATCTTTTGAAGATGGCCAGACAAGTGTGTGTGTGTGTGTGTGTGTGTGTCTACATTTGTGTGTTTTAGAGGCTTTAGTAATTTTGGAGGTGTTTTCAATCAATTGCAGTTAACATCTTTACTGATGCTCAAATTGTTCCATCTTGGCAGGTGGAAACATCTTCGACAAGTCGACTTCTGAATCCTATTGGTATGATGCTTGTAGTCTTTGGTAGCTTTCTGGCTAAGAAAATGTTCCAGGCTCATTTTGCACATTTTATGCCTCAGACCTGGAATCAGCTACTTCTCCAAAAACTCTTGGAATTTTTTTTTCTTTTTTGAGACAGAGTCTCGCTCTGTCACCCAGGCTGGAGTGCAATGGCACGATCTTGGCTCACTGCAACCTCCGCCTCCGGGTTCAAGCGATTCTCCTGCCTCAGCCTCCTGAGTAGCTGGGATTACAGGCTCCCGCCACCATGCCTGGGTAATTGTGATTTTAGTAGAGATGGGGTTTCACCATGTTGGTCAGTCTGGTCTCAAACTCCTGACCTAATGATCCACCCATCTTGGCCTCTCAAAGTGCTGGGATTACAGGTGTGAGTCACCACGCCCGGCCTTTGGCATTTTTTTTTTTTTTAAGTGAGAAGTGTTATTTTAAGAGAAAAATAAGAGAATGAGGAATATTCACTTCTACTGATCATCGTTTTTGAGTTTTTCCATTGAACACATTCATCTATCATATATCTACATCTATCTATGTGTATACATTGATGTATTCATGTGTGTATGTGTGTATATATGCACACAGCCAATGAATTGATATGTGTGGGCACACACACTTAGATAAAGATATACCTCATGAGTTTAACATATTTATAATTAAAATTCAAGACACAGGGTATTTAATTAATTTGTTTTATATCTGGTGTCCTCTTTTTCCAACACCAAGAGTCCTGGTTTTCTTTTTCTGAGATGGAGTCTCGCTCTGTTGCCCAGGCTGGAGTGCAGTGGCGTGATTTTGGCTCACTGCAACCTCGGCCTCTTGGCTTCAAGCAATTCTCCTGCCTCAGCCTCCCAAGTAGCTGGGATTACAGGCTCCCGCCACCAGGCCCGGCTAATTTTTGTATTTTTTAGTAGACACGGGGTTTTCTCCATGTTGGCCAGCTGATCTCGAACTCCTGACCTCAAGTGTTCCACCCGCCTCAGCCTCCCAAAGTGCTGGGATTATAAGTGTGAGCCACCATCCACGGCCAAATCCTGGTTTTCAAAACAGAGAGGATAACACAATTAAGTATATCATATGATTATTTATTTGTTTTAATTGACATTGCACACACTCCATTCTCAGAATAAAGATGCCATCACTATCACCCAAAATGATTACTGAAAGGCTAAAACGACATTTTTCATATGCTCTCCCAGTGCCCTCATGTCTTCAGAGTGGTGGTGTATCTACATTGTCAAGTCATGGATCTGTTGCATACTAGCTTCTCTTTTTTGAATCCATTGATGTGCTAGGAAATGTTTAACAAGAGACTCTCCAGAAAAAGGGGGAAAAAGCCCTGATTCATAGCATTTTGCAGCTTTCCATGGAGTAAATACTTTCACCATCGGTGAGCTATCAAGGTGACATCATTAAATGTGGAGTTCGGGAAAAGATGTGCAGAAGCTGACCCTATCTCCACCATTTGATACAATCGATGTCAATAACCTCAAAAGCATAGATAATTGTAAAATGTAGTAAAATAATTATGAAGTGATGTGTTTTTAGTGTTTACTGTTTTTAATATTATTTAAATGTATGTACATTTATATACTTTAACTGTTCATAATGTCTGTGTTTAATAACCAACTCATAAAATCCTTGAAAAGTTAATTGGCTCTCATAAACTTGTCCAAATTGCCTCCAGCAAACAGCTGGTCATATCTATAGCTGTTATCTACCTACCCACCCACTTAATATTTGCCATCTGTCTTACGTCAATGTCTCTGCAGTCATTGTGACTGTTTGAAACTTGTTCACTAGTAGATTCCTTAGGAATAGCTTATGGTAACTGTATTTCCTGAGTCTTTGCATTTTGGTAACAGTTTGCTGCTTTTATACTTGAAAACTATTTTGGCTTATCTTTACTTTCCTCGAGTATCTTTTTTCATTTTATTTTATTATTTATTTATTTATTTATTTATTTATTTATTTTTGAGACAGAGTCTCACTTTGTTACTCAGGCTGGACTGGAGATCATAGCTCCCTGCAGCCTCAACCTCCTGGGCTCAAACGATCCTTTCAGCTCAGCCTCCTCAGTAGCTGGAACTACAGGTGCGTGCCACCATGCCTGGCTAATTTTTTGTAGAGACGGGGTTTTGCCACATTGCCCAGGATGCTCTTGAACTCTTGGGCTCAAGCAATTCACCCGCCTCAGCCTCCCAAAGTGCTGGGATTACAGGTGTGAGTCACCACACTCGGCCTGAATATGTAACTCCATTTTCTTCTGACGTAAGGCATTGCTGTTGAAAAATCTGATGTCAACCTAATTTTCTTTCGAAACGTCACTGCATCTTCTTTTGGTGGGGGAAGGAACCCCAAGAAATTTTATTTCTTCCCTCTTTCCCTTTCTTCCTTCCTTCTTTCCTTTCTCTTCCGATAATTTTACTAGAATGTCTTGGTATTGGATATTTGGACTCCATTTTCCAAGGTGTATAGATAATCTTTCAATATGTCGTTTCAAGTATATGCTTATTTCAGGAAACTTTTCCTGAATTATACATCTTGTTTGTTTGGATCTATTCCTTTTGATTTTCTTTTTCTTTTTTTTTTTTTTTTTGAGATGGAGTTTCGCCCTTGTTGCCCAGGATAGAGTGCAATGGCACGATCTCAGCTCATGCAACCTCCGCCTCCTAGGTTCAAGCAATTCTCCTGCCTCAGCCTCCCAGGTTCAAGCAATTCTCCTGCCTCAGCCTCCCAGGTTCAAGCAATTCTCCTGCCTCAGCCTCCCGAGTAGCTGGAATGACAGGCCTGCACCACCATGCCCGGCTAATTTTGTATTTTTAGTAGAGATGGGGTTTCTCCATGTTGAGGCTGGTCTCGAATTCCTGACCTCAGGTGATCCGCCTGTCTCAGCCTCCCAAAGTGCTGGGATTACAGGTGTGAGCCACCGTGCCTGGCCAATTTTATTTCTTTAGGAACTAATATATCTGTGTGTATGTGCACGTGCACGTGTACGCATGTGTACAGGGTCTTCCTTGCCTGTTTCCTATATCAATCTGTCATTTCCTTTTAAATCTTTTTCATCTTGTACTAATTTTCTACCGCTGCTGTAGCATATCACCATAAATTTAGTGTCTTAAAAAACACATTTATTATCTTACAATTTTGCCTTTCAGAAGCCCACCATGGGTCTCACTGAGCTAAAACCAGGGTGTCAGGTCTGGATTTCACTCTGGAGGCTTTAGGGCAAATCTGTTTTCTTCCCTTTTCCAGCTTCTAGAGGTAGTACACATCCCTTGGCTCATGACCACTTTCCTCCATCCACAAAGCCAGCAATGTATCATTTCTCAGACCGCTTCTTCCATAGCTGCATTTCCTTCATACCACTGCAGTTGACTCCCCACTGTTAAGGACCCATGTGATTAGGCTGGACTCAGCCAGATGATCCAGGATCAGGCTTCTCTCTTGAGATCCATAATGAAGTCACATTTGCTGTCACTTTGCCATGTCAGGTGACACAGGCACAGGTTCTGGAGATTAGGATGGGGACATCTTTGGGTGACTGTTATCCTGTACCACACGTCTCTTTTATAGCCTCATATTTTTTCATCTTTTCTTTTAATGCATTATCAGTTCTATTTGCTCGTGTTTCTTTCTCTCTTCATTTCTGAAATGTTTTTAAAATTTTTACTTCTTTTGAGTTTGTCATCTCCTTTCTGTATTTTTCTAAATCTGACACGTCATCTTTTCATATCTAATGTCATTTTAGATGTTTATTAACTTATTTTAAAATATTTTAGTTTTCGTCTGTTTTGAAGCCATGGCTTTCTGTCATAATTTATTTTCTATAGAAATTATTTTTTATTCTTTTTTTTCATAATTACTTTGTATGGGATTTGACCTTAACTTTTTTGTTATTCATCTTCATGTAATGCTAGTTTTCCTGACTTTTAGAAGGGAAGACTTAATTAGGGTAGTTTTTCTAGTGTCATGGCTCTCCTTTTTCTTTATTGATTCATCTCAAATTCAATAACAATTCAATAAGTTGGCCCTTGATAAGCTGATTCAATATCTTACCTGGATGAGAAAAGGCCTAAGAATAGCCAAAGAATTCCTGAATGAGAGAATAAATGAAAGACTGCCCTATCAGATGTCAAAACATATTATACAGTTTTAATAATTTAACACTGTTATTAGTGTAGTTATGGAAACACATACAAATGAAACAGAATGGAGAACCCAAGGAAAAAACTGACATATATCAAGCTGATTTATGTTAGTGTCAGCATTGTGGCTATCTGGGTAAAGAAGTGACTCCTCAATTTAAGAGATGCTGAAATAATTGGTTATGTATGTGGGAAAAAATGAAATTTGATAACTCCCTCACTCCATACACTAAATTCCAGGGAGATTAAGGATTCAAATATAAAAAGCAACACTTTTAAACTTATAGCATAATGTACAGAATAATATTTATAGACAGTAAGTTTGGTTTCTGAATACCATTCTCCACTAAAAGGAAATAGAGATCCGTGGAGAAATGGCTGGCTCCAGAGCTGGGAGAGGAAGACCACAGGACTCTGTCAAAGGACACAGAAGTCAGAAGGACACCAGCCACGGCTGGGACAATCTGAGCAGCAAAATTAACAATGAAAATAATGGATTATAACTCACTGAGTAAAACAGGAATCTATACACCAAACTGATATAAATAAATAAAACAAGAAGGAAAAGCTCTTGTTTAGAGTAGATGCCAACTAATAAATGTAGATGTTACAACGAAGTAAAACAAAACAATGAAACCTCACCATTTTGCAGCCATCTTATTAGTAACTGATTGAAGAAAAAAGTTTTCTTTTCTTTTTTTTTTTGAGATAGAGTCTTGCTCTGTCGCCCAGGCTGGAGTGCAGTGACACGATCTCAGCTCACTGCAACCTCTGCCTCCCAGGTTCAAGCGATTCTCCTGCCTCAGTCCCCCAAGTAGCTGGGATTACTGGTGTGCCCCACCACGCCCGGCTAATTTTGTATTTCTAATAGAGACAGGTTTTTGTCATGTCGGCTGGGCTAGTCTCTAACTCCTGACCTCGGGTGATCCACCCACCTCGGCCTCCTAAAGTGCTGGGATTACAAGTATGAGCCACGGTGCCCGGCCAAGAAAAAAGTTTTCAATGGATGCTATATTAGTTATCTACTGCCATGCCACAAATTACTCCAAAACTTAGTGGCTATTTATTATTTATTTTTGGACAGTTTTTGTGGGACAGGAATTTGGGAATGGCTTTTCTGGGTGATTCTGGCTTGGGCCTACTCATGAGATTGCAGTCCAGATGCTAGCTGAGGCTGCAGTAATCTGAGGGCTTGATCAGGGCTATGGGAGTATCTCCATGGTGGCTCACTTACACGGCCATTGGCAGAAGGCCTCATTTCTTCACCATGTGCGCCTCTCCAAATGGCGACTGGAGTATCCTCACGACATGACCTCTGGCTTCTCCAGAGCAAGCGCTCCAAGACAACAAGGAGGAAGACACAGTGTCTTTCTTTACAACAGCCTCAAAAGTCAGACTGCATCACATCCTCAACATCCTATTGGTTACGTAAGCCATTCCTATCCAGTGTGGGAGAGGACCACACAGACATGTACTTATTAGGAGATGGGATCACTGGGGCCATTTTGGAGGGTGGCTATCAGATGCTAAAGTTGGTGGAGAAAAGTTTGATGAGGGAGAGGATATTCACGTAGTCTCAAAGTGTCTCATATTAATTACAAAGAGGAAATGACAGTTTTACAATGAAAAAACCTCACACATGCCACTTAACCAAGTGGCCAAAATTGGTATCACCAATAATGGGACAAACCAACATCATGGGCTTCTTATCCAATGAACCAAGTAAACATCATGTATGTGGTATTCCTGCCGAAAACACATCATGTAAATCTAATCCAGAGAAGACACTGGGTAAACCCTAATTGAAAGGCATTCTACAAAACACCTGACCTGTACTCTTTTAAGAACAGCAATGCCCCGGTAGACAAAAACAGGCTGGAATCACTCAAGGTTAAAGGATACTAAAGAGATGTGACAAATGATGATACAGACTGAATCATGAACTTGGAAAAAAAACATGACTATTAAGGACATTATTGGAGCAGTTGGTAACTTTTGCATATGAACCGTGGATTCGTTAACAGTAGCTTTGTGCTCACCAGTTCACTGATTCCCTGAGAGTTGTTAAAAACAGCAAAGCATGTTTTGAGCTGGTTGTTAAGCTGTTGATAACCTGAAATCAGCCATCATGAGCCACTTACCATGGTATTTTGGGAAAACTCTCTCAAACTGTGTTTTTCCTCTGCTCTCACACCACAACAGCAATCATCAACACAGAAAACTCCTGTGACCATATGTGTGGGAACTTCTCCCCACCACCAAGAGGCAGACACAAGCCGGGACCTCCACCCAGTTCCTTCACTATCTATCTGGAGGTAGCATCGGATCCCACAGATTGAGGGCTCAGATCCCAAGACTGCCCTCATCCCCAGATACCAGTTGCAAATCTGGGCCTCGGGAACTTCTGATTGAGCTTCAAGTTGGGGTTCCCACAACCCCCTTTGGGTTTGATTTGCTGGAGTGGCTCACAGAACTCAGGGAACACATTTGCTGTTTTATGATAAAGGATATTACAAAGGATACAGATGAAGAGATGAGGTGCGGAGGAAGGGGCTCAGAGCTTCCATGCCTGGGCCGCCACCCTCCAGGAACCAGGAACCTCCATGCTTTCAGCTATCCGGAAGCTCTCTGAACTCAGTCCTCTTGAGTTTTCATGGAAGCTTCATGACGTCAGCATTCCTTCCCCCAGTGTGTAGGGCAGGACCCTCTCTGAAAAGTCTTAAGACCCACAGTTGGAAAGGTGGGAGAAGATGGAATCCTGCCTTGGGGCAGGTGAAAGGAGGGCAGGAGGGAGATTCTGTTTCTTGAGGCCTGCCCCTGCGGCCTAACACACCCCACATTTTAATAAAAGACTGTGACAAGGGCTATGGTAGTTCTGAACCAAAGTAAACCATCACACACGGGAACTGGCAAATGTTACAAATCAGGTCCTCTCTCCCTCTCTCCCTGTATGGACAGTGTACCAGCTTGCCACTTGGTAACAGTATTATAACAATGCTGTCTCCTGATTTAGGTAAGTGTACTGTGTGGAGTAATGGTCTTATTCTTAGGAAGACATGGTAAAGTGTTTAAGGGTAAGGGGATCTGATGTCTACAACTTAATCCCAAATAGTTCAAGATAGATAGGTCAATAGACTGAAAGAGAAATTGATCAACAGACAAAGTTAATATGGCAAAATTGTGACAACTGGTGTATCTGAATAAATAGGTCTTTGTAGTATTCTTGCCATTTTTCCTGTAAGTTTGAAGTTTTTTCAAAATAAAATTTGTTTAAAAAACCCTCCAACAGCTAACGTTACCTGGGTTATTAAGTCTAATAAACATGACTGACTTGCCCAAAGTCATATAGAACATTAATGTTTGGTCCAAAGCTATCATGACACCTTGAAGTAGCCTTTTCTGAAAATGTTTAAATTTCTTTAAAATTTCTTGTGATCAAATTAATGTGTGAATATTTTTTATATCTAAAAAATAATGTTACACATAAACTTTGAAATTAAAAACTAACTTGGTATTTTGTTTGGGCCTGATAATTCCTGGCTGTAGAGGCTGTTCTGGACAGTGTAGGGTGTTCAGTAGTATCTCCGGGCTCTGCCAACTAGATGCCTGTAGCAGAGTGTCCCTCCCCCTACCCACAATCAAAATGTCTCCAGACCTTGTCAGATGTCCCCGGGGGACGGCAAAATCGCCCCAATAAAGAACCACAGTTCTAGAGTCAGTGTGATATAACAAAGTCAAAAGGAAAAAGAAGGCTGGTCACAGTGGCTAAGGTGGGAAGGTCGCTTGAGCCCAGGAGTTCAAGGCTGCAGTGAGCCGTGTTTGCACTACTGTGCTCCAGCCTGGGTGACAGAGCAAGACTCCTTTTCAAAAAAAAAAAAAAAAAAAAAAAGGAAAAAGAGGTAAAGCGGTTGGCAATATGTGCAATATACATACATATGAAAAAAAATTTAAAGAGACCAAGGGTTTTTCCAATGGGTATATCCCAAACTTTGTGTTGTGTGTGTGTGTTTAATCCTTTTGTGCTCTTAGAGTTATCAATTAAATCAGTCCAATATTCTATTTCACACATATTTTAGAGAATGAATTTATAACCATTTTTGGAATTAAAATAGTACTGCCATCTAATGGTGTTAATCAATTAATTCCAGCCCTGATATACTGGCCAGATTCTGAGCCTGAATGTCAGATATTGAAGTAATGGGAGTTAAAACAGTGAGTCAAAACAGTGAGTTAACCACAAATTAAAGTAGTTCTTCAAGAAGGAGCAGTACAGAGCTTCCGACACATGGAGAACGTGCATTTCCGAGGTTTGAATGCACCATATATGGCTATGGTACCAGGCCTATGGCTTTTGAACCAATGAATTTTTTGTATACATGCACTTAGCAACACAATAATTACATTTATAAAGGGGGCTAGGCATCGTAAAGCTAAATAAATAACAAAATCCTCAGAGAATTAGTAGAAGAAAAACACTTCCATATTGTTCTCAGCATTTATTTTAAAACATCTAATTTGAAGGTATCAATTAACATAGCCAATTAACTATAATATTAGCTATCCATTTTCCTTCTAAAGCAGCCTCATTGTCTGGGATATCAGCTGAGGTTCTTTGTCTCATGGCCACAGAAATCAAGAATGCAGACACACAAAGGGTGAAGTTAGAGAAGTTTAACAGGCAAAAGGAAAAGGACAGCTCTCCCTCACAGAGAGAGGTCCCAAACGGGTTGCTGTGCTGCAGTAAAATGTAAGGGTTTTTATAAATGAGCTAGTAGGGAGTGGGTATCTTATCTACATAGGGCATGAAAACCTGGTTAGGACCAGGTGTGTCATCTGTATAGAGTGGAATCTCTGGCAGCCCCCACGCCATTCTTTTATCATGCAGGCAGGCTCTTAGCTTGGGCTACTCCACACTGCCTATCTCCTTCCACCTTGCATGTGCTAACAAGAAGGGGGGGGTTCCATGCCTTGTCCCGGGTACCTCCTTGCAGCTGCAGGCATTCCCCCCACCCCACCATACAAGCTTCTAGCTAACCTTAGTGTGTCCCTGTCCAAAAAAGGGGAAAGGAATGTGCTCATTAAAGCCGTTGTTTTTTTTTTGTTGTTGTTGAGACGGAGTCTCGCTCTGTCGCCCAGGCTGGAGTGCAGTGGTGCAATCTTGGCTCACTGCAAGCTCCGCCTCCCGGGTTCACGCCATTCTCCTGCCTCAGCCTCTCCGAGTAGCTGGGACTACAGGCGCCCGCCACCACGCCCGGCTAATTTTTTGTATTTTTAGTAGAGACGGGGTTTCTCCGTGGTCTCGATCTCCTGATCTTGTGATCCGCCCGCCTCGGCCTCCCAAAGTGCTGGGATTACAAGCGTGAGCCACCGCGCCCGGCCAAAGCCACTGTTTTTACTGGGACCCATTTATGTAAGTTTGGTGATTACCCAAGAAACTCTCCCTCTGTGCCGGAGATGCTTATCTACATTATACAGTCCAATCTTCCAGGCTGCTCTTTGTTAAAAGAGAAGTGATTTATTTGAACTGTCTGTGGTTAGAATGGAAGTAATTTCTGAGCTGTTTTTTGTCAGAAGGAAAGCTTTTGCCAGGGACTTTTTCACCCTATCTACCTACCTAAATTATTTCTATCTCCTGTATTGCCTCTATCCATCTTAGTTCTCTGGCTGAGGTCCTGTAAATTAGACTGGCCAAAGACAGGTTTGTAGCATGACAAGCTGGACAAAACCCCTCAGACACTGAGTTGTAGAAGGAAGGGCTTTATTCAGCTGGGAGCATCAGCAGACTCACGTCTCCAAAAACCGAGCTCCCCAAGTGAGCAATTCCTGTCCCTCTTAAGGGCTTACAACTCTAAGGGGGTCCACATGAGAGTGTCATGATCAATTGATCAAGCAGTGGGTATGTGACTGGGGGCTGCATGCACTGGTAATTAGAATGGAACAGAACGGGACAGGGATTTTCACAGTGTTTTTCTTTTTCTATAAAATGTCTGTAATCTATAGGTAACATAACCGATTAGGTCAGGAGTCGATCATTAACTACCATGTCCTGCCTTTAGGCAAAGAAGGGGAAGGCAGAGTTTTTCTTTTATTTGTTTCTTCTCAATCGTCTTCAGCTCAGAATAATCCTTATGCCAAAGAGGCATATGTTAGGGTGGCATATTCTGGTGTAACATCTTTGTCTCAGCAGACAGTGAAAAATAATTTTAAAAGCCACCTTCTCTGCCCGTTGTCCTGCTGCACACTGCCCCCTGGTGGCCATCATTTTGACTGTCCTTGGTAAGGTAGCTTTTCTTTTTTTTTGCTTTGAGACGGAGTTTCGCTCTTATGGCCCAGGCTGGAGTGCAATGGCGCATCTCGGCTCACTGCAACCTCCACCTCCCCAGTTCAAGCGATTCTCCTGCCTCAGCCTCCCGAGTAGCTGGGATTACAGGCGCCTGCCACCACACCCAGCTAATTTTTGTATTTTTAGCAGACGGGGTTTCACCATGTTGGCCAGGGTGGTCTTGAACTCCCGACCTCAAGTGATCCACCCACCTAGTCCTCCCAAAGTGCTGGGATTGCAGGTGTGAGCCACCATGCCCGGCCCAGAATGACCTTTGCTATCTCTTGCCTTCTGCATCTCTTCATTCAATCATTTTCTCCTAGTTTATTCAATTCTAGTCAATTAAATTAAATTCTATAAATATTGAGAGAAAGCAAAATATCATGAAAAGCGCATGAGTTGAAAACCAAATAGACTTGGGTGGTTCATCTCAGCTGCTAACTGTGCGTCTGTGGGCATACTACCTAGCTTATTGGAACACTGTCTCATCTGTTAAATGGAGTTGTTTAAAAACAACTCAACATGCTCAGATCATGGAGAAAATGAAATTAGGTTGTATATTCAAAACAACTAATAATAGTTAATATTTTTATTATGTTAAGATTGAGATTTTGAATACAATCTACTATCTAGCTATACATATTCACATCTACAGAGATTTTTATCCTAATTTACAAACAGAAAACTGAGGCAGAGAGACATTAGCTAACTTGCTATGGTTAACATAACTAGTAAGTGGATGTGAACCCATGTAATGTGGCTCTGAAGTCCATGCTTTTAACCACTACACACAACCTGGTAAATCCTTGTTGAAATAAGAAAGCAATTTCAGTAAGTTGTACTGTACCAAAAGAAATGTGGAATTCATCTCTTTTCCCAATATGCTACTGTCTTTTGAACATTTAAAAAAACTAATAGGCCATTGAGAACCTTATTTATTCACCACCACTTCCATAAACTATCTTGATCTTTATGGGAACAGGATAGACGACTTTAATGAGAAAGCATTAATATTACTGAGTGCAGACTGAAAGACTATCTCGATGATTAAAGACACATTTTCATTTTTTTTTTTTTTTTTTTTGAGATGGAGTCTCATTCTTGTTGCCCAGGCTGCGGTGCAGTGGCGTGATCTTGGCTCACTGCAACCTCCGTCTCCCAGGTTTCAAGTGATTCTCCTGCCTCAGCCTCCTGAGTAGTTGGGATTATAGGCACGCGCCACCACACCCAGCTATTTTTTTGTGTTTTTAGTAAAGACAGGGTTTCACCATGATGGTCAGGCTGGTCTGGAACTCCTGACCTCGTGATCCATCCGCCTCAGCTTCCCAAAGTGCTGGGATTACAGGCATGAGCCACCATGCCCGGCCTTCAATTTTTAACATTTAAGAAAAAGTGACATTCCAAGAATATGCAAGTGGAAAGCCAGAAAGCATTTCCCCTATCCTATCCTGAGTTTATTCTCATAAGAATCTAGTTATTTAAAAACTAAGTTACTGGAACATATTTGTGGTTAATTTTAGGTGTCAACTTGACTGGGCCATAGAGTGCCCAGATACTTGCTGAAACATTATCCTGGGTGTGTGTGTGAGGGTGTTTTGGGATGAGACTAACATTTAAATGGACAGCCTGAGTAAAGCAAATTGACCTCCCTAACATAGGAGTGAGTCTCATCCAATCAGTTGGAGGCCTGAATAAAACAAAAAAACTGATCCTCCCTGAGTAAGAAAGAATCTCTCCTGCCTTCTGGTCTTTTGACTGGGACATCAGTTTGTTTCTTGCCTTCAGACTCAGATTGAAACATTGACTCTTCCTGGATTTCAAGTCTGTTGGCCTTTGGACAGGAACTATGCCATCAGTTCTCCTGGGTCTCCAGCTTGCTGGCTCATCCTGTAGACCTGCCAGCCTCAGTGATCTTGTGAGTCAATTCCTTATATGAATCTCCTTATATGTATACCCATACACATACATATATCGTATTGGTTCTGTTTCTTTGGTAAACCCTAATACAATATTTATATTTCTTTGGTTTTTTTTTAGACAGAGTCTCACTCTATCTCCCAGGTGGGAGTGCAGTGGCGAGATCATGGCTCACTGCAGCCTCAACCTCCCAGGCTCAAGTGATCCTCCCACCTCAGCCTCCTGAGTAGCTGGGACTACAGGCCACGCCATCACGCTTGGCTAATTTTTGTATTTTTTGTAGAGAGGGTTTTTGCCATATTACCCAGGCTGGTTTCGAACTCCTGAGTTCAAGCAGTCTGCCCACCTCAGCCTCCCAAAGTGTTGGGATTACAGGTGTAAGCCACCACCCCTGGCCAATATTTGTTTTCTCAAATGCATCCTCTTTTTTCCATGTTCACTTATGCAATTTTAGTTGATGTCCTTCTTAATTCTTTCCTGGACTATTGGAATAATTTCCTTGTTCCAGTGTCAGTACATCCAATTCACCCGTCCCCTCCGTGCTTCCGGAGTGCTCTTTCTAAATACAAATAGGCTAATGACATACTGCTTTTAAACTTGTTTAGCATGCTATTTCACACCTTCAGGATGAAAGTCAAATTCATTAGATTGGTGGATAAAGTCCTTCCCAATCCAGTTATTTCTTCATCTCCAGCCACACCACACTACCTGCCACTTCTTGCACAGAGCAATCTGCCTTAGCCTCTTGGTCTTGCACTCTTTTATGTTCAGTTACTTCTGCTTGGAATGCCTCTTTCTTATTCAATCAGGAAACTCTCATAACAGGTGTGTGTGTCTGACATTAAGTGTCACCTCCTTAGCACATACCTTGGATTTACCTCCCTGAACTCCAGGGGGTGAAGGAGTTGGGTGTCTTTTTCTATTCATTGCCTTCAATTGAGCATACTCTCAGGGTGTGTTAATTCCTTGGCACTTTAGGTCTTCCCAAAATGCAGGCAGAGCAGGCTCTGGTGGACAAAGAAAGCTGATAATGCAAATAACTTCAGGTGCTGGCAGTTGGAAGTTGGCTCAATGTGCAGAACATTCTGTTCAGGGGCATATGGGCTTGGCCTAACAGATCTGTTATAGCTCTAATATTATGCTGTTGTTGGTTTTTCAATCAACATACAAAGTTGGAAAGATATAGAGCTGACCCTGAAAAACAGGGGTCTGAACCAGTGTGGGTCTACTTATATGCCAATTTTTTTCAATATATACAGTTGGCCCTCCATTATCAGTGGGTTCCACAACTGAAACCAAGAGTAGGTGGAAAATACAGTATTCTTGGGATGCCAATGGTCATATCCACAGGTTCCACAGGGCCAACTGTGGGACTTGAGTATGTGTGGATTTTGGTGTACACGAGAGGTCCTGGAACCAGTCTCCCATGGATACCAAGGGATGTCTGTAATTTTATTTACAAAAAGAATGCAAATTCTTGACAGATTAAAAATGAGAATGAAACTAACAAAATTAGGAGGGGGAGGAGAAAAGACAAGAGAAAGTAAGAATGTACCAATTCCTCACCTCTCCTAGTAGGGAGCCAATACACAGTGTGTAAAATTTATAAATAATGATTTAGGTAAACAACCTAAAGTCATGAAAGCTTCTAGCAAAACTAAAAGTAATACAATTTTTTAAATTAGGAGTTAAGAATAAGTTTTTGTCCCTTTGAAGGATTTTCAGCTGGTGAATCAAGATGTATATGTACAGTATTTAAGGTTATAATGAAAAGAACCAGAAGAACTAAAACCAGAAATTTTTAATTGCATTTGGGTCTAGGATATGGTAACAGATAAGGTAGGTGGGTAGGTAGGAAGAGTAGGGGGGAGACCCTTACTTTTCTTTTAATATGTTCTCCCCTTTTGTTTGGATTTTTAACCATTATTATGCATTATTTCCATAACAAACAAATGGAAATAAAGTGTAGCTTAACTACAAAAAGTAACTTTTAGAACACCCTTAACAAATATTTTGCAGGAGTCAAATGAGGTAGGATCTATACAGTATGCATGAACATCAAAAAATGATCAGGACTTCTTAAGTCAAGTTAGTAAACTAAAAGATAATAGGCATAGGATCCAAATTACGGAGGGGGAGGAAGTATGTGTGTGTATAGTTGACCCTTAAGCAACATGAGGTTAGGGGCACAGAACCTCACAGTCGAAATTCCACCCCCAAAACTGTACTAACAGCCTACTGTTGATCGCAAGTCTTACCAACAACATAAACAATTAACACTTTTTTTTTTTTTTTGAGATGGAGTCTTGCTCTGTCACCCAGGCAGGAGTGCAGTGGTGCAATCTCGGCTCACTGCACCGTCTCCTGGGTTCAAGAGATTTTCCTGCCTCAGCCTCCCAAGTAGCTGCGATTACAGGAACGCACCATCACGTCTGGCTAATTTTTATATTTTTAATAGAGACGAGGTTTCGCCATGTTGGCCAGGCTGGTCTCAAGTGATCCGCCTGCCTCAGTCTCCCAAAGTGCTGGGATTACAGATGTGAGCCACCGCACCCGGCAATTTTGTATGTTACATGTGTAATATACTGTATTCTTGTAATAAAGCTAAAGAAAACGTTTTTAAGGAAATCATGAGAAGAAAATATATTTACTATCCATTAAGTGTAAGTGAATCATCATAAATGTCTCCGTCCTCATAATTTTCACCTTGAATAGGCTGAGAAGGAGGGGTTGGCCTTGCTGTCTCAGGGGTGGCAGAAGTGGAAGAGGAGGCAGGAGAGGGAGGCACAATAAGTGTAACCTGATGGAGATACATCATAATTTGTCTGCCTTTTTTGCTTTTCCATTTCTCTAAACATGTTTCCATTTAGCACCAATCCTTCTTCCACCATTTGCTTTAGATTCAGTGCCTGTTTCATAGAAAAGTCCACGTTATAAGAGAAGTCAAAAGCCATACTGAATAAGTGGAACCCTTCTGCCAGATTGTCTAATGTCAATTTGTTTTCTGGCACTGCTTCGTCTTCTTCCTCATCGTCTGCCACTGGGTTCAGAAGGAGTCATTTCCATCAAGTGGTCTTCTGTTAATTCCTCTGGTGTGGTGTCTCTTAACTCTTGAATTTCTCCAAGATTCATATCTTGAAACCTTTTTTGCCATATCCGCAATCTCTTTCATGATTTCCTGGATTGGCTCTGACATAAATCCTGTGAAGTGATGCACAACATCTGGAGTTTCCTCCAGCAGGAATTTGTTTGGGCTTGATGCCTTTTCATGCTTTTTTCTGAAAAAACAATGGCATCATCAATGGTGTAATCCTTTCAGACGTTCATGATATTCTCTCAGTTGGGGTTCTCTTCCACAGAGTACTGTGTGTAATGATCTTTAAAGTCCTTATGACTCCCTTATCTAGGGGTTGAATTAGAGGTGTTGTGTTTAGGGGCATGTAGACCATTTCAATGTGTTTGTATTGAACTCATGCGGTTCTGGGTGGCCAGGGGCATTGTCCAATATCAAAAGAACATTAAAGGCAATCCCTTACTGGTAAGGTACTTCCCGACATTAGAAACAAAGTATTTATATAACTGATCCAGAAAAAGAGTTGCTGCTCAGCCATCTTGCTGTACAACCAAAAGAGTGGCAGGCGGTGTTTCTTTTCCCTTCAGGGCTCAATTTTATGGATAAAGGCAGTCCTGATCATAAATCTGGCTGCATTTGCACAAAACAGTAGTTAGCCCATCCCTTCCTGCCTTGGATCCTGATGTTCACTTTTCTTCCTAATAAATGTCCTCTGTGGCACTATTTTCCCCCAGAATAGAGCGCTTTTGTTTGCCTTAAAAACCTGTTCAGGCAGATATCTTTTCTCCTCAGTGATTTTCTCTATTTTTTTATTTTTATTATTTATTTATTTATTTTTGAGAGAGTCTCATTCTGTCTCCCAGGCTGGAGTGCAGTGGTGCAATCTCACTGTAACCTCTGCCTCCCAGGTTCAAGCGATTTTCATGCCTTAGCCTCCTCAGTAGCTGAGATTACAGACGTGCACCACCACATCCGGCTAAATTTTGTATTTTTAGAAGAGATAGGGTTTTGCCATGTTGGCCAGGCTGGTCTCGAACTCCTGGCTTCAAGCAATCCACCCACCTCAGCCTTCCAAAGTGCTGGGATTACAGGCGTGAGCCACCAAGCCTGGCCTTTTGTCCTCACTAATTTTCTTAATGGTGTCTGGGAACTCGTCGGCTGCATCTGGGTCAGCAGAAGCTGCTTCTCCTGTTATCTTGACATTTTTTGAAAGCGAAACCTCTTTTTAAAATTATCATACCATCCTTCATCTTCCTTTTGCTTTGTCAGATAATGACTTAACTTTTTCTTGAATATTCAATTATATAGGTTTGCCTTTCTCATAGCAATCCTGCACCCACAAAAAGCTGCATTTGCAATATGAGATAAAAAGGTATTTCCCAAAAAGTGCAAGGTTTTCAGAAGCTTGTTGGTGTAGCTGCAGTGATGGCTTCATAAACTTCCTTTTGTTTTTATACCACAGTCCTTATACTGGATTCATTTATCTTAAAACAGCAGGTGACCTTAGCTGCAGACCTCAATCTACAATACATAGCAAGCAATTCAACTTTTTCTGTAATGTCATTAACTTTTCTCTGATTCTTGAGAGCATTTCCAGCACCACTAGTGACACTTCGTAAGGGTCCCATGGTGTTATTCAAGGTTTACAGTACTGCACTAAACACAAGGAGAAATATGTGAGAACCTCAAGAGCTGACCTTTTACTGTGATATGCAATGTACTGGAGAGATAACTGCTCACTCAGAGATGATTATGTTACTTGGAATTTTTAGCCAATACCAGCAACACTGACGCTCACTGCACTAGCAACAGGAGGTGGCTACAAAATCATTACAGTAGTATACTATGTACTACAGTGAATTTGATGCAGTTATTACTTAATATTGTATCTTTACAACTGTTCACACTTCTCTTGAACCTAATGGGTGCAATGTCTGTTTGTATGTGTAAGTTTTGATAAATTTTAACTTTTTATAACAGGCTTGTATATATTTTATGATAGTAAATAATAAAATAGCCTAGTATCTACATATATTTTATGCATTCATGACATATCTAGCTTTTTCTTTTCTTTTTTTTTCCATATTTCTTGGCTAAGCGATTCATCTGTGAGGTTTCTCACAAAATTGTTGCCATCACCAAAAATATTCCATTTACTGAAAAAAATCCACATATAAGTGTACCCAAGCAGTTCAAACTAATGTTCAAGAGTCAACTGTATAAAAGGTATTAATATGTCTGGAAAGAGATATGTTTCCAATTTAACAGACACTATCAGTGAGGAGAAGAGTTGGGCTAGGCAGGAAACTTCAAATTTTCCTTTTTTACTTTATATATTCTATTTGTATCTCAAATTATAACCTGTGGACCACGTTTATTCGAAGAAAATGCAGATTCCTGAAACTTCCTGCAGACCCCATGAGTGACAATCTCAGGGGGATGGAGTTCCAGAATATGCTTTTTTTTCACAGATGTTTCCTTGTCATTCCTGTGTATATTTGAGTTTCAGTTGCACTGCTAATCAGTTGTTTGGGGTTCTCTCTCCCTCACCAACATGTTCTTGCAAAACTAACCAAACACATACAAAGTGCAAACAGTAAAATAGTGCACTGCACCTTCATGACCCTTACCTCTTCCAGCCTCTTCCTACCTCTTCCACATGTGATATGTGTGTACATACCCACAGACAGAAACACTGAGACATGTTTGGAAGCCAGTGTGGATGCCCTGTGATCTGTGTGTACACGTGACACGTGCATACACATGCACATACAGGAACACAGAGAAGTGTTTGGAAGCCAGTGTGGACACCCTGTGATCTGTGTGTACACATTTGACACCTCCGTACACACTCACAGACAGAAACACAGATGTGTTTGGAAGCCAGCGTGGATGCCCTGTGATCTGTGCATACACATGTGACACATGCATGCACACCCACATACAGGAGCACAGAGACACATTTGGAAGCCAATGTACACCCTGTGATCTGTGCGTACACGTGACACATGCGTACATACCCACTGACAAGAACACAGAGACGTGTTTGGAAGCCAGTGTGGACGCCCTGTAATCTGTGTGTACACACGTGACACATGCGTGCACACCCACCGACAAGAACAGAGACCCATTTGGAAGCCAGTGTGGGTGCCCTGTGATCTGTGTGTACACGTGACACGTGCGTACACACCCACATACAGGAACACAGCCACATTTGGAAGCCAGTGTGGACGCCCTGTGATCTGTGTGTACACATGTGACATGTGCGTGCACACCCACAGACAGGAACACAGAGACGCATCTGGAAGCCAGTGTGGACATCCTGTGGTCTGTGCGTACACATGTGACAGGTACGTGCACACCCACATACAGGAACACACAGAGGCGTTTGGAAGCCAGTATGGGCAGACAGGCCCTATCCCAAAGCGGCCGGCAGGCGTCTCCTAAGAATGGTTCTTGGACACACCCCTGAAAGGAAAACACAACTCGGCACCGCAATTGACTCGGCCAAAGGAAAAAAGCTGAAACTCAGTCCTGCCCAAAGGAGCCTTTCCTTTGGCGCCTGAGCCGAGGGCTTCAGAGAGGGGATCCGCATCGCAGCGCAGCCGCCCGTCTTCCCGTGGCTTCCCTAAGGCCGTGGCTCCCGCTGCTCCTTTCCGCCGGCCACGCAGGTCGCACGGCCTTCCCCTCCCGCCCACCCTGAGGCGCTGAAGCCCTCGACGCCGTCCTCGCCCGTTTCTGATTCCCGTTTCCTTCCTCCGGGCGCGTCCTTCACCGTGGCCAAATCAGCCTCCCAATTGCTGGAGCCCGGCCTCGGACACTTCTCGGCTTACGCCGCCATACGGTGGCGCACCCCGAAACCCCGGGACCGACAGCTCGGCTGGCCTTGCGCACCCACACTCTCCGAGGCAGGGCTCGGTCCGGGGAGCTAGTTTTGCCAAGGCGAGGGGCGCGGGGCAGCCCAGGCGGCCGGATGGATACCAGGAGGGCTCGTCAGCTCCGGCAGGACGGGGCTTCCAGGGCCCGGGAGGGGTCCAGGACTCTCCGCCGGCGCCTGGCTGTCGGCGGAGGGCCGCGGGGCAGGAGGGAGTGGAGACTGCGGCCCCAGCTCCGGCAGCGCGGAGCCGACCCAACGTCTCCTCGGCCCTCGGCATTTCCTGGGGCGTCCCGCCCCTGCACCCCGGCCTGGCACCTTTCCGGTTAGCCTCGGGGGCCCTGGCCGAGCAGGGTCCGTTTGCCTGGCTGGGGGGGCCTCAGAACGTTATTTCTGGGTGACAACCTGCAGGGCCTTCCGCCCCTCGCGACCTCTCGGGAGTCCCTTCCCCGACGCCCCCCCCGGGCTGCAGAGGCTGCAGGTTCGGTCTCGGGGCCTCCTTACCGCAGTCCGCCCGGCTTTAGGCCAGTGGGCTTTAATTACATCGATAATATGACTCCGGCGATCTTGTGCGGCGATGGGATGCGGCCGTGGGCGGTGGAGTCCAGGCGGAGTCGGCTCTCCACGCGCGAAGGCGTCTCCTCCTCACCGCTCGCCGGCTTCAAAGCTCGCGCCTCAGGCGACGGCAGCCAAGGAGTTCCCGCCTGACGGCCCCGCCGATGCCCCCGCCCCCCACGCCTCGACGCCCCGCCCCCTGCGTGCCTACCGGCGCCCCGCAGCCCCGCCCCCAGCGCCGACCCTAAGTTTCGGCGCTCAGTGGTCCGGCGCTCCCCAAGGCTGGGTGCCCAGCGTCAACCCCGAGGTCTCCATGCCCCGCCTCCCGACGCCAGGGGGCGGGGCCAGCGCGCTGGGCGCCGGGGCGGGGCTTTAGCTGCGTCGGCCGCGTAGCCCGCGCGCCGAGCGGACCCTGCTGCGGCCGTTGGCCGTTAGCGCGGCTTCGGCGGTTGTCTTGGAGAAGCAAGATGGCGGCGACGGCGGCCGCAGTGGTGGCCGAGGAGGACACGGAGCTGCGGGACCTGTTGGTACAGACGCTGGAGAACAGCGGGGTCCTGAACCGCATCAAGGTGAGGCCGGAGGCTGGGGCCGGGCCTGGCGGATCCGCAGGGCCTGCGTGGACAGCGGGCGTCACAACGGTCGCGGCGAGGAGGCCGCCTCCCTGGCGAGGGGCCGGGGCCGGCGGGCACTGGGGGCGCGCCCCGGCATGGCCTCCGTCCTGCCCGCCCCACAGAGGGGGTCGGCTTGTTCGCTTGTGTGGTCCCGGAGGGCACCGCGGACTGGGGGCGCCTGGCCCATCCTCTGCCGCATTCCGTGGGGGCGGGACCGCCGGGCCTGGGGGCCACACGGGCGGCCCGCAGCTCGGTCCTGGAGCGCGGCCCCAGAGTCTCTTCCTCAGGCTCTGGCATGACCCGCGGCGGGAAAGCAGCGCGTCCAGCCGAAGCCTGGGGGTCGGAGAGCTTGTGTGACTGAGAACGTTTCGGAAGGCGTTTCTGGCCTTTGCAGCTGCCCGCCCAGCTCGTTGGCTTGCTCTTGTTTGTTGCTGGCTAAATATGAGCTTGTTGTGAAAATTGTCTTGAAATGATAATTTCTTGTTTCTTAATTTTTTTCTAAGGCTGAACTCCGAGCAGCTGTGTTTTTAGCACTAGAGGAGCAAGAAAAAGTAGAGGTATGAAGTTTCCAGATTTTAACATGGCTGTATTCGTTAATACTTAATTTCTCATTCATTAAAAACCGTCTTAAAAATAGTTTATAGTAACGTATAGCTAGGGATAATTTTGAACTGTTAAGGATTATATTACTATTGAGAGAGAGCCAAAATTATTCTTTTTTCGTGTAGCTTTTGAATTTGGGGGTAATCTTAAAGTTAAGATACCACAGTAACTCTGATCCCAATGCTTAATCTGAAACAAAAGGTCATAGGAGTTTCTTGAAGAAATGGTTCCATTGTCAATGTGTTAAGTGCAGGTTCACTGAGATCCTTTAGTAAGCTAGTATGTTATTAATCCCAATGAAACGGGGTATATAGTATGCAACTTTTCCCAAAATTATCTGACCACTCAATTATTTTGACAATGAAAAAGACAATGATTATTTTAAAAGTGCAACCACTTCTCTATATTTAAGTGGGTAATTTAACTTTTTCCGAGTCCCACCAACCATCCTGAGTAAATATTCTGGAATTTGTCAACAAGAATAGAACCATCATCAAAGTCTTAAACTCTTGCTGTATGACAAATCAGTTTCCTGTCCTCTCACTTCTTTAGACCTGTGTACCTAATCTCTAATTTCATCAAAATCTTCAGTTCTTTGCCCTTTCCATGTCTATGCAGGCGTCAATCTTCTCTTGGCGGCATTTTGCTCTGGACCCTATGCGTCTGGACCCCGAATTACCTTGCCTTACAATCATACGTGGTCTGGAAGAAATCTCAGTGGTCATTTAACCCAGCAAACTAACTCTCTTCCCACTTTGCACATATGTGCTCCTGGAGAAGAGTCAGTCAATCATGTGGATTGCTGATGTTGCAAATTGGCAGGTACCAACCTGGTTAGGTCCTGAGCAGGCCCAGCAGCTCTCTTCTTCACCCTAGCTGTGCAGTAGCCTTCTATGTCACCCCTGCTTCCTTCTCTCTGAACACCTGGTCTTGTTGCTTCCTCCACAGGGAAGGTAGAAGCCGTTAGATCCTAACTTTATGTTCTCATCTCCTGTCGCTCAATCTATTGCTCACCTGTGAAAATGCTTACCTGTGTCTATATTTATCTGTACCTCTTTCCTTACTGCTTTAGAAGAAGAGGCTCTGTCATGTCCAAGAATAATCAATCTGTCTTGTGTATACTTTCAAGTCTTTAATTATTTACTGTATCTTTGACCTGTTCCTTTTCTGGTGGCTTTTCTTTTGAGCTTGAAAACATGTTTAAATAACTATTAGGAGTAAACTGTTTTCCTTTACTCACATTCTGCTTTTAATACCACTGTGGTTTTTTTCCTTCACAACCTGGTTTTGACCACTTCTTAGTTTCTTCAGCGTGATCTCTTTCCTGTACACCTGACTGAGACTTATCCACGGTTGTCATTCTGTACTCTCTCAGAGACAGACCTTATTCATCCAGTAACTCCAGCCCTGTAACTTTCATGCATATTTCTCTCCTGAGCTTCAGACCTGTATGTTAAACTGCCCACTATATTATGCCCTTAATGGGACCATCATTTATCTGGCAAGAAATCTAAGCGTTTCTTAGGCTTTGCTCTTCTTTCCACCTGCTCAGTCATCACCTGGCTCTGTGTCTGTCAGGTGTGTATCTGAAGTGTCCCCAAGGGAGTGCTCTGCTGCCTCCTTTGTGCTTGTTTTTTCTTTTCCAGATTGCTTTATCCCTTTCCTACTTGCCAGTCTCCTTTTCCGTGGTGTCCCTCACCATCTCCCTGAAGTCCTTTTTCCACGTTGCTCCTAGATTGGCTGTTTATAGTACACATCTGATCTTGTCCCTCCATTCTCTTTAAATATTTCAGTTGGCCGGGCGCGCTGGCTCACGCTTGTAATCCCAGCACTTTGGGAGGCCGAGGCGGGCGGATCACGAGGTCAGGAGATCGAGACCACGGTGAAACCCCGTCTGTACTAAAAATACAAAAAAATTAGCCGGGCGTGGTGGCGGGCGCCTGTAGTCCCAGCTACTTGGAGAGGCTGAGGCAGGAGAATGGGGTGAACCGGGGAGGCGGAGCTTGCAGTGAGCCGAGATCGCGCCACTGCACTCCAGCCTGGGCGACAGAGCGAGACTCCGTCTCAAAAAAAAAAAAAAAAAGTATTTCAGTTGACTCAATATCTTAGAATTCCCTGAACCAGCCTACCAGCTACCTTGAGGATCTCTCCTCTCCTTTTTATTTTAACAACTATACTGAGGTAAAATTGACCTACAGTAAAGCTAAAGTATTTAATATGTACAATTTGATTTTTTAATAGTTAATTTATGCAGCTGTGAAATGATCACCACAATCAAGGTACTGCACATATAATTCAAACTTTTGACCTTCAAAAGTTTTCCTTGTGCCCCTTTTGTAACCCTCTCCCCCACCCCAAACCTTTTTAAGAATTATATAAATGGAATCGAATAGTGGGTACTCTTTTTTTTGGTCTGTTTCTTCAACATAATGCATTTGAAATTCATTCATATTGTAGTATGTATTAATAAATCATTTCATTAGTACATTTTATAGATATGACAGTTTAGCCATTACCTGTTGACAGACATTTAGGCTGTTTCCAGTTTTTGAGTATTACAAATAAGGTTTCTGTGAACAGTCATGTACAAGTCTTTGCTTGGATCTGTGATTTCTCTTGAGAAAATATGTAGGGGTGAAGTGATTAGGTCACATGCTAGGAATATTTGTGACTTTTAAGAAACACTACCAAATTGCTGTCCAAACTCGTTATGCCATTTTGCATTCCCATCAGCAGTGTATGAGGCTGCCAGTGTAGCAGCAATTAATGTGGTCTTAAGGAAGTTTACCATGTGCTACCTACTGTAGCCTGTTCTCAGCAAGAGTCACAGGCTTGATGGTCTAGAAGTATTTTTTCCATACTTATTCAAATAAATGTATAATTACAAAAATAAGTTGGCCTATGGGCCACATAAGATTATCTCACATTTCATGGGTAAACTGGGAATTACAAGTGTATAATTAAATTCCTGTTCATAGTAAGTATGCTATAAATGGTAGATATCTGAGATGACAAAACTTTTATCAAACTTCATATATTTGAAATAATAAACAGTTGTTGACATTTAATTGTATTTCACACAGGTATTTGAAAATATCTAGCTTCAAAAGCAGTTTATAAAACATTTAAAAATGAAAAATAAATACAAATCTTCATATATGGTTTTGTTATATTAACTTTGAGAAATTACTGAATAGCACAAAGTAAGTCCTGTAGTAATGAACAGTTGTAGAATGGATTTTGTAAAACCATAATTTTATCGATGAAAACGTTAAACTTTATATTTTGTAGTTATTTTTAGGGTAAACACATGACACTTAAATTTTTTTTTTTTTTAACAGAACAAAACTCCTTTAGTCAATGAGAGCCTGAAAAAGTTTTTAAATACCAAAGACGGTAAGATGTTCAGCTTGTTCTTGTTTATCTGTCTCTGAATTTTTGAATCTTGATACCATTTGGGAGAAATCAGGAATTTCAGGGAATTTTTTTATGTCTTCAATTGTTATAGGTCCTCATTTTACAATAATATTTTATTGTACAACAATTGTGTTGCCATTACATATTTTTGGACTTGGGATGTTGTTGCTTAAAGCCAGTTTTACTACAGAAAGCCAATATTAACCATTAAAAAGCGAAACACTGAAATCTATGAGATGATTGTCTTACAGTTAGTTACAGACTGATGATCCCAGTGAAAAAATTAGGAGATTGAGATTTTCATTACTTAATCATATTATTCAAAGAAGAAATTTGTAACTTAAAAAATTTAGAAACCTTTCTTCCATTAATCTAGTGTATCTATTTCATAATGTTAATTTAAAAAATTCAGTTTTTAAAGATTTGCTTACTTACCTTTTTCTTGATCTTTATAGGTCGTTTAGTGGCTAGTCTTGTTGCAGAATTTCTTCAGTTTTTTAACCTTGACTTTACTTTGGCCGTTTTTCAACCTGAAACTAGCACAGTAAGAATAATGATTTTTACGTCTATCTTTTGAAACCTTCTTTGATACAAATGAGTTAATATTAAGCTGAAAGTTAATAGAATTTGACAACTGATAGTTTTTTACATTTAGATTATTTTTGGTAGTTGATTATCTCTTTCTCTTAAAAGCCATATGAGCTTTCAGATAGCTGGCACCAGTGTGGCTGCTTTGTGTTACTTGAAAGCTTGCTAATAAAAGTATTACTGTAGAGTTAATTTTGATACGATGTTAGATTGCACCTGTTAATGGAAACTTTGAAGGTAGAGTCTGTGTAAAAGAAATAGGCATAATTTTTTAAAATAGACATTTCATTGATTAGTAAGACAGTCTCTTTGAGTTTAAAGATGTCTTTAAACTGAAAATATTTTCTTTACTCCTTGAGAATAACTTCTGCTATTTTTTTGTGCACTTGTATTTTAACTTCTTTTCTAGCTGCAAGGTCTTGAAGGTCGAGAGAATTTAGCTCGAGATTTAGGTATAATTGAAGCAGAAGGTACTGTGGGTGGACCCTTATTATTAGAAGTGATCAGGCGCTGTCAACAGAAAGAAAAAGGGCCGACCACTGGGGAAGTAAGTAGAATTCTGTGTTATCTCTTTCTATTTTAATTATTGGCTACTTAGTTTAGCCATGCAGATTAGTGCATATATAGTAAATTAAGGTTTTCATACTAGAAGATATTTCTTAAAAACAAAATGAGATGCATTCAGATTGTATCAGTGCAAATTTTAATGAAAATTAGGAATGTGCTGACTCTGATTCTGTGGCATATCTGTTCTGGTTTTTGATCCTCAGGAGTGTTGGGTCATGAGCTAAACTGTCTGGAACAAATCCCAACTCCTCATTGCCTTGCTTGATCCTCCATTCATTCCATACTGTGTATGAAGTGGGGTCTACCAGGCCCTACCTTGGTGTTCTGAGGCTTCTCTGCATAAGCCAACAGAAGCGCTCAACTTGCTATTATTTTTATTAAAACATCTTAGTTAAATATAAAAGGGCTGATTTATAGAATAGTTAATAAATTTTTGGACTTAAAGGCCTCTTTAGGCTTAAAACTAAGCTGTTGATTTTGCTTTAAATTGTTTAGAAACAGTTCAAACTTATACTTTTTTGATTAGTAGTACTTTTCATACTCAACCTTTTTTCTAGAAATTGTGCTAATGAGATTAATTATATAATTTTATTTTCATACATTAATTTTACATAAAGATACTCTGTTTTATAGATATAGGTAACATCTGTAACTGTTCCAGATATTTGATTAAATGTGAGCTTTTAGTCAGAAATTTATAGGTAAGAATGTGGACGGCTGTATATGTTTCCTACTTATTTTCTTTGGTGAGTCTCAGAGGATATTTTCTATTAGAATTTTTGAAAATTGATAAAGCTTGCCCGAGTACTAATTATGTATAAGGCATGGTAAGTAGACTTTGTGGGTACTATAAAATATAAGAAACTTCTATGTCTCTGAATAGCACAAAGCTATTTAAGATAAAATGTACTCAAATAAGGAAATTAACATTTAAATAACAGTTTAAGGTTATGGAGGAATTGTCATTTAACACATTATTTCCAAACATGAGTAGTTTAGAGGAGGAAGCGATTGTCACATGCCAAAATTTTATTGAAGTCAATTTTAAATTGAGACTAGGATGTTAGTTGTGGGGCGAGGATTGGGAAGGATGTTCCGAGAAGTTGGAACAGTGCCAGCCAAGTGTGGGTGCAGGAGTGCGAAGCCAGATCCTGGGCTGGCTGAGAGTGAGGTGGCTCGCCCAGAGCACAGGTTGTCACTTCAGCTTGTGCATATAATTTCATTCCTTCATTTATCAATATTCAGCAAGCTTTTATTGTGTGCTTATTTGATAGATACTGTGCTGGGTAGTAGGCAATCAAAAACAAACTAAAGAACCCAGTCTCCTGGGGCCAGCAGTCTGTAGGTCGTGATGACCTCTCTTTATTGGCTCTCCTCTCTCAGCTTCTGTGGCCTTGAAGAACTCTCTTCTCTTTCTAACTGCCCTTTCATTTTCTTTTCTGTTTAGTAGTTGTGCTTTGGCTCACCTCATTGCAGTGGTGTTTATGCATATTTTTCTGTCTATATTGATCTTTCTTCCTTAACATACCACTAGCATGGACTCTGGAACCAGGTTACTTGGGTGAAACCCCAGCTCTGCTACATTTTAGCTCTGTGAGCCTGCAGTCACTCAGCCTCCATGTGCCCAGGTTCCTTATCTGCAACATGGAGATCACAGAAGTATCACACCTACAGGTCTGGAGGGGGTCTAAGGAAGCAAGATGTGTGAAGCTTTGAGCACAGTGCTTGGCACGGAGTACTCTGTGTGTTATTGTAGTAGGCATCAGTGGATTCAATTAACTGCAAATTGAAAATATTCGGATAGGCTGAGCGTGGTAGCTCATGCCTGTAATTCCAGCACTTTGGGAGGCCGAGGCGGGTGAATCTTGAAGTCAAGAGATGGAGACCATCCTGGCCAACATGGTGAAACCCCATCTCTACTAAAAATAGAAAAATTAGCTAGGTGTGGTGGTGTGCGCCTGTAGTCCCAGCTACTTGGGAGGCTGAGGCAGAATCGCTTGAACCCAGGAGGTGGAGGTTGCAGTGAGGCGAGGTTGTGCCACTGCACTGCAGCCTGGTGACAGAGCGAGACTCCATCTCAAAAAAAAGAGAATAAAAAGAAAATATTCGGATAAAATACAACAAAAGAATGCAAATATAGTGTAAAACTATATAGCATTTACATTGTATTAGATATAAGTTATATGCAAATATGTCATTTCACATAAGGGACTCGAGCATCCTTGGATTTTGGTGTCCACAGGGGAGTCCTACAACCAATCCCCTGTGGATACTGAGGGACGACTGTATTAGTATTACTGTTTCTTGTTATTGTATGGATGACTCTTTAAGTTCACTGTAGTCTGCCTAAGCCCAGCTCAGTCCTTTATCCTAGCTGCAGACTAGAATTTCTAGCTCTTCACAAAACATACCTCCCTGGATAACCCAATAGTACATTCGAATCCTGTGTGGAAAAACTTACTTTCTTCTCTTTACCTCTAAAAAGTAAAAACATAAAGACAAAAGCAAATCCCACCTTACTCCCCACAAATAACCCTCTTCCAGTTCTTCTTGCTCACTTCTCTGTTTTGATTGATTCTATTCCTGTGACTCCTTGGTTTCATCCCAAGGAGCCACCTCTTCACATGTGCTCTAGATTCAGTTCTTCTGTCAGGAAGGATTCACTCTCCACCTTGCACCCAGTAGCTTTGGTAACAGGCTGTGGAAGAAAGTAATTGCTGGAGGGCTTTCTGTTCTCTGCTAGATAGGATGTATACCTCAAAATGAGACCCAGTAGCATTCCTGTGTAGTGGGTGTGATGCGAAAATGGACACAGAATCACTGTTCTTCAGTACTTCATTCTGACTCGTGGATTTGAGGCCTCTCCTGAAGTTTGCCCTGACTTTTTCATAGCTGTGATTCTGTCAAATAGACCCAGGATAGGAATTCTGTATCCTCAAAAGGTAGTTGTTTCCCCCCCCCCCCCCAAGTTGCTGAACCAGTAAGTTGGGCATTTCATCTCCATTTTTTGCTAGTTTTCCCTTCCTAATATCTGGGTATTTAATTTTAACAGTTTGTGTGTATATATATAAAGAAATAGATAAAATATTTAAAATAGAGACTCAGAGATGGATGTTTTGGCCCTTCATTATTTGTGTTTTCTATTACTTTGGAAGAAAACCTGTTGTTTGTAATGAAATAAAAAATTAGAGCTTTTATTAGCTTTTGACTTTGACTGTAGAAAACTAGCTATAGGTTAAGCTCACTGAACTAAATTACTGATGCTTTTTACCAAAACTGCATTTTAACCACCTCAAGTATTAGGTTGCTGTACCCCACCCGCTTTAACCTGACTTCTGTTTGATTTTATTGGATGCTTCCCAGCCGTAGATAATTAAAGCCCTTTCTTGTTTTCTGAGCCCCCCAATGGGTCATTGTCATCTCCTTCAGCACCTCTACCGTGTAGGTCCTTATATTTGTCCAGGATCATTTCTTCCTAAAGGTTCTCATGCTTTCGGTCTGTCATTCACTGTTGAAGAATTATTTTTAAACTTCAGCCCTTCCTCTGCTCCTTTCTTCTGTACGATTGTAGTGACCGCACTGCCGACTCAGGAGTCCCAGATTCTTCAACCCGTATGAAATGTTCTGTGTGATGTGGCCTTTACCTGTCTTTCTAGCCTTATGCCTTTTTTTTTTTTTTTTTTTTTTTTTTTTTTTTTTTTTTTTTTTTTTTTTTTAATGTGGAGCCTTGTACTTCAGCCAGATTGAACTTTGGACTTACTACTTGAAAGTGGCTTGTGTTTTTTCGCCTTATTTTTTTATTCTATTCTCCACTTGGAATTATACTCTTTCCCCTTCCCCAGCTGTGGAATTTTGTCAGTCAGGTTTTCTCCTCAGCTGCAACTCTTGTTCTTCCTCTCTCCTTACTGGAAACTGCATGTAACTTAGTGCCTCCTTCTGTCAAGTTGTAGTAGTGATCTGCACTGGTTACACTTGGAAATTTATTGAGGACAAGGGCTTTATCTTCATATCTCTTACACAGTCTAAGGCATTATGATTTTTTTTTTTTTTTTTTTGAGATGGAGTCTCGCTCTGTTGCCCGGGCTGGAGTGCAGTGGCGCAATCTTGGCTCACTGCTGCAAGCTCCGCCCCCCAGGTTCACGACATTCTCCTGCCTCAGCCTCCTGAGTAGCTGGGACTACAGGTGGCCACCACCACACCTGGCTAATTTTTTTTTTTTTTTTTTTTTTTGTATTTTTAGTAGAGACGGGGTTTCACCGTGTTAGCCAGGATGGTCTCAATCTCTGACCTCGTGATCCGCCCGCCTTGGCCTCCCAAATTGCTGGGATTACAGGCGTGAGCCACTGCACCCAGCTGGCATAGTGATTTTTAACATACTGTTCACAGTCAATGGAAGCCTTTGAAAATTCGAAGAGGAATACCCATTTAGAAGATTCGTGGAGGTTAGATTGGTAAAATATGGAGAAGTTAGCAGACTAGAAGGAAGTGAAACACATAAGAAGGCAAATCTAGACAAGAATGGTAGCAGTAAGAATAGAAATAAGTGGACATACAGGCTAGGCATGGTGGCTCACACCTGTAATTCCAGCACTTTGGGAGGCCGAGGCAGGCAGATCACTTGAGGCCAGGAGTTTGAGACCAGCCTGGCCAACTTAGTGAAACCCCGTCTCTATTAAAAATGTAAAAATTAATGTTAGGCGCAGTGGCTCATGACTGTAATCCCAGTGCTTTGGGAGGCCAAGACGGGTGGATCACCTGAGGTCAGGAGTTCGAGACCAGCCTGGCCAACATGGTGGAACTCCATTTGTACTAAAATACAAAAAATTGGCCAGGTGCGGTGGCTCACACCTGTAATCCCACTTTGGGAGGCTGAGGCGGGCGGATGGATCATTTGAGACCAGCCTGGCCAACATAGTGAAACCCTGTCTCTACTAAAAATAAAAAAATTAGCTGGGCATGGTGGTGTGCATCTATAGTCCCAGCTACTCGGGAGGGCGAGGCAGGAGAATTGCTTGAACCTGGGAGGCGGAGGTTGTGGTGAGCCGAGATCACACCACTGCACTCCAGCCTGGTTGACAGAGTGAGACCCTGTTTCAAAAAAAAGAAAGGTAAATAAAAGAGAGAAAGAAATGAATAGATAAAGATGACCTTTTGAGAATCAACAAGACTTGGTAAACTAATATTTTGGCATGGGGCAAGGTCATAGAAGGCAATAAGAGAAAAGAAAAGCTCTCCAAGGCCAGTTTAAGGATTTTAGCCTAGAAGATAATATCACCACCAGAAATAGTGGGACTGAAGAGGGAGAACTGAAGTTATGAAGAGCAGCACATTTTCGTATTTAAAAAGTTACAGTCAGTCATAAAAGGATTTTTGTAACAAAACAGCCAGTATTTACTATGTACAGTGTCATAGAGCTTGTGCTGGTAGTGGATGAATTGTAGGAAGTGATTTTCATTTAAGAAACATTTTAAAAACCTCCTTTGCATTAACCACAGTGCTCAGAACCCTGTGGTGACAGGGCACTGGGCAGCAGACACAGATGACTCCTGTGGAAGTTGGGCTAGAGCAGATGCTTTCCATTTTGGAAAAAAAAATGTGTGGAAGTAGAAAACTGGAAGAGTGAACTACTATTTGAAGGGGTAAAGTATTTTTAATGAAAGTTGTTATTTGGTATTTTTTCTTGAGATAAAATGAAGTAGGGAAACAAGTTCAAGGAGGGCAAAAAGTAGATCTTAGAGAATTACAGGATATTATTTGTCTGAAGAGTAGGGAGAAGGGAAGTGAGGAAGTAAATGCTGGAATGGTAGACCTGGGACAGATTTCAGTGGAGACAGTATCCTGTTCAAATATTTTGCAGGTAATTAGAATCTAGGGATGTGTAGAAGGTTTTTGAGGGGGTAGAATTAGAGGGAAATCTTAAAAGGATGGTTACTTTAATAAGGAAGAAATAAAATAACCAACATTATATAGTGTTTTTAAATGCTAAAATTCGACTGGAGTGTAATTGGTATATTTGTGTTTTATTTTTAAATGTGTTTTAATTTTAAACTAAAATATTTTAGGGTGCACTAGATCTATCTGATGTACATTCTCCACCAAAGTCACCAGAGGGAAAAACAAGTGCACAGACAACACCAAGTAAGGTGAGTTAGCTGCGGAACACAGAGGTCACGTCTGGACTTAACTCCAGAGGACTCTGCTTTTCTCTCTGTAGTCTTTCTTGTTAGAAATTGTATTGTTTTATATAAACACATGGGCTCTTTAGTTTCTTGAAGGTGCTTTTTTTCCATTAAGTATACATTAAAAAAAAAATTTTGCTTTGTTGGTAGTTGTTTGACATTTGTGTCATAGAAAGGAATGTGCTGGTAAGTAACACAATCATAGAATATTTGGATTTATTTGGTACTTTGGACATTTTCTCCTATTAAGGAGATTTACTTACTTTTCATTTATAAATTCCTAGCTTGAGAATATTAAGCTAGGAATATGTATTACAGGATATAATAGTGAATGAATATTTTAGACTTCTAGATGAGTGATGAGATTCAGAATTGTAAATCATGATAGTTTTTAATATACATGGGCTGTTTTGATAGAATTTCTAAGAAAATGTATGTACTTTGGTTACATTTGTGTGTGTATGCATGCGTGCATCTGTTTGTGTGTTTATGAGTTGTTAAAGGTAAGACTTGATTTCAGAGATTAAGCATAATGGGAAAAAAAATGAGCCGTACGCTTTGAGTTTAAGATCCAGGATATGGATAGAAAGATGATTGTTAGGAAATTTGTTTTCTCAAGAGTATAGCATGAATTGGTAGTCCAAGGCGGTCTTATCAAAGGATAGGTTTGGGTCTGTCTTAGTCTGTTCAGGCTGCCAAGTACCATAGATTGGGCAACTTACAAACAACACATTTTTCCTCACAGTTCTGGTGGCTGGAAGTCCAAGATCATGGCATCACTGTGGTTAGGTCTGGTGAGGTCCCTCTTCTAGGTTGCAAAGAGCTGCCTTCTCATTGGGTCCTCACGTGGTGGAAAGAGGATGAGAGAGCTCTCTGGGGTCAGGGCCCTAATCCTGGTCACAAAGGCTTCACCCTCATGATCTGCTCACCCCCAAAGGCTCCACCTTCTGATACCATCACATTGAGGGTTAGGATTTCAGCATAGGAGCTGGGGGTTTGTGGACTGCACAAACCTGCAGTCCATGACAGGTCAGGTTTGTATTCTTTGACTGTCCCTTTGATTTTCATCCCATAGGAATAGAGTGATGCTGTGGAGTCCATTCCAAAAGATGAGGTCCCGTGTGGGTTTGTGGTGGTGGATCGACTCTCAGATACAGTTGCATCTTTTTAAATAGATGAACTTCCAGAATGTAGTGATTATACTACAAGATGCCTTTCTTTTTTAAATGTCTAGGCACAGAACATTGCTAAACGATTGCTCTTATTTTTTGCTTGTTCTTTGATGTTGTTGCTCCTTTTTATTGTTTAAGTTTGGAAAACTAAAGGAATTTTATACTTTATTTCTAACCAAGGAAACAACTATTATATTGTTTATAGTTGCTCCTTCTGAGCTTTCTAGTTGGTGTAGGGAAGGCCTTTTTTTAAAATATTTTTTTTCCTAAATACTCACAGGAGGCTATAACCCCAGTGATAGAATAAGGTCATGAGTAAATTTTAAAAATTTCTTTAAATTAATTGCAAATAAAACAGCCTATGTAAGTAAGCTTTACTTTTCATGAAAATACCTGGCTTTAGAAAAATTAAAATTAATGAATATTCCAAAATACCTATCAGTACCTATAGCGTTTGACTATTTGGAAGCTCTTTTTAGCAAATTATTACTGTTTTTAAAGCAAATTAGCAATCCTGACCTTCTATATATAATGTATGTCTTCAGGGTAAAATATTAAAGTCTATTTTACGTACTCTTATTCTCTGTACATACATTTTAAGATCTAAGAATTGTAATGAGAATCTCAGTGTTTTAAGTCAGTCAGGAAATGATGCTGTTTTTCCAGAGAAGGGGGGACTGTCCTGAGGCTGCCTTAGAGAGCAGTGTTTGTCCTAACAGCTGTCTCTGCCGCCGTCCCGTTATTCTAGTTTAGTCCCCATTTCTCATTTGGCCTCATAAACCCACTTCAGAAATACCCTAGTAGTCCTTGTGTAGGGTTGCATCTGTTCTAAGATAAACCCTTATTTTGGCACTTAAAATGCAATTTCTCTAGTACTAAAGGACCTGGATTTGGGATCTAGTACTTTCCCTACCTTCTTCTTGCTAGCTACCTCCTGCTGGCACCCAGTCAGCCTTGAGGGCCCACGGAGAATGCTAGAAACTCTCCAAGAGTAGCGTCCACCCAGCCTTTAGGAACCAGCTTTGTGTGCTCCTGAGAAAGGTCAGATGAGGTCAGGACAAGTCTTCAGAGAAGTTGCCTAGGAACTCAAGTGAGGCTTATTTAGAATGCTGCTAAAATGTAGCATGAAGGAGGTGATTCTCCACCCAGTAGAAGCTGAGCAGGTGAAGGCTGAGGTATCTGTGTTTGACCTAGTAACTACTGGAAACAGTAAACATGAGGTAGATCACTTTAGGAATAGAGTTAAGAAAGGACCAAAAAAAGCAGGCCTCACAGAGCGTATTAACTAGATGTTCCACTTCTGAGACATTTTTCAGTAGGCATCTTTGTTTGGTAATGAGTTAGTTTATTTTTAAAGATTTCTATTTTGTGGTAAAATCTCATTTTATTCTCATGCTCAGATACCAAGGTATAAAGGACAAGGTAAGAAGAAGACAAGCGGGCAGAAGGCTGGTGACAAGGTAACATGCATGAGGGCAGAGGAGAAAAGCAGCCTGTGGGCATCAGGTCTCGACTCTGGGGCTTCCTGGAGCGCTGGGCTTCTGTCAGGTTGGGTTCTCAGTTTTCTTATGAAATGTCATTTGAGGCTGGGCTAGGTGGCTCGCGCCTGTAATCCCAGCACTTTGGGAGGCCAAGGCGGGTGGATCACTTGAGGTCAGGAGTTCGAGACCATCCTGGCCAATGTAGTGAAACCCCACCTCTACTAAAATAAACAAAAATTAGCCGGCCATGGTGGCGCATGCCTATAATCCCAGCTACTTGGGAGGCTAAGGCAGGAGAATCACTTTAACCCAGGAAGCGGAGGTTGCAGTGAGCTGAAATTGTGCCATTGCACTCCAGCATGGGTGACAGAGTGAGACTCTGTCTAAAAAAAACAAAAAAGTAATGATGGCATGAAATAAAAAGTAAATTTCACTTGTCAGTTTTTATCCAGGTGAAAATCTTACTGTTGAATCTTAAAACCATGCTGTCAGTTTTACTTTGAAAATTCCTGTTTTGTTGGCAATTAGAGTTGAAAATACGTATTTTTCTTTTGAATGGATGATTATATACTTATTATTAACATTGTAATTTTTATTTGAGGAAAATAGAACATCAAACTTTTTTGAATACTTACCTATTGATAAATTAAAAATTAAACGTATTTCCTCCAAGACATTTTTGTGTTCTGTCATTTTTCAGACAATTGCACATTTGTGACCCTTTATTCAGGGCCCCTGGTCACAGTAGACTGCTGGGGGCCAATGCTGCATCTGCTCACAGTAGACTGCTGGGGGCCAATGCTGCATACTACCAAGGCCTTGGCTGCTTTTTCATCCTCCCCTAAAGATCACAAAAATTGACTAATCCAGTAGATTAGCTGCTTATAAAATTTGAATATTAGAAGTTTTAGAAACATTATCAGTACAGTTTTTACATCTACTTAGGATAAGACAAAATATTTAATTTTCAGTTCTGTGAGATTCATTAGTCCTATGTTGAACTTTGGTTATGTATAGATTTTTTCACTAGGTTGAAAATCTTCAAACTTAAAACTTTTTAAAAATTCCACCGTTGTGTTAGATGGCTTTAGTTCTAGTAGTTTCAAAGGTAAATTCCTATTACTGTATTCTCTTTCTGTTCACACTGTTCTTTATGCGTTATTAAACAAGAAGATGCTTTAAAATAATGATTTAGTAAGTTTTTTAACATTTACATAGTGAAAGTTATTGTGTGATAATGATTTGGGCAACACATTTAACACAGTTCTCACTTGAGTTTATAGTTTAATTGGAGAGATGAGACATACCTTAAGATATAAAACTTCTTAATAGATTTTAAAAATCAGTTTTGTGGACTTTCCTAAAATTTAAAAGCATATTTTATAGTATTAAGCTTTTAAAATCTTATTGCTGTTGTGGGTTTCAAACAACTTAAACATTTTCAAGAAGTTTATTCATAGAGCCAAGGCATCCTAAGAGATGTGGTTTTCACTTTGTGTGATGTGATATAACTGTGATGGGCCCAGACTTTAGCTTTCACTGCACTTTGGGCAGAGTGTAGTGTGTGTCCTGACTTGAGAGAGGATTGAAAAACCTAGGTGGGCCCATATCCCAGGATTTAGTCCGTAATTTGGGTCTCTTCTATTTCGTTGTTGTGTTCCTGAGGCCAGGATGCTTCCTCAGTCACTTGGAAACCTTTTTCCCTGTACATTTCTGATTTTGTTTCTGAACTGCCTTGTGAGAAGTCTGTATTGTACCCCATGTGGCCTATTGCCAGCCTTACTTACATGGGTAAGCCCTTAGCTCTTTGTTCCCCTGCCTTTCTGCTTTGCCTTGTGCATGCAGTGAGTTCCCAGTAGCCTTAACATTCTCAACGTCTTCATCATCCAGATGCTATGTTGCATGTGGTGGTTGAGGTTGTACACAGCAAGATTCCAGATGGAGCCATCCGCATGGTAGGTGAGTGGCATCTCCCAAGGTGTGCAAAGCCATCATAGGAGCCCTGCCTGTCCTACAGACGTGAACTGGGCATGTGATGCAGGAGGGCCCAGGGTACCGCTGCTCCCGGAGCTCTGGAGCACTGATCAGGAGTGTCGTGTGTGTCCGGTTGCTTTCGAATGCAGGAGGCTACAAGTACTAGTGGCTCATTCAGAGACCCTTGGCACTTTCTTCAGGGAAGCTATATTCGTATTATAAATAAACTTAAAAAAAAATTCATATGTATAATTAGAATTGATTTGTAGGGTTTTTGAACTGATGTAACTTGGGCAAAACTGAAGTTCTTATTTTTGTCGTTGCTGAGAGACAAAGATAAAAATAAAGATTAAAGATAAAAGATTTGGTATACAAGGAGTATAAATATGAAATGGGAGGGCATTTTAAAAATGAATTAATAATTTTGAAATATATATTAACACTTGCTGACTTCCAAAGTATCATCTGTGATAATTTATCTCATTGTATTCTATTTCGTTGTACCAAACATCCTAATTGTTTGAAAAAAAAGTATCAGAAAATGGTAACAGACTTTTGATAGGGCCTATTAGCTTAGGTTTTTACCATTTAGTTGGAAATGTTGAGTAAGATCTATATTTTTGTGTTTTTAATATTTAGAATTAGTTGCTCTTTATCATTATATTAAATGTAATATGAAAGATCATGCTTTCTTCTTACAAATAGTCTTCAGGTGTCTTTTTCTTTTTAGAGACAAGGTCTCACTCTGTCGCCTAGGCTGGAGTGCAGTGGTGCGATCATGGCTCACCACAGGCTTCTCCTCCTGGGGTCAAGTGCCCACTTCAGCCTCTTGAGTAGCTAGGACAACAGGTGCATGCCAGCACACCTGGCTAATTTTTAAAAAAATGTTTTTATGTAGAGGCAGCGGTCTCACTATGGTTGCCCATTCTGATTCTCAACTGTGGGGCTCAAGTGATCCTCCTGCCTTGGCCTCCCGAAGTGCTGGGATTACAGGCATGAGCCACCGTGCCTGGCCCAGTTTTAAGGTGTTTTAAAACTAACATGTATTGAGATGCTTTTTCACAGTACATGTAGGTTTTGGGCATATGTTTTTGTATCTTTGGCAGTCACCTCAGGATTTTCCAAACCAGGCATTCTCATTCCCTGTCACACTCTCATATCATCCTGAATGAATGGATACATGGATGCATGAATGTTCCTACACTTAGCCCTTCCGTTTCTGCCTGGTCAGCTCTGTAATCCTAACCATTCGAGATTCTAGACTTGACATCTTGGCACCACCTGTTAACTGAACTCCATGAGCTGCTGGTTGGGTAGGGTGAGAGGGCTGAGGGTATAGAAAGTAGAAACGCTATTTATAGGGTCCTGTTTAAGTCTTACTCCTAAAGCTAGAAAATCATGGTTCTATTGTGATCTGTAGGAATTACAGATTGTTTATAGATGGAAGGGAAGAGTTTCTCTAGAAGCAGTTGAGTTTTTAGAAAGGTTTGTTTTGTGGTCCTGGAATTTTACAGTATTTACTTTTCTAGGTGAGCAAATTAAACTTTCAAAATACATGTCTGTTAGAACTGTAGTAAAATTACTTCTCTAAATAATTCATTAATAAGTCATGGATCAGAAACTGTCATTGGCAGGGAGGGAGGTGGGGGGCAGAGGCATGGGTGGGGAAGACAGTTAAATACAGTCAGCCTCATATCTGCAGGTTTCATATGCATTGCTTTCATACCTGCAGATTCAACCGTATGTAAATGGAAAATGGTTATAAAAAATAATAATACAAATTTTATTTATTTTTTATTGTTTATTTATTTATTTATTTTTTTTTTGAGATGGAGTCTCTCTGTTGCCCAGGCTGGAGTGCAGTGGCACGATCTCGGCTCACTGCAAGCTCTGCCTCCCGGGTTCACTGCAAGCTCTGCCTCCTGGGTTCACACCATTCTCCGCCTCAGCCTCCTGAGTAGCTGGGACCACAGGCGCCCGCCACCATGCCCGGCTAATTTTTTGTATTTTAGTAGAGACGGGGTTTCACCGTGTTAGCCAGGATGGTCTCTATCTCCTGACCTCATGATCTGCCTGCCTTGGCCTCCCAAAGTGCTGGGATTACAGGTGTGAGCCACCACGCCTGGCCAATAATGATACAAATTTTAAAATAATGGTATACAACTGTCTACATAGCATTACGTTTATTAGGTATTACAAGTAATCTAGAGATGATTTAAAGTGTATGGGAGGATGTGTGTAGGCTATGTGCAAATACTACAGCATTGTATATGAGGGACTTGAGCATCCTCGGACTTTGGTGTCTGCAGGGGTCCTGGGTACTGAGGGACAGATGTATTGCATGAATTTTTTGAATACTTTTGCAAAACAATAGTATTTCTTTGACTGATGTTTCTCCTACGTGAACAGTTTGGAAAAAATTCTTTTTTTTTTTTTTCAGGTTCTTAAGACAGTCTAGTGATACAATTCAGTTTTTGACTACTGAAAAATTAAGGTTTTTCACTGTGAAACTTCTCTAGTGCTGACTTTTTGTTAATCTAGAAATGATTGGCTTCTTTATTATATGAGTGTACTATTGGATAATTTAAATACATACTAAAGCTTTCTTATGGCTGCACTATAATTTCCCATAGAGCTTATTATTAGTCTTGAGCTCCAGCCAAGAGAACTTAATGACCGTTACAGTGCTGTGCAATAGGTCCCTCACTTTTATGAAAAGACAAAACTTGTTTTAGTTTTTTGTTATAAATGACTCGATTTGTTTCCTAGGGCTGATGTAATATAAATACCAATATTGGGTGGCTTAAAACAACACATGTATTGTGTCACAGTTCTAGAGGCTTAAAAATGTGAAATCAAGGTGCCCAGAGGGCTGTGGCTCCTGTTGTAGCTTCTGGTGGCTGCTAGATCCAGATGATGTTTGCCTTGTAGATGGATTACTCCAGTCTTTGTCTCCATCTTCACATGGACTTCTCCCTGTGTTTCTCTGTGTCTCTTCTCCCCAGCAAGGATACCAGTCATTGGGTTAGGACCCAGGCCCACCCTACTCCTGAATGGGCTCATCTTAACTAAATACATCTGCAGTGGACACTGTTTCCAAATAAGGTCACACTCTGAAGTACTGGGAGTTAGGGGTTTTAACATATTTCATTTGTGGGATACAGTTTGACCCATAACTTCTGTGCTTGTCCAGAGAATGAATTCTAAGGCATTGCCCTGATATGTATGTGTGTATTTTTTTTTTTTTTGAGATGGATTCTCGCTGTGTCGCCAGGCTAGAGTGCAGTGGCGCGATTACAGCTCACTGCAACCTCCAACTTCCTGGTTCAAGCGATTCTCCTGCCTCAGCCTCCTGAGTAGCTGGGATTACAGGCACGTGCCACCATGCCCAGCTAATTTTTGTATTTTTAGTAGAGACGGGGTTTCACTATGTTGGCCAGGATGGTTTCGGATCTCCTGACCTCATGATCCACCTGCCTCGGCCTCCCAAAGTGCTGGGATTATAGGCATGAGCCACTGGGCCCGGCCAGTGTACATACTTTTTATTTATTTTTATTTATTTATTTTTTGAGACGGAGTCTCGCTGTGTCACCAGGCTGGAGTGCAGTGGCGTGATCTCGGCTCACTGCAGCCTCCGCCTCCTGGGTTCAAGTGATTCTCCTGCCTCAGCCTCCTGAGTAGCTGGGACTACAGGTGCGTGACACCACGCCCAGCTAACTTTTTTTTTTTTTTTGTATTTTTAGTAGAGACGGGGTTTCACTATGTTGGCCAGGATGGTCTCGATCTCTTGACCTCATGCCCGCCTCGTCCTGCCAAAGTGCTGGAATTACAGGTGTGAGCCACCGTGCCTGGCCTTATATTTTTTAAATCTTATTTGTTAGTTTTTAAACAATACTTAACCTTAGTTATTTAGCTTCATTTTGAATCTTCAACTTAGCCAAATCCAGGTGATACAAAACCCAAGTAACTGAAGTTTATGTACGTAACATAAGTTCGTCTTAACTCATGATAAGGGTTTTTAAAGCAGATTCCAGGGTATACATACGTATACAGATGGTCCCCAATGTTACAACAGTTTGATTTATGCTTTTTCGACTTTATGATGGTACAAAAGTGATATATGTTAAATAGATACCATACGTTGAGTTTTGATCTTTTCCCAGGACAGTAATCGGTGGTATGATTCTCTCTCGGGGTCAGGCAGTGACCTTGAGCCATGGCTTCCAGTCACCCATGTGGTCACGAGGCACTCTGATGCCGGGGGACTGAATAGCCAGCAGTTTTTGGATATTGTGTTTTTGCACTTCATGTCTATGAAGTGCCCATTTTCAACTTCATGAGATTTTCACTTGACGGTTTATCAGGTGAAGCGCTGTTGTGGGTTGAGCATCTGTGTACACGCATACATCTGCCATATACATGGAGGAACCATTGAAACTGCTTTCAACGTTTTCAGTACTTTGGTTTTAATCTGCAAAATGTGTTGATGACAAATCTTTCTCCTCTTCATGTAGATTTTTTTAAATAGTGAAGTTTATTTGGAATTAAGTTTAGTGAATTCATTAATAACCTAGTTGGTAATGGTCTTTTGGCAAAAATGAGCCATAGTTATAAAGTAGTAACATGTTACTGTGTGGTTTAGAACTTGATTTTGAGAGCAGTTCCAAAGCAGATTGTTTCAGAATGTATTTTTACTCCCTGGATTAAGAGAACTATATTTTTAAAATAATTCTGTTATGTTTACAAGTATGTGTTGTGTAATATAATAATGCCCTTCTCCGCAAAACTTGTCTTCCTAAAACTGGTCTTTCTGTCTATAGCAGGAATATTGGCCAAACCTGTCAAAAAATAATCATGGATACCTATTAGTTGCTCAGCTTTGATATTAGATAGTTCATTATGTGGATTTAAGTTATGTTGGCAGTGTGAATTCTTGGGGAAATTAGAATAATTATTGTTTCTCATAATGTTGCTTTACATTTACATTTTTCAGTTTCTTTAATGCCAGTTATTCTTTGGCACTTTCTCATGAGTGTTTAGAAGGAGAGAATCTCTCATGGCCACAGGCTCTGTCATTGTACATATGTTTAAATATCACATCAGGGTATTTATTTCCAAATGAATATTCTTTTAAAAAGATATAAATCCATTATTAAAACAATGTAAAAATCAGAAATTACAACTGGTGTGAACTACATAATACTTTTCTATATTTGATAATACCAGGAAAACGTCAAGAAAGTTGTTAGGAAATTTTTGAAAGTTTCTGTCTCTTTGAAGATATGTTGTCTAAAATTATAAGTTGGTATTTATTTTTTCAGTCATCTCTTTATAATCATTAATTTATATTAATAACATGGAATGTATAGCTCTCTAGAAGGCAGTAAGATTTGCACAGCATATATCTTGCCTACTGTCAACTAGTCAAGACCTCTACCTGGTGTAAAGGTGTAAACGTATATCACAAGACATGCATAATGCATTCTGTCTGTACCCATATGAAAAGTGAAACCATCCTTCAAGAGCATCTTGTTCAGTAATGTCTAACCCAGATTTTCGTCAACATGCTTCAGTAGTTACTACTCTTTAATTCTTTCTCAGCCATCCATCCTTTCCTAGATATAATTTGATCTGAAAAATACGAATCTAGTTCAATTCTTGAGGAAACTCATGCCTAGGAAATCAATTTACTTAAGATTATACGGGCCGTGCACAGTGGCTCACGACTCACGCCTGTAATCCAAGCACTTTGGGAGGCCTAGGCGGGTGGATCACTTGAGGTCAGGAGTTCGAGACCAGCCTGGCCAGCATGTCGAAACCCTGTTTCTACTAAAAATACAAAAATTAGCCGAGCATGGTGGCGCGTGCCTGAAATCCCAGCTACTCAGGAGGCTGAGGCAGGAGAATCACTTGAATCTGGAAGGTGGAGGTTGCAGTTAGCCCAGATCGCCCCACTGCACTCCAGCCTGGGTGACAGAGCGAGACTCTGTCTCAAAAAAAAAAAAGATTATACGACTGGGTGTAGTTTGTGCCTGCAATCCCATAAACCCAGCTACTTGGGAGACTGAGGCAGGAGGATTGCTTGAGCCCAGGAGTTTTAAGACCAGCCTGGGTGACATAGTGAGACCCTGTTTCTTAAAAAAAAAAAAAAAAAAAGAAAGAAAAAAAATGGAGTTAATAATTTTGGACTACATTCCAGAGTCCTTGTTTCAGGTGAGTGCTTTTTCTAGTACTTCACAGGTATTTTACACAATACTGCTCTCTTTAGTATGCAAGGCTGAATTTTGGGAAATTGCCATTTTTAACCCATAAAGCCTACAAATTCATTATAATTTAGCTTTATAGCATAAATATTGAGTTAACCTCTGGAATCAGGCTTTGACTTTGATATTGACCTTCTTAACTACCTGGAGACTTTGACAAGTGACATAAATGTCTGTCTCTGTGTTTCCTTATTTATATCCACAGAGATAAAGCTATCTCCAGATCATAGGGCCATTTTGAAGATTAAATGAGATAAGGTGAAGCATTTGAATGTTCTCCATAAATGTTAGCTGCTTTTATTATTACTAGCATTATTTTTTGTTTTCATTATTATTATTAACATAGAGCCGTCTAAGGGCAGAAAGAAATCTGACCAAGAATGGAGTGAAAGTTGGCTGTGAAGGTTAGGACTCCCTGAAAACAAAAAAGAAAAGTGGTAACATCACTCTATATCCAAGGGCATGGATAAGGATGATTCAGAATTTTTTTATAACACTGATGTTAATATACATAGAGAAATACACACACACACACGTCCATGGACATCAAAATGAGGTATAGGTTAGGAAGTTACCCTGGAAGTCAGAATTGAGATAATTATTTTGATTAGCAAATGTTTATGTTAGAAACACGAGTGGTTGAAAGCAGCATCTTTCACCTTGATGCCTGTTGTGTTTAGCACTGGATGGAAAATTGCTATTTTTACTGATGACTACTTTAATGCTTGGTTCATTCATATGAAGTAATCTTTCTTTTCTCCTTTAATAGTAACGGTCTCTCCTGTTTTCAAGTTGAAAATGTATTAAGATAATTTATGAAGCAATGACATATGGAAGAGGAGATGGGAAATTGTTTCTCAATGGGAAAGTGTTTATAAATGGGATAGGTATACTAAAGGTATTTCCATTTAGGGAAAGAGGAAAGGAATGGTATTAATATATTTCTCTAATATTTTTTCCCCCTTTGAAAGTTTGCCATGTTAGGAATCCTGGGGATGGAGTGATGAATCATGGCATTGCTCTGCAGTTCACGCTGCTGAGAGCTGCCCCCAACACACACACACACACACACACACACACACACACACAAAGGTTGCACACACACAAACACAGGTTTGCTTATGCTCATGAGACTTCTTTTATTAGTTAAAATATCTTAAAGTTTTATCTCACCAAGGAGGCCTTTTCTCTTTCCCTCTCTTTCTAGAAGGCAAATGATGAGGCCAATCAGAGTGATACAAGTGTCTCCTTGTCAGAACCCAAGAGCAAAAGCAGCCTTCATTTACTGTCCCATGAAACAAAAATTGGATCTTTTCTAAGCAACAGAACTTTAGATGGCAAAGACAAAGCCGGCCCTTGTCCAGATGAAGATGATATGGAAGGAGATTCTTTCTTTGATGATCCCATTCCTAAGCCAGAGAAAACTTATGGTTTGTGAGTAAATGGTTTTTGAGCTATGAGACTAGGGGTTTAAAAATAAGATAAATGTTTTCAATTTACAGTTAAAAAATAATGAACTATGGGATGGTTTATAATTATTAGATCCATAAATCTGACTATGCGTTGTTAATGCCTTTCATGTTGTAAAACAGTCCCAGGTTTTAGAAAAACCTAGACATGATTTATTCCAACAAGTAAGTGTAGATTGAGTGTCAGCCACTTGCCAGGGCTGTTCCAGGGTGGGGTGCAGCAATGATAGGAGAGGGAAGACTCCTGCCCTCAGGAAGCTCATGCTCTGGTGACAGAGTCAGGCAATGAGGGTTATGCTGCAGTGTGCTGGGTGACGAGAGCAGAGCAGTGATGGGAGCCCGAGTGTGTGGTCAGGGCAGGTGCATGTCAGCTGTCCAAATTGGAGGGGGCCTCACTTGGAGGTGCCCAGTGAGCAAAGAGCTAGAGGAGGTAAGGGAGTTGCTGTGGGTTGATGGAGCTTTGGGGAGAGGAAACAGACAGCAGGGAGGCGAGTTGGGGGTAGCAGAGAGAGCAAGATGGGGATCGGATGAGGTGGACTCGAGATGAGGGGCTGGACGGCTTTCCTTTGAGACTGGAAGCCCTGAGGATCTTGATCTGGCTTACATTACAGAAGGATCCCGAGGTTGTTGGGCAAGGTTGGACTTAGAGTTTCCGGGTAGGAGGCCGTTAATGATGGAAAAGGATTTGCCAGTAAGTGCTAGAGAAAAGTAATACACAGAGCGGCATCATGGTTTTTAGCCTGCAAAACTAGAAGGTTGGAAACACATTAGATGAAGAGTGGCAAGAGCAAGAGTGGATTACACAGACAGGTGGCATGACAGCCTGGAGGCCCCTGTCGCTGTGCTAAGTTAGAGAAGATTGCTAGTGGAAATCCAAAGTAGGCTATTGAGTATATGCTTTGGGATTGATGGAGACGTCTGGGCTGGAGATGTAAATTAGGAGTCATCAGTTTGTAGATAATGTGGGGTGTGGGAGACTACAGAGGATCACCAAGGAAGCAGCTCCTGTGCACCTTGAGGCCAGAGTGGGGAGCTAGAAGCAGCAGAGGAGATGGAACCAGAAGAGTGGTGTCTTTGGAGGCGGCGGTAGGGAGGAGCAGCTGTATGATGCCATTGGATTTAGCCATCTGGAGGTCAGTGATAACCTTGACACAGTTTTGTTGGAATGGGGGTGCGAGGCAGGTTAGAGAATTAGAGTGCATTCAAGACAGACAGGAAAGTATTGTAAATGACAAATAGTTTCTGATGAGTTGTAAAAGTGTGCAGAGGAGCAGGGTGGTGGCTGGAGGGGCAGGATTCAGGGCTGGAAAACGTGTTTAGGTGGGAGAAATAACAGCATGTATGCTGACGAGAGCTGTTCAGCTTTAAAGATGGAAGAATTAATGATGTAAGGGAGTAAGAGAACTCCTGGAGGGCTGCACCGCAATGGAATCCCATGCAGGGGCTTGTGTTTGCTGGAAAAGTGGAGAGCGTGTGGGTCTCATTGTAGGCAGGGGGTAGATATGATGGTGGCACCTGTGCAAGCTGTCACCTGAGTTCATAGTTGACTGAGGATGGAGGACGGAGGTTGGAGATATGAGGAGAGTGGAGAAAGCATGAAATCTTTCTATAAGAAAGTAAGGCGAGAAGGGACTGTGGAAACTCGGAGGGTTGTTGGGCGGTTTTAAGGGTCCCCTTGAGGTTAGTGGTCATGACTTTAAGGGGAGTTCATCAGCATGGCTGTTTGTGACTTCTGTAAACAATATTTAATCTGAGAGGTGGCACTTATTTGCTGGTAAACTCCTGTATTGTCCCTTGGCTGCATGTCTGGGTAATGGAAAAGGGCTTCTGAAAAAAATCACAGTGAAAAGGTCAATTTAGTTTATAAGATATCCAACAGAATTCTAAAGAGAGGTGAGCTGATTTCTTACACCTTGGCTGTGCTGATTGTGGTTGATCTGTAGTTTGCACTCCCTTGGTATACTTTATGGTTTTGAATCTTTAAAGTGTATATTCTTGGTTTCCAGCCACTGTGCATATAAAATATCTTTAAGTTGCTTTTGTTTCTGTGGCAGAATAAAAGTGTTTAGTGGCAGAACATAAGAGCACCGATTAACGGTCCTTGTTTCTTGTTAGGAGGAATGAACCTAGGAAGCAAGCAGGAAGCCTGGCCTCGCTCTCGGATGCACCCCCCTTAAAAAGTGGACTCAGCTCCCTGGCGGGAGCCCCTTCTTTAAAAGACTGTGAGAGTAAGTGCCCAAAGATGTAGGCTTGAATACTCGGGATATTTTTTCTCTAATTAAGCGCTATATGATTATTGTTGATTTTTTTTTTTCCAGGAGAATCACTAAAATAACCTATCATCTTATCACTCAGAGATATTTCCTGTTAATATTTTGTTGTGTTTTGTTACTTCTAATGTGGTCATATTTTATATGTTGTTTTGTATTCTGGCCCTTCCTATACCTATATACCTTCGGAATGCTTTTGGGAAGTTGACTTTTTAGCTGATTTTTATTATCTATAGAAATATAATTTTTAAATCATCTCTCCTTTTTTGGACATTTACAGTGACTTGAGTTGGATTTACTTTCAATTAATTTTTAAAAATTTGGTGATACCACAGTATCATAAAATGTTAAATAAAAAATTATTCTGCAGATCATTTTCAAGAAGAATGACCTGACATGTCATCGTAAATGCAGCAGAGCTAAAGAGCACTGGTTACACATGGAAGAGTCTAGCTCTGGCACCAGTTACTTTCCCACCTCTCCCCACACACAGTGATAGGAATTTAAAAAGCATAGCCCTGAACATGTAAGATGGGCAGAGGTCCTTTGGAAACCGTAACATAGTAAATGTTGTATTTAATTAGCGTAGTGTTTCAGAGCACGTGTACCTCTTTTGAGAAAGTTTCCTAAATTAGATTCACTAAGAATTTGCAGTATGCGTTTTGCATAATTGTCCAGTATTTCCGAATCTTTTTGTATTGCTTGATATACCGTGGGACTTCCTAGGGCACATAAGAGAGCTGGCCTGTTGCTTCTCTTAAACCAGCCATGTATTTATAATGTCCGCATCCCTTCCCATTTGCTTCTTTCCCGTGGTTACTGCCACCTTTAAGAAAGGAATCCAGGACATCATGAACATGTCATTCTGACACTGATTAGAGAATGATCATTTAGAGAGGACATTGAGAACAAAGGACTAAAAAACCAGTGAGGATGTCACTTTAGTAAGTGAAATAGCAGCTGCATTGAAGAAAAATTTAGAAGTTCAAAGGAAAAATAAGATTCATGAAAATAATTAACAGTAGTCTTTGAATTCATACCTAACAGGGCTGCTTATGGAAAATGATGTCTTATAATGAGGCAAAAAATGTTTTTTGGTGGTTGTGTTCCAATAAAGTAGTATTGTTTATGGTTTAAAAAGGGATGTAGCTGGGCGCAGTGGCTCATGCCTGTAATCCCAGCACTTTGGGAGGCTGAGGTGGGTGGATCACGAGGTCAGGAGTTCGAGATCAGCCTATCCAACATAGGGAAACCCTGTCTCTACTAAAAATACAAAAATTAGCCGGGTGTGGTAGCACACGCCTGTAGTCCCAGCTACTCGGGAGGCTGAGGTGGGAGAATCGCTTGAACCCGGGAGGCGGAGGTTGCAGTGAGCCGAGACTGCGCCATTGCACTCCAGCCTGAGTGACAGAGTGAGACTCCGTCTCAAAAGGTTGTGATACATAGCTTAAGCGTTCATTAATCACAGTTTATTTTTTCGTTAGTTTTAGGTTATTATGCTCCTGTCATAAAGAAGCCCCATATTGAACAACAACAAAAATTGATGTGGTTTAGAGACTGTTGTCTTCGAAGTCACTCTAATGCTAATATTTTCTCCTGTTCACAGGCAAAAGGGGAAATACAGTTTTGAAAGATCTGAAATTGATCAGTGATAAAATTGGATCACTTGGATTAGGTAACTAGATTTCTAGTTTTTGTGTTGATCGTTTTAAAGTGATTATTTTTAGGGGAAGGTTGTAAAGTAAGTGACTCCGTCTGCCTATGCTGAGCACCTTCCTGCCGCTGCTCATTCAGCAGGTGTTTGAATGGCTTTTACGTGTTCAGGATTACACGCTATGTGAGAGATGGCTACAGCAACAGCTATCATGTCCTCGTGAACCTCTGTCTTCATGGAGTTTAAATTCTGGTCAGGAATATGAACATTAAACGGTCACCTACAGATATTTTGAGTGTAAAAGGGTCAGTATATATGGATATAGAAATGGCTAGTAGGTTACCTTTGTCCAGTCTTGGCATTCAGGGAAGACCTCTTATAAGAAATGACTTCTGTGCAGAAGCTTCATGGTAAAGTAGATGTGTAAGAGAGAAGGGGAGATATTTCAGTTCAGACTGAGAAAAATTTGTGCAGAGGCAGAGCCATTTGCTAGATGCTGGTAGTACATGGTCCAGGCCTCAGAGAATTCAGTCTAATGGGGAAACAGACTTATTGAAAGAAAAATTGTGAGATGTGTTCAGTTCTGTTCTATGGAGCAGAAGTTGGTAAGCCTGCCATGTAAGTACATTCATTCCTATGGAAGTAAGAGTATCAATGTGAACATTACCCAGCCCTGGGCCATATGTTGAGAGCACAGTTCTCATTCAGTGTTCTGTTCTGTGCAAGACTGTAGCAGGGTGACAGGCATACTTTAGGCAAACTCATTTATGTAAAGGCAAACTTGCTGACCTGAAGGAAACGGTGTAGCCAGGTTCTCAATGGCCACTTCCTGTGCTCTCTGTGGATGTGATGGGATGGGATCGCTTCCTGGTCTGTAATCACTCACACATGGAAGCATTGGAAGACAGCTTCACAGGCAGGTTGGGGAGAAAGAAAGCTGTGTCCCCATGTGCTTTTAAAACCCAGCCCTGTCCGAGGGGCAGCTCCCAGAATGCCCTTCCCTCTTCTGGAGAGACATTCTGGATAGTGCAAAGAACCTGGGCTTGGAGTTGGATAGAAGTGACATCTCAGATGTGGCACTGATTGATGGGTAGCATAGGGAGATAAACTAAACTGCTATTTCCTCATCTGTTAAGTGGAACTAATAGCATCTGCCTCGTTTTAAAGAGTAAATAGGATTTAAATATCTCTTCATATGTAAATTAAAGTACAGTGCCTGGCATGGTAGGTGCCTAGTAAATGTTAGTTTTTATGTTACTTTGTTCCCCCATTTGCAGAAGAATAAATGTTCCCTGAGCTGCCCGGATTCTTGTTCCACACAGTGCCCTGGAGTCCCGGTAACTGAGTTGCTGGTTGTGCCGCCCTCTGCTCTTTGTGCGTCCTGGTTGCCGGCTGGCCAGCTAGGTGGGCCTGCCCCCTTTCCCACCCTTGTGCTTTTCCTGTCAGCTGTGGTTGTGGTTGCCATTAGATGTTCTTTTCCACTCAACCTCAATGGCTAACTGCCACCAGAGACTTTACTCCTGACCTCTGCACCGTGATGGCTGCCCTGTCCCCTTTGTGTTCTGTTTTTTTTCACTTTTATGGTGTTTCACTCTGTTGCCAAACCTTTTAGCTTTTTTATCTGACTGCTCTATTCTCTTACCAAAGTGAAGGTTTTCCCGCCTGTTTCTGAGTGGGGAGCTGCTGAGAATTCTCATCCTCAGGAGGGAATGTGGTTGCTGGGGCTGCAGAGTTGCTGGGTACAGGCAGGAGGGCGGTGTGCTCCTTCACTTTCTCTTGGGACTTAGGCATACCTCGGGTTGGAGTTGGGGTAGTTACGCAGGTGAGAACTACCATTTCACTAGCTGGATGTTTGTCATTTAGCTAGGCTTTAGGATTCAGTAGAAATAAAGTTTTATTTCGTTTTGCAACAATGTTGTTTTCTGTTTGGGCTTTTTACATCTTAAATATACAGTACTCTAGGTATTTTGAGTAATATATAGACAGATGTTAGTGGACCAGCCTAGGAGAATAATGATGTTAGTGATAAGTGCCTGGCACTGTACCAAGGAATTATTTTATTTAATTCATATCCTATGAGGTAGGTTTTATTACTATCTCCATTTTTACAGATGAAGAATCTAGGTTAAGTAACTTGCCCAAGGTCATGCTGCTTTTAGAGTCCTGATGCATCACACAGAGCCCTCACCACTGTGTTTTACTGCCTGTATGTTATTTAGACATATTGAAATAGTCATTTCAATGGGAACATAAATTCTGAGTTCCAAAGAAATAATCTACAAATAAAGCTTTAGAGCACAATCTATTTTAGTTTGGCAGACAAATATTAATTAAAGGTGCCCAAATGGAGTGTTTATAGATAGGTACTTTGCATATTTAAAGCAAGAGTTGCTAAGCTTTTTCTGTAAAGGGCCAAATAGTCTATATTTTAGGCTTTGTGGACGGCGTGTACTGTCTCTCACATAGTCTTTGTGTGTGTGTGTGTGTGTGTGTGTGTGTGTGTGTGGTTTTTTTTTTAAACAATCTTTAAAAATGTGAAAGCCATTCTTAGTTCACAGGCTGAACAAAAGCAGGTCATCAGCCAGAGGCAAGAATGAAAGTAAGGAAAGCAGAAGGCTGTCAGGAAGTCCGGGCCAAAGATGACTGGGGTAAGGGCAGATAAGACAGGGTATGGGATGGGGAGGAGAGACTGTCAAAAAATGAAGAAAAGAATCCTTGGCCTGAGGGCCAAAATTTGCTGACCCTTAAAGTAATGTAGTACAGGTTGAGTATCCCTTAATGCAAATGCTTGGGACCAGAAGTGTTTCAGAATCTGGATTTTTTTGGATTTTGAAATGTTTGCATTTTTCTTACCACATGAGCATCCCAAATCTGAAAATCTGAAAGTCCGAAATGCTCCAATGAGCAGTTTCTCTGAGCATCACGTCAGCACTCAGAAAGTTTTGGATTTCATTCAAGTTTGGATTTCAAATTTTTGAATTTGGGATGCTTAACCTATATGTATTCTGTTAATCATTTTGACACTGGCTTAAATTATTGTAATACTAAACAATACATAACCAAGAAGTCAGAATCTAATGAATTATAGCACATTATTCAGTAAATATCTTTGTCTCATGTGTCTGTCTGAAGAGACCACCAAACAGTCTTTGTGTGAGCAACACGGCTGTTTATTTCACGTGGGTGCAGGTGGGCTGAGTCCAAAAAGAGAGTCAGCAAAGGGTGGTGGATTATCTTTAGTTCTTACAGGTTTTGGGATACGCAGTGGAGTTAAGAGCAATGTTTTGGGGGAAGGGGTTGGATCTCACAAAGTACATTCTCAAGGATGGGGAGAATTACAGAGAACCTTCTTAAGGGTGGGAGAGATTATAAAGAACCTTCTTAAGGGTGGGGGAGATTGTACATTGGAGAGATGTACATTGGAGGAGAGAAAGTACATCGATCAGTTAGGGTGGGACAGAAACAAATCACAATGGTGGAATGTCATCATTTAAGGCTATTTTCACTACTTTTGTGGATCTTCAGTTGCTTCAGACCATCTGGATGTACACGTGCAGGTCACTGGGGATATGATGGCTTAGCTTGGGCTCAGAGGCCTGACAGTCGTGTTTTAAATTGGCTACAAATGCTGGCAGGTGGGGAATCCAGTTAGCTTCCTTTATCCACACTGCAGCCACAGCTGCCCTCGCTGTCTCAGCTCAGTGTCCACCTCTGCTCTCCTCACTGGCCTTCACACATAGGAACACTACGATGGGTCCTTGGAGGCTGACATTTAAGTAGCTGCCACTGCTGGTTTTACTTAGTACTTGCAAAGCAGCCACATACGTAGTTTGTTTAGTCAGATTTCCACTTCTCCTTCTCGGCCCTGACAGTGCCTGGTTTCTGTCAAGCACTTGCAGCCCTTTAACCTTTGAGGCTACAGTGGAGACGAGCTCTTGATTCTCAAGAGGAGAGGAAGCTCCTGACATGTCCCTCCTGACTGCTTATGATCAGGGATTTCCAGTTCATTACTGGGCAAGGTTTGGGTGTAGCAGTAACAAGGATTCATGTTTTCTTCGTTTGCTGATATTCTTCCCACCCCATATCATCTACCCATCTGTCTTATCTGTGGGACACCTGCCTTGACCCAAGCCTTTACCCCTGTTATCTTTGGCCTGGACTTTCTGACAGCCTTCTGCTTTCCTTAGTTTCATTGTTGCCTCCTGTACACACATTTCTTCTGGCAGTGGTACGATTATCTCTGGGAAAACAGAAGTGAGATAGTGCTTCCCTGCACTTTTTGACTCCTGTCTTCCCCCACCCCACCCCACCCCAGACAGCTTCCCTTTGTATTCAGGCTAAGATCCTTATTGCAACCAACCAAGCCCTAATGATCCGACTTCTGCCAACCCCTCTGATCGCCACTCCTTTTTTCTTCCTCCACCCATTCTGTCCCCCAAATTCATTGTTTTATGGTTGTATGGCTTCCTTACTGGTGGTTTTTATTTTTATTTTTTTGAGATGGTATTTTAAAAATTAAAATTTTAAAAATAGAATTTTTAATTTTTGAGGGGGTCTTGCAATGTTGCCCAGGCTGGTCTCAAACTCCTGGGTGCAAGTGATCCTCCTGCCTCGGCCTCCCAAATAGCTGGATTACAGACGTGCGTCACTGCTCTGGGCTGCACTGGTGGTTTTTCAGACCACCGCACCCTCCCCCACCTCAGGGCCTTTCACATGTTCCTCTTCTTGGAACACACTGTCCCCAATAATTTGTACCTCTGCAACCTAGGTTTCTACTCAGTTGCTACCTTGGAGTTCTTTCCAATTGCACTAGCAGTATTTGGTTTGTTCCACTGTTTCTCTTCACTAGAGTGTTTGCTCCTTGAGATCAGAGATACCATCTTAGTCATTGCTATACCTCTAGGGGGCCTACTCATCACTCACCTGCTTGATAAATTAATCATAGGATTTGGCTGTAAGAGAATTACCTTGTCTAACTGTCTGGACAGAGCTTGAATCCCCTCAGCAGTCTGACTGATTTAGAGCCAGTTCAGCCTTATCTGAGGGAAGATCGAGGACAAGGCCCGCAGGGTCTTTGAATGGCTCTCTGTCACGCCAGGTCTTTTTGTGATCTGCATCTTCTGCATGTGGCTGGCTGTACATGCTTCCTGGGTCTTTCATAGGCCGTCCATTCACATTTTAAGTTGGCTCTCATGTGCCTCCAAGTCTGCTTTGAGGCTGACAACCTTTTTCCTTATCTAGCCCTCAGAAGTCCTGGGAGGGAAGGGCTGCTGATTTGCAAATTTGTCCTTTATAGCCTTAAGTTGATCTGAAGGTGCCTGCTTTGTCAGAGGCTTGTGGTGCACTTTGAGAAACTGGTAACACTGCCTCACTATTCACCATCCCACCTTCATTCAGTTGCCTTTTATTAAGATCTTACTGTGGACCAAGGTCTCTGTTCAGCACATCATGTACCTGAATCCTTATGTTAACTCTTATTGGTGTGGCTTTGGCTGTACGTCAGAGCTGAGGACATGGCCAAGAAAGGGCACCTCACATTCCCAGGTCGCAGAGCTGTTGAGTGGCAGGTCTGAGGCCTGAGCCCGGCTCTGTCTGACTGAAGGTGCCCTTATTTGCTGTGCTCCATGGCCTCTTCACACCTCATGAGTGTTTTTTAACTTTTATAACAAAACAATTAGCGTATTGAAAACGCTCAGTAGTTCCTCTAGTACCTAGAGGGGATTGATGATGACTTGCTATTGCTATATGCAAGTAAGTCAAGGGACCTTATTAATGGTGAGTGTGCCCCATGTTAATTGCCTTAGAGTACCTGGAGTAAAGATGAGGTGTTAACCACATTTTATAGTCACTTGTAACTGTTTATTATTTCTGAGGTATTTCATGTGTCATTTGTCTTCATATTATATATGCTTAAAATGTTATTTCTAGTCTGGGACTTTTTAAATGATGCAATATAATTAATTTTTTTTAAGGAAATGTGTGTTTAATGGCAGGTAAGTTGTGACGCACGTTAGATGTAACATATCTTTTCTTAAACTTATCAGGAACTGGAGAAGACGATGACTATGTTGATGATTTTAACAGGTAAGAAAAACTATTGGGCAAATATATAAATATATACATATTTGTAAACAATTTCCGAGCACAGACAAGACAAAATTACATTTGGTGCTTATTTTAGTGTATTTGATTCTGTTGTTCATATTGATTGAAGGTGAAGAAAAGATATTTAATCCAAAATTAAATATTTGATTTTAGAGCATGTTTTTGATTTTACATT